>NC_139558.1:72691390-73291390 GCF_965112155.1 Podarcis liolepis | reverse complement strand
CAACTGTGGTTTTCAGCTTATGGCTTTGTAATATGTCAGGGGTGAGCAAACTTTTTCAGCAGTGGGCCTCAGACCTTGTGGGGGGGGGCTGGGCTATATTTTTTTTGGGGGGGGGAATGAATGAATTCCTGTGCCCCACAAATAACCCAGAGATGCATTTGAAATAAAAGCACACATCCTACTCATGTAAAAACACGCTGATTCCCAGACCGTCCGCGGGCCGGATTTAGAAGGCGATTGGGCTGGATCCAGCCCCTGGGCCTTAGTTTACAGTGTATGTACAGTGGTACCTTGGGTTACAAACGTTTCAGGTTACATACGCTTCAGGTTACAGACGCCGCTAACCTAGAAATAGTACCTCAGGTTAAGAACTTTACTTCAGGATGAGAACAGAAATTGCGTGGTGGCGGCGGCGGGAGGCCCCATTAGCTAAAGTGGTACCTCAGGTTAAGAACAGTTTCAGGTTAAGAATGGACCTCCAAAACAAATTAAATTCTTAACCCGAGGTACCACTGTAATATGTTAAGCACTCAAGGCACATTGCTGTAGACAGGTTTTCAGTGACAATATCTCTTAACCAAGGCTAGCTAACTTTGGCCCTCCAAATGCCTCAGCTGGAATGATCAATCCTCAGGGATGGCTGGAGTTTTAGTCCAGCAACATCCGGAATGCTACAAGTTAGCCATTTCTGTTCTGGTACAGAATTATATCTGGATTGAGTGGGAGAGCTGTGTATTTTTTGTGTGCTTAGAATTTTGCAAAAGGAAAGTTTCATACGTACCAGATAGTTAGCAGTAGCTTCTTTAACCTACTGAAAACTGTTGAAGTGCTATCAGATAGTAAGTAATCTATCTTCTCTCCTAAGTCTTCCTCCATTTGCATGGCTGGGGTGCATGCAGGAGTGGTGTCCAACGTCCTAGGAGGTCAGATCAATGTCGTAATCAGCAAAGGCATCCCATACTATGAAAGTTCTCTGGCTAACAATGTCACTTCAAAAGCGTAAGTCGATATGTTTGCTTTTCAGTTGCTACTTCTCTGTATTGTTAAAACATCATTGCAGGTAAACACTTAGTTCTGAAATATGAAGGCTAAGTTCAGGCAAGGATATCAGTTAAATTATGCTGCAGTGCTCCTGTAGTGTTATTAGATAGTTTGGCCTATAAGTAATGAAACATTGCTCTTGCAAAGTTGTGAAAATATCTCTTTTTAAAGCAATTTTCCATAACATTGTTTGTTCGTGAAATTCCTTCTCTTTCTTGCTGATTATTATGAATGCAGCTTGTTCATAGCCAACTTTTGTTGTCATTCTTTTTCTTTAACTCTTAAAATATGAGGTGGGCAGTATTTAAAAAGCCTTCACACACTCCATAAAGATTTTCGAGAAATCTAGATGGACCATTTTATCCACTGTTCCAAATGCCAATCTGGATGTCAAATTGTGCGATTTGGCTTTTGGAAAATGCGGATATGAACTGATGGTTTGACGGGGATACAAGGCAGATGCTCTATCACTGAGCTATGGGTCTTTCCCAGGGTGAAGTCTTTTAGATCAACTTTTTGCGCAGCTTTTATCCCATAAATATTAGAATAGTGTGCCAAGAGTAGTGAGTTTACTGCTATAATACAGAAACACTTCGCCCTTGAACGATGTTGTAATAGAACACAGAGAGAGAGAGAGAAATTAAGGGGAAATGTTACATTTTGTTGGAACTAAAGATGTAGTTTTGTGGTGTCTTTGGTTTGTTTTTTACACAGAGGAGCACTGTCTTCAGGTCTCTTCACTTTCAAAACTAGTGGTAAGCCTTTCTTCTCTATATTGCCCCTTTGTGTTTAATGGGATCTATACTCTTATCTAGCCTGGTATCTCTTTCATCCCTTACCAACATAAACTCGTGGCTAAATGGAGATCTTCCAACTTTGGTCTTGAACTATCTCGCCTTCCTTCTCAGTTATTGAAGGAGATAATCGTTCCCACTCTCCTGACCCCCTTCCTTGAAGTGATCTGTGAAGTTTTTCATTCTATTTCAGAATCAAATATGCTTATTATTAGATAAATGTTTGTATCGTGCCCTTCCGGTGCTTACCACTTAGGGCTGCTAACAATTAAAACCAACCATTTAAAAAAATGATACTATAAAAGCAGTGGTGCTTCAGATAAAAACTGTGGTACTCCCTCCCCACTCAGATATATTTGGCATCAAGTCTTTCTAATACCAACTGAAGAAGACCCACTCTCTCACCCAGGGTTTTGGCTGAATCAATATTGTTGCACTTTGTAAACAGCTATTTTAACTCTTGTGTTTTTGCGCTCACCTGTTTTTACCGTTTTCTTGTTTAAATTTGTTGTGTGTTACCTGCTGTACCCTGCTTTGAGATTATTTTATAATGAAAAGTAGGTCACAAATTTTATGAATATATATATCTATACAAGCATCAAGTAGAGGTTTATCTCTACGTTAGAACAAATGCATGGCAAAACTGAAAGGTTTCTGCCATAGAACTAAACACCAAAAGAGAGGTTTCAACCAAACATCCCAGAGCAAAGTGTTTTAGGTGTGGCCGGAGGGAAGATCCAAAATTGTGCTACTTTTTTTTGAATGTTGCTAAAGTCCAGGTTTTCCTTAAAGTAGCGATAAAAACCTCTTGTTGGAATGATTGTCTGCAAAGATAGGCATTTCGATGAGAGATAATCAACTTACTTGCATTTCAATATATGTTGTTTAAATGGTACAAGGTTCATTGTGATCTAGGCCCTGTTCTGTCTTTAGGCCTTGGGAAGGGTTTAAGTATTTATTGTGTTATAAAAGTTGCACCATCTCTTGGACGCTTTGTATGTTTAGGTTGCTACGGGACACTGGGAATGGAGTCTGGAGTCATTGCTGATTCGCAGATTAATGCATCGTCATTTCTAGAATGGCCTGAGCAAGTGGGGCAGCCCAGCACCTGGAGGCCAGAAAGAGCCAGGTTGAAAAGGCCTGGACACTCTTGGGCAGCTTTTACCAATGATGAGTATCAGTGGTTGCAAATAGACCTAAACAAAGAGCAACGTATAACAGGTAAGCACACCTGTGTTCATTCTTCAAAGGACAAGTCCTCTCCTAGCAGTAAACACCCCAATGCCTAGAGGTGGATTTAGGGCAACACGATTTGCCCCCCCCCCCCGGGTGCAGGGGTGAAGGGAGTTCCTTCCCACCTCCTTCCTTCCCAAAGCTGGGCAAGTGAGGCACTGGGCTTTGGGAAGGAGGTGTGAGGCTGTGTCTGAGTCCTAGAGGTCCCCTGCCTCCTTCTCAAAGCCTAGTTAGTGTTTTCCCAGCTTTGGGAAGGAGGTAGGAGGGCTGTAGAACTCTGCCAGAGCCTTGTGTCTCCTTCCCAAAGCCCATTACCTTCCTTATTGGAGTTGTGTATGGGGGGGGTCATCAACATTTGGCCTCACACAGGACACCATAATACCAAGGTCCACCCCTGATGCTTTGAATGAATGAATGGCATTTATTACATCGGTCCGTGGACAATAGCAGATTGAAACACAATGCCAAGCATTAAAAAGCCATAAAAGTGCAGAAGTCACAATTACAGTGAAGACATGGAGCTTTATTTACAAAACAGATAGACGTTATTAGAACAACAAAAAATACTTGTGACATTTGGAAGTTATTTAAGGATATGTTTACTCTCGTGTCTTCAAATCTCCATGACAATTTACAAATACTGAATCAGATATTACAGATATTGCCTTTTCGGTGTAGAAAGAAGTGTGTGTGTGTGTGTGTTCATGTCCTCAGTCCAGTGCTATACATGAGCAATGCCATTACATTAGTAATGGCCTCTTGTAGCAGAGATCAATGCTTGAGCCCTCTGCTAGTTTTGGCTCTGTGTTAGGCAAGGCAGGAGGAAAGCCTGCCACAAAGGTTTGTCTAGTCCAGCGTCATGGTCTGCCTTGTAGCCAGCCAGAGGTCCATGTGAAGCCCACAAGCAGGCCATGAAGGCAGCATCTCCCTCTGCTGTGGTTTCCCCGTGACTAGAATTCAGAAGCATGTTGCCTCTGATCCTGGGGGTTGTAGTTTCTGATAGCATCATCCTCCATGAATTTGTCTGCTTGCCTTTTAAAGCAGTCTGAAGTTGGTAGACATCGCTTCATCTTGTGGTAGCAAATTCCATAGTTCAACCATGAGCTAGCTGTGTGAAGAAATACGTCCTCCTGTCTGTCCTGAATTCCCCATTCTTCAGCTTCACTGGATGAGCCCAGGTTCTCGTATTGTGAGGGAGGGAGAAGAAGGTTCTTCTACTTTCCTGTCCCCACACATAATTTATATACTTCTGTCATGTCCCTCCTTCTTGCCTTCCAAATTAAAAATAAATAAATCCAAACCTGGCAACCTTTTCTTACAGTTGAGCATTTTGATTAATTTGTTTTTGCACCTTTCAATATCTTTTTTTTTATAAAGTATTCGAAGTGTAGTTGAAGAACAGATTTGTTGAGAGGGACTACAATATTGACAGTTTTATTTCCAGTCCCTTTCCTAACAATCCTGAACGTGGAATTTGCCCCCTTTTCACCATTGCCACCTATTTGATTCAAGTTTCCATCGGCCTATCAACCCTGACCTCAATATTCCTTTCTGGTCAGCCATTGTCAGACTGGATAGCTAAGTTGTTTAGAGTGTGGCACTGAGAATGCCAAGGTTGCAGGTTTGATCCCCGTATGGGACGGGTGCAGAGGGCTGGACTAGATGATCCTCAGGGTCCTTTCCAACTTTGCAGTTCTGTGATCCAGGGCCTGTAAAGCCAAGTGGAGTGTTTGCTATCACCAGCTTATAGCCCATCAGTGTATATGTAGATATTATTATTATTTTGCCACAACGGGCAGAATTTTACCCTTACCCTGAACCACATTTGCTATTTCATGGCAAATTGAGCAAGTCAGGAAAGATCCTTCTTTAGAGTTCT
This sequence comes from Podarcis liolepis, assembly GCF_965112155.1. Taxonomy (NCBI): domain Eukaryota; kingdom Metazoa; phylum Chordata; class Lepidosauria; order Squamata; family Lacertidae; genus Podarcis; species Podarcis liolepis. Next base: position 73,286,443 of record NC_139558.1, on the reverse strand, counting down.
TCGTAATTCCCTTTCCTGTTTTTGCTGGGCAAGCGTCTGTGTTGATTAAATGTTTTAAAAATGCTCTTGCTATTTATTGTAAATGAGAACCTTCTTATCCACAGGTATAATAACTACTGGATCCACCTTAGCAGAGTACCATTATTATGTCTCTGCCTACAGGATTCTGTACAGGAGCGATGGGCAGAAGTGGACAGTATACAAAGAACCTGGTGTTGAGAGGGATAAAGTAAGCCTGCCCAACATTCTATGTGCAAAATAAGATGAAGTTGGAGTGCATAGGAACTCTGGGTGTGTGTTTAATGATTCTGGAATCATCACTTAAGTATGAAGGTGCTTTTCCAGAGGAATTAACATTCTTCCATTGATAGAAAGCTAAATGTTGACGCACCCTGCTGATTACAGAACTCTGAAAATGGGAACATAAGTTAGTCTCTCATGGGTCACACGAGCCCATCCAGCATACATGGAATAAACAGAGGCTGGAGGAAAGAAGGATTTCTCTCCTTGCATGTGTATTCCTTGGATCGAAGGAGGAGAGAATCTATGCTTACAGTGTGTGTCTGTGTGATGTGCATGCATAGAAGGAGCGTGAGGAGATGGGATCCTGGGAATTTTTTTGGGGGGGGAGAGATTTGAATCTAGGCTTTTGACACAATGAAGAATATGTATGGTGTGTATTTGTTAGATGGTAGCTCTGGTCCATGGGGTCACGAAGAGTCGGACACGACTAAACGACTAAACAACAACAACAACAAGTACATTACTAATATTGTATGCTGCGTTGAAGTGTTTCAGCATTACATATTTATACTGCTTGACCTAATGTAGAGCAGTTTGCCCTCTTGTGCTTGGAAAAGGCAACAGGTTGTGAACTTGGATGCTGTGCAAATCTGACTCTATCACTACCAAGGTTTTGGTAGCAGGTCACATCAATGAAGGTTTGCCTTCAGTTTCCCCCAGATAAATGCTGCGTATCTATCACCTCACGAAAATATAGGGAAGCTTTTCAAAAGAGACTCCTGTTGATTGGTATTTCCAGTAGTACAGTGGTACCTCGAGTTACATATGCCTCAGGTTACATACGCTTCAGGTTACAGACTCCGCTAACCCAGAAATAGTGCTTCAGGTTAAGAACTTTGCTTCAGGATGAGAACAGAAATCGTGCTCTGGCGGCCCCATTAGCTAAAGTGGTGCTTCAGGTTAAGAACAGTTTCAGGTTAAGTACGGACCTCCGGAACGAATTAAGTACTTAAACCCGAGCTACCACTAAATTAGATTAGTAAATATATTAAGTGCTTAGTACACTAGGAAAATGATCAGAAATGAACTGTAATACTTGCTTTTGACTGCCCTCTTCTGGGCATACAAAATAATAATTTTGAAAAGCACATCTACCTAAACTTTTGTAGTTAACTGAGTGTAATCGACGGCAGGTTAGGTAGATGGGCTTTCTATTGGGTAGGTGAACATTTTAAACTGCAGTATGTCTGTGTGTGTACACACACACACACACACACACACACAGTATCTGGTTGGAGCTCATTTAATGTGTCATTTAGCAGATGTATACAAGGCTTTTCAATAAAAGGTATTCAATTAAAACCCCCAGAATAAGTTATTCATTAGTTGACCTTACACTACTAGAGCCATCTGTACTTTGAGAACTCTATGTCTGCTGCCCAGAGTAGCTTAGGCAAGCAGAAGAAAATATGAGTATTAGCTTATATTCCTGGAGCAGTATTTTGTAATGCAGAACTCCTAATGTCTTAGAAAAATGATGTATTTTACATCAAATTTTGTTTTTCTAGGTATTTCAAGGCAACACTGGGTATTATCAAGAAGTCCGCAATAACTTCATTCCACCCATTATTGCTCGTTTCGTTAGAATAAACCCTTTGAAGTGGCACCAGAAAATCGCAATGAAAGTTGAACTGCTAGGATGTCAGTTTAGTGTTGGTAAGTGGAGTGACTTTTATCATTCTTTATATTAACATGACTTGCCTTGGGAGAAGAATGTGATACAGACTGAATTTGTTTGTGCCTTCCCAGTTTGTGTTATTCCCAGTTCGTTGAATAACATCTATACTAACAAATTTGCACTGCTTGACTGTCTGGCATGCAGCAATTGTATCAACGTTTTAAGTTTTATTCCCAAAGTATGAGCACAGTGCAGCTCGCAACAGTTTTCTTAGGCAGTAATCCATGCATTCATTTGCCAGCACAGCACGTCTTAGCAGCAATTTTGTATTGGCATATTAAAGATTATACAAATGCCATTGTATTTTGTAGCATGCTTCATTACATAAAGGAATCTGCTTGGTGCTTTAACGAATGGCATGACCTTTAATTTTTGGTTTTCTTCAAAGTTCGGGCTCCAAGACCTACAGTACCCCCACCACCCAGGAACAGCAATGACTTTCCCTCGCACACTGATAAAACCACCTTCACTCCGGAGATCAAGAACACTACAGTAGCTCCAAGTGTAACCAAAGGTAGTGACATCTATATAGCAAATAGCATTGCATAAGGCTAAGAGTCAATAGTAATTCTATATTGATTCCCTGCTATGTTTTTGGTATATTGCCAACTATATTGATTTATCAATAATATATATATATATATATTGTAGCAGAGATTCATGTAGCAGAGATAGTAGTTGACATATACGGTAAAGGGTAAAGGACCCCTGGACAGTTAAATCCAGTCAAAGGTGACTGGGGTTGTGGCACTCATCTCGCTTTCAGGCCAAGGGAACCGGCATTTGTCCACAGACAGCTTTCCAGGTCATGTGGCCAGCATGACTAAACCACTTCTGGTGCAACGGAACACAGTGACGGAAACCAGAGTGCACGGAAATGCCGTTTACCTTCCCGCCACAGCGGTACCTATTTATCTACTTGCACTGGCGTGCTTTCGAACGGCTAGGTTGGCAGGAGCAGGGGCCGAACAATGGGAGCTCACCCTGTCACGGGGATTCAAATTGCCGACCTTCTTATCGGCAAGCCCAAGAGGCTCGGTGGTTTAGACCACAGCCAACAGGGCATGCTAAATTTGAGTAGAAAACTAGAAATGGATACCCAACTACTAACCAGTTTATGTACAATTTAACAAACATTCTCAGCTTGAAATGTTTTGCTGGGGTGATATCAAGATGGGCCTTTGGGTCTCATTAGGCTGACTTTGGTCTGAGAGGACATTTCTCACCAAACCGCAGCTTAGGGGCCAGCTCTTAGGGCCAGCTGATTGACACTGCCAGCAAGCTCAGCTTTGTTTGCAGGCGATTGTTTGGATTCAAACTGGCGCCTGTAAAGGGGCCTTGCTGTAAATGGGAATTGGCTGATTGATGGTTACAATGAGGCCTTTTGAACTTTGACAGATTGGTGGCTCTAGTGACTGTCCAAGACAGCCCACAGGTGTGGTGGGTGCACAAATTCAGTTTCCCTCCCCCTCCCACTACATATTATTATTGGTGCAAAATGGTATTTTGCTGCAGTAATATTTGGATGCTATTACAAGCTTTGAATGAACTTTCTTCAGTATTTGTACAAGGAACAAAGGGGGTTTCGTTTAGTGTGCCTGCAATGCTTATGGACTCTACTTGTTTAATGGCTTTCAGATGTGGCATTGGTAGCTGTTCTGGTTCCTGTGTTGGTCATGGTCCTTACCACCCTCATTTTGATCTTAGTTTGTGCCTGGCATTGGAGAAACAGGTAAAGGAATAATTAAATGCTTTGCATCCTCTACAAGGGAGGAAATGTAATAGGTACAGGAGGAAATGGGAGAAATGAAATATGGTCAATTAAAATGCTCAATTTATGCATTAACATGAAGAATAATTTAAATTGGTGTGGATATGTGTTCAGGAGGGCCTTGTTGTGGTCGTGCAGTACTTTAACCTGAACAATCTTGAGAAGGCTGTGTAGGTTCAGCAGCTTTTATATCAGCAGAACATGCAAATTTAACTAACTTCCAGGGGGACGGTTGTCTTTGCTGCTATTTCTTTGAAATAAAGTGAGAAGGAGATCAGTCTCTTAGTATTTCAGACTCTCCACCATCACCCCCCCCCACCCCCAACTCCAGAGAAGACTGTACCTGTTCTTCAAAACTAGTACCCACAGTGTTGATCTCAAATGGCTGTTTCATATTGACACTAATTTTGGGTGTGTTCTGCATTTCACTCACTTTTTCAGAAAGAGAAAATCAGAAGGAACCTATGACATACCATATTGGGATCGTGCAGGTAATAACCATTGTAGCACCTCTAGCTGCATCATGAAGCATTGAGATGAACATATATTTGTGCAAATTCCATCTATTAATGGTTGGACTTGGGAAAGCACTTGCTTGCTCAGCCCCCTCATACAAAGCCTCTCTATTGTTTGACTTGATTACCTGAGCAGCCCAAATCCTTCCTGCCTTCTCCTCTCTGTATGTTTTAAAGGGGAGGCCCTTTCTGTTCCCACCAAGGGTGGAAGCACTGTTGATGGCAACAAGAGAGGCGGCCTTCTTAACACCTCCACCAGTTTTGGGAACAACTTCCCCCCGTGAAGCATGGCTGGCTCCGTCTGTTGCTGCCTTTCACTGATCAGGAAATCAAACCCTATCTCTTAACCTGAACCTTAGCTCTAACTCAAAACCAAACCCTATTTAACTCTCTCCCTCAGATACTGCCCCTTTTATTTTCCCTGCCAAAGTGCTGTTCCTCCCCCCTCTGTAGCCCATACACGAGAGGCTCTAACATTCTGGTGGAGTTTCAGAGGAAGTGCATCACCAGACTCTAGTCTGGCTCTGCTGTCTTTGTCACGGCCCTTCTGTCTTAAGAGGGACCTTCACACAAACACATGAGGGGATTCCTGCATTGCAGGAGGTTGGATTAGATGACTCTTGGGGTCCCTTCCAGCTCTACAATTCTGTGATTACACACCCCCACCACCATGTATGGATCTACATGTGTAATGCTCTGCCACATGAGGTGGCGCCTAGGACCTATACATGCATATATACATTGAACCTACAACCCCCAATGCACTGAAAGAACGCATAAGAACATAAGAGCCCGCAGTGTCTGGCCACCCAGATGCTTGTGAGAAGCACACAAGGCAGGACAGGAGCACCACAGCCTGTCTTGGCAGGTGGTCTTCTGTTTGTTTACACTATGGTTTGTTAACAAGCTGAGATCACAAACCATGATATGATTCTGGGTTGTTTGAACAACTGAACTATCCAAAGTTCCCCTGAGTTTAGACATAATGTAAACCACCCTGGGATCTTCGGTTGAAACGTGGTATAGAAATGTAATAATCATCTTTATTTAATTAAAATACACACACACATACATATATATATATATGTTTATATGTATACATATACACATAAAGATAAAAAAGAGAAAGAAAAAAAACATTCAAATTTTTTTACATTATTATACAATCATTCATTAAATTTCTAAATAAAAGACTTCCAATTCTTCTCATTGTACTTGTATTGTTATTTACGTTTAAACACACAGCCTTCTATTACCCTGATTTGTTTTTGTGTACTCTAGTAAATTAACATTTGCACATTGTATTTTACAAGGATCAGTTTAGTTCTGCAAGGAGATTGTTATTTGAACAATATGTTTTTAGGTCATCTTTGAATATTTTCCATTCTTTGTATACTTTCTGGTTTGAAGGCCCTCTTACTTTCCTCCTCATCTCTGCCAGTTCGAGGTATTCAATCGTAAGAGTCTGCCATTCTATTATCGTGGGCGTTGTTTCATTTTTCCAATTTCTTGCCACTAATATGGTATAGAGATGTAATAAAGAAGTCTCCTCTTCATTGCCACATAGGAAGAGAAAAGGGGTAGAGGGGAAGCACGTGAGCCAAGGGCTTGCCACTGTTTGTCTATGTAGCCCAAAATTGTGCTAAACAGGCAGATTGCTTCAGAGTAACCAGGTAACCATTACAGGGGAAGTTCCAAAGCTAAAGAAATGCATATTGATTCATAACCATGTCACTTGTAAACCTCGATATAGGTTGGTGGAAAGGCATGAAGCAGTTTCTTCCTGCCAAGTCTGTAGAGCACGAGGAAACGCCTGTTCGTTACAGCAGCAGTGAAGTTAGTTGCCTTAGATCAAGAGAAGTTACAACCATGTTACAAACCCAAACTGCAGGTATTTGTCTTCTCCAGTTTATCTTGATTTCAGTAAATGGTGCCTGTTTTAAATATCTTTGCAGATTAAATCGCAATAGTCTTACCTTCCTGTATTTCCTCCCATACCCTCTAAATTCTTTTAAAAAATCTGTGCCGGGGATAGATGTCCAAATACAGCTTGTAGAAGGACGGATTCTGGAGTTAGCCAATGTGGTACAGTCCTCGCACAGAATTGTGTCACTTGAGTTTTTATGAACAATCCGCTTGAGTGTGGCTAGTTGAAAATCCCACCATGGAGAAGTTGCAAAACTAACTTTTCCTAATAATTGCTTGGTTTTTTCATGCTTTCAAGTAAAGTCCAAGTGTAACCAATAATCATTTGAACTAGCTCACATCTTTTCAAGCAGCCAGTAAAACATAATTCACAAAATATTTAACTGGACCTCTTTACTCAGAAGTATTGATTTCTATTATTGTTTCGCTGAATATGCCTTAAATATGGCATATGTGATTACACTAGTAGGACTGCAAGAAGTTTTGTAAGGAGGATTATGGGAAATATTGCAGAGAAAATTTATGAATAGATTTATTTGTTAAGGATTTTTAAAAGTAATAGTAAAATTAATGAAATGCAGATTAAGTGATAAAGATCGAAAAATCTTCAGATGTCGTTGATGGAAGTCCAAAATATTGTATAAGATAAGAACATATGTTACATGATTTTTGGAAATTATATATATATATAATATATATATATGGCATATGCATAACAGAAGTAGATAAAGTATTGACATAATCCATTAATCTGTTTGGACTGGTTTACACATGCTGGCCCCAGCCTGATCATCCCAGGAACACTTGAGACCACTGTTAGCCTGAAACCACTGCCCAAATTTCAGGTGCATCAGAAGGTCAGAGTAGCCACATAACATGACTGATAGGTAGAGGTGCTGATTTAAATGAACAGTGACCCTATGCTCTCCTGAGATCTTCCCACTGGAGCAGTCTCATGTGTGATCTGGCCCGTTTCAGTTCCAAGTGCCCTTTTTTTTATTACCAGTGCAATGGCAGTATGTGACAGCTGGAAAACCCTTGACGATACTGGTCTCTCTTTATACAGAGTATGCACAGCCACTGGTGGGAGGAATTGTTGGCACACTTCACCAGAGATCAACCTTTAAACCTGAAGAAGGCAACGAAACAAGCTATGCTGATATGGATCCTTACAATTCACCCGAGCAAGAGATCTACCATGCCTATGCTGAACCGCTACCTATCACTGGACCAGAATATGCAACACCAATTGTGATGGATATGTCAGGTCATCCCGCAGCTCCCCTGGGCATTTCTACTGTATCTACTTTCAAAGCTCCAGGAAACCAAGCCGCTCCCATAGTTGGGGCATACAGCAAACTTGTTTCCAGATCAGATAGTTCATCGCCTACTCGAGTACTCTATGACACACCCAAAGGAATGCCAGGACTCAATCCCACAGACGAGTTGGTATACCAGGTACCACAGAACATGCCACATTCCACAGAGAATAAAGAAGATGTTAGCTAGAGAATGTGGCTTTCGAAAATTAAATCCTTTGGAGATCACTTTTTGCGTTGGAAGAAAAATGTGTGACTTGGTGGGAGCCCAGAAAAAAATGAGTCAATTGCCCTTTTGAGGGTCTGTACACAACTACTGCTTTCCTGTTTATAGAATAATGGGCTTTCCATTCACTACTGATGGGCACTACATTTTTTTGCTAGGCAGGTGTGAGAAGCTTTCAAAGATGCTGAATCGCTGAGTGTAGATACATGTTCCACAACAGATATATAATGTGCCACTATAGATATATAATTAATCAAAATGATCTATGGTCCATGAGCCAAGAAAAGGAAAGGTACTATTCTGGATATAGAAAAAGTCACTGAGTCCCAACAAACCAATTTCAAATTAATTGATATCTAGCAGGCTGGTATTTTCATAAGGCTTCACATTGTAAAAGTGAACTGATTATTGTGCTTCCTGTAACAGGAAGTTAGTGGCAATTATAAGGAAAATTGATCCCTAAAATTAACAAGTTACCTTTGTTGATTTCTTTTATGAAATCAATTGGTAGTGTGGAAAATACCTGGAATCTCTGGCAAGCATGACTTGCTATACACTAGTAATCACTCTCTGTTGATCCCTTTGGAGTAGTTTCGTATGAATGCTGTTCTCCCTACTATTTGGGTGCTCCTTGCCACTTCCTAGGGAGGTGAATTCCCTGAAGATGATACATTTTCTAAAATTTGTTACAGAGCTAAAAAGGACCTTACTGGGAATCCTTGGCTCAACTAAAACCATATTTTCTTTTAAAAAATACACCCAAGCCCTCCAATGATGGCCTCAAACAGCAAAAAAAATAAAAAATTAAAAAAAATTATTTAGATTAAAGGAAGGGATATTTTTAAGGAGGGAAGGATAAGTTCACTTCTGTAAAACATAAGCACACTAGCATCATTGCATGTAGGTTTTTAATGTAAATCAGGGTGTCTATACATGCATAGATGAAAAGCTTGGTTTTCCCAATATGGTTTTAGGTATATGCCTTAAGAAAATGCATATATGCATTGATGTCATGGAGGCTTCTGAATGTGAGATGGTGATTAGATTGAAATATAGCAATGTTTAAAGTATTGGCATTTGATCTACTACGTATTGCATAAAAATTATCTTTTTCACCCCCAGATTCTTCAAAAGTTCAAAATTATCATACCTTTTCATTCTGGACTAAAGGTATTTCACCTTCTAACTCCTAGTGAGATTATTTTTCCAAGGTTTATATACTTGAAACCAGTTAGTAACTTTTGTGCACAACGAGAATTGCTGAAAGCATAGCTGTATAACCTACAAGCCAGTCTCCCTTTTGGCCATGCTTTAAATGTGTATATATTTTTTACAAAGCACATTAGGGTGACATGAAAAGAATGCTTTGTTTTTATTGTATTATAACAGCACTGTAGCGACGATGTAGAACAGATAAATGTGATATCCCCTCTATACGCAATAGCCCAGTTTTATGGACTTCATTATGAACATATAGTTCAAAAGAATATTGGGTGTTATCCCGTTGTGTTCGTCTGCTAGCAGCAGATTGTTCACTTGCAGCATGAGACTTTCTCCCTTCCTCTCCTCCTCTGCACAGACACCAAATCATCTTCAGAGAGAGAGAAGCTGGCAGGGGGTTAAAGGGTAAGGAAGCCAAAATCCACTTGAACTGTCTGTATTGTTGAATGCACAATATATCTCAGTGTAGCTGGCTGGAAAGGTAAATCATGACAATCACAACTCTTAAGTGTAGTTAGTACTCCTTAGCCCAGCTTTCTCTAGCCTGGGGCCCCTTCGGATGTTGAGGACCACGCTATAGCTGGGACTGAAGCCCATAACAGCTCGAGAGCAGCAGCCTTAGTCCAATACTTAGTTTCCGCAGTATGGCATGCTGGTTCGCTCTTGTGCTTTGTTCCATTTATATTTTGTTTATTTATAAAAGTGATAACATAACTTATTTTTATTCTGTAAACTACGGTACACCGAGGCTAAATGTGTGGCCTAAGAAAACTTTCAGAATATGTGTATATGTAGACTCTATTCTATGGCCTAGTCTATAATTTCTTGCTTCATTTGGTCCAATGGATATGGGTACATATCTGCCAGGTTGGATTCAACAAAATATGTGTTAAATATATGACACCCTAATCGTGTCATTGTCTATCTCTGTTAGGGTCTCTAGACTCAGCTGTCCTACTCTTACATATCTGCATCTTTGAAAACCATACTGTAGAAATAGCACATTTGCAACAGAGTGATTTCCACCTCCTGCCATTGCCAAAAGGTGATTCATTGCTGGAAGTAAAATTCAAGGGATTAGCTCTTTTAAGTTCAGATGGTAGCACTAGTGCACCTTGCCAGTCAAAACATAGTTCCATAGCTTGGTTATAAATCACTTCTTAGTTACAAATTGGAATCAGAACCCTAAATTCTTCAAAAACCTGAGATTGCAGTTGGATTCAGTGGCGCACATCAAGCAAACAACTACTAGTAAACAGAATTAAAAACTATTACCTTTATTTATTGACAGTATTTATAAATCACTCTTCTGCATATGTTACAAGGCAATGCACCAAATGCTACATTACAAATAGCAAAGTGAACTATGTCAAACTCTAAAATTAATGGCAGAAAAGCAACAGGAAAATAATCCTGGCTGATTTCCAAATGCCCAGTAGAATAGAACACAACCTAGGTTTCCTAGATACTAAAAATTCTTCTTAGAAACGTATTTTCTGCTCAGATTCTAAACAGATGGTAGCTATCTTTAAATGAAAACTAGGCAGCAATCTCGTACCCACTTCCCTAGCTGTAAGCCCAGTGAACTGAATGGGGCTTATTTCTGATTAAACATGTTCTAGGGGTTGCGCTCTGAGTGTTTTAACTTGAATGTTGCACCAGTTAGAGTGGCTTGGTGTATTTGTACCACGCCAAAGTATAGAATTGTGTATGTGTGATGTTTCTTACAAAAATTGACAAATGTACATACGGTAGGGCTGTTTTTCAAAGCTGCCTGTTACTGGAATTGTGCACAAAAGTGTATATGCTTAGTTTGAAGTCTTGCAGGTATCCAAACCCACAAACCTTAGTACAAGCAAGTCCACCTCCACTGTATGTTGCTGATTTAAGCTTGCCAGCACATAAAATATTACAACAGTATAAAAGGGATGGTGTGAGCAATTGAATGTATCAAAATTAAATGGCTGATTAGATGAAAACAGCTTTCTTGATTTGCTGCCCTGTATTTTAGGTACTAACTTATTGATTCCTGAATGTAAGACACACAGCACAGGCAAGTATCCACACACGTGTTTTGGGGTTTAGGCTCACTGTTGGTATTGTCTCAAGGTATGCAGAGGGGTCACTCGGCTAGTGCAGGTGAGATGGGTGCAAATAAGTGTCGAGTGGCTGTTTTCCTAGAATGTACTTCCTTACCTCAGCATGTTCTGTAGTCACTCTGTATATGTTGCTAGAATTTAGATAATATGAATAGCATTTTTTTAATGTATGTGTTAAAACCTTTTAATAAAATGCACAATGTGGAACTCATGATTCTTGTACAGGAAAAAAAGTAAGCAGATTCCATTTTGGAGCTTAATGTCGCTGAATATCCCAGCTGATGGAGAGTTAGTTACAGCTACATTTTGACAAGCACTTTCTGTTTGGCAGATTCTGATTTTATCTTGGGGGTACTGTTTGTGGACATGAGAACCTCAGTGGCAATATGCAGGTAAGACACAACGTACATATTGTTCAGATGATTCAGAGCATCCCGATCCTATTGCTTACTTGTGCAAACAGGCTTGTTCTGTTCTACCCCATCTGCCTTGATAGCACACCGTTAAAAGAGCGCTGGTAATTTTTGAAAGGAGTTATCTTAGTGAACCATTTCCCCTCCCCCCTTGATTAATACTGGAACAATGGTACCAGACAGATGAGTTCTGTTAAGGACATCTTCACAGAATACCTAATTTACATAATTCACTGCCATAAAATACAGTGGTACCTCGGGCTACAGACTCTGCTAACCCGGAAGTAGTACCTTGGGTTAAGAACTTAGCTTCAGGACAAGAACAGAAATTGTGCGCCGGCGGCAGCAGGAGGCCCCGTTAGCTAAAGTGGTACCTCAGGTTAAGAATGGTTTCAGGTTAAGAATGGACCTCCAGAACGAATTAAGTTTGTAGCCAGAGGTACCACTGTATGCTGATAGCCACATGCTTAGATAGATCTACTGAGATTAGGTCTATATAGTGATGGTCACCTAATCAGAAGCCCCAGATTCAGAGGCAGTATTCCTCTAAATACCTGTTGCTAGTTAGGCAAATCATCTTCTTTGGCGATCACTTGTAGCCGAGTAAGATTGTCTTCCATGAACATGGTCTTAACAATGAGTCCGTAAGTGACTGTGGAGGCTAATTCTGGACCCACACATCCTTCCACAGTGGGGACATTGGTTTCTGGGCAGGAGTTGATCACAAATAGCATAGTGTGGGGGATTGTTGTCTTCATGGGGCTTCTGGGAAGCATTTGGCTGGCTACTGGGCGACAGGTTGCTGGGGCAGAATGGATCCAGCAGCTCTGCCCTGACACACTTAACTACTATGCTGAGAATTATATAGCACAAGACTAAGAATGCACAGCACATGTGGAACCAAAGCCCCACAACTTTGCACCAAGAAAACCCAGCATGTCTCCTTCCTTGTCATTAATACTTCCTTGTCATTAAAATCCACAGAGCATTTCTTACAAGAGGGATTTAACTGCAACTTTTTTGCTTTAATTCTAACTTGACATTGCCTGGCGCTTTTTAAAATTCCCCCCTGGTGGCAGCTGGCTGTGGTGCCATTTATTGCTTTATCTCCTGAAGTGTATAAATGCCACTGCATGCTGCGAAATAAATCACTCTTTAATCTCTCAGAGGCCAGTATTTGGGAAAGCTGTATATAATTTCGGTACAGAGCTTTTCAATACGAAAGATGAACTAATGGAAATAGACATTTTAATGAGCAGATTCATGTGTAACACTACTTACACTGACAGCTTCTTCCTTTTTAAACTCTACATTTCTTGCAATGTGCTGTTCTGCCTATGACACTTTCGGGAACAGAGTCACTGCCGCAGAGGATGTGCAAGAGGCCAGGGATCCACATGGCTGTTACCTGAGAACTTGCGTGAACTTTTAACCTAGCTGTAAACATTCATCAGACCAAATGTACTGGTGTAGTTCCTAGCCAAGCATTCATTATACTAAGTACTAGATGAATTCAGACAGGAACTCAGCCCATTGCTGTGTGAGCCGAGACTTCACAGACTCCTTCCTTCGAATATTACTGTTTCTAAACTTCCGCCTGTGTTCTGCGTAAACCATAGTTTGCCACTGCATCCGTGCGCCATCTGCAGAGTGATTTTAGCAAACCATTTGCCTTTAAACAAGGTTCCAAAATCCAAAACTGTCTTTTGGAGTCCTGGTTTAAGGGCAGATGACGGTGTGCTGAGAATCAGGAAGGAAATTTAGGTATCTCTCATTTCTGGTCTCTGGCTTGGCAGGGCACTTGTACTATTAACTTTTTATCAAGTAAAGGGAATCGTCCTATAGTCCCTTGTTGGGGTTTTTCCTGGATTTCAAGTGAGCTACTGTAATAATACAACTTGCCAGCAGAGTCACTGCACCAGTAACTGTGTACGCTATTCCCTGAAAAGGATTTCTTCCACCGCTCCATGTTACTGTTGAGAAGACCACCTGCTTTTCTCCTTTGAACTTTGAAACTGGGAAATCTGACAGGATGATGTTAAAGTTTTATTAACAGTTTGGAACATACATGAGCATTAAAAGATGCCGAGGGGTTAGGTATTGCTAACAGGATTAGATCCATGGTTTTTTTTCCTTCTTAGCACCTACAGTGCAAAAGGCATATTTAAAAGGAATATATGTAGTTTTTCATAGTTTACTCTCCTTGTTGCAATACGCATCTTCTATTGATGGGACACTACCACTATCATCAGCCTTTTCTAATGTGCTCTACAGAAGTTTTGAACTGAAACTCCCATCTGCTCTAGTCGCCATGGCCAATGGTCAGGTATAGTGAGACCTACAGTCTAAAACAGGGACGCAGGTGGCGCTGTGGGTTAAACAACAGAGCCTAGGACTTGCCGATCAGAAGGTCGGCGGTTCGAATCCCCACGACGGGGTGAGCTCCCGTTGCTCGGTCCCTGCTCCTGCCAACCTAGCAGTTCGAAAGCACCTCAAAGTGCAAGTAGATAAATAGGTACCGCTCCGGCGGGAAGGTAAACGGCGTTTCTGTGCGCTGCTCTGGTTCGCCAGAAGTGGCTTAGTCATGCTGGCCACATGATCCGGAAGCTGTATGCCGGCTCCCTCGGCCAATAAAGCGAGATGAGCGCCGCAACCCCAGAGTTGGTCACAACTGGACCTAATGATCAGGGGTCCCTTTACCTTTACAGTCTAAAACATCTGTCGAGTGCCAGGTTGGGGAAGACTGAGCTAGACAATCAGAGATCTGCATCAGCCCACTGTATGTTTCCTCCACCCAAGTGACAAGCAGAAGCTCTCCTCAAAACTCAGCTATATTTTGCAATGAACTGCATGCATTATTAGCCTGCCAGGTAGCGTTCTGGCTATGTATTCCTTGATTACCCTCACTGTCTACAGAAAATCTGGCAATTATAACCCACATAGCTAAAACGTGCGGAGTTTAAAACATGACACAAACCCACACAGAAAGGATACTATAGGATATTTGTAGCCCGTACGTCCCTGCTGGGAGCCCATTTGCAAACTGCCTGATGCGATTGAGGCGACGGTAAAGATTCTTGAATGTAGGAAATGCTGATACACGCATCCAGATGATAAAGTCTTCATTTGTGTAGCCATTGTTCTCTTGGTTTTCTTCATCTAATAAATATACTGGTTTTTGCCAGTAAGGTGGTCTTGCCGTGCCTGAGATAGATGGGGGCGGGGGGAGGGAGAGTGAGAGAGAGAGAGAGAGAGAGAGAAAATGAATAGCTATAGGTGAACCAGCTACCCCTACTTCTATATATTTCTTATAGTCTAACCTTAGTCTCACTAGTGGGTAAGCATGCCTCAGCCTTCGCCGATATGGTGCTCTCAAGATGTTTTGGACAATTGTTCTCTTCATTCCTAACCACTGGCCATGCTGGCTGTGGAAGACGGGACCTAGAGTCCAACAACACCTGGAACATCCAAGGTTCAGGAAGTCTGACCTAAGTAGTCTAAACAAAGGGTCTTACTCCCTAGTAAGTGAGTATTGAGTTATATGCAGCCATCACAGACACACTTATGAAGGAGTATGTCCCACTGTTCAGTGGGGCACGCAGGATTGCCTTGTAAGTCAAGCAACATACCAGGAATGTAGCTTCAATAAAGTTGCTTTTCCAGTATGCATATAAGGTGGAGCAGATTTGCATCCATTGGCCCTGCTCCTGACCTCAGCTGAAGCGGGAAATTTAAGCGTGGTTAATATCAATATTGAGGCATCTTTTTAACCATGTTTAAAGCGAAGGTGCACTGCAAATGGGCACACGTTCTGGGAAGGAAAGGGCACATCATTTTGTGGTGGTGTCCCAGGTGCTCGGCCCTGGTGGAAAAAATCTGATGCATTGGCCTTGAGAAAAGGTAGACGTGTTGGGTTACATTACATCAGGGATGGGGAAACCTTCCAAGGGCCACTTTCCCTCTGGGGCAACCTTCCAGGGGCCACAAGCCAGTAGTGGGTGAGGCCACAGGCAAACAGGCAGAGCAACAAGTGAATGATTCACATTTCTACAGCAGGTTAGTTTCTTCTGTCCTCCATCCAGACAAGCAAGAGGCATTTAAAAGGTAAAGGTACCCCTGCCCGTACGGGCCAGTCTTGACAGAATCTAGGGTTGTGCGCTCATCTCACTCTAGAGGCCGGGAGCCAGCGCTGTCCGCAGACACTTCCGGGTCACGTGGCCAGCGTGACAAAGCTGCTCTGGCGAACCGGCACCAGAGCAGCACACGGAAACGCCGTTTACCTTCCCGATATAAAGCGGTACCTATTTATCTACTTGCACTTAAGGGTGCTTTCGAACTGCTAGGTGGGCAGGAGCTGGGACCGAACGACGGGAGCTCACCCCGCTGTGGGGATTTGAACCACCGACCATGCGATTGGCAAGTCCTAGGCGCTGAGGTTTTACCCACAGCGCCACCCGCGTCCCCTAAGAGGCATTTACTTGTTTGTTTAATTTAATAAAAATTATATAACACTTGATTGTGGGGGGAAACCTCAAAGCAATGGATGAAACTTCAAAAGCATGATCAAAGTTCAAAGGCACATTCCAGCCAGGTAAAAACACTTAGGTCTGAATCAGAGCTGGTGAAAAATGTAGTCAGGAAAGATTTCCAAGGGCCACATAAGAGAGGCCTGCGGGGACAGTTTTAAGAAAGCTCATTAGCTGCATTTCAAAAACTGAAGAACCACCTTTCAGCTAATGGGATCATTCTTACCATCAAATGCAGAAGACAAGTTGTGTGCAGATGGATTGTGAAATTTCACATTTTTATCTGTCCACCAGGCATTCCCTTGCTTCAGAAGTGGGACTTTGACAGCCTTTACAGAAGCAGGATAGTAGAACAACTGTATTGTGTCTGTATGGAAATTAGAAACAGTGTTTTAATGCTAAGTCAGTATTGAATGCCTGTAATTTGACTATTTTAGCTAATCTAAGAGAATATGGTCACATCCACACCATACATTTAAAGCACAACATTAACAATCCTCCAATGGGGACTGTGTGATGACATCCTTACATTTCTATCATATAGAGGGAAATCTGCAGTTCGAATAGATAATGAAGACTGCGTATCCAGGTAAATATTATCAGATACACGTAGCACTCACCATTGAACATGCTGTTTGCAATTGCACCACATGGAGCTATAGGTGTCCCGTTTTCATAAGTTGCAAAAGGTGCACAATTGCTGTTCTGAATCTGTATTCAAAACCATAATGCAATTAGGAGCACATTTCTCTGAAAAATCAAGCCATAATGTTAAACAATGCAGCTATTCATAAACGGCAGGAAATGTGTTCTGAAAAAGACACGTCTTTTATATGGTGATGAAAAATCAATGGGGAAAGACTGCCACACCATGCCAGGGAGTGTATTTCCTAGTGTGGCTGCTAACAGTTGGCAAAGGACTCTCCCTCTCGAATGTTTACACTACCCACCTCACTCAGCATAACATTACAAAGTCCAGACAATGAATGACAAGCACAACATTCCTGAACCAGCTAGACTTCTTTCTGGTCAATAATATATTAAGAATTACTACCCGTAAAATGGCATCATGTGATTAAAACAAACATCAGAAGTACTAAAAGAATTTCAAACCACCTTACGTTTGCCTTCCGACCCAATAGTTGTGCATCACTTCTGGAAAGGACATAGCGACGATGGTTCTGATAAAAATTATGTAATCCGTAGTACATGAAGACATCACCCTGCAATTTTTTTTAAAGGGACAACATGTAGGAATTAAAAAATGAGTTTCAAAGCTAAACCTGGCAAACTATTGACAATAGCCAATATGAAGTGGAACAGTTATTTGAATGTCCAAGATCTAAGTGCCATCAAAAGCCCTAGAGACCTTTGATGGGCAAGAATTGGTGTGACTCCACCAAGAGACAAGCCTAAATTGTTACTTTATTGGTTTGTGGAGTAAGGCTAGCAATAAATGAAAATGATCTTCTCTTCCGATTACTCCACAAGGTCTTCCTCTAATGTTCATTGCTTGATGTGCTCACAAAATCAGTCAAAACAGCATAGACAAGCTGCTTTGATTGCCTGACATTATTTCCAGAGGCAGTTCACATCCTTAGCTGCTGAATTCAGCACTGATTGAATAAACCGAAGGATAAGCTCTTGAGAGATGGGCATGGATGTGGGAATCAATCCCTAAGGTAGGGTGCCAGATGCAAAGGAAGACACGGCTACTGCACCTGTAACGGAAAAGGAAAATTTGACAGGTGTGTGTGGCCTGCATGACAAATGTTCTCTTTTTGCATCTGGTCATGCTACGCTAAGGGTTGTAGCCCTAGTCATTGACTGACAAGAGCTAACACACTAAAATTGCTTAAAATTGGATAGATGCTAAAAGTACCATAGGGTGTAACCCAGCCAACAATTGAAACACTGAGGTTCCATTGATTTTACAGTGAGAGTTATGCATGTGCTTAACACACTCCCATTGAAATTACTGTATAAAAGTGTTTAACTCAGCTAAACGCTCAAAAAATGTTATAAACATTTCAAAACGTTTACTTCAAAATCATTCTGGTTTCCTTAGGATCAATGTATTTTTCTTTATTCAATAGCCTTAAAATATTTGATGTTTGGTAGATAACATTTTCCTTTCCTCCTGCAGTTCATTTTAATGCTGCTCTTGTGTTGCTTATTAAAAAAAACCCAACCTATTATTCACTTTTCCACAATCACTTACCTGCATGCTTTCCTGAAGTGTGAAGTTGGTGAAACACAGGCATTCCTTCTCCCAGTTTGATGAGTTTTCACGCAGCTTTGAACAATGTGAACATATCTCGGAATAATTAATCTGACAAGAAACGAAAGAAACAGGCCAAGTTATTGTCATCATTGCAAAAGGAGAACAAGATCTCCTAGCTTTAAAGGCTTTACGGTTTGGCCTTTGCAGATTTCCATGAGATGGTCAAATGTGACAGTTTGTCAGGTCAACTAAATGGCCTCACAGGAGCTTTCAAGCTAAGACAGCAATGTCATGCCAAGACGTGTCCTGAATAACCTCTTTGGAACATCCTTCCCCCTAAAGTTCTTCAAAGTCCAGGCATCTTCCACTGGCAAATACTATTTCTATTTAGTTGCAGCCCACTTTTAATGTGTACGCAATCATGTGTTTTTAATTACATCTATTCTACAAGAGAAGCTTGCCACTTATTGTGGTTAATAGTACTTCTGACTCATTCTTCACCAGAACATCTCAGAGTAGATTACAGCATTTAAAAACACAACAGTTAACAAACAAACAAACAAACAAACAAACACAACCCTTAAAGGAGTAAAAAAACACCCCTGTGGAGAACAGGCCTGGAAGCTTGTCTAACGGCACCCCAGTATTGTATTTGAAATATTTATAACTCACCTTTCCACCAATGGTCTCAAAGGCAGCTGGCCTACAGATACAATTTAAACAAGACCATTGCCATGTCCATCTGTAGTCTCTTCAGCATCTTCAGAATGCTTAACTGTTAAATAGTCTGGAGGGTCTACCCTTCCCAACTTCTCTAGACAATGGTAGA
The DNA here is from genome assembly GCF_965112155.1 of Podarcis liolepis. Lineage (NCBI taxonomy): Eukaryota > Metazoa > Chordata > Lepidosauria > Squamata > Lacertidae > Podarcis > Podarcis liolepis. The sequence continues at coordinate 73,267,393 of NC_139558.1, read as the reverse complement.
CCTGTTGGTCCAAAAGTCAGTTCAGATATTCTATCCATTCATTTACTGAAGCTGCTCACACCAGTGTAATGCTTTTAAGTCTGGCCTCAGATCACTACCTCACTCCCTGGATGTTACAATGCTCACCAATATAGACTACTTACATTATTGATTCCTTTGCTAAAGAAATAAAGAACATAATAGCCAAAGTGGGTATTGAAGTCAGGTCTCTGGGCGCCAAGGTCAGTACTTCCACTTTTGGGACTGCACCAAAATGTTTATTTTATGGTGTTAGGATTAATGAGGACATCATATACAAATGTTATGAAAATTAAACAAAACAAAATAAACACACTGTAAATTTATATTTTACTTATACACAAATACAGTCTACCAGTATTGTAATGCATGCTTTCTAGCACACAATGAAAACAAACCTTTATTTCTTTGACTCCTGTCGCAGCCAATAGAAGTACAATTCCCATCACAAGGCAGAAGAGGCTAATGATAAAGAAACTGGGGAGGACGAGCTCTGGGGTGAGCTGGGGCTTCCAGGCTGGGAGCCTCTGTTGTTTATATGCAGTATTATCAGGGCATCTCGATGGATGGTTTGGTGAAACGGTGCTCTTTTCATTCATGTTGATGCCGGACAAGTCTTTGGCTGGCCTTTGTGTCGTACCGTAAGGTATTTTTTATCTGTTGCTATCTACTTAGCATTTTTAAGAACCTTGGTAACTTCCTGGAATTACTTATTAACTTGATCCATTTGATTGGGAATAACGCCCTCCTTGTACTTTATTGTCATAATCACCTTTAGCCAGCCTGTGCCATCCTCCTGCTGGTGTACTTTAACCTGACTTACATCTGCTAGGTTCCTGCACCCGCCACTGCTTCCTGCACAAGGCTGCCACACTTTTAGCTGTTACTATTGTTCCACACAGCTTAGGACACAATTTAGTAGGATCATCTGCATTGGTCTATTTGGAAATCCTGCACGCAGGGTGGTACATTACTCCTCAGATTTTCTGTCTGTCAAATTTATTAGCTGACTTGATTGTGTTTTTGTGACGACCAATGATTTTCAGCATATAAATTTTACTGACTGACACAACTTAAGGCTTCCCTTTCTCCCCGCCTTCACAGATTCCAAAGCTGCACTGAAACTGAGGTAAAAGGGCAGATTTTGCTAATAACAAGTAGGGTGAGAATCGAGTGAGAGACAATGGTTACGACAGCTCTGCATTTTTTTCTGGAGCCAATTAAGCATCCTACTCACAAGTAGCATCCATTTTGCTTCAAGTTTCCCGGTCTACATATCTGCCATAAGAACGAGAGTTTGCTGCCTGGTGCTTTGAATTCACAGTGGCAGATTCCAGGTTACAACGACCTATGGTAATGATATTAGTAACACAGGGGAGTTCCCCTAAAAAAACCAAGAAGGGTAGTTATCCCTATACATTGACAATTTATGATCACTGGCACTGATCTTTAAGGATCTTTTGGAAATACTTTAGCCATGGTTCTGCCACAGTACAGATGATCTATTGGAGGTTACTTCCTTCCAGAAAACTGAACTGTATTGATATGCAGAGCTGCAGAAGAAAAGCTCAGGAGACATTACTATCATTATTAACAGTTATAATTTATATATTTCCTCAGGTGTTTTGTACACATTATCATGTTAATCATTGCAACTGCTCTCTAAAGCAAGCTGGCACTATTATTTCTAAACTGCAGCCTATTAAGCTGAGATAAGTACACCCAAACTGGCCTGGAGGCTCATTCAAGGATTCCTAGGGAGCTTGTTGCTGAAATGAGTTTACACATGACACAGTCTCTTACCCACTAGCTTATACTTTTGAGTAAATCTTTTGAGTTAACAGTTACTTTATGTGCTGGTGGAAAAATCTGTGTTGACTTTCGATTTCATATCATTATGCGTGAACATTTCAGTAGAGGACTCCATACAAAAGCTGTCTTTATTGCAAAAAAAATAAGGGTGACAAAAGGGTTTCTACTTTATGCATTTCAGAATTAAAAAGCAGCCTCAACTTGGGCAGACTGAAGGATAAGTTGAATTCAAGGGCAAACATCATGTCTAAAAGAGTCCCACTTTCACAGAGCCCTCTCTGCACAGTTTGATCAGTCCCATTTCCAGAAGTTCAATGGTTTCTTTCCTTATCTGAAGAAAAAATAAAAAAATAGAGGATTAAGGTTACCAAGGCCGGTGCTTCCATGAAGCGAAGTGAGGTAAAGAACTTTGCCTCAGGAGGCTAATCTGCCCATTCCTCCCCACCCCAGCAGTTGTCAGCCCCACTGCAGCTTCACCTGTGCCACCACTGCAGCAGCACCACTGTCCTCACCACAAAAGCCACGCCCCCACTGCTGCCACTGTATCATGGTGGCAGTGCAAGTGCAGCTGAAGATTTAGGGTACAGTTGCAGTGGCTGGGCCAGTGGCAATCTGGGCACAATGGTGTTGTCAGGGAGAGGGCCAGGATCTGTCGGGGAGCAGTAGGGCATTTTGCCTACAGTGGCAAAATGTTGTGGGCCGCCCTTGAAGGTTACTGCAAGACCCCCATGCAAATATTTATTGTGCTGTCTCTCTCACGAACTCACACACTCCAGCCAGCTGATACCTTATCCTTCTCTTATTTTGAATAGTGGCACAACACTCCCCTCATTAAACATGTACTTATGAAACACCATTGGTTAAGGAACATGCCTACAAACTTGCGGCTTGTCGCTTGCCCATGGCAATTAACAGTTCCTTCTGCATTAGGAGTTTGCCAGGTCCACTGCTCAAGTCAGCCTGGGCATGTGGGAGGCTAAGCAGCCTAGTAAAAATTTAAAAAATCTTGAGCTTGTCTGCAGGGAAGTGTTAACCTATACCTGTTTGAAAGGTCATCGGGGTAACTGACAGTAAATGATGTTTCAATTACAAGCATTTTGGCTGGAAAGCAAATTCAATAAAACTCACGTTTTATGTATGCATATTAGTCGTTTTGCCAGCTGCATCAGCTGCTACTGTAATAATTTCACATTGAAAAATGCCACAAGGGGGCACCTTCTTGCTTCAGTTATGGAAATTCATTGCAATCTCTAGTAGTTGACTTTTCTGAACATTGAGAAAACCAACGGGCTTACTATATCGTGACATTTGCAACAGCTTGGTAAAACAAGGCTTAAGAGTGGAAAGGTCAAACGCAACACATGTAGTGCAAAAGAGGCCCTGGCCACATTCACACATAACTATTATCCTTGGGTTAATCAACCATACTGTGCATAGATTGCTTGCTAGTGCATTGATCCTGACTGTTTCTGCTTCATTCTTCACTTCATATAAGCAAGTAAAGAAACCTGGAATGGAAACGCTGAGTGCTACTTCTAAAGATTTTGGCTTTTTAAAAAATAATAACAATAATTGAACAGGAATTATAAGTGAACATCATTTAAAGAGGGCTAGCAATCCTGGGTTATTAGGGTCAAATACACCACATCCCTAAATATTCAGGCATAACACAAAGCTTCCCCTTTCCTGGTTTGTTAACCAGCTTGTGGAAAGTGTGATAGAATGGATTCGCTGCAACAGAGGGCATCTCATGCATCCTATGGTTCTTGGTGTATCATTACTGCAAATGCTGCTTCCATGTATTAAAGGGCATTTTCTGACCGAGGATGTAGCTAAGTGCCTGCTGGTTTGATAGCATATACAGAACAGTGTTTGCCATAAATTACAAGGTATAGCAATCAGCACAGTTCACTCACGTCCCAACCCTAAGCATACCCGAGGGATTAATACCAAGTGGACTGTTTTAGTGTGATATAATCGTATTCTAACCAAGACAATCTTTAATTTTGGTTTCAGTGGTACAGGAGAAAATAGGTATAAATCATGTGATGCTTGTATATACATCTATGCAGTTGCATGTCACAGTTTTGTACAGTATTTTGTACTTTTCAACTGTACTTTTCTTTTTAAAATTTCAACTGTAATAAAGGGGGAAAGTATGCTTGGGAGTACAGCCTTAAAAGTACAATTTTCCCCACTAAGCTACCAGATTATGATCAAAAATTCAGTTTACAGGATCAGATGATTTGCCCTATTATGGAATTGTGTTTTTTCAAAAGAAGGTAAGTGTAAATGTTAGATATCAAATTGCTTCGTCCTCCTTAGGTAGAGGGCTGGAGTTAACAAAGTACATATGTGAAATCTGCTAGAAGAATTTTTGCTCTGTTCTCCAGGCTTACCTCTAATGGATTATTGTTGTTGTTGTTGTTGTTAGACACTCTATTTGAAAATCCTACGGTCTGGAACTTTTTGAAAGCAGCAGGAGTACTTGCTTATGCTGCTGCTTTCCTACATAGCTTATTTGAAAGGAGGTGTCAGAGAAATCAATGGAACTTGACTTTAATGAAAATGAATGTAGGCTTGAGGTGTTAAAGAGAATCACAGCAGGAAAGGTAAGCATGCCACAGAGCCTGAAGAGAGAGGCAGCCCTAGACATTACTGCATATACTTCCTCTCCTGCTTCAGCTAGACAGAGCCCTTCAGCACCACAGCACCATGTAAAGACTAGCTGACCCATGTGGTGACAAGCCCATGTTCCGCACATAATGTGCGCAATGGCCCAGCACGTATCTCTTAAGCCTCGGATCAGAAAACTAAAATTATGGTATGCGTTTGTGTAAAAAGTCCCTTTCCCCCATGCATTTCTAGAATGTGAAATAGAAGAATGCAAGACACCACACAGGCTTTTACTTGTTAAATATTACTGCTTGGTACCTCAGGGATGTCAATTAATCTTCTTAACTTCTGATCTCTCCAATTCCAGTCCAAGATGACATACTTCAAGGATGTCATGCTAAGACCATCTGAGGAGACAGTAAGAGACATTTGTTAGTAGCGTGACAAGTGCATTATCAAAATGATACTGGGCTTTTAAAATTCTTTGCTGCCCAATCAATCCCCAGGCAGCTAGTCTTTGCATATTGAGTCCTGCCCTTCTTGGTTAGCAGGTTATAAAGAAATATCCCTGCAAGTTTCTGGCTATGAAATCAGTCCTGTGCCTATTCAATAGCTAAACACAAAAGCAGAACGGCCACTGGCATGCTAATCCCAAGTATGTGCCAGCAACTAATTCCCCAAACTTCTACTTCATCAAAACGCAAGAACTGTGCTTTTATTACGCTGATGATTTATTATTTATAAACTACTTTTCTATTCAAATTCCCAAAGCGGTGTGTCATAAGCAGCATTATGAAAATGATGTAATGCTGGCTCTTGCCCAACCATTGTTAAGAGACTGGGTAGAAGCCGCAGGGTTGCACACTCCAGCCCCTCCATTGTGCAAATTCCTGCTTTAAACTGCAAAAAAGGTGAGCACGAGCATCAATGGTACCCCCTTCTATAACACAAACCTTCCTGTACACACAGAGATCAACTCTGGAGACCCTCCTCTGAAGCTGGGGGAGCAGATGACAAGTGAAAAGGCCTTTTTGGTGACAACCCCATTTGTGGAATGGTCTTCCCAGGAAAGCTCAACCTGATGCCTTTAGAGCACAGGCAAAGAGCTCCATCGCAGTCTGACTATGCTAAGTGCACTGTGTAGGTGTAAGCTATTCCCTTCCCAGTTTGCTTACCCATTTGTACGAAGGGATGAGTGAAGGGGAAGCGACTGGGCTGTGTGCATCTGTATGCAGCTTGTGTATAACCATTGTTTATTAAGCACAGATTCTTGGCTTATTGTGGCATGCAAACATGACCTGCCACAGATGATCAAATATACAGACTCATGAAACCATTCTTAGGGGTGGGGGAACTCTCTATTTTCATTACTGCAACACAGCCTTACCTTGCTCTAAGAGGGCTTTAATCCTTCCAGGTGTCCCAACACCCACATGGATGACCCCTTTCTCCAGCATCTTCACCTGCTCTTGGATCTGTTTGATGGAAACAAAGAAAAAGGAAGCATTTGCAGGAGGCAGGGGAGAGCTCAACTATATACATTTCCAATTCCTTCTCAAATATTTAAAAGACATCTGAAGAAATCTCTGGACTAACGGACGTTCGGCATTACTCCATGGAAAAGAAAAGGAAGCTAAGTGGGAAACTTTTCAAGGGGAAAAGGAAAGCAACTAAACCCCACTAACTATAAACAGTGTTTGTTTTCTTTTAATGTGCTATTCAATGCTTCCATCTTTTTCCATAATGGACGTTTTTCCATCACCACCTACAAACAACTGAAAAATCAGTGTGCTTCTGTGGAACTAAAAAATGTACATCTGTATGAAGTTAACATGCATAATGTACTTGACTTTATAAAGTTAGCACCAGATTGAATTTGCAGTAACTTGTCTAGGACTAAGCAGGGGAAATATACTTGCTGGACACAGTTAGCACATGAAGGCAACTACACTCTGTATCTAGCCATTTTGATGAAGGGATTGTTACATCCCTTCTCTGCCATACCACTTGGTTTCTGTGCTAGATGAAGGAGGGAAGGCTTTTCCTCCAGGAGCAGCATAAAAAAGAAGGCTAGCAGAGGGAGCTAGAGTGATCTTTCTCTCTTCCTCTTCCTTCCCTACATGGTAGAAGCCTTTCTCTTTTGTACTAGCCCAAGAGGCTAGTATCCCCTGTTTGCTGATCTCTTAGCAGGCTAGTAACTGGTGGGGTGGTGGTGGTTAGAAGAGCTTTGAGACACCCAAAGGGCAAGTGGACAGAAAATAGTTATTAAAAATAAACTCATATCTCTTAACCACGCTTACCTTTATGTGTTTTGCAAACATCTTCATCACCTTGCCATCTCCTTTGAATGCTGCCATTGACCTAGAACAGAAAATACTTTTAAAAAAGAAAAATGGAACTGAAAAGAAAATGAGGGCAGGAACTGATGTATTTCAAGTACAAAAAGAATGAATGCACCAGGGGAAAGTTTATTAAATTGTAATGATCCTCAGTGTTTCCAGCCCTGGGGAATACATGCTGAACTCCAGCCTACAACATGAGACACATGTTCTCTCTCTCTCTGTCTCGGGGAGGTTGGAGAAATTATGGATCTCCAGAAGTTGTTAGACTCCAACTCCCATCAGCCCCTGCCAGCGAGACCAATAGACAGGGATGGTGGGAATTGAGAGTCCAGCAGTGTCTGGAATGCCACAAGTTCCCCACCTCTGTTCTAGGTGGTAGCAGTCTTGTACCTTCACTAATGGTGTCAGGCTACTTGGCCTAGGGACAAGATTTCTGCTTGAAGAATGAGAACGCTCAGGATTCAAATCCGGATAAACTTATGTAATAAGGGAGAAGGATGTACCTTTTACTAAAAAATATGAGGAGAGGGACCATAGCTCGGTGGTAGAGCTATGGTAAAGCAATGCTTTGTTTGCAGAAGGCCCCATATTTAATATCTTTATCTAAAAATACAAGTAGCTTCATCTGAAGTAGCAAGTAATGTAAAAGACCTCTCTCTGTGTGAGACTTTTAAGAGCTGCTGCCAATCAGAGCATCCAATATTGGGATATATGAACAAATATTCTAAACTAGTATAGGTTCCAGCTGTCATGAAAAATTGGAAAATTCAGAAAGTGCACCTTATGCAGGGGGGGGGGGGGGAGAGGACAAAAAAAAAACCCATCTGCTGTAATTTATTCTGTACACACCTATTAAAATGACCTCTGTCCTCCTTGGTGGTTTATCACTCTTCCCCTTCTCTTTAATAAAACCACACATATAAAACCAAACCAACCAAGGAAGGAGTGGAAGTGGCACTGGTGCAATACATTCGTAGCATCCCAATCCATTTGATGGCGACTAATGCTTCCCAGAACTAACAAGACACCATATGCAACAAGTTAAGATGCTTTTTAAAAAATGCAAAATGTTATTTTGGACTTGAAATATTCATGCTAGAGCTAGGCAAGGAAGCTACCAGCGCAGGGAAGCTGCCTGAGCAAATACATCTGTGACTTTGTAGGCTAGCAGAGGACAGACAGCGCCCGGGTTTTGCCTGTGATTCCGTGGTTTCAGACAAAACCTCAGAAAGGGGTGCCAGCTTCTATTACATCGCTTAACGACATACTTGATGAGTTCCAGACAGCGAAGAGCAGAGCTGCAGATTATCATCATCACCACCGACTTCTTCTCCGTGTGGTTTTTACGGAGCTTCGCCCATTTGGGGCAGACTGCAGTGGGGAAGATGACATGCCGCAGGAGCAGTTATGCAAAATGTAAGCAATGACTAATTGCATGAGAACATGGTGGTGCTTACGTGCCTACTGGCAGGTAGGCAAACTTTTAAGTTTATTTGACTTTTGTAAAAGCCACATTGTAATAAATAAATTTCCAAAGCTAATCACTCCAGGCAGGTAGGTGAACATCAAACAGCATGGCCAAGCAAGACCACCTAAAATGTCAAGAGACACTGGACAAGCTGTCCCATCTCCCAAATGACCATAGCATAATATTGTTTTGATCTCTTTATATCTCTGTGTGTACGTGTGTATAAAAGAAACGCTACAGATTAAGTTCCACCTTACTCTTTATATTTAAAAAAACACACATAAAGCTAAATATAGTAAATATTATAGAACTAAATATTGCATTAGTTTTATGACCACAATATATCATTGTATATTATTCAAGTATTTTTTGTTTTTGTGATTTGTATGTATACTCCATTTTTCTATAACTCTATCTGGCACAAGGGCTCCGTTAGGTATTTTCAACTATGAGAGCTTGGTTTTAAAACCCTTCCAAACACTGTTCATACCAGTTCAGAATCTGGGGAGAAATGTGATGATTTCTAGCACAAATTGATAATTGTTGATAACTGGACTGCAATGAGTAAATATGTATGTATTCTTGTCTTTTTAATCATCAAAATTTTTATTGTCAACCATCACCAAGTACCTAAAGCAAGCAAGTTTGTTGCTGAACATTAAGAAAATAACCAATTCTGTTTAAAGGACCAAAACAAACATAATCTAACCACGTTAAGGTAATGCATCTATACAGAAAGCAGACAGTAGAATAAGAAACATTTTTATATAGACTAATAATGGAAATCTAAATTTGATTATAATCCTTTAAGGAAAATAATGGGCATGAGAGTTATATGCACACAACACCTTCAGACCAATGAGCTACTCACTTTCTTTCAGGTAGGAAGAAAAACTGTGGGTGAGGTCATTTGCAGGGAGGAAACAGGCATCTGAAACCGCAAGAGAATATTGTTGCTTGGTGCTAAAACTAAGACCTTTGATTAAATCTTCCAGGAAAGCTCTTTTGCCAAAAGCCATGCAAAGTGCTCTTTGGAAAGGCAGAGTTTCACAAGCACTCACAGCTAATAACAAGAAGCTTTAAAGCGGATTAGCTAAATGATGGGAACAACATTTAGCCCAACCAGTGTTTTCCCCCTAGAAAAAGAGGTGCTGGTACTGTGTATCCTTGAGTACACCCTGAAAAAAAGCACTGAGCCCAACCCAGATTCCTTCTAAAATCATCTCGCCATAAAGCCCACTCCTAACTTATCCTTAAACATAGCTTTGCTTAACCAGCTGTGCATGCTGCGGAATGTTTGCAGCCTTCTTTTTCAAGAGCTGAATCATTAACCAATACCACAAAACTGCACAGAACAGTTCCTGCAACCCACACCAAACCCTGGCTCACCCAACAACAGCAAATCCTATACTTTCTGTGTCTCCAGAGCTAGGGGCTTACATAGGGATACACGAAATCCTGCTGCTTTCACAAGTATGTTATTGCTGACTTTCATTAGCAGCTAGAGATCCAAAACATCTCCTTCACTCTATCATACACAGTTCCATTTCTTTCAATGTGTTTTATTTTATTTAGGTATTTGTCTTTAGGAATTTACACTCAGCCATGCTTCCAGGGCACTTTACATAAAAAAGAGATTATTAAACCATTGTTAAAGGTGAGGTGACTGGCAGACAATCACTTAAACCTTGGTTTATGATGTCACAGGATAGCACCAGTGAGCATAACAGACACTTGAGTTTGGTTTGAATATTCTGTTGCTCTTCACTTGCGGCTCTGTAGCTTTTGGGTGGTGATCACTCCTTAACCATAGTTAAGGAGGCGCTCTGGGTTTGCATATCACACTAAAGTATGGTTAATGTTAGCAAAGGTTTACCAAGAACAAACCTTGGTTAATGACTGACCTTTAACTATATTTAATAAATCATAGTTACATTGCTCGGCTGGGATCAGAATTAAATGTTGCAGCACGGTTTAGCATGAACAAACCAGGCCACAGTTGTATTACAAACTAACATTCCTATTGTTCTTTCTGCTGGTGCATCTTTTATAATATCCTTCATTGTATAATATATTTCATTACCTGGCAACTGTAATTCTTCTAATTCAATCACTGAACGTTTAGCACAAAAATGTTCCTTAAGAAGTTTCTGTAGGTCTTCAGGTACTCCTGGTTTTGGAGATGATTTTGAAAGAACATCAGAAATTTTCTTCTAAAGAAACAGAAGAAGAGGCACATTCAGCACAGCGATTCCATCTTCACCACTCTTATTGATAATACACTGTTTTCTATTCTTTTTCTAGCCTGAAAACAATAGGTCTTCAAAAACCTTATATGTGGGACATCTTATGTAGCCTACATGGATTAAGACACCAGGATTCAGTCTAGAATACTTTAGATGGATATGGCAAAAGCTATCTAAAAGCTGTTGCTTTTTTAGCACGTTTAAACAGCTTTAACATATTTGTTCGTGCATATAGCTTCTGCAGTGGCCTGAAGAATGTGGAGTCACATCAAATGGGAGGCTTTTATCCATATTTCACTCAACCATCCCCCAAATCTCTGCTCAGCTGTTCATCAAGTTTCTTTGGGATTTGCCCAAACAAGCATTAAAAAAAATCTCCAAGCAGAAAGGTATAGCTGAACTGTTGTGCCTTCAAGACCATAGCACCATCCATGCTTGTATTTTCTAATTCAACAAATTAAAATTTTCCTTTAAGGGCAGAGATTGTCTCCTGGGCAATTTTCAGAGTGATCTTTTGCATTTGTTTAACATAGCATACATAAGCAGATAAGAATCTGACAAAGATCAATGGGACTCACTTCACTTAAAGCCGGGAGGTGGGGGGAAAGAGCACTATTTCATGGCGCTATTACATCATTCGTTGAGTCACTCAATTCCTTCAGGAAAATAATGGTACTCTGGAGGGTGATGCTGATATTAACAAGAAATTCCATAACGGTAAGAACAAGGACACCTGAATAGATTCCCTTCCTTCAAAGAGCTGTGGGAGGAAACGTTCTTCACGCAGGAAGTTTTATTATTTTGCTTCTAATTCATTCCAGATGCTAAAGAGCAAAAGGCTTTTTAAAAAGAAAGAATTGGGGGTGGGGACACAGAGACATTTGCTGTTATTTCTTTACAGCTTGTTCATTCTGGGATTCAGTGCTATAATGCTACAAATATTGCTCTGGAAAGCACCAAAAATGAGATGTGATGTCAGTCTCCAAAACAAAACAAAAACCTTCCAATGGAACATTTTTTTAACATGGATATTACATCCTTGCAGGTGAGCTTGTGAATATATATTCAGGTACGGCAACTGCACCCAGTGTCTGTTTAAGACAGCCTGGATAACTCAGGATAGAGTGGTTAGAGTGTGGTGTTGATTATGCCAAGGTCGCAGGTTCAATCTCCATATGGTACAGCTGCGTTGCAATGGGTTGGAAAAGATCAGGGGTCAGCAAACTAAGGCCCGGGGGCTGGATGTGGCCCACTGGGCTCGTTAATCTGGCCTGCAAACCTTGCGGACCCTGCCATCTGCCTGGTCAGTCCCCACACTAAAGCGGCATGGCACAGAGGCCTTGCTGCACGGGGATTGACTTCCGCAATGCTGATGTGGCTTCGTATTGGCTGCAGGAAGCTCCCACAGCCAATCTGAAGCCGTGGATGCCTCTGGGCGGGTGGCGACGCTGGCGCGGCTTCGGATTGGCTGCAGGAAGCTCCTGTGGCCAATCCGAAGCTGCGAACGCCTCTGGGCGGCGCCCCTCCCTTCCTTCCTGCTGAGGCAGCTGCGTATGGCCAAGAGCCAAGCAGGAGGAAGTGGCGGCGACAGGGAGGTTGCCTCCGCTGCGCAGGCCAGCAGCATGGTCTCTGTGCCCTGCATACCACTGGCCGAGGCAGAGGACAATGATGACGCTGCCGAAGACAAGGCGGCGTTGGCGGCTGCAGCATGAGTGGCGGCAGGGGGGTCCTTTCGGGAAGGGGTGGGTCCGGCCCCCCACAAGGTCTGAGGGGCTGTGGACCAGCCCCCTCCTGAAAAAGTTTGTTGACCCCTGGAGTAGATGATCCTCAGGGTCCCTTCCAACTCTACAATTATATGAAAGAACCTAAGAAGAGCTCTGTTGTATCAGATAGAAGGCCTAGTTAGTCTGGCATCCTGTTTCTCACAGTAGCCAACAAAGTGCCTATAGAAAGGATATTGTTTGCTTTAGAATAAATGTGTCATATTACGTCTGCTGCATTCGTTTAATCACTGCAAGCCATCATTTAGTGATGCACTGGCATCACTAATTCTGATATCTCTGTCAGACCTTATAGCTGCCTTTTCAAACACACTGCTTCTTGTTTTGCCAGAAGTTACAAAGCCCAACACAGAATGAGAACCCCAAGGATAGCTTCATGTCAAAATATAAAGGCAGAGAGTCAAATCAGGTTCACAATTGGCAGCAACACGCTCTATAGAAAGAGTAGTGCTAAGACAGCTTTAAAAAGGAATTTAGCCGATTTCACAGAGGCGACGTCTATCAACGGTGCTCAGGTATGATAAAATGCTGCAGAGTGGAGCACTCCAATTCAGGTTTCTAACCAGCCACACAAGCTTTTTCCAGGACACTCAACTTCATTCCCCTGGTTTTCTGCTTCTGCCCTGCTCCCATATTCCCTAGCCCCTGAGCATGCCCAGTCCTTATTCAGGTATTTTGGCAAAGTATTTTCCCCCTCTTAATACTGCAAACTTAAGCTAGTTGGTACCTCTTGTGTGTGGTTGGTGCTGTTTTGCTATACAAGGATCCAGACTGTCAGTGTATCAGCAAAATCGGCACTACTAAAGGTGTTCTGCATTTGCAAGAACTCGATCATTTAGCCTGGCCACACCTACACTTTGGAACTCCCTGCCTATTGAGATCAAGCAGGCATTCTTGTTCAGACAAGCCGATCCAGATGCTTAGAAAGTTGTTGTAATTTTAATCTGTTTTAGAATATTTACTTCTGTGTGCTGTAATGCAGGGTTGCAAACTTTTCTTGATTTTCTTGTTTTACCTTTCGGTAAACTGCCATGCCCCAGTGTCTATGTATTCAATGAAATGCATGGAAATGCCTTCTGCACATGTCACTGTATATGTGTAAGCCTTCTCCACATGGTCAGAAACTCCGGGGTATTCAAGAATATGCGTCAGAGGTGTACATACTAGTCCCCTTTTACACATGCTGCCAAACAAATGGACACCAAGGTGCAGCCACTGTCTTCAGTGAGAATAGAAAGCACAGTCCTGTTTGCCCCTGCAAGTGCACAGTGTTTGGGTGGAGTATGCCGCTCTTATGATCACCCCAATTATTCACAACTGAAATGAGGATTTTTAAAACTGTGAATTATCTGGAGAAATTGCACATATGGAACACCCAGACAATTTATATATCTTCTTCTTAAAACTGGATTTTGTGTGCTTGTTTTTAATGTGGATCTGGTCTGCAGAGCTGGCGACCCACTCAGCTGAGCACAACCTGCCACCTATTGCAAAAACACCTCCTGTTTTTTTGGATTCCCAGGTAGGTAACACAAACAGGAAGCTTATTTTATCCCATGTGGACTTCCAGACATGGTTGGCAGGCAGAGTTCAGCTTGGTAGGTCACAAGTGGTGTGTGCCTGGTGTAGCACTTTGACAAGTGACTCCTGATACAGCATTTGGATATCTTGCATCTGCCTGTTGAATCAAGGGTAAAGATACTACATTCGTGTTGGTATGTGCAACAAATTAACAGAGCTTCAAAATAATGTATAAGTGAAAAGAGTAATAGCAGAACTTAAAAGCCTGATGCTAAATCAACTCAGCTTTTTTTTGAAATACAATCTTATATCTGAGAAGTTGGGAGTTTTTGGCAACTGAGCACACCCATATATCAACTCAGAAAGGACAAGATCCTCATGTTTTACCTTCTCAATGGGAGTATGTTGGATTTATAACCTGCAGACAGTTATCCCTAGTGGTTTGAACGTGAAATTTGATTTATTAGCATTTTTGTAACAAGTTTAACGTTGCAATGTCTGTTTTCACTTCAAATATATTTCATGGCTATTCATGTTGTTTTTAAAACCAAACCTTACATGATACAAATAAGGCATGTCCCTTCACTGTACTCTTCTTGTATTCATTTTTGTTTAGACAAACCTACCCAGATATCACATGCTTTAATTTTTAAAAAATGTTTAAAATTGTTGTATTGAACGGTTTTTACCAATACTTTTACTGTTTTAATGTGGACAGACGGTTTGAATTGGAGGTTGCCACAATGGGAGAAACAGGAGGCTCCTGGAATGTAATGCTTTGAACCCCATTTATAACAGGATTGGGTTGTGTATACGTATAAACAAACCATATATCCTAAAGACACCATAGTCTCTGTTGTGCCTCACTGTCCTAAAGGAAACACAGACCCTGGGATAAGCGCCTGGAACCCCTGGAACTGCTGTGGAGATTGGGGTGATGCAAAAAATACTTCCCTACACTAAATTAATCAGTTGTATATTGAACAGGGATTTAGCTCAAATATATTAGTGGAGTAAGATAAAACAAGGATGGAGTTTTCATGAATCAAATTATTTTCAGTGACTGAAAAATAACCTTCAGAACTAAAAAGGTAAGGTGTGGGGATAAACTTTAAAGCTTTTAAAAAGTCATTTGTTTTGTGTTGTCTTGTAACAATTCTGAAGCATTTTATAACAGCCTCCAGAGAAGCATTTATGCTGCTATGTTGCAATGTCAGTTAGGAGTCAATACCTTTCTTCTTCTCTTTGGCTTTGCTTCACTTTTGTTTTTATTTGCAGAGTCCTCTTTTTCTGCACCGAGGAAACATTCTGTAGCCTGCGGATGGGGAAGGTGGACAGGGAAAGAAAGAAAGAAGGAAAAGAAGCTGAGCATTTGGGCTGAGTTACATCATCATTAAAAACACTTTAGAAACACAACTGAGCCGGTGTGTGGGAATTAAGCACATGTCTCGGTTGCCAGGATCTGCCAAAAACAAAAAGATTCTGGATCATGCTCGATCTGTCCAAATCAGCTTTGCCATGGAAGAAATCAAAAGCATACTGCAGCTGGAGATAAGCGGGAACTAACAACAGGAATAGGGCAGGTTTACCATTTAACAAACAAATAACTACTGGCTTCATGTTACATAATGAATGAACTCTATCCATTCTAGATATGGAATCTACAGC
The DNA here is from genome assembly GCF_965112155.1 of Podarcis liolepis. Classification (NCBI taxonomy): domain Eukaryota; kingdom Metazoa; phylum Chordata; class Lepidosauria; order Squamata; family Lacertidae; genus Podarcis; species Podarcis liolepis. Next base: position 73,251,921 of record NC_139558.1, on the reverse strand, counting down.
TGGTTGACTGCATGCTTTAAGCACAACAGAAATTTAAAAAAAACTTGGCATTAATTATATAGAGTGAACAAGAAAAATGCACTCAGAAAGTGATTGTTGCTGCACTGTTTGCGAACGACCTTTTCTCAATGTATAATCATGTCCTGTGCCTTAGAAAACATCACATGACTGGAGGTTTTTTGTGGGGGTGTACATTTAAAGGAACATATTGAAAATCTGTTTCTGCACCCTGCCAGTTTAAGAGTATCTGACTCTACCCTTCAGAATTTTCGCTTAATTTGAGGCCAAGAGGGGTCACAATGATTAGAAGTGATCTGCAATGGAATAAAGCAATTTATCTGACCCACAGCAGCAACATTGAGAAGTGATGTGTATGTGGTTATTGGGAATCAACAATTTGTTGGCAGAGCCCTCCTCACCTGGCCTGCACTTCCAGAGAAAAAGGCCAGAGGTGTGTTTGAAGCATGCAGTGTTAGGCCTTGCTGCCGGAAGGTGATGTGTCTTTCAGAAGCGGCACCGAATGTTCCACCCAGCCATCTTTTCCAAGGGAAAGGCTACATGGGACAAGCATGCCCTGTTAGGTGCCTCTTCCCACTGGTGCTACAAGTGCCTTCAAGCACTGGCAGCCAATGACAACCCTGTCTGCTTTTCTTCTTCCAGAGGAGGAGGCCTTCCTCCCAACTTTGGGACTGGTGGAGAATCGCTATAAAACTCCTTGGACAATCCTTTGTTGTTTAGTCGTGTCCAACTCTTCGTGACCCCATGGACCAGAGCACGCCAGGCACTCCTGTCTTCCACTGCCTCCCGCAGTTTGGTCAAACTCATGCTGGTAGCTTCGAGAACACTATCCAACCATCTCGTCCTCTTTCGTCCCCTTCTCCTTGTGCCCTCAATCTTTCCCAACATCAGGGTCTTTTCCAGGGAGTCTTCACTTCTCATGCGGTGGCCAAAGTATTGGAGCCTCAGCTTCAGGATCTATCCTTCCAGGGAGCACTCAGGGCTGATTTCCTTAAGAATGGATACGTTTGTTCTTCTTGCAGTCCATGGGACTCTCAAGAGTCTCCTCCAACACCATGATTCAAAAGCATCAACTCTTCGTCAATCAGCCTTCTTTATGGTCCAGCTTTATGGACAATCCTACCCACCCCTATAGCTTTGAAGTTTGGAGTGCTCATCACACTCATCAGAGGGCAGTGCCACGTTCAGCACTGTGGGCGCATTTGCCGAAGTCTAACTTTTGGCAACAGCACATGCAAAGTTCCTGGAAGAACGGGTTTTCAGACTGGTCTTCAAAGCAAGTTATTTTAAAATCTGCTTCCCTCGCCTTCCAGACATTGAGATGTCACCAACACAGAAATATAGTGTTCTAAAAGAAAGCTTTGATGCAGAAAATCAGCTTGAACAGGCTGAAACAGCAGTATATACTAAAATGTAACAAATTAATTTTAAAAGGTAGTCAGGTTTTCTTTTTATTTCTTTTTTGCTTTTAGCCAAAGGCCTTTGCAAAACAGGCAGTCAGTATACAAGATGTCTGGCAGTATGTCTTGGTAAATTCCACACCTGCTACCTTTTGGTAGGCATATGTTTGTCCCCATCTGCCCACTCAAAAATTATTTTGGATTTTTCAAGTGCTCCAATTTAAGATGCAAAAGACTTTAAGAGGTCTTTGCAGTTTTTGACAAGATGCTTCAGAGTCTACACTGCTTTTTTCTAGTGCTGTAACTCTAAAGAAGCTTTCACAACCTAGTGCCCTCTCGATGTTTTGAACTACAATTCCCATTGGCAGAAGATAGCATAACTGTGGACATTTGCACACTGTGGTCACTAAACTGGTGATAGATAAGATGCTGAACTGTAGAGCTACCAACCAAGTACCAACTAGTAGACCTGCTATAGACCCAGAAAATCAAGTATTTGGATTCTACCCAACAAGCAGCACAGAAATTCCATTGCCTACTTTTCATTATGCATCATCTTTCTCTGCACGGGTAATCATGAGAAGAAAACCAACCAACCTGTTTTCTTTTCTTTGAAGTAGGTGGCATAGGGGTTGTATGTTGCTGCTCTGTTTTACTTGTGCCAGCACATTCTTCCGAAGAGGCATCAGGTGACAGACCTAAAGGCAAAAGCAAATCTCAGAAACATATCCACTGTTCTGCATTCTGATCAAATGACATTGATGCAATTATTTCCTCCAATAGTAAACTTGGGGGCTTGAGCGCCTATCAGTTTGGATGTGCAATGCCTCCTCCACTGGCCAAAAAGAAAAGAAAAATCTAGTGGCTTTTACATATTCTTGTGGCATTATGGTTGAGGGGAAACATTTCATTCCCTGCACTGCACAAGGAGGGGGTTGGGAGATGGAAGGAATACCAGTTTATCAGATTCCAGAGGAACACTCAACATGATCCAGAGGTTCAAAATTCACTTGCAATGCAGCATTCACTATGCACTGGAATATATTTGTATTGCTCTATCCAGGTAGCCATATGCTGAGTCAGCTGCTTCCCAAGATACCCTCTGCATACTGTAACCTAGAGACTTTGTACTGTCTACAGCTTGCCAAGAAAATCTGACAGCTAATTTTAACATTTCTTTATAAATCCTGACTTGGCATGTTCAGAAAGCGGAGAGGGAGGTGCCCCCAAAGCAGAGTCATAAATAGCCTCTTCTCCTGTATCTGCTTGTCGATTGCTCATTATAGCACTCTAAAAGTAGGCAAATGGCTTCCAGGATACAACTTTGCAAACAATGCACCACCTGTTAACTGCCCATCTTTACTTTGGAACTGGACTGCAGTATGCAAGACCCTCCAACTTTTTTTCAGCTTGGAATGACACAAGTTCAGCATCTTGCTGGGATAGCTCAGTTGGCAGAGCATGAGACGCTTAATCTCAAGGCTGTGGGTTCAAGCCCCACACTGGGCAAAATATTCCTGCATTGCAGGGGGCTGGACTAGATGATTCCCATGGTCCCTTCCAATTCTACAATTCTATGGTTTAATTACATGAATCTGAGCAAGACACCCCATAGCAATATATTAAATGCTCCCTGCTCCTGTGCAAACGTTCCACAGTTCAAATGCAATAAACTGTTACTTAATCTGGAAGAAATATCAGGATTGAATTCTGGTTTTGGAAGGTATTATTGACAGTTTAAATGGCTAAAAATTGCTATATACTGTACAGACTTAAAACAACAACAACAACCCAGGCCTCTGGGCTTAACATCTAACTGACATGACCAAAAAAAGGAAAAAGGGAGAGGAAAGCTCTCTCAGGTACCAATTATTAAAGCTACATCAGTAGTTCTCATAAGAGTCAGCAAGACTAAGGGAGTCCAGGAAGGGAAGGAGAGAAAGGGCAGCTTTTTTCAGGTAAGGGGAAAAAGTAGGTCTTGCTGTCCCATCTCGCCTGCTGCAGCCAGGTAAAAAGGTGATATTCCGTTTCTATTTGTTCTTTGTTCCACCATGAAATTCATACTGGCATATAAACGGCTCAGGATGGCCATACCTCAAGGACTGCCTCTTTCCATATGAACCTACCCAGACCCTGAGATCATTTTCTGAGGCCCTTCTTCATGTGCCTCCTCCTCAAAAGGTCTGGAGGGTGGCAACACGAGAACAGGCCCTTTCGACAGTGGCTGCCCATCTGGCGAATGCTCTCCCCAGGGAAGTTCACCTGGCGCCTTCATTATACACCTTTAGGTGCCAGGCAAAAACGTTCCTTTTCAACCTGGCCTTTGGTTGATTTGACTGACATCCTATGCCCCTTTAAAATGAGTGTGTGCGGGTGGGGTGGGGGGAGTTATTGGGTTGTTGTTTTCATTTTAATTATGGATTTTGTGGTTTTATATCCTGATTTTATTCTGTGAACTGCCTTGAGACCTGTGGGTATAGGGTGGTATATAAATACAGTGGTACCTCGGGTTACATACGCTTCAGGTTACACACTCCGCTAAACCAGAAGTAGTGCTTCAGATTAAGAACTTTGCTTCAGGATAAGAACAGAAATAGTGCTCCGGCGCGCAGCGGCAGCAGGAGGCCCCATTAGCTAAAGTGGTGCTTCAGGTTAAGAACAGTTTGAGGTTAAGAACGGACCTCCGGAACGAATTAAGTACTTAACCCGAGGTACCACTGTAATAATAATAATAATAATAATAATATATGTGCATGACAAGCTCTGCCTGCAGCTTGCAATAGATCCATAGGAGCAGGGCAAGTTTATAACTGATACTTTCTAAACAGTTTCCTAGGACTCAACTATATTGACAGAATAAAAAAAAGGCAGAAAATATGTTCTGACATAAGCAATTCTATAATATTAGCACAGCAGAAGTTACTAACCATTTCCAGGCAGGGATATTCAGGGTTTTCAAAAATATGCTGAAGTTGGGAAATGATTCAAGTCCTCTTACATATATTTGTTTTGGTTCCTGCAATGACCATGACTTACATGCTTTACATATTGTACATTTTTGCACAACAAACCAGCTAGTCATGCTTTGAGGGGCTACTTCATAGTACAGACAGCTGTCAGTCTGAGTAGGGGTCCCCAAACTGTGGTCCATGAGCCTCCATTGAGGTGATTCACGGAATGTCCACATCATTTTCAATTTTCATTGCTTCTTTTATTTCCCTTAATGTATTATAAGTGATGTTGATGTGGAGACAAGCAATCATTCATACATGGTACATTACAAAACAAATCAATGCAGATCACCCTAAGTTTAATATTCCCCAGCAACACTAAACAAACAAGCAAACATACAAAAGAGGCGGGGAATATTTGGGAACAGCTGAAATCGCAGAGGTTCAGAGAGTAATTAAGTCTGCATTCCATTTTAAGACTCACAGAAACTGCAGACTTTGGGGCTCCAACACCAAGCCCAGCCCTTTCACCCTCCTGATCCCAGGTTTTGTTTAATATCCAGCCTTATGGAGAAGTTAAAAGCTTACTCATTGTTTCCTGACATTATGGTTGGTCTTAATAAACCTTTTTGGTTTTTGGATTCCACCTCCCCCACTCCCAAAGGATCAACACAGCTATCTATGTCTTTTGTCTGCTTTAAATAGAGGTTAACATACTTACCCTTAATATTTTTTTCATCAAAAACATTTACAGTCATACCTCATGCTACATTTGCTTCATGTTACGTTCGTTCAGGTTACGTTCCGCGGCGCCCCGGCAGTACCGGAAAGGGTTACTTCCAGGTTTTGCCGCTCACGCATGCGCAGAAGCACAAAATGACATCATGCACATGCGCAGAAGCGCCAAATCGCAACTCGTGCATGCGCAGATGCGCCGCTGCGGGTTGCGCTCTTTTCATGTTGCGAATGGGCCTCCGGAACAGATCCCTTTCACAACCAGAGGTACCACTGTATATCCCACTTTTCCTCAACAAGACCAAGGTGGCTAACAACGTAAGTTAAAGCAATAATGTAACAATTTTAAACACAATGTCATGGCTATAAATAAAACGAAGCAGCCATAATATACTGAAACAGCAATACAAAAGCACTACAGCCATAAAAAATAATTTAGTTTAACTAAATTCACTTCAAAAAGAGGACAGCCATTTATGATCCCCAAACCCTTCTTAAAAAGGAAGGTTTTGACCATCTTACGGAAAGCCATTAGAGAGGGGGAGAGGCAGATTCCAGAGCCTGAATACAGCTACAAAAAAGCCTGTTTCCTGGTCCCAACTAGATATATATATGGGGTATTTGGGATACACAAGAGGACTTCTGACAAGCAGTCCCTCCTATCTACAAGCATGTGTGATACTCCTGCTCAGCTTCTAAATTATTTGAGAAATTGCAAGCCAAGGTTAGGGAGAAACTCATCAGTGCCCATGGTTGAGAACAGTAAATCAAAGCATCTGCATAACCCAGGACCTGCAAACCACATGGTTACATTACTCATACTTCTACTCATACTTTAGATGCCTCTCAACTCCTACTTTACAGAGAACAGTTCTCAGATTGAAGGTATTCTCTGTTTGGAGGGCTGCCTAGCCCAAGTCCAGAGATTAAGAGCCATAGGAAGGGAGTGCACCGACCTTGAAGTTACCCACCAACAGTTATACCACTGAACAGCAGACTCAGCAAGCACACAGTTCATCAGGTTATGGTCTTCCATATCACGATGAGAGGCATTTCTGTATAAAGCAGCTTCCTGCAAATTGGTATCCTCCAGATGTTTGGGGCTCCAGCTCTCATCAGTCTCACCAAGCACAGTCAATGGCCAGGGATAAGGAGAGCTGTAGGCCAAAATATCGGGAGGACACCAGCTTGGTAGAGGCCAGTTTAAATTATAGTAATTATTTCTAGACCAGCACCTATACATATAAATTAGCATATGCAAATGTTTGCAAGCCTGTGTCCTCCGTGTGTGTGATGCCTTTCCTCCTTTTTTTTGGCAATGACTAAGCAACCACCCTGGGATGCGGGTGGCGCTGTGAGTTAAAACCACAGAGCCTAGGGTTCGCTAATCAGAAGGTCAGCGGTTCGAATCCCCACGATGGGGTGAGCTCCCATTGTTCGGTCCCAGTTCCTGCTAACCTAGCAGTTTGAAAGCATGCAGTGCAAGTAGATAAATAGGTACCGCTCCGGCGGGAAGGTAAACGGCGTTTCCGTGAGCTGCTCTGATTCGCCAGAAGCGGCTTAGTCATGCTGGCCACATGACCCGGAAGCTGTACGCCGGCTCCCTCGTTCAGTAAAGCGAGATGAGCGCTGCAACCCCAGAGTCGTCCGCGACTGGACCTAATGGTCAGGGGTCCCTTTACCTTTACCTTTAAGCAACTACCCTAGGAATGGTTTCTTATCAAGCAGGGTAGTTTCCCATGCTCTCAAGCTACATACAGGGGCAGCATTAATATAAACTGTAGCACAGTCAAACTAGCTTCTTGTTTTGACTAAAAGGGGAAATGCTATGGGCTTCTCCACTGGGAAGTTTCCCCTTTCTTCCAGGCTTAAAGAAGAGGGGGGAAATACTGGAAGCAGTCATTCCTCTGAGAATACCCCTTTAAAAAAATATGCACACAGGCAGAAATTAAGCAGGATGCGGTTGCGATAGAGATAGCGTCCGTACCTGGCTTGCTGCAAGCAGATGTCTGCAACTTGCATTATGTCCTATCTCTCCTCTGCTAAGAATGAGGAGAGGTCAGCTTTCCAACAAGGTCAGTATTTGGAAAGCGAAGCATGGAAAGTGGGTTGCGTTATATTTAGAGTTTGGTCTAAATCAGTGCCAGTGTTGGCCCCCTCCCATCTCTTCTTTGCAGTGCTGTCTCTCAGGTCCCTGGATTGTACACTGCTGGATCTAAACCTACCCAATACAAAGGGAGGGGAACTGTTCCAAAGCTTCCAAAAAGAGCAAACTGTGTGGCTTTTTGAAATGAGTGCTCTGGGTGCTCAGAAGATAAAGCTCAAGTAGAATTTCACTTCTGTAAAGAGACATTTTTATTTGCTGACCTGGATTTGTCCTTTGTGAAGGGGCAGAAAAAAGGAAATTAGCCAGGAAGCTGCCTTCTCAAATATGGTAAGGTTTTCTATTCTAATGTCATTTTAGAGAAATTGTTGTGTGGATGTTCAGTGTAACAAATTGTACTATATTTGTCTTTAGTGTGAGGTTTCCAAATATAAATGATAACAATTCTGCTTTGGATGTAATCTTGTTTATTTGGTTAGATATATTACAGGTTTCCTATCCTATTGTGTAAATAACACAAAATAATTATGTGCCAAAGTTCATCCCTGTCTATAAACTTTCAGTGACTGGCAGGAAAAATATTAATAGAAATGGAAATATTACGTACTAGAATCCTCGGGTAGAGGAAATAAAGTGCATGTCTGTGCATATAGATTATATCTTATTACTTTTGAACAGGTATAGCTTTTAACTACAACATCTGTTTCATGGAAGGTAGCCATAGATCTGAAGCAAATAATACCACCAGAGGTGTATTAGGTTGTGAGATGTGTGGCATCTGCTACCTCAACCTTTCCCCTTCTGCCCCAGACCTCACTACCTCGACCTGACCAGTGATTCCTAGGATAATGTCCACTCTGTAATACATTCCCAACTAAACAATGCTAGAGACTGCAGTTCTATGAAGTGGCTAATATCTCTAAAAAGAAACAAAAAACAAAGCCTTTGCAGCTCTTTATGGAAGGCCTTACGGCTGAATCAGTTTAAAACAGAGTTTAGTTTTTTGGTGCTGATGTGTCTCAAAGAATCCACTATTTTGGAACTTCACAGCTTTCCATTATGATTGTCACTGCTGTTGATTCTTTAATTACTTGGCTCACTTGGAGCCAAATATTTGCTCTGAAAGGACAAGGGCAATGCAATGGCACACTTGCACACCACAGAGTCTTTCCTTTCTTCAACTGGGTTTGAACTGCTTCAAGAGCCACGAGCAACAGTTCAGGCAACATTTGTTACCACTGTGGCAGTTCCCACAGAAAACTGTTAAGATGGAGAAACGAAACAGCTGGTATTTAAGGTCAATGAGTTGCTTAGCACCCAGTCTTCATCCTGCCCAAGGCAAATGAGAATTCAGCGGTGAAACTTCAATTCCAGAATAACAGTTTGATTCAATGCATGAGAGAAGGGTTCCTATAAGGGGATTTCTTCCATGATGCCTCATCATTGGAATATCTTAGGCAAACTACAAAATTACAGTGGACCCCCTTGCCACCCCACCCTCAGATAAGGTGAGACATATTTTAAAAGAGAGTTCATTTCTCATATGTATGATTGATGCTATGCCTTACTTCTTCCACAACAAAATGAGCAAAGTAAATACTCAAAATGCTGTGGTGTGACATCTTGGTATTTAATGGGCATACTGAACTTATTATTTATGTTTACTAAGTGGGAATACAGTTTAAAAGATTGTCAAGTATAATCCACTGGTTTACAAATGCTAATCTATTGGTTATATGGATCTTCCCCATTATAATAAAGCCAGTAATCTTGTATAATAAGGAAATCTTCTTTCCATTTGTGGATCATTAGTCAATTTCTTGTGAACTACCTAACGTCTCCTGAATGCTAGCATTAGTGCAAAAATGAATGAATGAATGAGGAAGATGCCCTTGGCGAGATCTTGTATGGCACTTCTAATGCTGTTTAGCAGCATCGCTGAATAAACCTTCACCAGTAGCAGTGTGTGTAGCGAGCTGGAGTTGCCCTCCAGACACAAGCATCACTGCTGCTTACTTGGACAGGGCTGAGAGTGGTCAAGGCAGCAACAAGACTGGGACTGTGCAGGTGCATCCTAAGAAGCACCAAGTTGGTCGGGGCATTCTCAGCGCTGTATTAGCACAGCCTCAACCTCACCATCATCCTGCCCCACCTGAGCCCTGTCCAGGTAAGCAGCAACATGCTTGTGTGGGGAGGATGGCTTTTTCCCACCACACATGCTGCTTACTGGCCTTAACTATTATCCTGAGTATGCTTTGCAAATTTAAAAATACATTGGTGGACAATAGGGATCATAGAGCCATAGAATTTGGAAGAGACCATAATCCCCTGCAATGCAAGAATCTTTTGCCCAACATGGGATTAAGAGATTCATGCTCTTCTGACTGAGCTATCTTAACTACAGAATTCATATTGCATGCAGGATAGCCTGCAAGGTGCACTATGACCAAGTCCCACAATGCCATCAATGGCTACACGTCCTGGATAGGACGTTTTTCCAGGTGACTGACTAGTGACAGGACTGGAGCCAAAACAGGCCCACTGAAAAGCAAAAGGGAGAATTGGCAGGCAAAGTTTAAGTAAAGAAGGATGGAAAGATGTGAGAGAGAAATGGTGGTTTTAAACAATGGCAGGGGTTTGAATAAAGTACCTTCACTGCATGATGGTACTATGGAATATGTGAGAGCTCTAATTCTTCATCTCTCACTTCCGTAAGGGAGCAGAATAGGGAGAGGTCTGAGCACAGTGCAAAGGGAGGAACACTGAAAGGAAAAAAGTGGCTGTTTTAAACAATGCTAGGAGTGGGGTGGGGCAGTTCAGAACAATACTGAGTGTAGCAAGAAGGCTCTGTTGTATTAGCTTTAGGTGTCTGTTTCTGCATTGTACCCATCTCTGCTATTTCTCCTGTTTCTTCTCTGGTTAAATCATTTCCCCTTAAAATCCCCCCAAACAAGCCCTTAGTGGCTTCAGAAATGGGGTTGGAAAGGTGAAAAGTGAGCTTAGTAGTTGCGCTGGGTAGCAAGGGGGAGCTCTAGGGGGTTAATGTGAGAGAGTTCTTGGGGAGTTTGGAAGCAAGAGTGAGCAGCCCCTAGATTTAAAATAAAAAGGATTCTGGGTTTTATTTTTAGAGGAAGGGTAGACACACAGTAATTCATGTGAAGCACATCCATGACACACTGTCAAATTCCAGGTTCCTTTCCGCTTCAAAGCCACCTGCTACAAAATTCATTTCCAAAATAGCTTACACCAGTTTATAAAGGTACAAAAACTGATACTTGCGCAAATCATGCCAAACAAATTTGGGTTGTTCTTCCTTTGCTATTTCTGATGCTTACATTTTATTAAAGTTCTAAAGCAGGTGTACAAGCAGTGCTTAAAGCAAAAACGCTGGATGGTTGCTCTAATCCTGCTGCGTGCCACCAGGGTGGTAGGTAAAATCAGGCCACTGAGAAACAAGAGGGAGAGGGCAGCATATTTGGGGGAACCTCAAAGTTTGTACATTTTTTTTAAAGCAACAACAAGGGGGCAACACCTCCTGCAGTCCCACAAGGACTCAGTGTGCTAAGCAGACATGGAATTTTATATGGCTGTTGGGAAAGAAAGAAAAATGGGGGGAGTGGGATGCTGTGGCTGGAACCCTGAACAGGAGCACCCATTTTGGAGGAGGGGGGGTATGTTGCAATAATATGTTGTAGGTCCCACTTGCTCCCTGTAATAGGGAACTCAGGTTGGTTGAGTGCCTATGTTTGGAAGCAGAACAGGAGGTCGCCCAAAAATAGTGAAGTGGCTCCTGCATCCTTGAGTCTAACCTCTTTATCACTGAGCCCAATCCTAATGTAAACTCTCTCACTTGCTCAACTGTCTGTAACTGTAGCTGCCCAATTTCAAGTGTGGTAGAAGCAAAACATTCACTGTACATACTATGGTCATGGTCAAACACAGTTGCCAGTCTTACTGATAAATGACAGGAGTAAATCTGCAATACAGAGCACTAAGAGGCTCAGAGCTACGTTGGAAAGAGTGGTACATTTCCTTCAGTGGTAGCTGATGTGAAAAAATATTTTTCAAGGGAGATTTAACTGGAGAATAAATGGCTACTGTCTTTCCAAGCTGGCCCCTCCAAGAGGAACTGCAGCTTTGAATGTGACAAGAGTCTGGAATGTCCCTCTAATTTCGCCACATGTTAAAAAAGATTGCGGATTTAAATAGAGAAGTGTGAAGGCCTAGAAAAGTAACAGCAGAAATGACAGAACTTTGCTGAAGTGCCCTTTCTAAGAACAGTGTATTTCTGGGCTCCTGCACCTGCCGGTGAAGTACAACGTAGGCAGCACTGAGCTATATTGGTATATTTCATTCAGAGTTTCCTTGAAGAATTATTTTTAAACAGCTTCTCAAGTAAGGAGAAGGGTCTCGTTGCATAAGGCAGCCATAAAACAGGTAAAATCCAAATCTCTGTGAATGCAAAGATTAACAACATGTTGTTATTGTCTATATTGTATGTAATACATAGCAGTAATTATTATTATTATTATTATTATTATTATTATTATTATTATTATTAGCCCCACCATCATTATACTCTGAGCAGCAAAAAGTGAGCTGTAGGGGTTTGTTTTGTTTCTTTAATAACTTAGGAATGAATGCCCTAGTTGTGATGTCGCACAACTGAGTGGCAGAGAGGCGATCTGACAGGAAAAGGCTCTACTCTGATTCGTAAATGCTATTTCGCATTTGCAAGTCAGACAGGATTGCATCCTTTATCATCACTACCTCTAACTGCAAATGCAGCCAGTGAGTGCCAACAAGATTATAACCAGCAGGAACCCAGTGGGAAACAAGAGGGAAGTATCAGCATGTTCAAGGAAACCCAAAACTTTTGCAAAAGTCCAAATATATTGAGGGTGAGAAAATCAGAGGGGGCAACCACCCTGAAAACAACAAGAGGTTCCAGGAAGGAAGGTGACCCTCAAGCTGAAAAATGCTTCCTACCTCTACTCTATGAAATCAGGCTGGATAGGGTCTAGGGACTGGTTACATTATTGCCTTAGCATCCAAAAACCAAATGCCAAAACCTGTCTCACGATAACTTGCCTGGCTTAATTTCTGTCTCCGTTTCCCAGGGAGCCCTGAGAGGCCCCTTATCTGTGAAGTGGTGTCATCATATTGTGCTGATGAGTAAATCTCCCAAGGTTGCAAACTCTGGGAGTGCCCTTCGGCTGCGGTTTTAGCGAAGTTTATGTTCTCATGAGCCCAGAATGAAATAATAGGTTAAAATAATTGTTTTGGGACAATTTACAGCAATGTCTTGTGGAGCGTATTTAAACCTCTTGCAAACCTCAAACGTTACCAAATTTTCTTTTGTTATTTAATCACGCCTATTAAGTAGGCTCTCAATACTCATTTCTGCTATAAATCTACATGGTGACGTAGCCGCCAAACGCTCTGTATAAATTCATTTGCCAAATCCTTTGTTTTGTTTTGTTTTTTAAGTTCACATTTTATCAAAGGAACATTTAATTTCCCATTTTAAATAAGAGCTCTTTCCAAACCTCAGAGCTTTCAAAGAATTACTTAGGGAGCTGTTACTCCAACTACTTATGATGTCATAACAAGGCATGCACATTCAATGGCCACCACTAACTTAGGCTGTGTCTTCACTTGCACATTATTCAAAGGGAGAGCTGAAATGAATACACATTGATGCCAAGTACCCTAAAAATGCACACAATAGCCTACTCTCGCCTTCTTCGTTTCCCTTCCCATCCTCTGCAGTATGGGGCAGAATTGGACACATAATGTCAACTTAGTTAAGTATACCAGTTCACAACTGAACTGCATCATGTTGTGCTTGTTTCAGCAAGTAAATAATGTTTCTTGGAACATACAACTTAAAACACAACTTCTCTATCCTTAGGGGAAGGAATGTGGTGCACTAAGAGAGAATGTGCTTTGAACGTGGAATGTCTCACATTCAGTTTGTGGAATCTCTAGGTAGAGCTGGGAATTGTATTCTAATAAGATAAATAAATCTGAAAAGGGTTGTTTATTTCTGGGCATCAGCATGCATGGTAAACTGTTTCAGTTGTAATAAAATGATAACCCATTTCAAATGAAAGGTGGATTATAAATCTTTTTGACAGGGCTTATGTGATCATATGGACGAACATCAGTTAAAAACTGACCAACGTAGTTAAGTTAGAGAAGGCGAGCAGCAGGGAAACAGAATTACAGAAAACAGGAGAGTGGAAGACACAATACCTTAACGGGAATCATTTTTGTTTTGTTTTTGCCTTTCTCCTCTACTGATTGTAAATGTAGAAAAATGTAGTAATCATTACTCTTTATATGTATTTTCCTCTTTTGTTTTCTTAACTTGCCCTATCTTATTAATGGAAAAGAAATGTAGCTTAGAGGTAGAGTCTATGTTTTGCATGTGTAATAGATTCAATCCCTGGCATCTCCCGGTAGAGTTGGGAATGTCCCTTGTCTGAAACCCTGGATAGCCATTGCCCACCATTATGGACAACATGAAGCTGGAATAACTTAGTTTATAAGGCAAGGTTTCTGCATTCTGAATTGTCAAACCAGTGGTTAAGTTGTTTAGGAATGTTGTCTGTTGTGATATCTTTAAATGAGACTATACTTCTTTGAAGAAGCTGTGTTTATTTTATACAAACTAATTTAAAATAGCATTTTACCAATGGAAGATGAGAGAAAGATACAGCCTGAGGGAAATCCTATTTCTTGCCAGCCATTTCTCTAATTTTCCCTGCTCCAATCTGACAGTGCTATGAATGTGATAGGCTACAATGGGATTTCCACCAAATACTGTTCTAGAAGTAATTGCTCACGGAACCAGGGCTTAGAGAGGATTCAGGGTGCAAAGTCAAAATAGCAAAGCATTGAATTACTGCGGTAGGACGTGGTACTACCTAGCCTTCCGACTTAGAAGCAGTTTCTGCAGAGGTTTGCAAGCTCCAGCATTCAGGTCCCCCCCCCCCACTGCACTTCCAGCTGAGTGCTTAGTTCAAATTTCAGAGTAGCTGAAGTGATGCATTTAACACCTGCTATTTATGTTCAAGGTTAACACAAGGCTTAAAACATAACAATGTTCATGGAACCCACTGACCTACCTGCCCTAGGACAATGAACAACAGTAGGAAATCCCCACCATATGGAGAGGTCAAAAGCATTGACCTCATGTGCTTAGGATGCCATGCCCAACACACACAAAATGCTTTCATCCTCTTGTCCCTCATAGTTTTCTCCATCTCTTGTTTACACATCACATACAAGTGAGCTTTGGTAACTTCTGTATTGCAAAAGGCTTGACTTGAAGCACACAAAGAGTCATTCAGGAAAATCTGCTGGTGTTAACTGTGCCGCAGCCCAGGCACCAGCTGATATTAAAAGAAGATGCTTGATAATATTCCAGAACAGTAATTGGTTGCTTGGTAATGGGAAGGTTGTTTAGCTATGAATAGGGGATGCCTTCAGTTATTGATTCTCAAAGTGGGGAATGAGCAACACAGAGAGGCATGCATGCTATCCTGAACTTCTGGGATGAAAGGAGGAATATAAATGTACTAAATAAATAAATAAGGGGGGGGCATGGGCAAGCGCCAGAGAAAGCACAACCTTCCTTCCATTTCTTTCCCATCACGACTAGATCATGAGTCAGGAGGACAGTGTCAATGTACTGTCTTCTTCACTAGATGGACTGGAGTTGACTGCTGTGTGTTGTACACTTCGTGTTGTCAATGAAGCTACGCTCTTCCTCCACCCACCCTCACGAGTCATCCCTATGGACCAGAGATGTTAAAGCTGTGAGCCTCAGTCTAATCACAATGTTGCAAAGAGCCAAATATGACCTATATGACCTCTGTCCCAAAGCAGAACCACCCACCAGTGACTCTGCAGATCATCCAACAAAATCCAAACAGGAAGCCACAAGCCATCAGGTGAACATATAAACTTGCTTTTATATTGAGACAAACCACTGTTCTATCTAATCCACTACTGTTGACTCTGACTAACTATGGCTCTCCAAGATATCAGGCAAATGTCATTCTTCACACACACACACACACACACACACACACACACACACACTTGTTTCACCACTGAGCTATGAACCATCCTACGAACTGTGGATTCTGTCCAGTGTCCAAAAGCCAAGCCAGATTAGGTGGAAAGGAAAACAGATTAACAAAACCAAAATCCTACCAGAAAAGATATCACAAAGGGTAATCAATATATTCACCCAACTTTGTTTTGAACCCAGAAGATTGGCAGCTAACACAAATACATGAAGACAGAACCAGGACTAAAGTGGCAGAGCAGAGTAAGGAAGGGTAGGAGAAGCTGAGGGAAAGAATTACTCTGCTCCCTGTTGTTTGAAGAGAAGCAAGGATTTACCAACAGTAACCAAACCCTCTCTCCCGCAAGCCAATTACAATACTTTATTGTTACGATAACAAAAAGAGCTTCGGGATCTGACAGTACCACCCCAGCAATCTAACCTAGAACAAAGAGACCTGCATTGGCAGTTGCAACAGAACTGGGCTCTTAATTCACTTGTTATAGGTTAGTTATATCACTTAGCTGCATAGACTCCTTGCAATGTTAGGTTAGAAGTAGCTTTTTTACAAGTTAGCTTAGCATTGATTCTAGTCACCTTGCATCATCACAAAACAGAGGTACAGTATTTTACTAGGTGAAAAAGCTCTTCCTACTAGCGAACAGCACCAAAAAAACATTAATTTTTATAAGGAAAGGGTGTCCGGTGTATATGTGGAGGGTAATGACAATTCCAGACCTTTCTGCAGAACTTATTAGCTCAGTATGGGAACTCTCAACCCCTACAGATTAAAAAAGGGTTTCTATTGTCTTGGCATAACAAGTTTTGTGGGTTTTTTTTAATCTGGGGATTAGTGTCTCCTTTTCCTATAAACAAAACCCACAGACACTGTGCAGAAATGTTGCTTTAAAATGTGTGAAATGTACTGAGGTTTGCCAGCTGAACCTTGTGGGAAGGACCTGCATGATTTACTCCGATGCACACAAAGTATTTAAGCCATTTAAATGGAGAAACAACCTAGAGCCGTATCCTGCAATATGGGAAATATCTCCTCCACCACTATACACATCTTCCTTTGGGACCTTTCTACTGGCTCTAAGCCGCAGAATCTTAAGGACCATAACCTTCTTAAAATAATAGACATGAACTTGTGCCCTCCAAAGAACCGCACTGCAAGAAGTAAGAAATGCAGACAAAGACGCAAAACAAAACCCTTCTGGAGAATTTAGCAGCAATTTATTCCTGTTCTATTATTCAGTAAGACTACTCAGTTCTATCTATCCATGAGAGTCTTTCCCCATTGCAAGCAGCAGATGCAAGGGCAATACTGCTTAGGAGCATGTTAGAGGCAAAGGGTTAAAGCTGCATTCACTGCCTCCCCCATGCCATTGCCCCAATCCAGCTCCTCCAATCCAGCTGTTAAAGAAAATACAACTGCACAGTGCCAAACTATTCAACAAGTGTCATGTCTCATTTGGCCCATAGCTTTTGACTTGAATCAGGGAGAGATCTAGTTCAAATCCTTGTTCAGCCACAAACCCTACTGGATGGCCATCTCTAACTTGTTGTGGAAATCAAAGGAGATCAAAGTCTTGAGCTCCATTGAGGAGGAGTATCGTAATGGTGGATATTGTATGGTCCTCTAAATAAATGCAGAAGTGATATGGAGGCATCACCTTAGGTTATTAAACTTTGCTATTACCCTAACTATGATCAGTTTAAGTCTGGTCCACGCAACCTGTGTGTCCCCATATGCAGTCCCAAAAGGCATTTGTGGCAGTCCACCTGAGCCTTAACAAACCTCCTGTTTTTGTGACCTGCTTGGGAATCCAAAAACAAAGAAACTGTTGAGTACCTGACAGGCCACAAGTTATGCAGGCCTGCTTGAAGCAGTAACCATCAATATATACCGCATTTTTCGCTCTATAAGACACACTTTTCCCCCTCCAAAAATTAAGGGGAAATGTGTGTGTGTCTTACGGAGTGAATGCAGGCTCCATGGCTTCAGTGAAAGCAATGTGAAGCCTCCGAAGTGCAGCGGGAGCGCTCCCACCGCACTCCGGAGGCTTTGTGTTGCTTTCGCTGAAACCTGGAGAGTGAGAGGGGTAGGTGCGCACCGACCCCTCTCGCTCTCCAGGCTTCAGGGATAGCTGCTGAAGCCACCGGAGCACAGTGGGAACCCCCGCTGCGCTCCGGAGGCTTCATGTTGCTTTCACTGAAGCCTGAAGAGCAAGAGGGATCGCTGCACAACAATCCCTCTTGCTCTCCGGGCTTCGCTTCGCTGGAGAGGCGCTGCACAGCTTTCCCTCTCCCGAAGCGGGAAGAAAAATGGAAGGGGCTCTGTTTCTTCTGCCGCTTCGCTGAAGGGGTGCTGCGCAGAGAGGGAGATATATTTTTTTTCTTGTTCTCCCCCCCTCTAAAACTAGGTGTGTCCTATGGTCAGGTGCGTCCTATAGAGCGAAAAATACGGTAATCAACTTCTCACCCCCCCCCCCCAGTTGGGGTGACCAAGGAGATTGAAAGCAACCACCCACCACCTATCATCACCAGCTTCATCTGTTTGTGTTATCAAAACTAACTGTAGTGACCCTCCACACATCAACTCTCTTATTCAGGCAGAAAACTTTACACAGTGGGAAAGACTGCAAAGTAAGATAGAACTTGACAGCTCTATCCTTACCAGGTAGAAGTAACACTACAAAAGCACAAACCTGCATGCTGCTGTGCTTGTGGAGATGAATAGGACCTGCTGTCTTGTCATTGTCACCGTGCACAAGCAGCCATTTTTGCAACTGATAAAGAGCTGACAGTAATAAACCAGGACAGTATTAAGTACACAAGGTGGTCAGAAATGCTCGGCAGAGGTCAGTTGATAATTGCATCATCTGTCAGCAACTACAGAAGCAGATCAGTGCATTATTGGGTGACATTTGGAGGCTAACATCTCCCAAGAGAATATCAACTTCCAAAATGTAACAGAACCTCAGCCATTTCAACCTTGCATGTGAATAACTATTATGTAATTGCCCGATCATTCACCGAGAATTTGCATTGCGAATGACAAGGTGCTATCACGACAATCTTAACCTGGAGCCAAAAAAATGCTTTTAAATTATAATTATAATGAAATATTATACCTGAAGGAGAATAATTCCACCCTATCTCACCAGGAAAACAAGTCCATAAAAATGTCACAGACTGCATTCTAAAACAGTTCAAAAAAAAAACATTATATGAACTATTAAAATCATTGGAGTTGTTGGTGTTTCTCACTAAGCTATTCTACCACAAATTAGTACAATTTATCCTTCTTTCATCAGTTACCCAACATGGAAAGTTCAGCCCAAATCTATCCAACACTATATTGTGTTGGCCTAGTATTCCATAGTAAATTCCATAGCTTAAAAGTTCAACGAAACAGTAGTCATTAAATATGACACATGGACATTTGCATCAGGAAGGCTTGCTCTCATAGTAGACAAGTCTGACAAATCCCCTCCGCTCCTCTTTTTCTTAGAATAGTCATATGTATGGCTATCAGCTGTGAAACCAGAATTCACGTTGAAAGTATGTGTAACCTTAAACCTTACTACAGATACTAGAACTGTTTTAGAACTTGGATAATGTTTCGTCACAGGGGGTCATAAGCAGACATCCCCAAAAATAGATTGATTTTTGGGCTAATACCAACCCATGCTCCACATGTCTACATCTGGCTGGCTCCCTCCTTCCTTCTTCGACTTATACAGTGGCATGCATTTGACCTTCCAGATCTGTGTTACAGGAAATTATATACACAACATACACACACACATACAGACAACAACTGTGCACCCATAGTTGCTATTGGTTATTTGTTGTTGTTGTTATTCATTATATTTAAAAATCACCTTTCATCCCAAAGGATTCCAGGGTGGTATACAAAAGATTCCATAAAATGCAGTGCACTACAGTACTACAGATATTAAATCCAAAGGCTGATAACTACACCAGCTCTTCGGCTAATCTATCCCCAAAGGCCTGAGTGAAGACAATACTTATTCCCTTGATGTTAGGAAGCTGGCAATGTGGGGGTCAGCTACACCTCCAATAGGAGATAGTTCCATATCCAGAGTGTAACAGCAGAGGAGGCTCTGCTCTGTATCACCACAAAATGTGCCTTAGCTGTCAATGCATGGGTAGGTTAAATAAGGCCTGGGGGCTGGATCAGGCCGGATCACCTTCTAAATCCAGCCCACAGACGGTCCGGGAATCAGCCTGTTTTTACATGAGTAGAATGTGTCCTTTTGTTTAAAATGCATCTCTGGGTTATTTGTGGGGCATAGGAATTTGTTCATCCACCCCCCCCCAAAAAAATATAGTCCGCCCCCCCACAAGGTCTGAGGGACAGTGGACCGGCCCCCTCCTGAAAAAGTTTGCAGACCCCTGTGTCAATGGGACCACAAACAGAGACTTTCCTGCAAAGCTTATGGCTCAGGCCAGCAGACAGTGGTCACAGCACTACTTCAAGTACTTGGGTCATAGAGGGTTTTATCCTCCAAAGTCAACACCTTAAATTGGGTGTGGCAGCAAAACAGCGGTGGGGGGGGGGAACCTCCCAGTGGAGCACTCTCTCCACCTGTGATTTGCATCAACTGGTATTCAGAGGCAAATGCTTCTGATAATGGACAAAATAAAAAAATCCTTCCAGTAGCACCTTAAAGACCAACTAAGTTAGTCCTTGGTATGAGCTTTCGTGTGCATGCACACTTCTTCAGATACCAAGTGTGCATGCACACGAAAGCTCATACCAAGAACTAACTTAGTTGGTCTTTAAGGTGCTACTGGAAGGATTTTTTTATTTTGACTATGGCAGACCAACACGGCTACCTATCTGTTTCTGATAATGGAGTCATTGATAGCTTTGTCCTCCGCAAATTTGTCTAATCCTCTTTTAAAGCCATCCAACTGAATTGAACAGAGAGAGCCTGGGAACACAGGAGCTCTGTATGCGAAAGGAATTGGCTCAAGAGTGGATTTTCCATTACAGCAGATACGCCGTTGCTGCATCTGACAATTAAGTTGTAAGAAGTGCTCTTCTTTCAGCATTTAAAGTTTGATTCATGCTTATTCCGTGAAAACAGAGAATGTAACTTAGAAGCGCCGAGATTCACCACTGTCTTTTTTCATGTGTATAATGTAGCTGAGTCTTTTGCTGGAAAGTGCATACTTGGACTGATTTAACTGCAGCTAATACATTAGCCTTAATGTAATAATTAGTACACTCCCATCCTGCATTTAGCTAAAATTCCTCAAGCACTAATGGTTTTTAAGCCCCGCCCCTCAGACCTCTATATTTACATGCACTATTACCCACATTCTAAAAGTAAGAAATGGTACATGTAATGACGAGCTGGTCAAAGACTCCAGATAGATCTTTATCAGCTTGTAGTTAATTATTACGAAGGGGCATATGGAACTAATTTAACATTATTATTATTTTCAGACAGGCCAGCTCAGCTAGAACCATAAAGACACTGCCTAGGGTAAATGAGTAATTATCATCACATCATCTACCAAACTATGAAGCCTTTGCTCATGCTATGTTGGCACTAACTCACGCCAATGGCATCCTGTTGACTTCAACGGTATTACTTCTGTGTGTGATAGCAAACCCAGTGGTTAGATATAACAACAAAAAGTGCCCTTTAACAACACTCTGAGGCAGGCAACAGGCATGATGGGAAATCAAATTTTAAAAAATGGGGCTGAGTCAAGAAACCTTAAGAAAACTAATTATAGAATTATAGCAGTGACATTCGCACACCAGAAACTAAGAACCGAAAAGCAACCGAGGCAGCAAGAAATTTGTGTAAGAGCTGCATAAAACCTGATTCATTAAACCAAATCTGCCTTGAATAATTAAACATATAGTTAAGGGAGCTTAGGCAAAATGTTTGAGAGGAAGGGACAGAAACACTTCTCAGGCATCCTGATTTCAAATACAGTAAGTCCACAACTTTACATGAGGTTATGTTCCGGGGATCGTGCTTAAAGCTAAATTTGTGTATAGTCAAAAGACACTGGGTTCAATTGGAGTCTTTTTTCCTAGATGCTCATCCCCATTCATTCATTCATTTAGCCAAGCATGTAAAGCAGAATGTGCACAAGTTAAATGTGCATAAGTTGCAGGCTAACTGTACCTGAAACCCTGTTTCTGTTTAAAATAACCAGTGTGGGTACATCTTTCTTTCAAACACATTTTCTTTGAAGGAAAATACTTACTTTTACTGCATTTGGATTCTGCTATTCCACTAAGTGACTTAAGTGAGCATAAATGGCATTTATTTATTTAATCTATTAGATTTATATACCACCCTTCTTCACAAGATCTCAGGGAGGTTCACAGAATAAAAGCCCTATGAGGAAGGTTAGGCAGAGAGAAAGTGACTAGTCCAAGGTATCTCTGTGAGGTCCGTGGCTGAACTGGGATTTGGACCTAGTTGTCTCTGATCCAATTTTGATATTTCTACCCACTTCACCATGTTGGCTGTCTGATGACAGCACATAAATACTCCATATGTTGCAAGGATCTCTTTAGAGAACCTCAAAGGATCTATCATGTTTTTAAATTAATGTATTTTCAATTAGCAAACGTGATCCATTCTTTCATCTCCAGGACGATGACATGGCACATCTTCAATTTGCTCTTGTATAACTAGTTCAGTGAAGGTCATTGACTTGGCAATAACACATTACTTCAGAGCCATCCAAGAGCAGGAAACAAGAGACTTGCTGACTATTTGCTACCATAACGGCATCTTCAAAGTATCTCATAGCAAAGCCATGTGTTGTTGCTTAGAGGTGAGACTATTTGTACAAGCCTTATCTGAACACTAGTAGCTAGATAAGTACCTTAAGAACTGTTCTTATTCCACCAGCCCCTCAAAATAGAGTGCAAATCTATATTTGGATCTGTTCAAGATGAATAAGCGATTTCAACTTTTTGATGGCTAGCATCAATTTGTTTTACTATTGCTCTCCTAGTAAAAATGGCAAAGCATTTATAATAGATCAAATGGCTTTCTAAACACTAAACTATGGTTTGGCATTACGAATGATAAGTTGTAGTGACCTTGACTATGCCCATAAATGCTATGCTGTTAAATATTTACAAAGTGTGTTCAAGAAATACAAAGTCTAGAATGTTATCCTCTTAAAATCACATTTTTGCTCTACTGTGTCTACTTTGTGTTTTCATGTAGTTCCAGATAAATCTACCTCCATGTTCTATTCTAAGATTCTATTTCAAAAAGCTGGAACAATGTCATTTATAATCTAGGAGACAATATGAAACACAGCTAAGAAACAGTATACTTGAGGGACGCAATTCTGATCTCCTCATGAAGGGCAGCACAACTGAGTTCAGCAGTGCTGCCAGCATAATACAGAGTAGAATAAGGCACTTTTGTTGTTGTTGTTTAGTCGTTTAGTCGTGTCCGACTCTTCGTGACCCCATGGACTAGAGCACGCCAGGCACTCCTGTCTTCCACTGCCTCCTGCAGTTTGATCAGACTCATGTTGGTAGCTTCGAGAACACTGTCCAACCATCTTGTCCTCTGTTGTCCCCTTCTCCTAGTGCCCTCAATCTTTCCCAACATCAGGGTCTTTTCTAGGGAGTCTTCTCATGAGGTGGCCAAAGTATTGGATCCACAGCTTCAGGATCTGTCCTTCTAGTGAGCACTTAGGGCTGATTTCCTTCAGAAAGGATAGGTTTGATCTTCTTGCAGTCCATGGGACTCTCAAGAGTCTCCTCCAGCACCATAATTCAAAAGCATCACTTCTTCGGCGATCAGCCTTCTTTATGGTCCAGCTCTCACTTCTATATATCACTACCGGGAAAACCACAGCTTTAATTATACAGGCCTTTGTTGGCAAGGTGATGTCTCTGCTTTTTAAGATGCTGTCTAGGTTTGTCATTGCTTTTCTCCCAAGAAGCAGGCGTCTTTTAATTTCGTAACTGCTGTCACCATCTGCAGTGATCATGGAGCCCAATAAAGTAAAATCTCTGTCTCCATTTCTTCCCCTTCTATTTGCCAGGAGGTGATGGGACCAGTGGCCATGATCTTAGTGATGTTGAACTTTAGACCATATTTTGCGCTCTCCTCTTTCACCCTCATTAAGAGGTTCTTTAATTCCTCCTCAACTACAGCCAATATTCACTGTGCCTAACGGCTATATTAGCAACATATGCACTATCTTAAAAGGTTTTAGTTATTTTGTAATGAGGTAATGTTTCCTCTACTAGCTTAAAACTTTCTGTCATGCAAACAGATTAGATTTTTACTCTTGGAAGGCATTAGCAAGTATCTGCATTGACTCATCTGCACAGATAATATATGCTCATCATCTTTTTTAATCGCTCCGACTGTACAACCTGTGAGGGCATCAACGTAGAAAGAGTCTTTGAGAAAGGGCAAAGCTATGACAAAGTACCTTCTCACTCTGTGCTAGGTGCAGAGAGAGATGCATAGAAACGTTTTGAGATGCAAGAAGCAAAATGCTTCTGTATCTTTTACGGAACCAGCTGAAGTTGGGGAACGAAAAATGAAGTCCTTGAACATTTCAACCCAGGTCAACTGAAGCTTTATGTTGAACAAGATTAGACGACAGTACAAATTTGTTGTTTAGTCGTTCAGTCGTGTCCGACTCTTCGTGACCCCATGGACCAGAGCACGCCAGGCACTCCTGCCTTCCACTGCCTCCCGCAGTTTGGTCAAACTCATGCTGGTAGCTTTGAGAACACTGTGCAACCATCTCGTCCTCTGTCGTCTCCTTCTCCTTGTGCCCTCAATCTTTCCCAACATCAGGGGCTTTTCCGGGGAGTCTTCTCTTCTCATGAGGTGGCCAAAGTATTGGAGCCTCAGCTTCAGGATCTGTCCTTCCAGTGAGCACTCAGGCCTGATTTCCTTCAGAATGGATAGGTTTGATCTTCTTGCAGTCCATGGGACTCTCAAGAGTCTCCTCCAGCACCTTAATTCAAAAGCATCAATTCTTCGGCGAGGCTCAAAACTTTTTGTTTTTCTTGAACCAAGAAGTAGTTGGCTTAATTTAAATGCAGAATAAATCACACATCTCTAAGTGGAAGACTAGGAGATGAGCCCTCCTAGGTCAGGTCAAAAGTTCATCTTGTCCAGCATCCTGTTCTCACAAGGACCAACCAGATGCTCACGGGAAGTCCATAAGCAGAACCTGAGCATTAACAGCACTCTCCCCACATATGATTTCCAGCAACTGGTATTCTAAGGCATATAGCCTCTGTCAGTGGAGGCAAAACACATGCTTTTCATGCTGAAGTTACCAGGTTCAATCAGAATTCAGTTTGAACCAAGTATGAAAACCTATTATTGTACAGGTGTGTGTATATACAATTTACCAAAACAGCAAAAAACATTTTTTAAAATCCTGTAGTTGTTAGTTAATAGTAACAGTAGTGACGACAACAACAACAACTGCTCAGATTGGATCATTGTTATTAACCCACATTACACAAAAGGGTTACACCCTATCAGAAAACCGGTGGAAGGATGCTTAAAGCCTATAGGAGAATAGTACACTTTGCAGATAGGCTTAACAAAACAAATTATGCTATCAACATGCTATTAATATGTTAGGCAAAGTCTTGCTTAAGTATCAGATGCAATTATTTGATCATGTTTCTCACTTGCTTTGGAACTCCAGCAACATTTGATTATATCCTGGTGCATTAAAATTGATGGCATAGTCTAGGAATTCAACTGAAATTGAACAGACCTGGGTACATTTCCCATCAAACCTGCAAAGTAAACCTTTGCTCGTGTTAATGGTTACTGTTGGCCCTCTGACAACAACTTTAGACAGATATGAATACAAGCCATGTGCAGTCTATCAGATTTAAGCAACTGGAAGGGAAAACACACCCTGATTTTGTGTATCTAACTATGGTTGAGTTCACAGAGACCTATGCACCATCAAGAAAGATAACGGCTGAGGCAAAGTTATGTTGATATGCCCTGAATTTGACTTTTATGTTTGGTTGACCTTATTGCAAACAAAATAAAACAAACCCAAGGGGTATTAGGCATTGTGAATGCGACCATCTGAAGAAAATAAAAATGAGGGTCAATGGGAAAATCCCATAGTTTTGATATTACAAGACTTTTAGAACCTGGAAACAAATAAACCATTTACTTATTTATTTGCTCTTGGATGAATAGCAAAATATACTGAAATATGTGATGCCTTGTGAACAGTCTGCAGTCTAATAATCATCACCAATCATTTATCCAGGATCTTAAGTGGTTGTTGTTATGGATATTACCCAATGTTAGTAAATTCACAGTAAATTCACTGAAATCAATGAATCAAGTCTGAGTGTGATTTAGTTGTATATCACCCAATTATTTCCCTTAAACTTAACTCCTCTTAAACAACTTTCAAAAGAATGTTGGACAATTTCAAAAGTACATATTAGCTGGGTTAAAAAAAAATACCACACAGCTAGTTCTGCACACCCAATTGAGCTTTCGGATTGTGAACAGCAGGTAACCAATGTAACATGACAAACAGCTTTTTAAACTCAGAGGACTGAGAACAATAGAACTGAAGAGTTGGAATGGACCCTGAGGGTCATTTAGTCCGAGGATCATCCAGACTTTCAAAAAGCTGTTTGCAAAATGGCATTGCAGGGCAGGGTGCCTGCTGTTTGGGTAGGTGTTAAAATCCTACTGAGCACACCTGAAGCAGAGCTTTCAATCCCAGCCAAAATGTTTTCCAAGACCTGTTTCATGTGTTACAGAATTCTAATTCGTAGAAAAAAGAATTCCTTGTGCGTGAAGATAAGGAGAAACCCAGACATACAATCAATACGTATGTAATAACTGACATACAAATTGCATATTAAATCCTATTTGAAATTGCTCTCCATGTTTACCAGAGGTGGGGAACAGGATCTGGCCAATGGGCCAGATCTTTAATTCCCCTCACCTCAACTCTGACTCATGGGCTGGACTGCCCACCTGTCAATCACCTACAGATAGGTAGCCGTGTTGGTCTGCCATAGTCAAAATAAAAAATTCCTTCCAGTAGCACCTTAAAGACCAACTAAGTTAGTTCTTGGTATGAGCTTTCGTGTGCATGCACACTTCTTCAGATCTTTAAGGTGCTACTGGAAGGAATTTTTTATTCTGTCAATCACCTGATATAGTAGTTTACAGCTGTCAAAGTTCAATGCAGGTCACTGTAACAGGCGATCAACTGACCATCGGTTACAGTGCCCTGTTGGTACTGGAAGAGTGCCTTCAAAAGGCTTGCTGTAGTTACCAATCAGCTGATCAGCAGTTACAGCAAGCTTCTCGAAAGTCCATTTGCAGGAAGCAGATTGGATTCAAGCTGCTTGTGCAAAATGAAGCGTTTCTCCTCTGCAGACACATATGATGCCATGTGAGAAGAAGATGGGCATGGTTTGTGGGTAATGGCCTCGTGGGCCAAACTGGGATCCATGCTGGGTCTAACTGGGCCTGTGGATCAGAGGTTTCCCACTGCTGAGATACAGTCTTTGAAGCAGCTCCATAAAAGGTTGGACTACGAACAGTACATTGATTTCTGTAATAACATTAGCATCTATAATATTGCAATGGAACGACAAAAATACACTTTTGTGAAAGGAGGATCAATTTATTTCAGATTTATAAGCAAGGCCTATTACAGACTGGCTTAAACAAAGAATTTCTAAAAGCCAAGGGGTGGGGGAGGGGGAGAGAGACATGTCATTTTTAATCTATGGGACTTCAGATTCCGTGCCAGTAGTGTAGTGAATAAAACAAGACAGAACCTACTAATTATTCTCATGTGTAACCACAAAGACATTACATTAAGGTTATTTAAAGCCTTGCGGGATTTACTTCTGACTGGATAAAGCATACTTTTCAAAGTACTTCATTGACAACTGTCCGAAAAATCTGTTCCAGAAAGTGAAGTACAAATTTTACAACTCCTGGAAAGATTTATTGTCAGGCTGCTTGTGTCCTGTAAAATAATCAAGATCCTTTCTTACTCTGAGAGTAATTGGCACCTGTGTCTTGGCAGATAGCTTTAAGTTTCACTTCTTAGACCGTAAGGATGTCACAAGGCCTGCAGAATGCTGGAAGGATCTCAACAACTGCCTACATGCTCTCAGACATCTTCTGAAAACAGTCTTATGAACTTGAGATTCTTTGCCAACCAGCTTTTACTGATTTCGTTGGATGTTCTTATTGTTCTTACTTTTGTATTGTGTTTTTAGATTATATACAGACTCACAATATTTTAAATGGAAGTGGTGTTTAAAAATATTTAAATATTTTCTAAAAAAAAAAAGAAACTTTGGTGAATTCAGTGGTAAGAACAGCAAGGCAGAATACTTTTGAAAGCCCTGAAATCTTCAGAATATTAAAAAGAACACAAATCAAAGGAGGGGAAAATTAAAAAGGAGAAAAAGCTGTATTTAAAATAAAGAAGAAAGAGAAAGGAGAGAGAGAGAAAAAACCCAAATTAACAATAATATACAGTGGGACCGCCACGTACACGTAATCTACTTACATGATCATGACTTTGGGCGCACAGCCCCTAAATAAATAATAAATAAATGGGAAGACTGGAACACACCATGGAAAGCACTTTTAAAGTTCTTCACCTTGCTTAATGAGCTCTGGAATGGTCATGTGAGGGCCCTGGCATGCTCCCAGAGGCTGGTAAACAAGGAGGAGCTCAAGGCCCGCTTAGGACAGGTAAAGGTGTTCACAGGGGAGGGAGATTTATTGCAATTTTGCCTTTGTGCATGGACTTCAGGAACCATTCTGTTAGCTATCCTTTCATTCGGTCTTGATTTTCTTTGGTGTTGCTTTAAGTGTGCTTATTGTGTTTAGTAAAGTATCCCTCTACCCTTTCCCCTTACAATTCTGAATTTGAGGACTTTGCTTCTGTGTGTGTGTGTGTGTGTGTGTGTGTGTAGTCTTCCTCTAAAATCTGTCTGAGTGCTTTTAATTTATTTATGTATCGCTCTGCCTTACTTGTTTCACTCACTCTCAAACTTCCCCCATGGAGGAAAAAGCAGCTTTGACAGATGACTAAGGAGGGGGTGAGAGGTGTTTTGGGTCCTCAAGATGGAAGTTTCCATTACCCATGCCAACCTACGCCTCAAATCAAATCCTTTGCTTGCTGCTTTGTGCGCTTGCAATACCACCTAAGGGCACCAACGTAATTCCACTGAATCAGTGCCCACAAACAAAACCACTGGGAGGAAAGCAAATCCCTGGCAGTTCTTCCTTCACACCAAACCCCCAACTTTAAAGGCATAAAAACCCAATTTCTCTGTGATCAGGCAGGGTTCTTACCTAGGGGTCACTTTTCTTCTGCCTGTTCGTTTGCCCACAGAACACTGGGAGAGATTGCTATTCTTTTTTATACCCTTTTGGTATCTGGCAAGCCTCATACCATCAGAAGAAGCAGCCTTGCCTGCAGATTTCATCCAAATCCACCCAAAAAATAAAGCTGCGAAAGAGAGAGGAAGGATGGGATGACAGCAAGTCAGCAACCACAAAGCAGGGAGTAGAAGCAGAGCCCAAGAAATGTAGGATTTGAGCTTCCTAAGAACCAGGATGTGATTCTCTCTACGTTGCATTTATAAAAGCCCTTGCAAGGCATCCAAGATAGTACACAAATCTCAAAACGCTAAAACAAACAATCGGCCCAAATTGCAGAGTGAACACCTCTCACGCTGACTGATGGGGACAGGCTGAAACTCTGCAGTACAGAAACTGCTTTGCCTGCAAAAGGTTCTCAGGTTTAATTCCTGGCATCTCCAGGTAGGTTATAAAGTCAGTATAAAGACAATAATAGGCTAGAAAGACCAATGGACTTAACTCGGTATAAGGCAGCTTCCTACGTTTCTATGGTGGTCCCTTCCAGAGCTAGCAGCCAGGGCTTCCTGGCCAGGGTTTCGCCTCTTCAGCCACTGAATCAAAATGTCAGCTTGCAAATTCAATGCACGGGCCCTAGCTTTGGAAATGGCAGAATTCATACCGAACAACACTTTTAAAAATGCAACCTGGCATTTGTTTTGCAGGAACTACTGCTTTGGAAAGGGGAGGCGGGAGAGCTCCTGCTGAAATGAAGGATCAGCTTGCATGTGCTCTGTGAACTCCACCGTCTGCACCTCATCTGCCTTGTCTCGATTAATGTGCGCCATGGGAGTCTGAGGGGATTATCAGAGGGGTTTTAAAATGCTCTGCAGACAAGTCTACCAAACTTTTTAAATGAAAAAAGTATGAATGAAAATGTCCCAGAGCACGCCACTAATGTACATTGAATTTTTGCTCTCTGGGTCAATGAGGAGTTTATATTTTAGAACCGCATGCAGTAATTTATTGGTTATTTGCAAAAGCAATGCCAGAAGGCCACTCCAGCATTAAATAGTATAATATATAGAGCATCCTGGTTTAGAAGTACAATACCCTTTCCAACAAATAAAAAAAAGGGGGGACACAAAAAAAACCTATTTTGCTTCCACTGGGATGCGTCAGGTTTTACATAGGGGGTGTAGGATTTGAAAGCTGCTTAGAGATTTGTACAGTAAGTGGAACAGCAGAAGCACGGCACACTAGGATGAGAAGTATCATGTCTGTCTGTTTTCACCTACGATTGGGGTGGGGTGGGGGGAGAGACAATAAAACAACATTACTCACTTCTTGGAAGTGTTCCTATTTTCCTTTTGAAGCCCATAGCCCTCCCTCCGCACAGTGGGATATTCACTCTCCTTAAGTCAAGAAGAATGTTACAAGCACTATCTGCAGGCATGTCATCATACTTCAGCTAATAAAAAGCAAGATAACTAGCAAAAACCTTGGCGCCGATGTAACCGAAAGAGAAACAGCAGGCAAGCAAATAGGATAGGTGGCCTAGTCAAAAGGCCCAAGTATGGCAAGGGCATGGAGCATTTACAGGGATAAGGATGTTAGCAAATGGAAACTAGGCTCTGAGAGTTGACTTTATCGGCTACTCACTGGTTAAGCCAATGTACAAATATGTGCAGATATCCCGACGTGTCTACAGAACAGAGGAAAAAACTGTTGCTAGTTAGGAATGGCATCTTCATAATAAGGATCCTAGGGGAGGGAAATGGAAGGGGCTGGAATGGTTTACTTTGCATTTTAAAAATCTTAATTGCCTGTTTGTTTTCTGTACCACTACTGCTCCTGTGATCAACGGTTTATAACTGCTTCAATTCCCATGAGCTGCCTTTGTGCTATTTAGCAGAAAGGTAGGGCAGAAATAGGTAAAAATGCCTATTCAAGCCCCCCTTCCCCAAGAAAGCCTTACAGAGAACCTGGAGGGAGGGAGGGAATCACGGTTGTTAGCAGAAGTGTGGATTGAGTGGTTTTGGGCACCTGCAAAGGCAAATGACAAAAGTTTCATGGGAACCTTAGAGGTAATCAAAATATTTATTTATGGTTCCATTCTGCATGCTGAGGATTGTTGTGTACAAAACAAGCATTCTCTCACAGCAAATGTGCTTCCAGACTGTTACAAGTTCCTGCAATCCAGGTCAGAGCAGATTCTTAAATTGAATGCTGTTATTCCAACTTAAATTGAATGCTGTTATGGAGAATCATAATAGTTCAGTCCATTTTCACACTAGTTAGGCAAGGCTGCAGTGAGGTATTTTGCGCTGTTATAGTTACTTGAGGAGATCGCTTTCTGGAAACATATTGACTGATACTGTTCTGATTTCATTTCTCTTTTAGCATCATTAAATTATCTGTATACGGAACTTTCCACCAACTTTTAAGAAAAATCCCCCAGAAAAACTAATAAACGGAGGGGAAGGGTGAGGAGAGCATACCTTTCCCCCCAATTTCAATTGCTGCCAGATTGTGGTGAAAGCAAAGTAGCAAAACACAATCATTGCTGCCATGTTCAAAATTACACAAACCTGGAAATTGGCAGCATGGCGAAATGGAAATGAAGCATTTCAAAAAGCTGCATATCAAAGCAGGAAATAAATACATTTCTCCATCCCAAATGTGTTAGTGAAGGAAGGTTTTTATGCTATGCAGAGCCCTCTGGTGGAAAGACAGGATTCAACACTTTCCCAAACTGCTCAATTTCTATGCCCAGAAGAAGGAGGTGCTTTAAAAGCATTTGGCTTCTTTCTGAATTGACATTTGAAGGGACTCTACTGACCTCAAGATACACCAGGAACGCTCTTGGACGTTTCATTCTGTATGACTGTATAACATGGAACAACAGTTGATTTCTCCTTTAGGAGACTGTAGATAAAGAAAGGCAGGCACTAGATGGTTTATGCATGAAGCTCCCTAACTTTAAAGTGAACATATTTTATGCACAATATAACCATGGGACAAAACTTCTCAAACCTTAGGGGCAGCAACGGTTTCTAGGAACCAGGGAGTTGCAGCATCTTGAAACCTCCTTATTCTTCCTTTAATAGTTCATATCTCAACACTGTCTTTGAGCTTTTCCACATCAGCCAGCGTTCTATACTAGAAAAGCATTTTTAAAAGTCAATGCACAGGAGTGTGGGGATCTTTAATTACTTCTGTGTCTTCAAGCAGCAGCTTGATTTGTAGAAATCAGGGATGGTTTTTCACAGCATGGAAATAAGCACCACCAGCTGATACAGCAAGCCCTTGTTAAAGGAAAATGATCATGGGGGTCTGGTGAAAAAGTTGGCAGCAGTAAAAGACAGAGCTTTATGCTGAACTACCATTTGGGTGTAGGGAATGAACTTAGAACCCAGTTTTAAGTACTACTTCTGCCAAGGAGCCACACAGTAGTTTTCAGACTGTGGCTTGTTCACAAAACAAGAAGTGGCCTTCCAGATGTTGTAGGACTACAGCTCTCATCATTCCTGACTATTTGCTATGCTAGCTGGGGCTGATGGGAGTTGGGAGTCAGACATCTGTAGGGAAACAGGTTTCCCACCACTTGTGTAAGCAAACCACAGTTCCCTAAATTTAGATGCAACAAGCAACTGTGGTTTGCTTAAAAAGAAATGCATGCTTCTGGCTGTTGCAGCTGTGAATGAGAGGGGCAAGTACCAATGTGTAACCATGCATGCTTTCTTTCTTCTAAAATTAAAGAAAACAACACAACTAAATTTATTTAGGAAATAAATTCAGATGACAAGAATTTGGCATGAGATTAAATATCAAGCTTATTTCAAGGAGCATTTCCACATCAGCATTTATATCTAACTTGAATACGGTAACAAGACAGAAAGTTTCACATTCTCATGGGGTTGGTTATGATCTCATAAGGTAATCCTGAAGTCATGCTATTTCCTTGTGACTTTCTGAAATGCTTGAGGGAATTATGATGTTGATCTGTGGCACACATACTGCTGCTTCCACATATTTTGGATTCCTGGTCAATGATAGGCTGAGGCTGATGAGAGTTTGTATCCAACGACAGAGGACCACAGGTTCCTCCTTGCTATCCTAAAGCATGAAAATGCTTCATTAGCTTCTCCAGAAGGTTTCACCATTGGCATAAATGTGAGAGAGGGGGCACAAAGTCTCCCTTTTAATACACATTCCGAAAGCAATAATAGCAGCAAAATAATCTCATCTCCCCCTAGCCCTCTTCCAACAATATTGTATGTTCAGCTAGAAGAGTACAGCAAACATTTTGGTGGTAGATATCAATGGATGCAACCTTCCCCTCATCACCCAGTGAACCATGCAAGAAGCTTCCCTGCTATCCCTGTGAAAAGTGTGCTCTCTTTCTCTCTCCCCCCCCTCTCTCTCACACACTTCTCCCCTCCCTTTTCAGAAGGCTGTATTGTTTTTTGTAAGGCTTCATTGTCACAGTAAAGATTGCTCTATAAAGGAAGGTGAGAAAAAGGAACATATGGAAAAGGTATTAAAATTATTGTTGGAAATGTTCAAAATGCTAAATTGAAGTGGTATGGTCAAACTGGTCCCAAAACACAACTACTGTCACAACTCTTCTCAACTCATGCTTATCAGATGGCAGAAAGAAACCCTACATAACTTGTCTTAAAAGCCTTGCATTTGCTGACAGAAAAAAGCAACAAGGACACTGTTCACTTGGTTTGTTCTCAATAAACTCTTGTTGTTTAAATACATCACTTGCTCAGCTAACAAAGATTGATGCCATCTTTATTATAAAACATATTTTGTGTGAAAGACTGTTTCCTGTTCCTGGTGCTGAAGCACTGACTGTCTCAGAAGGAAAAGCTCTCAACTTCACATTGAAAATGACTGATGAGGAAATGGACTTTTGTGTTGATTTTTAAAGTTGCTTCCAAAGCTACCTTGGCTCCCTAGCCTATAAACTCTTCTTCCAGATTCTACCCCTCCCCACATGTCAAGCACATGTCAACTTTATGCCTTGTGTCCCTCCCTATCCAAGAGGAACTTTGCTTCCACAAAATGCAGCTGCTTCTTTCCAACGACTCCTTACTCTCCAAATGTTCTCTTTCAAAAAAGGAAATCGGTCGGAAGAGATTATTTATTATTTTATAGGTTTCTACAAACTATAATATTTCTTAGAGCACTGAGACAGGCAAGTTGGCAAAAAAGCATACTAAATAGAGCTCAGCTTGCAATATATGCTTATTGAAAGAGTGTGGCATGGATAGGATTGAAAGTTTCAGCTGGCCACAAAACCAAAGGGTGTAGCTCTGGTGCAGATTTATGGCTGGTTCCTTGTGTTCCAGGCTTTCCAAATTGGGATCCAGACTTGAGAATGTGTGCTTCACACCCCTTCCCTTTGTTTGCTTTAACCATGGTTACCGTACATGCTACAATTCGCCACTGTTAACCTAAGGCTCCCGAACATCAGAACCCTGGTTAAGAGGGGAATTCTTAATTAGACTGGGGCATTACAAGTTCAACAGACCTACCCTAAAGTATGGCTTTGACAAATAGAGGAGGTTTGTGCCAGAGAAGAGAGAGGGGAAAGAAGCAGCATACGCCTAACACTGGTTTTACCATGAGCTTCGTGGCTTCATTGGGATCAGGGTGATATGGATAATATAACCCTCTTAATTTAAAGAGAGGTGGAGAACAGAGCATTCTCTGCAGAAAGCATGCTTTGCTTGAGTGCAAGGCAACTTCACATTCAAATAGCTTGTGTATCTCATTAATGGATTTATTGTGCTTTCCCTTCCCGTACTTCAATTTCCTGCTTGGAAGTGCTACTTGGTAAATTATGATTAGCCAGATCAGTAGCTGTCGCAGCGTAAAAACGTATTTGCTTTTGCACAGCACAGCTTGTTCGCCTGGTCCTACAGCATACAATGGGAAGAATAAACACTAAATCCGCCTTTCCATGAATTCTTTGGTTATGTACTGAATGACGAAATCTTCTTGTGGGAACAAGAATTAAGAGCTGGGGAGAGAGTTACTTCCTACCTTTGCTTCCTAAGCACACAACAGACATCAACTGGATAGATACACTGTCTTTTCCTGGAACAGCTCCAACTTCATGTAATCTGTTCAAAACTTCTGAATGTTGTGATGCTCGTACTCAGCCATAGATGTTCAGAGGATTTAAAAAACAAAAACAAAAAAAAACCACCCATAACAAATGGGGCTTGATTTTATCTTATAGCACAGACCTGGCATCCTGGTTACTCTGCAAACATAGGAAGGCAACAGGAGCACTATATCACAGCTGCATCCTCATGACATATGCAATCCTTCTTGTGTTATCCCTGGGCAATAATTCCAGAGGAATGATCATGGCTGCCCAACAACAACTGAAGTGTTACTGGTGTTTCCAAGAAGCACATACCTATGGACAGCACAGAATTGGCCCAGGTTATCTCTGTATTTACTATAGGGGTAGTTAACTTAGGTTTATGTTAAGGTAATGTCCAAATAAGCTCTTTGTGCACTTCCTCAGTTATGCCCATAAAAGCTAAAGGGACCCCTGACCATTAGGTCTAGTCGTGGCCAACTCTGGGGTTGCGGCACTCATCTCGCTTTATTGGCTGAGGGAGCCAGTGTACAGCTTCCAGGTCATGTGGCCAGCATGACTAAGCTGCTTCTGGCGAACCAGAGCAGCGCACGGAAACGCCGTTTACCTTCCCGCTGGAGCGGTACCTATTTATCTACTTGCACTTTGACGTGCTTTCGAACTGCTAGGTTGGCAGGAGCAGGGACCGAGCAACAGGAGCTCACCCCGTTGTGGGGATTCTAACCGCGGCCTTCTGATCAGAAAGTCCCAGGCTCTGTGGTTTAACCCACAGCACCACCCACGTCCCATTCTTTCAACTATACACACACACACACACACACACACACACACACACACACACACACACACTTTGCCATACAGCCCATACTTTCAGCTATAATTGTTTAGGTAAACTTCAGAAGCCAAATAGGTCTTCTAGGAGCTTCTTTTGAGATGGCACTTTGGGCTTTTTCTTCTTTAGGCTGTGCCTCAAACTGCAACAGTGGTGGGCGAGACTAGACAAACCAAACTGTTTTTTGAAAATCAGAGGCTTGTCCCGACTCCCACTCAAAACAAGACGACAGAGGCTGTTACTTTTATATGATCTTTGTTCGGGCAAGTAATGGTACAGAATCAGCAGTAGGCACAGCAGTGTGAGTCAATAGTTCAGGGGTCATGCAAGTTCAGAGCTGAACAGAAGCAATGAAGATGTCCTAACAAGTTCCCACACCCTCCCACCAAACTTTAAGAGATGAGGTGTGGCAAGCTTGCTCACAACATTCTCTTTCCTTGAGAAAATGCCAGGTTTGTAAGAGGAGAATATGTATCTGTGACTATATATTATGGTGTTTAGCTCCATTCACTATACAGTATGCCACACCCATTACAGTGCAATGGGTGGCCAATACAGGATTATAGTGATGTTTGTTGTTGCTGTTATGAAGTGAGTATGAGCATATATCTTATCAAGTTACATTAACTGCAACTGCATCAAAGAAAATTCAAGTAAGTACTTTGAATCAAGTGACAGTGGACTGTAAAGATGATTCATTAACAGAGTAAGCTAAAACTTAGTGTAATTCCAGGATATTTCATGGATTTGTTTTTATTTTAAATAAATTTTTTTGCTCATGTTTGTGAAAGTACACATTTTATATGTATTGTTTGCAATGGCCTATGGCCACGAGCAATAAATATTAATCATATAGAATAGAATCATAGAATCATAGAGCTGGAAGAGACCACAAGGGCCATCGAGTCCAACCCCCTGCCAAGCATATCATGAGATGTAAAGGAAGTTCACAGAAGGAATGGTTCTCAAGGCCAGAAGCAGCATCTGGAATCCTAATGTAGCTGTTAGTGCCATGGCTGGTGCCAGCCCCGGCCCCACTCCCCCCCCCCTGCCCTGGTATTCCAAGCAGTGCCAGGTTCTGAATCTAGCCACCCTTTATGTTTCATAGAATCGTGAAATTGGAGGGAGTTGGAAGGAAGGCATTGACCCAGCAACCTAGCAATGCTGGGAGCCACACATTCGCAGCCAAGTAACCCTGCCAGGGCTCAGTGACAGAGGAGGGAACTCGCCACAGGACACTTTGACCAAATCCTTCTCAAAGCTGATGTCGGCCCTGCAGGAAGGCCCCTGATCCTCTAAAGAATCTTTGCAGGGGACAAGGAAGTGGGAAACAACTTCTGGGAATTAACTGGGATCCAAAGCCATGATGCTAGTCATGCAGCTCTGCCTTTAAGGGTTTTGTTTATTTTATTGTATAAATAGCCAGCACAGGAGGTCCAATCTAGGCCCAGAACCTAGTGTGAGAGGAAAGGTGGGGTTGACTAGCTCACCCTATACAGCAATTTGTATTGCCCCCCCCTCCACCCAAAAAAGTCCCATTGAAATGTTAGGTTCCAAAATGGATCACAACTGCCCACTGGGGGCTTATCCAGTAAGGACCAGGGCTTCTGATTCACAACCCTTCACAGAATGTGAAGCAGACCACATTTCCATCTTCCTGGAGCTCTCGTTCTGTAAATGTAACACCTCACTGGAAGGAACAGAAATGCAAGCTTCACACACAGGTGGTTGGGGTGGGTAGCAAATAAATCTAAGGAGCAAATTCTGGCCTCACTATAGATTTAGATTCCAGGGTACAAAGGATATTTTGAGTCATGAAGATGACAAGCACCCCCTGCCTTCCTGCCCACTTCCCTTCTGGATAATCAGCATTTTTCTCGCGCAGCCATGGGCCCACGCACTAAAAATAACTTTGTTTAGCCACAGAAATGAGTAGGAGGCTCAGGCTTCAAAATATTGTTTAAAAAATGTTATTCAAACAAACTAAGGAATGTCTAACATAACATAACTCCAGAGCGTTTGAGGAAAACAGTTTTGTTTCTGCTGGAGGCTAGATGATACCACTGAGTCTCTCTGACAAACACGTAGGTGTAACAAATATGAAATGGCACATTTAGCATGTTAACATGTTATATATGCTGTAAGTGTAAGGGGGTGGGCGTTGACCCTTTAAGTGCTAGATATGAGAGGATCCGGCTACATGCCATGTTTATTAAATGGGTCTAAGTATGTGGTGGGGCCAATACCACCACTAGCTTCCTTGCAAAACATATGCTCCATATTACACAACTCCTTCCTCCCCCACGCTATGACGGCATCGTGTTAGAGACATCAAGATCGCTCAACAGGGGCATGCAGGGAAATACGATCCGCACAATGAGGAAGAAAGGGGTCACTTGAGGTAGTCACTCTAACCCCACTGACATCCTTTAGTGGTTGGGAAATTAAACTTGTTCTGAACATTTCCTCCAGCCTCTTCCCCTCTGACTCTTTGAAGTGTCAGCCCGATTTTACATAGGAGCTAATTTTCAAAGACCTGGGCTGAGATGGGATTTGCTACAGAGGGATTTGCAACCCTTCCCACCCACCTCGAACTTTCCTCAAATTCTCCTGCATTTGCAGTCTGCTTTTGTATGTCCATAAAGGAAGTATCTAAATGAAGACTGGTTGCAGAGAATCTCTGAAAGAGAACTTGAAGTGGGGGTGGCGGGTGGGGAGAAGAGCTGATGTAATGTAACGCTACAAGCTGCAAGTCCCTGATCCAAATCCCAACTCAGCCAAGCACTCACTAGGTGGCCTTCAGCAAGCTGCTATTTCCCACCTCTCCCCCATCTTAGCCATGAACTAACTAAAACCTTCACAGGAGCTATTTATCATTCCCTATTACTCAGTAATGTGGCTAGTTTGAGCTATTTGGATTTTGCAAAATACAGGGTTGTACCAGGTCAATTTTTGTGAAATGGTAGTGCTGGGAATACTTGCTTCTACTACAGGCATACATCAACGAGCACGACACTTGGTTTCAGAATCTGTTGCCCTTTGGGATCCAGGAGGCATCAATATCTAAATGGTGTTAGAGGAAAGGGGTGAAAGTGGGCCAGGACTCTAACCAAAGAAACTGTGGAATGGCAAGGGGTTAGCCCAATTCCATCTTGGAACCAGGAATACAATTATTATTGTATAATAATGATAATAATAACAACAACTATTATTATTATTATTATTATTATTATTATTATTATTATCCAAGGGAAAGATAAGCTAGAGGCTGAAGGTAGAGGAAAATCTAGGGAGGGAGACAAGCAGGAAGAAGGTGCTTGCTTTGGTCACAAAGGATGGAGTGAGGAAGTTTTGTAGCAAGTATTTTGGATGGTCAGCCACTTGGGGCTCAGGATTGCAGTTCCATGAGGTCTAAACCGATTCTGTCCTGTTGGAGCATTCCCTGGCCAAGTAGGAAAAGCCTTAATATAAAAGCAAGTAAGTTTGGAGTGTGAATCTGGGTAGTGCTTAAAGGTTTCACATTTAGTGTAACAAGGGTACACCACTGGTGTCAACTTCACCCATCAATGTGCATGTTTCTCTCTTTAGGCTTTTCATAAATTCCTGCCACCATAAACGAACTCTAAAATAGAGAGCACAGTTGTTCTTTTTTGTACTGGATCAAAATGTTTAATACTCACTGCTGAAATCCTCCAGAGGGAAAATAAGTTTATTTTGCATTCTCATTCAGTCCATAGCCAAATATGGTGGGGTTTTGCAACATGTAAAGTGACCCAATGCGAACTTCAATAAACTTACCAAATTATTTTCAAGTAGATGCCAAAGAGCTCTCCAAGACTGGCTGTTTTTATTCCTACTAACTTTGTCTGACTTGGAGCTGGCAATGAATGGATGTAAGTCTTTACAACTTACTGCCAATATAAAATTAACAAGCCACACTTAAAATGGCAACATAAATCTCCAGGATGTGCCAGGATAGATTATCTTAGTTTGGTCCTGTGAGTCCTGAGATTCTTTGTTATACAGCACCATTATTGTCTCAAGGTTCTTTGCAAAAGGTAACCCAAAGAGCTTACAACCAGAATTTTAGCATAAGGAGAGAGAACAGGGAAGAAAAAGAAATTGGGAAGAGTACATACAAATGCAGTTACACATACTTAGGCTTAATTTTAGCAGAGAACAAGGACTAAAGCGGGAATGGGGAAGCTGTAGACTTCCAAAGGTTGCTGGACTACAAATTCCACCCTTCCCAGCTACTCACCATGCTGGCAGGGCAGATACAAATTAGAGGCCACAAGGTCCCCAGCCCTGGACTAAAAGAATGGGCAAAAAGCAGATTTTGAGGAGGGGATTTTTGAAGAGAGAAAGAGAAGTGGTACCACTGAAACCTTCTGGAAGGGAGCCCTCGCCATAATGGGCAGAAAGAATGAACAGGGTTGTTAATGTAGCATTTGGGTAATAAATGCTCTTAGGTATGCATTAGGAAACATCTTGCCATAGGCTACTCTTACAGAGTAGAAGCAAACTGAGGCTGTATGCAGCGCACGCATATATGAAAGTGCTGTTGTGCTTATGGACTTCCCATTCAGCACCTCGTTGGCCACAATAAGAACAAGATACCAGACTAATGGGCCTTTGGTCTGTTCTTCTTCTGCTCATTAACATAAAACAAAATTAGGTATTCATGATGGGGTTATTCAGAATTATCTAGGCAAAGAGCTAGAAGAAGGGAAAGGAAAAGGTGAACCCAAGTATATAAGCAAACTAGTACAAAGGCACAGTCACTCAGCAGTATCTCAGCTTAAGTGAACAAGGCACTTTAAAATGAGCATGTCACCAAAAAGCATGCTCAATGGAAAAGAGGTGACACTTGATAAGTTTTATATATTGTACACTATAAAAGTAACAAATAGATGCCACAAAAATACAAAGAACAGGCACTGTTGATGATACTCCAGTTAGTGGTAGAGGAGAAGCTTTCGTGTCCCAAAATCAATCCAAATTCAGGTAAGATTGGAAAAAACACACAACTGAAACCCTGGACAGCTACAGCCTGCCTGTATCTAGTTTTAAGCAGCTGTCTAGTTTTCCTATGCTCCTATCTCAACATATGCACAGTGCTGTACTATAAACCCATTTCATATTATTGCTCCTTCCTGTTGAACATTTATTGGAAACCAGACTTCATACTAAAATCCTGAGATGCCCCTTGCACAGTCCAGATACTTGGCTACACTGCCCTTTTTGCACTTAGGGGTGGAAATAGAGAATCAAAGTAAAATATAAAAATAAGAACCATTGCATCTTCTTGAGACCCTCTATAATTACAGAACATACTAGGAATGCAATTCTCAGGAAAAGGGAGCTTGCAGAACAAATGCTAAGAGAAATGCTACAGATCACTATTGCTTAAAAGTAATTATTCCTGTACAAGAAATACGTAAGCCATTGAAAATCTAGGCAAAGTAAAGAAAGTGTACTTCGTGTGACATGACTTGGACTCCACCCCTTGAAAACACTGATTTGTTTCATGTCACAAACTACTGCCGAAGTCAACACCTTTCAGAAGTATTATTGGTCTGTTCTAACATTTATTGGACTGTTGTCATAATGTGCTCTATTGTATGAATGGTTTGTGTGTATCAGCATAAAATAAATGTTAACATAGCTTAGAATGCGCCCAGTGCTAAAATCCCCCGCACTTGTAATTAAGACTACGTACTTAAAATGACTTTGACAAAAATGTTGTATACTATGTCTGAAAGATACTCAGGCTTTGGCTTAAACAGTAGTTTGGTCACAAGGAAAGCCCATGTCCCTTCCTACATTGCCCTTGGCCACAAAATAGCTATCTGCTTCTCTGGTCTGTAAAATGTCTGTAAAATATCTATGAAATATTTTTGTTCCTTTGTGAAAATTCCACAAACATGCCAAAGCTGGACCTTCTTCAAAGACTTGATAGAATGTCCTGGGGAAGCCATAGATAGATGTAATTGAAACATTTCAGGAAAATAAAATGCAGAGAAAGATACATCAATGTGGGTTCTGTTTAAGTTTTTTAATCCCTTAAACAAGGCTATTATTAGTGATTTTTTTAGGCAACATCAGGACATTGGCCTCATTTAAGGGAGAGAATGGGCTATTGTGTTTTTTGTTATTTTCATTGGATAGCGCAAACAACAGCCATTTAAACAATTGTCTAGATACATGTTTAAACTATTAACTTAGTATATCATGTCAAGCCTTATACATTTTAATGAGTAATAATAGTTAAAAATACCAAACTTAATTATAGTATCAGAGCATTAAGCTGAACCACAAAATCAGGTCACAGTCATGTTAGAGGTCTAATTTAAACCACGTGGTTTCAGCATAATCTCTGGAACCCTTTAATTTGCTCTCTCTCTCTCTTTTTGGACAGGGATGATTTATAAAGTCGTTCCCTCTAAGAACATTTTCCTTATACCCTATATATTCAGTCCTGTGGTATAAGATTGGAGCTTCATACTTAACCCAGTAGAATACACAATACTGTACTATTAAAACTCTTTAAAAGTTGCATGTTTGATGGTGGCAAAAGATTCATCATTTGCCACATGCATCCAAAAACAAGGGCTGTGTCCCATAAAGGCTTATGCCACAATAAATATGGCACTGGTAAACATGTCACATGACTCTTCCCCCCACAAAAACACCACAGTACTGTATAACAAACTTAATTCCAAACACAATCCATGTATATAGATGGAATTCTTTTAAAAGCAAGAGCTGAATCAAACAGGAATTTTCAAGCCACAAATAATTTTAGTATTTTTATTCCTTTGATATGTCTTTAGAAGTTGACCCTGCCACCTTTAAGTAATAAAGGAGCAGCTTTACAGAGGAATATTAAATCACCTTCACTTGCGCATGGACATCACAGGCTATCCTTTCAAAAGTGCCTAGAGATGGAAAAAGGGAAAATGGGGGAGAGGGAAGGGAGACGACTGAGAAAATAACAGAACGCTCTCTCTCTCTCTCTCTCTCTCTCTCTCTCTCTCTCTCTCTCTCTGTGTGTGTGTGTGTGTGTTTTAGGGCTAGGAGTGGGGAGGCAAAGAAAAACTATCCTAAAATTAGAGGCAGAAAGAAGACAGTTTGGGGGAGGGGAATTAAATTGAAGAAAATGCTATCTGTGGAAAAAAGGTAGCATCATAAATTAACAAGGGCAGAAAATGCACGTAGATGAAAGAAAAGGACAGGCATGGAACGCAAACTGGTGGAATATATAATTACCATATATATTTGATATAAGTCGACCCGAATATAAGCTGAAGAACCTAATTTTACCGCAAAAAACTGGGAAAACTTATTGACTCAAATATAAGCCAGTTTGCCACACCACAAACCTCCTAGTGGGCCAGAGTGTGTGTGCGCGCACGCATGCGCACACGGCAGAGGGGGCTTCTCTCTCCCCCCAGCCCCTCCTGACCCTCTGTCTACCTAGAGTGCTGCCGAGAGGTGAGGCTGGTGGCGGCAGAGGAAGAGGAAGAACAAGCACCCCAAAAGGGCTGCTTTCAGGCTGCTCGTTCCTCCGCCGCCGCCGACAACAGCCTGGGCGAGGGGGCTGCTGGAAATGTGCTCGGTAGAACCCTCACTCGAGTATAAGCCATGGGGGGGCTTTTCCAGCATTAAAAATGTGCTGAAAACGTCAGCTTATACACGTGTATATATGGTATATATCAACCAATCCCTCTTCACAGGAAACTCTGAGAACTATAGTTCTGGG
This sequence comes from Podarcis liolepis, assembly GCF_965112155.1. Classification (NCBI taxonomy): domain Eukaryota; kingdom Metazoa; phylum Chordata; class Lepidosauria; order Squamata; family Lacertidae; genus Podarcis; species Podarcis liolepis. Next base: position 73,208,512 of record NC_139558.1, on the reverse strand, counting down.
AGGGGAATAAGGGTCTCCTAACAACTATTATCACCCCTCACAGTATAGGAGCCAACTCCTTTGGGCCAATGGGTCTTCAGCCCCACCCACCAAAGTTGATGGATATTGCCATTCAAATGGTGTTCATGCACCACATCATTTGATCAATTACGCAGGGCAGGGCTTACCCTATTTTATTCAAGTTGGCACCCCTGCTTCACAGTCTACAGCATCCAGAATTCTTTGAGGGAAGCCATGATTGTTTAAAGGCATAGCATAGTGCTTTAAATGGATGGCCTGAATCTGGCATTAGTCTTGTACTGGAGGGCAAACAAAAGGAGCCAAAAGGAAGAGGTTAACAAGGACTAATTGAGAAGTGAAAATTAAAAGAAAGGGGAGAGTAACTTCTGAGCAGCCCCCTCCTCAGACCATACAAAATGAAGGAATTTTGAAACACAGAGCCTAGGGCTTGCTGATCAGAAGGTCGGCGGTTCGAATCCCCGCGATGGGGTGAGCTCCCGTGCTCAGTCCCAGCTCCTGCCCACCTAGCAGTTCGAAAGCATGTCAAAGTGCAAGTAGATAAATAGGTACCGCTCCGGCAGGAAGGTAAATGGCGTTTCCGTGTGCTGCTTTGGTTCACCAGAAGCAGCTTAGTAATGCTATAGAGCGAGATGAGCACTGCAATCCCAGAGTCGTTCGCAACTGGACTTAACGGTCAGGGGTCCCTTTACCTAAGAAAGACAAACCCACTTCACTCCGTATCTGATTATCGCAGTGCCCAGAGCAAACAAATCAAGTGGTGATATGACATGAAGACAAAAGATAACTCAGGAATTCTCAAACAGCAATAATTCTTTGTTGACAGGAAAAATCCACCACCATACACTAGCCAAACTAAAGGAATGTTGTGGAAAATCAATACGAATGAAAAATGACTGTACAGTGACTGTAAACACATCTAAAGGCCAAGGAGAAATACTGTTTTTCAGGAAATAATCTATTTTAAACCACAGGACCCCAAGCCAACCTTGATGACTAATCAAGAATGTATTTCCCCATAACCATGCTTTTTTCAAAATAGTACATTTCCACATCAAATGTCTTGTTTTCCATTGTATTTTTAAATAAAACAAATAAAAGCAACACAGAGGAAAAGTCTATACGGTAGGAATCTTGACAGGAAAAAAAGAGGTTCACAAGTGTAACAGGAACATCACTCATTATACCACTTGACTGGAGCGCCTTATGAAAAACTAAGTATTCTGCATATGGAAAAGAATGTCTGTATAGGATTTGACACTTCACCTATTTAGGAGTCATTAAAGAAATGCTCATTAAAGCATAGATACCTTCTGTTGGTATCTTATTGGTTGGTTTTTGTTTTGTTTTGTTTACAAAGCAACGGGCTAATCTATGAGTGGACAAAATTTAGGCCAAAAAGGACATGGATTGACACCAAGAAAAACAAATAGCAAGAGTGTTGTTGCTGCAATAATTCTTGTTGTGGTATATTCTGAAGTGTCTAGGGACACTAGAGAATGATTCCATATGGAACACTCACTAAAAATAGGCCAATGGTATTTGGAAGGTACCATCAAGGTTCCTGTAGTCCACTCCATTCTTAGGAATGGTACCCTGCTTGTAAATAATGTAACATAAGTTAGGGAACAAGACACCTTAAATTAAAAATTGGAACTGCTTTCTCTGTCTCAAACTTGAAACCAATTTGTTACCATTTTCCATCTTTGTTGATTATTCAGTCTTTCCTGTGAATACCTGGATAAATTCTTTCCTAGCTGCCAGAATCTTCTTCTTTTAGGAACTCTCTAATGCGTCAGTTGTGGCTGCCTTGATCTATACCATGTCTAGCTTCTGCTCACTTGTCTGAATTTTAGCCATTCCTCTTGTCCTGTCCCCACAGTCCCAGCCTGTCCAATTCTTGCAGCCCTGGTGACTCTTGTCCCTTTCTTTTGTCCCTATCTAACACAGTGCTCCAACTTTAATCATACTATGGGGACCAAACATAACCCCCAAACACTAGAAAAATACGTATATGATATGGAAGCATGTGGTCCTGTAAAGGACACCTGGATGGTTAAGTCCAGTCAAAGACGACTATGGGGTTGCAGCGCTCATCTCACTTTCAGGCCAAGGAAGCCAGTGTTTGTCCACAGACAGCTTTCCGGGTCACGTGGCCAGCATGACTAAACCGTTTCTGGCGCAACAGGACACCGTGACAGAAGCCATAGCACACAGAAACGCCATTTACCTTCCCACCACAGTGGCATGCTTTCAAACTGCTAGGTAGGCCCTGTAGACTAGCCCTGCTGTCAATGCAGCCACTGATGCCAAATTTTGACCCCACTACATCACATACTCCTACCATCCACACACTTAACCAATGTGCAAAGGTGCTCTACATTAATTGGCCCACATTTCCCTCTCCTTTCCCACATCAGCCAATGTGCAGATGGCAGAATATGTGGCTGCGGTGCATGACCCTGTGATCCCTTCTGACACAGGTCTTATTGGGGAGGGGATATGATATGAACCCCCTGCCAGGAAGCTAAATTCTGGCATCATCTTGCCACTTTGAGTTCCTTCCCTTAATCACCTGGCAGAGTGAGGCAAGTGACTTCAGGTGGCACCATGAGGGAGAAATAGATGAAGGCAGGAATTTATCTTTGAATGGTGCAGGAGGACTTTAAAGTGTTAGCCTTATTTTGTAGGGAGTAGGAAATAGCACTTGGGCTCTGCTTCAGGCCTGGGCCTAGAAAACTGATTTTATTATTGTGACATGGTTTATAAACAGCAGAAAATTAAAGGAAGTGGGTTGATATTAAGGAAAAGTTAAGCTGAAGTTCAATATTTTCATAAGTACGAAGCCTGGACCAACTTAAATGTCTTAATTCTAAAAAGATTCCCACTGCTCAGTTAGATATGTTGACAACAAACATCCTCAAGACTGACTGAGGCCAGAATCTCATCAACTTTGCATGGATGTTGCCTTGTCAGCTGCTGCTGAATCATTCAGCTGACTTTCAAATCACTCTACAATAAACTAAAAGAAAAAAGACCACAGTATTTAAAGCGGTTTGTCTGTGGGATTAAAATTACTAAAATTATACCAACGTCACTGTAACATAACATTGCAATGTGGGGGAAGCTGTCCCACCACTGCCATAGCAACCGCTCATAATACACAATATCAAACATTTAGCGAAACAAAAACAAAAATCCATCGTGAACAAGAAGATGACTCAAAATGTACATACATCTTAGAAATAATACATGTTCCCAGTAATTTATACTAACTCACTGTTTTATATATATATATAAAAGATTTCAACGTTTATTCTAGAGCCGCTTTGATTTATTTGAGGATTAAATTCCATTTTAAAATATTAAATGCTTACTAAGACAGCAATAAAGAAAGCAAAGAAATATTTGTTCAAATAAGGTTATGGTTGAAGAGAAAACTCGTCATGCAAACATATACATACACCACAGAAATTCTCATGAGGGGCTCTGTCTATCTCAGATTTAATTTTAATACTTCATTTATCACCATAATGTCTCCATGCCTTTCAAGAACATAAAAACAGCAAATCCAACTCTGTCCAGATTCCCACTCCACACCACCACACCACTTCCCTTTTGACGGAACAATGTTTTCTAACAAGATCTTTTTGGACCAAACTGGCTTATTTTAGACTCCAGCCAAGGACACAGTTGGTTCACATACATAATGACAGCACACTGCAACCTCCCTTCCAAGCCAGTGGAATTAGAACAGTTATGTAACCTGCCTACTGTAGACTAGCTTAGCACATTTATAGTGGACGCTGAATTTCTTGGACTATTTGAAGACAGGACTCTGGGAAAACTACAGTCTAATTTTAAGTCCATGGTGCAGCCACCTTTGGAATGTTGCATACAGTTCTGGCTGCCCCATCTTAAAAGGATATAACAGACCTCAGAAATGGAAAATAATCCTGGATCAAGGGCCTGACACACCTACCCTATGAGGAAAAGTGAAAACATCTGGGGATTTTTTAGGTTTGTGGGGGTTTTTTTGAGCCCCCACCCCTCAAAACGTAAGAGAGAGAAGAAGAAGAAGAAGAGAAGAGTTTGGATTTGATATCCCGCCTTTCACTCCCCTTCAGGAGTCTCAAAGCGGCTAACATTCTCCTTTCCCTTCCTCCCCCACAACAAACACTCTGTGAAGTGAGTGGGGCTGAGAGACTTCACAGAAGTGTGACTGGCCCAAGGTCACCCAGCAGCTGCATGTGGAGGAGCGGGGAATCAAACCCGGTTTCCCTGATTACGTGACTACCGCTCTTAACCACTACACCACACTGGCTCTCAGAGGAACATGATAGTGAACATGTTCCACAACACTGAAACTCAGGGTCATCCAACAAAATAGAGGGCCAAACTAGACATGCGTGATTGCATGTGGCATAAATAGGGAGTTTTTCCACATCTAAACATGGAGGGAAGATAATCAAGATCAGGGTACTCTCATTTTCCTACTCATATTGAAATACTGCCCCTCAATGAGGCCAAACTTAGATTCACAAAATATTTAGGGGTATGCATACCCCTGCACCCCCCCCCCCAGGAAAAAGCACTGCCTGCAGCAATCCAAATACAAATTTGCCATGGAAGCTCGTATCACATGAAAGCCCTGGGATATGGGATTTCATTGGCAACAAGGCTTTGCCAGGGAGACACCCACACTATTATAATAAACACAATTTCAAATAAAATGAAAGCATTATTTTTAGGCTTAGGCTGTAATTGCAGATATTTGTCCATTTCTGGAGAAAGGAAGAAACAGAGAGACATATCTCATAGCTCCTTGTGGCAAACTTCAGATAACTTTAATCTAGGGCACGTGCTGTTTATAGCAAAGAGATGCTTGAAATCAAAATTATTTATATCTCCCCCTTCTATAACGCTAGAATTCATGGACATCCAATGACACGAACGTTGGAAGATTCAGGACAGATAAAAGAAAGGATAGGCGTCCTCCCACTTACACGCAACTGTGCGCTACTGTGTAGACACACGGCACCGGGAAATAAATACCAGGAAATGGCAGTGGGCAAAGCAATTCCCAAGGAGACTGGAGGTGCAGTGGGTCTTTGTTTAGGCTGCTCAGCCTCCCTGCCTAGCAACTGATGTACGCAGAGCACAGCAGCTGCTACCACTTTTGAGGGTCTTCTAGCTGGTCCCAGGGCTTCAGTTCTAGTTGAACAGAGAGCTGGAGAGTAGGGGAAAATGGACCTTTAGAGGCTTTTTAGAGGGTGCTCCCCACTTATGTGATTTTCACTTATGTCTGCAGGGCCCAGGATGCAACCCTCACATAAGTGCGGAAGTCTGTACTTCTTCGTGCAGCACTTGGTCCCACAGGAGGCATGGTCTCCCATGAGATTATTTTGAGTTTAGAGGCATCAGGTATACCTGATAGCTTGCATAAAACAATGCACACTAGACATACTCTTGAATATAATTCCATAATGTATTACAAAGTTTCTAAATGTTGTGCATACCTTATGATTTGGCTGCAGGTTATTGTTGTGCCTGGTTTTATGCATTTTGAATTGGTGTGTGTGTGTGTGTGTGTGTGTGTGTGTGTTTAGGCTTTCTTCAGACAAGTATTTTTTTATTTACTAATGAAGACATGTTTAAAAATGTGTTGGTGCCCCACTTTTTTAGTAGTAAACAGGATGTAGCTCTTAACAATTGCCTCTACTTTCAATAAAAGGAGGTATCAATCTTGTCTCCAGAAGTTTAAATTCAAAGTCCTACACATATAATTAAATCCTGCTGAACTCAATAAGATTTACTGCTAAGCAAATAAGGACATAGTATAGGAATCTATTAAACACTGCATCTTTGACGAACAACCCCTCCCCCAGTAAGGTAAGTCTATGAATGGTTATTAGCCACATTGTCTAAACAGAACTTTCAGGTTCAGAAATTTCTAAATGCCTCTTTCTAGGGGTGGGGCAAACATAATTAGGAAGTTTGAGCACCTGTCTAATTCTTAGGTAGAGACCTAAGAGCTTTACTGTTGGCACTTAAGTATTTAAACTACTTGGCAGACCCAATTCACAGAAGTTAATTCAAGTGGTCTTCTACATACTGACAAATTTGATACATCTTTCCTCAGGGTAGCACAAAGATAACAAAGTTCCCTAGTCAGGGATTGTATTTTGATTAGTGAATGAGGCACTCAAACCCCGGAGACAGAGTGCATAACCCTCTTCCCCACTTCTCACCAACTGGACAAAAACCTGACTCTTTCACCCCAATATGCAGAGCTAGGAATTTTTTCTCCATTATGCTGTAAACCCCGTGGGATTCCAAGCAGTGTCCATCCTTGAGTATAAGATCTGGACAAAAGCTGGATAAGTTAATTTCTCAGATGTGTGGATATGTCAGATATTGCTGTGTTAGCACAGGAGTTTGTAATAAGCTAAAAGTGCAATTTGGGTACGATTCATGACAGGTAAATGTCTTTCTTTCTTTTCACTACCAAATCTACTAGCAAAGATTAAAGGATTCTGGCAAAAAAAATCAAAAGAAAATCAGTGGGGTTCCAAACAGAAGTGGGCAAGAGAGAACGGCAAGACACTCTGAGGAAACGAGAAAGGGGGCAGGGAGCCTGGGAGAAACTTGAAAGAGGAGGGGCATTCAGTTTCCCAATATCCGTCAATTTTTTGTGGAAGGAGCCCCTGCCCCCACCAACAATGTGGAGCTCTAAGCCCCATCTAAAGTAGACACATCTCTCCTTTACCTTAGAAGGTATGAATGTGAGATGCAGCAAGAGTTCTGTTTTCCACCTTCTGTACAAGTCTGATGCATCCATCAGCAGAAAAAACACACACAAGACCGGCAATGTTGCTGTAATCTGAGTATTCCTTTTTAGGGAAAGCACGAAAGAAGCTGAGAGGGTAGTTCTTCTGTGCACTGAACACACAAAAATGTGTTTCATTTCTGTTCTGCTTGAAAAGTTAAAGAGAGAGGCACAATCAGTGTAAAAGTATTCACCCTGTTTCACCCCTGCTCATCATATGAAGAGGAATCCGTACAGCCAAAATTATACAACTAATTCTGTTCTCCAGAATTGGAATTGACGATTGAGTCATCTTTCCTATAAATTCATTGTTTAAATGATTTTGGCATTATTCCTTTCAAATTCCTGTCTAGCTATGCAATGGAAATTTCGACCTCACACTCTGGTTTCTTTAACATCACAGATACCAAGATTATGAGTTAGGGGAGACTTCGCCAGTTGACAAAGAGATGGAATGGAGAAATTTGAAGTTTAAAAAGGAACAGAGTTGATCTAAATAAACTGAAGAGTAAATATTTAGTTCCAGTGACATTAAATTACATTCATACTCTTATAGCAACTAGTTTGTTACAATTAAGAATGTGCTTGCTTTCCAATACTTTATCATTTGGCCATAAAATGCAATTCCTAAATGAAACTTGGCATATAAAATTATAGCCTGGAAGCAATTTCTTCATATGAATAAGTTACCATTTCTAAACCTGTTATACTTCATGAACAAAAAGAAAGATTAGTTATATCCAACCATGAATTTTTGCTTACATTTAAACTGGCAAGAAGTTTAACAGCACAGGCTCAATATAGCACCCACACTTGAGATGGAGGCTGTGCCTATTTTAAATCAGCTACAGTAATGGTTATCAACGTTTCCATATTAGGAACTTCTTCCTTCTAGCACGCTACAAAAGGCAGAGTGGACAGCACCCTTTTGGTACATTTGTGTATGGTTCCCCTAGAGATCTTCCATTACCAAATCCTTTTCAAATACTTTGTAAGCATATTTATACAGAGCATATAATTTGCCAAATCCTTTGAATGATAAACTCACAGTCTGCTACAAGAACCCTGCCCACCTTTAACAAATAGGAAGCAAGGTCAAGAACTACTGAACAGAGTGGCGAAACTCCAGTTTTCAGGTGCCTAAAAAGCAATAGTGGTCCTGGGGAAAGACTAATGCTCCTATTTCTCGACTTGACCTTATTCTAAAATATAGTGTTGCAAAATAAGATACTGAGGTGTGTTACCAAGGGAAAATAAAGTCTCTTGTCTGACCTGAATTAGAGGGATGAAATAAATGCTAAGGTACAACCTTAGATCTCAAATGCCTTGGTTCCTGAACAAATCGGCTCCCAAACGATGGAAACCCAGAAGTGAGTGTTCCGGTTTTCGAACATTCTTTTGGAAGTCGAACGTCCGACGGGGCTTCAGTGGCTTCTGGTTGGCTGCAGGAGCTTCCTGCAACTAATCAGAAGCCATGCTTTGGTTTTTGAACATTTTGGAAGTCAAATGGAGTTCCGGAACGGATTCCGTTCAACTTCCAAGGTATGACTGTATTGTTGTTCTCTTCTTCTTAGGTCCCTTCCACACATAGTGGTGAGTTTCCTCACCACTCTAGAGTGTACATGAACAGTATAATCTCATAAGCCTGAGATTTTCACACCCATTCAGCACCTTCCAACTCTCTCCTGGCTGAATGCTGATCAAGTAAAAAGTCCCACATGATTGGCTCTGTTCTTGTAGTAGGCCCCAAACTAGGATGGAACCCAGATTGAAAAAGGTCAGCACAGAATGTTTCCTCTAGAAATTGCTTGCCTTAGCAATTGCCACTAAATGGGACTAGACTAGACTGAAGCAACTTCATCAATAAAGGATCGGGGGGGGGGGGGAGGTGCAGTCATTTCACCTTCTAGAGTGAAGGGTTGGGTCATTAATTTTCTATCATTTATGTTCAAGCCATCTACCAACCTTTCACTAAACTATGCAGAAGGATCTCCTCAAAACTGAAAAGATGGCACTCTGGGCAGTGCTATCAATTGCCAAGGCCAAGCAACAATTTAAGGAGACCACCTGGAAATGCACAGTATCATCTCTAATGTCTCCACCTAAATATCCCAAAGCATTCTGGAAACATATAGGATCTGTAACTCTCTGGGCATAGACCATTCTAGTAAGCCCCAGCTCTTGCAGAAGTGGGCAAATGTATACAATTGCACCTTGGTTCTGTTTATTTTCTGCCCATCAAAATTCTTACCAATAAGTCTCTTTCAAATACACTTTCTTTGTACCATTCTGTGCACACAGGTATTATGGCTTAATAAACCAGGAACCATGTTTCTTAAACGGCTTTGTAAGTAGTGCTTAAAGCACAATTTCCCAGTTTGGACATAATGGTAAACTGTGGATATCTTCATGTTGGGCACATGATCAGCAGGAATGGGGTGACAAAGTGGGGAAGAAGACTGTAGGCACAGGGATGGTTCTCAAGCTGATAAACCAAGTTAATTCAGACATCCTCCACCCTGAACTGGGTGACTGCACCTAAACTGGGTGGTGGCGTTTCAGCTGGACAAAATTCAAATCCATCAGCATGATGCCCTTTTGAGTTTCCCAGAGGCATCTGGCTGGGCACTGCTGGAAACAAGATCTTGTTACGATCCAGAACAGCAATTCTTCCACTTTCCTTTCAACTTTTTACAGATGATTCATACTACTTAAAGCCAGATTTCTTTGAAACCACAAAGCAGGCATCTAGTAAAGGAAGACTGCTTCAAGAAACATATTGGAATTATGCTCCCTGTCGCTTTTAATTGCAATAATATTAATCATGCATGGATGAAGGAAATATTCCCTTGTGCCAATTGAGTTATTTCTCATCACATGACGGAAAACAAAAAACAAAAATTCTCCTAAAAACTATGCATTTGCTTGCATGCTACCATTTAAAGATGTAATTGCAGGTATTGTGATTTAGAAAAACAGAGAGCTATATTTTTTTCTTTTAAAAAATCCATTTTATTCCTTTTTATATTTTGTATTACACAATAAAGCCTCATTACCCCTTATGCTTATGTTGACAAAATATCAATATAAAATTGCAAGATTTTGTTGCTGGAAAATGCAATTCCTCTTCAAGGTAGCAAGTATCACTACCGTGACTTCATCCAACTGCTACATTAGTTAGTCGTTTTTCTGAGGAATGCAGAGTAATATTTCAATCTAACAAAAGCAGTGTAAAATAAGTGAGGCAGCACAATTGGGAATGCTACTTCGCACCAGGGACCATGGTCAGGAAGTTAAGAACATGATATTGGCCGATATGTCCAGGCCCCTTCCTACATTCCATCTTCCACATTTATTTCCCCATACTGTCACACTATTTAAACCTAGTGTAGTGTTAAGCAGTGCTAAGCAGGTCAGCACTCCTTCAGGTAAAGAGGTGGCTCACAGTGAAGTGATCAATATCCAAGAAAGAGAAAATGTACTTTTTAAAAAAACACCACACCATCAGGAAGATTTTAATCCTATAAAAGGAGCTGAACTTAACATCTGCTTCTTGTGAACTCTAGTTATATGTGCTTTGTTGTTGTTGTTTAGTCATTTAGTCGTATCCAACTCTTCGTGACCCCATGGACCAGAGCACGCCAGGCACTCCTGTCTTCCATTGCCTCCCGCAGGTTGGTCAAACTCATGCTGGTAGCTTCGAGAACACTGTCCAACCATCTCGTCCTCTGTTGTCCCCTTATGTAATTTTACATTTTCAATTATGTTGCGGGTTTTGTTCTCTGCAGGCTAACACGCAACATATTAAAGGCCCCCACTCCCCAGAGACCAATGTATTGTTCCAGTTAGTAACACTGGTATTTTAATATGGAAGAACACAAACATGTCAGTGGTTTGCAAGGCAGTTGATATAACATCTAGAAACATATGGTGTAAATTTTGTTTAAGCAGCTTAAATAGCTGCATAGCTGCTAATTTTGATTAATTCTTCAACATGTTATATTAATTAAAATTACAGAACTTTTATATTCTTATTTGAAACCATTATTTAATTTATATCTTGAGTCAGAAACCATAAGTACCCATCAATTAAACTGGAATTTTGCTGTTATTTTCATAATCACTAATGTGGCTGATGTATACTCGCCTCGATTCAAAGCTACCCAACAAATACTAGATTCACAGCATTCAGTCTGTAGTTTTGCAAGCATTTTCATCTATGGAGGTTTATCTAGCAAAAGCATCACCTTCTATCGCCTTCTTTGGAGTCAACAAAGCAACATCTCAAATATTTCTTATCTACTTTACTGTGCTGTTATAAGGAGTACCTGATGATTTTAAATTTTGTATGTTTTAAAGTATGGTTGTGATTGTTTCTCGAGTTTTTTGTTTTTGTAAACTGCTTTGTTGTTTTTTTACAATCAAGTGACGTATACATTTTATGAAATAAATAAATATGTATGAAGGAGTTTAAATATGAGAAAGTGCTATATAGATGCTTAGGTTCCTTGGTTCAACCCCTTGGGAACTGTCTTGCAGCATGCCATAGGATTTGGTGTCATCACCAGTCCTATTTAATACCTACAAGAGAGAGGTGCAACAAAATGTTGCATTGTGGAGTGTTCCTACAGCCAACCATACCCACCTCCACAATATTCAATTCTATGTTGTCTCCTACATCGTTTTGTCTACATCTCAGGTCTGGTGGTTGTGGTGAATGTGAGGTAGCAACAGGCTTGAGCTGAGCTCAGACCAATGGGTGTAAAATTGCAAGGAATCCCTGTGTTTTGGTGGGGTATTCAGAAACTGTGATAGATGAGTTGGCACGAGGTCATTAATGTGATGCCTTTCCAGAAGCTGTTGAACTACATCTCCCAGCATCCTTATCTAATGGGTATGCTGGCTGGGACTGGTGGGAATTGGAGTCCAACAACATATAGCACCATGTTGACAGTCCCTGGCTTAGCAATTTCCCCACCTGAGGACACCTAGAGCCTGATGTCCTAGTCATGGAAGGCAGATAGCAACAACATCTCAGAATCTTTTATTAACTTCATTTATACATTTATTTGTAAATGTTGTTATGTGTTTTGAGGACTTTGGTTTAAAAGAGGGATTAAAAAATCTACCAAATAGACAAACTGTACTTGTTAAGTATACTCCACCCCATTTGGAGAGAATCTTTCTACAGTTTTCCATGATCTTGTGACTTCTAGGACAAATTTCTGCAACTGATGTAGCGGGCTGCTTCCAAAGGCAACTCGAATTGCAGGCAGTAGAGAATGCTGCTGTTCATGCTCCTGACAGATTCAGAGTGGCAATATATTTAACGGGTATTGCAGAACTAGCTCTGACTACCTGTTTTCTTCCAGGCCCATAGGTGCCTCCTATTAAAGATTTTAATGGTCTGGGACCAACATCTTTTAGATAAACCATCACTCTTGCTTTGAACCCATGGTTTGTCAGTGCTCTATAAGCTGAGCTTAGTTTGAATATTGGCTGCAAGAAGGAGACATGGAAACAACTCCCTACAGCTGTTTCGGGCTGTTCTTCCCTTAGGTGCAGGTATAGGGAGCATGTGGCCATACAGCTGTTGTTGCATTGGCTCCCATCATGCCTGATCATTGGCCATGCTGGCTGATGGGGTCTGGAGTCTAATATCTTAAGCATCATAGGCTCCCCATCACTGCTGCCTTGGTGGTTTCCAGCAGAGGTGAAAAACTACCGTACTTATTCCATAATGCTTTCCATTGATTTTGTTCTAGCTTCTTGTTGTCTGCTTACTTGTTTTGTAGCTGCTTCTGCTGGTGTTTCTTCTTGCATCCAAAAATATACTTGCTGTGCATAAAACTGAAATTTCTCTCTCTTCCTAGAAAGAAAGCTCTTCAACTAAATTTTATATGGAAATAAGAGCACAGTGTTAAGCTCTCTAATTTGCTACATATGTCATAATGACCCAGGACTGGGACATGGCATAGTAGTACAGGCCTCGGGTCATATTTAGAGCTCCAGGAGTTCATTTACTGACCATTAATATGAACACAATAAAAGCTTCTGGACACGTGCATGAATTGTTATCTGGAACCATATGCAGCCAACGGAGGTTACTTTGACCTCTACTGAGTAAACCTGGTATCTTAAAAGTTCCATCAACTCCCCAACTGCTGTCTCTGTGTTACTACTAGCCTCAGTGGTAACAGGAGTGCCCCCTACATCAATTAGCGTTTATTTATCAATTTAAAGCTTTTATAAGCTGTCCTTTAGGATCAATTTCTCCCAAGGCAGCTTCTACCGATAAGACGACAATATATAATCTCTAATCAATTTTTTAAAAGAAAACACATGGCAATAAAAGTGGTAAAATAAGAGCAACCAGAAATAACATTAAGGCAACACCAAACCCAGTAAGACCCCAAAACACCACCAGAAACACAGCAGCCCAGTTAGAAAACAGCAGTGAGCAGATACGTTCAGGGCCTAGTGATGTGCCTTGGAATATCACAACTGGAAAAGAGTTTACAGACGAATAGTCCTGCAGAATCAGACCAAAGGCCTATCTAATCCAGGCCTCTGCTTCCTACAGTGGCCAACCAGATGCCTAGGAGAAGCCCACAAACAAGGCATGAGCACAATAGCACTCTTCCACTGTTACTTACCAGTGACTGGTATTTAGTGGCATACTGCTCAGATACTGGAGGTTACATAGAACCATCACAATAAGTAGCAATTGATAGCTTTCTCCTCTGTGAGTTCCACCACTGAAAAGGCCCTTCCCTTGTGCCCACCAAGCTAACTGCTCTCACACAGGAGCACACAAGTAGAGCCTCCGAACCAGATACCATTTCACCACATATGCGCAGTGTCATCTCCAATCAATGCTTCCAAGATCAATCAATCAATCAATCAATCAATCAATGTTTATTACAGCAAACAGCCAGCAGATGCTTCCAAGCTAGATTAATTAGAAAGAAGCAGCACTGTGCAGTGTTTAGAACCTGTGACCGTTTGGAACAAAAGGCATATATGCTCTACCACTGAGCTCCAGCCCTTCCCCTTGAGGGTGGACAGCTCTGTGAAAATCAGTTACAGATCTCTTTCCTCTTGCAATAGGTGTGAGTGTCTTCCTCCACAAAGGCTATTAAAGGAGCCCGCATGGTCTTCAGAAGTGGAGTGACTGCCTTATAAACTGCTTGCTCAGTTCTTCTTTCCCTACATTTCCACTTACACTTTCCAGTTTTGTTTCTTTAACCGGGATGAATATTCCCCCCCCTTTTTTTTTGTTCGTGCATCTCTTGAGCAACTATCCACAGTTCCTTAGTGGTAAAGAGTACAAGCATAGCTTTAAGTAGCATCTCCAGGTTATATGGCAAATTTGTCCTGTAACTGGGAAGTCAGGGACCAGGGCTCATTTCTTGAAATACCATATTCTCCGTAAGAACATAATAAAGGTAAAGGGACCCCTGACCATTAGGTCCAGTCGTGGCAGACTCTTGGGTTGCGGCGCTCATCTCACTTTATTGGCTTCTGGCGAACCAGAGCAGCGCACGGAAACGCTGTTTACCTTCCCGCTGGAGCGGTCCCTATTTATCTACTTGCACTTTGACGTGCTTTCGAACTGCTAGGTTGGCAAGAGCAGGGACCGAGCAACGGGAGCTCACCCCGTCATGGGGATTCAAACCGCCGACCTTCTGATTGGCAAGTCCTAGGCTCTGTGGTTTAACCCACAGCACCACCCATGTCCCTAAGAACATAATAAAAGGACCCGAATACTGAATCTTCCTGTTCTCACAGTGGCCACCCAGATGCCTGTGGGAAACCTGCAAACAGGATTTCAGCACAAAAGCATTCTCCCCTCCAGTGGTGTTCAAAAACATACTACCTCTAAGGATAGCCAACCTGGCTAGAAGCCATTAATAGTCTCAGTTACCCTGGATTTATCTCATCCCCTTTTGAAGCCATCCCATTTGGTGACCATTACTGCCTCCTGTGGGAGTGAGTTCCAAAGTTTAACTATAAACTCCACAAAGTAGTACTTTCTTTGTTCTGAATCTTTCAACCTTCAGCTTCACTGACCTCAAGTTCTCCATTTCAGAAAGAAAGTGAAGTGTTCAGCACTTGGCTAGATTGTGCCTTTATTTTAGAAAAATAAATCGTAGGAAACATTGAGGTATTACATCATGCTTTTAAAGCTCCCAGTTGCGCACTTACAGACGTAATCATGATGCAACCACTTGGCATATAGAGATTCATTTGCATTCGTCTTTCCTCAAACTATCAGTTTTTAATCATGCAGTTTTTAATCATTTTGTTACCCAGAGCCCAAAGAGGTACTCGGAAACTGTTGCACTGGACTTTGTTATCGGGTTTAATATGGTACAACATAAAGCTTTGATGAAAGGAAAGAAGAAAGAACACAGCAAGTTCATGAAGCTAAAAAGCCAAGATGTACTAAACTGGGGCATTCCAAGTTAAAAATAACTACCTAAACTGTGAGACCAGAGCTGTAATTTTGTGCAGCGCAGCATGACATCATGGTTTACATGGGGCCAGCTCAATAAATCAAGCTTTAGCTAATTAGAGATCCTACTGCCAGTCCATATTATTTTGACAAATAATTGAAACGGGACAGTTCATAACACAAGCCAGTTATGTTTGCTAAAAGCATGTTCTTTTCAAACTGTTTTAACTTCACTCCTGCTTACAGATAATTCACATTCAGAAAAGTACAGATCCCAAGTGCTTATTTTGAGTCTGACTTCACTGTCAAGGAATTCTTCAATTAACTTTATGTTGCTTTGAGCACTCTCTCGCCAACGAGAAAACAATCTGTGGTTCCTCGATCCTTCCCATGCCAATGGCTGCCATTCACACTTCTCTTTTAAATGCCATACACAGTTTCTGCAACAGCCCACCCTTGTTTGGTGAAAACTAGCGAGCAGTCACAACATTGACACAGCTTACTTAGGAAGGCAGGAGCAACAGGGAAGGTTGCCATTTCTTGTTGAACAGAATGAGAACATAAAGGCAGCGACTTGCTACAAAATAACCTGGATGTTGCTTTTTAAAGACTGTTTTAAGGAAATTTATTTTTAAGACTGTGACAAATCAAAATATCCTCAAATATACAAAACGGTCTTTAATAAAAATAAAAAAGCCTATAGAGTCACAATCTTGCTACCAGTGTAGGTTAGTTTATGTTTACATAAACACACACACACACAAATACACTCAACAGATTTAGGGGACATGGAGGGTGTATGGCAAAATAGGAGGGAGGGGAAGTTATTATGAACTGCCCAAAGTACAAGCACATTAGTGGAACTATTTATTTGGATACTGCCCTTGGTTCCCTTACAATAAATATGATTTTATGTGTGGTCTGCAGTTGGATAAGTCCAGGTTTAGTTTTTTACTTGACACATGCTTTTAGCTCTCACTTTGTATCAGGAACACAATTGTATTGTTGATTGTGTTGCACTGATCTGTGGTAGCCAAACACCATCTTCATTTCATTTCATTTTTTTAATTTGGATATTATCTATCTATGTTACTGCACTTGAGGAAGCCTACAACCCATAGAAATGATAAACAATACTCCAAAAAAATCACATTCCCAAACTATAACAATTCTAAATACAGTGGTACCTCGGGTTACATACACTTCAGGTTACATACGCTTCAAGTTACAGACTCCGCTAACCCAGAAATAGTGCTTCAGTTTAAGAACTTTGCTTCAGGATGAGAACAGAAATTGTGCTCCGGCAGCGCAGCAGCAGCGGCAGGCCCCATTAGCTAAAGTGGTGCTTCAGGTTAAGAACTGTTTCAGGTTAAGAACGGACCTCTGGAACGAATTAAGTACTTAACCTGAGGTACCACTGTATATCTAAAAACAAATTAAGAAAATTCAAGAATCTTTTTCGGAATATAGCAATATTACGCAATAGATAATATTGGAAGCAGAAGCCAAGAACTGGTATCTGTGAGCATGGGGGTGGGAGGGAATTGGGACTGTATTATACCTTCTTCTTGCTTTTTCCCACAGCCTTTGGTTATTTCTAAAATGTGTTATCTATTGCAATGTATCAGTTCTAAGAAAAAGGAACTAAAATTTAGCCATGTAAAATTTCTAGCCTACCTTATTCCAAAGAATCGGAACTGAAAACGTTAAAACGTAACATAAAATTGGAGTCAGGACAGAACAGCAAAGGATCATAGAATAATAGAGTTGGAAGGGACCGCAAGGTTCACCTAGTCCAATCCCCTGCAATACTGTACAGAAATCTTTTGCCCAACGTGGAGCTCGAACCCACGACCCTGAGATTCAGAGTCTCATGCTCTTCCGACTGAGCTATACAACATCTTATATACAGTGGTGCCCCGCAAGACGAATGCCTCGCAAGACGGAAAACTCGCTAGACGAAAGAGTTTTCCGTTTTGGAGGTGCTTCGCAAAACGAATTTCCTATGGGCTTGCTTCGCAAGACAATGTCTTGCGAGTTCCTGCTGGTTTTTTCCCCTCCCCCCTTTTTCTAAGCCGCTAAGCCGCTTATCAACTGATCCGATCAGCAGGCAAGCCGCTAAAAGCCGCTAATAGCGCTAATCCGCTAATCCGTCGATGGGCTTGCTTCGCAAGACGAAAAAACCGCTAGACAAAGAGAATCACAGAACGGATTCTTTTCGTCTTGCGAGGCACCACTGTACAACATCTTAACATCTCACAGCTGCAAAACCTCTTACCAATGGTCACAAATGGTCAGACCTGCTTGAGGATCAACCAAGGAAGCGCTCTTTGGGATGTCAGGGCTCTTGTGAGAGATCTGAAGTTTAAGTTTTTAAAAAATTATTATGGAACCATTACTTTATACACATTATAACTTTGAAGCAGCTAATGGATTTGCTAATAAAATGATAGAAATCTTGTCTTATTAATGGAAAACACTTGTAATTACAGCCACGGGGTCTACATATCACAGGGCCTTCCACAGTTAAACACGCTATTTTGGTTAACATTATCAAAAACAAAAAGGTGACTTCTCCCCAAGCAACAATTTGCTTACAAAAACAACAACAACAGGCATTTGAAGCGCTGTGATTAAAGAACAAAATATATGCTTCTCTTGTATAAACTTGTACAGATTGCTTCCTATTGATCGTTCGAGTCATATTTTTGGCACTAAATTGCTATTCAGTTACAAAATATAAGCAATAGAGAACAAGTGATGTAATCTATTTACAATTTAGGTTTTTTTATTCTCTACATGAGCAAAGTGTAACACAATCAGGTTGATAAAAATGAAAACCAACTGTTTGCATTTTTTAAAAAAACAAGTTTAGTAGAATAATAATAAATATTTAATTCTATCTAGGGCTTTTTTTCCAGCTGGAACTCTCCAGAACTCAGTTCCAGCACTTCTCAGTTGGGCACCATTGTCATTATAAGAGAACAAGGGAGGTGTTTGTGGCGAGTTCAGCCACCTCTTTTTGTACTAAACTTCCTTTTAAAAAATGCAGTCAATCAGTTTTCATTTTTATCAACCTGATTTTGTCTTTAAATATCTGAAGGACTGTCACATGGAAGATGGAGCAAGATTGTTTTCTCCTGCTCCAGAAGGTAAGACCTGAACCTATGGGTTTGAATGGAAACAAAGGAGATTCCAACTAAACATTAGGAAGCACTTTCTGGTGGTAAGAGCTGTTCAGAAGGTGATGTGCTCTCCTTCATTGGAGGTTCCTAAACAATGGTTGGATAGCCACCTGTCAGGGATACTTGAGCTGTGATTCCTGTGTTGCAGGGAGGTGGAACAGATGAGCTTTGGGATCCCTTCCAACTCTACAATTCTATGATTCCATGACTGTGGTATTCCTCTGCCCATTAGGGCTGGGCAATACAGTGGTACCTCAGGTTACATACGCTTCAGGTTACAGACTCCACTAACCCAGAAACAGTACCTCGGGTTAATAACTTTGCTTCAGGATGAGAACATAAATTGTCCTCCGGCAGTGCGGCAGCAGCAGGAGGCCCCATTAGCTAAAGTGGTGCTTCAGGTTAAGAACAGTTTCAGGTTAAGTACGGACCTCCGGAACGAATTAAGTACTTAACATGAGGTACCACTCAGCTTTTCAGCATCGTGGTATATCGCCAGCCAAACATCGCTGTCTCCCCAGCCCCAGCAGAGTCATCCTCAGTGCTGACCCCGCTTGCGCAGGAGCCAACGCTAGGCTTTAACTGCTTGGCCTTGAGGGGACAGGCAACCGCACACTCCTCAGCCGAGCAGTTAAAAGATGCAGAGGGAGGAACAAGCTGTATTGGTGCCTCACCAACGCAGCTTTTTTCTTCCTCTGCGCAGTATGAGGGCAGCAATATATCACTCGTGAAACCACCAGCGCTCTGCTAGCTGGAGGAAGTTGCTAGCAGAGGGACTCAGGAGTGGTGGCGGTTTCACAAGTGATATATATACCTCTGAGTGAAGCCAACATCGCGGTCTGCTCCTCATACCGGTCCTGGGTGATATCTTGATATATCACCCAGGTCCACGACTCATCTAATTAAAACAAAATATATCCTTTGAGTGATTAATCAGGGATTAAAAATAAATAAATTTATATCCTGCCCTTGCTTCCAAAGGCGTTCTCTAGGGCAGGTGTGGGGAACCGCTGATTTGAGGACTAGAATGTGTCCCCCAGGACTCTTTTTATCTACTAGGCCTTGGGATGCTCTTTAGACTAAGCTGCCTCCCCTGGTCACACCTTTCACTGGCCCTCCTCCACTGGCTGAGTGTCCTCAGAATGTAAATACTGAAGAGGCCCTTTATGATTCTTCTTGTTGGGATTGCCATTGGTCCTTCCTGGGCTTCTCACTCCTATAGACAAAGACAGAGAAGTGAGGAGGAAAATGCAGTTGTGAAGGGAAGGAGGTCTGGCTACCAGGTTGGGTGAGGAAATTGTGGTAAGACAGCTGTTAGGCCAAGAAATCTCTCAAGAACACAGGAGCTGAGCAGGTCCATATATGAATGTATTAGGCTTGGCATTTCTTGGCTTGAGAAATCCATAGGAACATGGGATGCTGCCTCATATTGAGTCACACCACAGGTCTCTCTAAGTTAGTCATCGTCGTCTTCTTCTTCTTCTTCTTCTTCTTCTTCTTCTTCTTCTTCTTCTTTGGCAATCACTTGTGGCCAAGTAAGATTGTCTTCCATGAACATGGTCCTAACAGTGAGTCTGTAAGTGACTGTGGAGGCCAATTCTGGATCCGCACATCCTTCCATGTGGGGACATAGGTTTCTGGGCAGGAGTTGATCAGGGTGAGGGTTTGGCAAGCATGCCTTCCTCTTAGCACATCTAGGTTAGTATTGCCTACACTGACTAGCAGAGTGTTCCTCTTCAGACAGTTTTGCAACTCCTGGCCCTCATATAGTCTGACAAACAGTAGAGGTCTGTAGTTAATTTCTCATGATAATAACTTCCAGGATTATTATTTTTCCAACTAAAGATATAGTTTCTAACTATAAAAATATTTCTAATTAAGCACATGAGACATTCTACGTTATGAAAGAAGAATAAAGACTCAGCAAGATATCCTCTAGCTTGTAAACATGAAAGTCTTCATGCTTTATTACATTTCTTCTACACCTTTAATCTTCTATAAGAGGGCAAAGACCAGAAGAATAATGCAGAAAACAAGCTCTAATGTTATTCTGACTCATACTCAGTTACAGACTACCAACTAACAGATAAAGGAAAGGCTGCAATATTAGCTTTTCAGTTACTCTTTAGGAAGGGATTTAAAATGTCTCCTGCATTATTACCTCATGCTTGGACCTCATGAATTAAAACTATATACAAGTAGAAAGTAATTCAGTCATGTAGTTATGTATACTATATCCTCAACTAAAATAAAAAGAAGTGGGGAGAGAAGGAAAAAGGGAAATGAACTCCTGTTCTCAGCCAACTTCTCATTTTCCCCAACTTAATTGTGAACTGAAAGAGTTTTGTCTCTTTGGGGACAACATCAACATTGTGTCTAACTGCCACTTGAAAAGAAGAGATATGGGGAACAGAATGGTTAAAACAAGATTGCATTATAAGCCCAGTTTTACATTGATAAGCATTTCTATACCAAGTTTCTTTTCTACAGTACAGTCTATTTTTGCTGTTGGAATTTAGTTGGTTTTGGAATGCTCTCCAAAAGTTTATTGTATAAAAACATTTAAACTCAAAAATGTACACTATAAAGATGCTTTGTTTGGCATGAAAGTGTTTTATGACATCCGTTAGGAAGATACGTGACCCCTCTGAGCCACAGTTAGCAGTAACATAGCTTCACTGTTCTGTGCTTCCCTTATACCGTGGAAGCCAACACATAACATAAGGTCAGAATTCCTTATGCTCCCCAATTTTCTCAATACCACAAGAGGAGCGCAAAGAAATATCTTTCGTGTGATTTAATGAAGCACCTTGAAGTAAAACTGCTCGGACTCATCAGCTCACCATCTCCCTATAACATTCTGAATGCTTCCACAACATTTTGAAAACTGCCAACACATCCTACCTTGCAGCTAAATGGTTTCACATACTTGTCACGTCTAATAGGACACCTCTGTCGTAACTGCAGCTTTCCCCCAAATCCTTTCCAATTTGGCCATCTCCTTAAACTGGGGCTGTGGTCTAAGGATACTATATGCAGTTATGCTCTCTTCTACTAATTACTTGAATTTTTATTACTTTGGTAAGTAACTCCAGAAATGAACTCCAACCAAGATGGAGTTTCATTTATAGCCATTTCTGCTGTAGTTTCATCACTGGCTGCTCCTTTACATATGACTGATGGAATTTCTATTTGTTTTAAAACCTGCTAAGCTGTTGTTCTTCTGTGCAATTTACTACTGTACAGGTTTTTGTGTTTGTAAGTTGCTTCAGGAACCCTTGCCTAAGAGCTATATTATAAATCTGAGGAATAGATAAAAATAGTCCAAGATTTGGAAAGAGAGTGTTGTTGCTTGACCTCATGATCTGAGTATTATGGAGCTATAGTATCAGGTGCATTTGTCCTTGGATAATTTTGTTCTGTTGCTTTTCAAAGGAGGACAAATGTGAGGTGTTGCCATTTAAAGCCATTATATAATATCACATTTCCATGCAAACCTTAGCTGAATGTCTATGTGAGTGTCTGAGAGAGCGTGAGACAGGAAGTCTCAGTACTGCTGGAAGTTTAGTTTCACTTCTGAAAGTGTGGCTGTTCCATACTGATGCTCAAAGAGCACAGATGTGGTGATGGATTCTCTGTATATAGACTGTAAAATAAAGTAGTTTAGAGCTACTGGTTGACTCTTTCTTTTGCTATGATATGCCAGAAGACAAGTGTGCTCCTCTCAGGAGGGAGGGGTCGCTTATCACCAGTCTCTCTGGACTGAGGGAGATTTACAGCCAGGGAGGACCACCAGAGTTCCCGGGCATGTTTCCAACAGAGTTTACACAGGAACCCTGAGGACCAGGAATCTCAATGAAGCACAGGACACATGCAGACATTCAACTGACTTTCCGAATGTCCCCCTCAGCGGTCATTCACCATGGTTGTGCCATCTGAAATGGCCATGGCCAAGAGCCATACTCAACTGGTACAAAAATAGTTCTGTGGGCATTAACATCTCCTCAATAAAAAAAGATGCTCATACATTACCGAATAAGAGCGTCCTGCGTATGAGATTCAACACAAACAGTATTCTTACCTAGAAAAAAGGCAGTAGATCAGTTCCACGCTCTCAAAACACTTCCAAAACAATGACTTCATGATATCTTGCCAACCAGGAAACACTCCCTTCCACCCACCCAACTGTACTCAAAAAATGTGAGTGACACAAGAGCCGAAGACTGAGATTAAAAGGCAAGCACAACTAAAGGAAATTTGGGCACAAGCTAAAGGAAATTAATTAAGGCAGTGAAACTTGTCTTAAGCACCCACCCCAGAGACCATTAAATTAAAGCTAATTTAGGTGTTTAGAAAAAAAACCCCTAAATGTTTAGAGGGGGAAACCCCACATGGGATTCATAAAGCCACTTATGTTCGGGCCTATCTTCTGAAAACCAGCACTCTAAATTCTCAGTTGACAGAATAATGGGTTGGTGGTGGTATTTGTTTTCTGGCACGCTTATGTAAAATATTCACACAAAGACACATGAGAGTTTGTCAGCACTTAAATAAATAAATCTTATATTCCATTCTACTACCTGCATCTTTTGCCTAAGATATTGCTTATATTTTAAGATGAGCCAGTCAATGCTATTTTATAACGCTTAAAAAATACTCAACTTTGTGCTCAATTTTAAAGTATTATTTTTATTTTTCTTATTTATTTCATAGCAAAACAAATTAGACAGGGAAAGGAGTAAGAAGCAGGAAAATAGAATTTTTTATTTTCTCTTGAGAAAACATTATTGTATTTCTATATTTTTATGTTTTATCATAAAAGGTTCAGAACAAGCAAATTTAGCAGGTGATTGAATGAGAAGCCAGGACACACACAACCACACTCCTTATGGATGAGTAGTGATGGATTGTAAAGTAGGAAGAAGTGAGTAGGCATAAACAATTTTCTAGTTTAAAGTTTCAGAAAGAGAAAAAAATATAATGGTCATAGCAGAAAGTTCATTGAACAAATTTGATGTCAGGAATCAGTATGAAAGTTTAAGAGATTGGAACATTCTAGGATTTTTTGGGGGGGGGAGAGAATTAATGGGAAGCATGATGGGAAGCTGTAAACTTATAAACAGAGTGGAGAGAGTAAACAGAGTTTTCTGCATCTTAGACTACTGAAACTTCAAAAGAAAGCATTTCTCCACTTGAAATGAATTAAGTAATGGAATTGCTTTAGACTAGCTGACATGGTTTTAAAAGAGGTTTGGACAAATTAATAAAAGATGTTCTTATTTTAGTCTATGACAGCTTTAAGAGAATTTTATGAAATATACCTCTGGATGAAGCAAACAAACATCTTGCTTTGTTGCTAAATTTCTGGGTGGGTAGAGGCAGAGGGGGGGGAGGGGAGAGATTCTGACTAATTACTGATGGAGGCAAGTGTCATAGACTAGATAAACCTTTTTTTCCACTGGATCACGCCAAACTTAACATCCATAAGGTTCTGAACATTGTCACCAATTCTACAGATTACAACCTAGCACATTTTAAACAAAAAGCGCATGCCAAATTACTCCATCTCTTGTTGATAAAGCTTGCACCTTTCAGCTTCCAGTGTCAAGAAAATATGAATCACTCATCTAAGCTAACAAGGTTCCCATCATGTCACACTGCAATGACTTGTACTTCTTGAATCAGACAAGATGATACAAGCATTCCTTAGTTCTGTTGCTCAGTTCTTGTCCTTCTTAGAATCTCCCCTTAGTATAGGTTTCATAATCAGAATGCCTTGTTACAATTAAAATTGTGTAACTAGCATTGGAAAACAGTGTAATTGGTAAGGGGGCTAAAAGGGTATATTTTCAAACTTCACCAGTAGCTTGCAAGTACAGGTCATCATCGCTGCAAAAAGCAAATAATTTCATATCCATATTCTGTCTGATCTTACTAGAACTACAATAGTAATTTATGTAGCTTCTTTCAAAGTGCTTGAAAGCTTATTTTACTTAAAACATACAACTTATGAGGTACATTATGGCAGAGAAACACAGAGAAAGAGAGAGAGAAAGGCTTGCTCAATGCTACTCATGAGAGCTTCATGACTAAGCAGGGAACTGAGACTGGACTGAGTCACATTCACACCCAGCACTCTACGGTTGCATAGAATCTGGCAGATTTTCAGTCCTCAATATCTAACAACAACAAATTTTACATTACATTGTCTGATGAAAGGTGATGTGCTTGATATCTGAGAGTCTGAGAGAAAACGCCTTATCAATGTTCACCCTTTTCCTTCTGCAGAAGGATACTGCAAGAAGAATATTTTCCAACCCTGCAGAAATTAGGTATGCTAACAGTGCAGGAGGATTACACACAGACACACACACACACAGACAGACACACACACACCTGACAGCTTAATGCAGACTAATGGAGGGAGGGTATTGCAATATATGGCCTAGACTCTGTGATGAGGTCTTCAAACTATTGTCATTAGGGCATGGATCCAAAAAACAGATCTAAAGGACTGTACATGTAGCCAAAGCTTTGCTTGTTTGCTTGCTTTTTCACTGTAACTGTTCATACTGCTGACGAGACAATCATTTAAAAACAGAAAAACAGCATCCGGTCCCTTTGGCAGCGCAAACCACAGCAGGAAAAACAGCAAGCAAAGGTCTGGCTCTCTATGTGGTCCTCTCCACTACGCATGGATCCATTCTGTGGATCCCAGCAAAGTTCATGAGGATTTAAAAAGGAAACTGATAAAAAGCGAGAACAAAAAACCCAAGAACCTGAGATTGCTCCAGAGCTGTTTGAACTACTGATGCCTTTCTAGCTCATAGCATGGTTCACTTATCAGCACTAAATATGTGTAATGCTTCATAAATATCAGGCTTGAAGCAAAACTACTTCTAATCAGATCTGGCATAAAAAGGGGGGAAAATAGGGTGAGGTAAGTGTGATCATACCCTGCAGAAGAATAGTGGATGGCAGAGCTTCAGCACATTACTTAGACACTAAACAGTAGAGAGCTAGAGATAATTCTCAGGTAAACTTTCCATGAGCCACTACGTCATCCTTCCCTAACCTCCCAGCATTAATCATGTCAGTAGTAAACCTGATGCAACCAAGCAAGAATGTCTGATTTACAGAGAGGCAGGGCAATGCTAAGGGAACAAACACATTGGCATGTCAAGAAAGGAAACACCAACTCAAGCTTAATTTCAGCTCTGTAACTCGCCCCAGAAGAAAACAAACATTTTCTATTTTCTCTTCCCACCCCCCACTCCAGCATGGTGTTTGCTAAGAGATTTACCAACTGAGAATAGTCTCTTATGATTTCCCCCCCCCCCCTGGAGTCTGGACATCACAACCATGAATAAAATTATGTTGTGGGAAGAGACATGCACGTATCTCTTCCCAAATTCGACTGAGGTTGCCAAGTTGCTCCCAAAACTTTGTAGCTATGTTTCTATAAGCCTTCCCCGTTGTGGCAAAACTTAATAACATTAGTAATTTGCTGAAAGTCTTGAAACACACAAAATGTCAACAGAAAAAACGCAGAATGGTAAACTTAAAGCTGGTGTTATGAAAGTCCCTTGGCTGAGAATGAAAACACCAACCCTACACCTGATTCCAACACCCACCCATCCCAATTTTCTAATCCAAAACTATGAAATAGCAGGGGCTCAGACCACCACCCTTACACACTGTGGCATTAGAGGAGTGAACTGTGTTTATGTACCGATTCACTATATGGCAGCAGATATTTAAGCTGCATTTGCACTTGGACTTCCTGCAAAAAAAACAACATGTAAAATGTGAAGATAGCTTCCCTTTATATTTTACATGTTGGTGTAAACATGGCAAATGTTTAGACTCCTATTTAATATATTGGCCTTTTGGCAAAGGCATTGATATTCAGAGGAAGAATTTGCTGCTTTTGCAGTTGAACAAAGGTTAAACTCACTCACATCCTGGCCATTTTAACCAAGTTTAACTAAGAAAAGACAAGAGATCACTTGCAAAGTGGCTAAAGCAAACAGACTTTTCCCACTGTACCTATCTTAAGTTCAAGAGCCTGAAAGTGATGCATTATGAGAAAACACTGGGTACGTGTGTGTGTTGAGGACAGGGCATTTCTGTCATTTCAATATGTTCAATGTGCTCCTTTTTATCATGTCACTCAGTGGGTTTTTTTAACCATGAGAGCAACACCCATTGCATTAGTAATATGAATGACAGTTAGTCACTTGGGAGCAACTCAGTTGTTGTGTCTGTGGTGTAAGACTCGTGCATTTAATCCTCAGATATATGTGACCCAAAATTACAGCACAAGTCTCCCTAGTGAAGTGCCTAGCAAAAATCCCCTTAGTGGGGGAGGCATTAACAAAGCATTAGTTTGAGTCACAAACACACTACCGTTTCCCTTTGCATCATAGCCTTTGTCCACATGGTGAGAAGCACTGACAGTTTCACAAGAGGGGTATTCAAGGACATGTAGGGTCTTGAATCCAGGCCTTCAGCATGAAAAATCATGCTACCAGACTGCTAAGATATTGGCATCCATCACTGGGTGCATTTTAGAATTTCATAAATTGACATTATTGGAGAATATAATTGCTGAAACGGAAGCAACCATTTTTATCTCTGCTGCACATGAAGAAATGAAGGACACATCTGAAATGCAAAAGCCCATAGGTATCAGGATGATGGGAAGGGAAGATAATTTCAGTCGAGAAAAGGAAAGGATGCAGGTTTCAATGGATGATAGAGGAGGATGTGTTCAGGAAAGAGGCAGGGAGAACTGACAATATTTATTTAATTTAGCTTGCCTGCTGGGTGAAGATGAGTAGAAGGCAAGAAGAAGGAAAGTAGAAGGCAGTGGATGATGCACAACAATATCTACTACTCTTTAAGTCAAGCTTCCTCAACCTTGGACCTTCAGATGTTTTGAGACTACAATTTGCATCATCCCTGACCACTAGTCCTGCTAGCTAGGGATCATGGGAGTTGTAGGCCAAAAACATCTGGAGGGCCGAGTTTGAGGAAGGCTGCTTTAAGTATTGGGATCAGTGGGAAGTGCAAGCTGTTCATTCATAACTGAACCAATTTGGATGGCTAAAAACACCAGGGCCTTCCTTATCCCAAGACTTGGAAAATACTGTAAACTGCACCAGAATTCTTTTCATTAAATAAATTATTATTAATAATAAAATAATAATAAAGAATAATTTTATTATTTATACCCCACCCATCTGGTATAGTGGACACAACTATAGCAAACAAATGCCCAAGTATGATAGCGAAGCAAAACCCATGACAACTACATCACATGATAGGGAGAGGACAAAGAAGTCTTGAGAGTCTATTCAGGTGAAAAGGATCTAAGAGTCAGTGTGACACGGCAGCTAAAAAAGCCAATGCAATTCTGGGCTGCATCAATAGGAGTATAGCATCTAGATCAAGGGGAGTAATAGTGCCACTGTATTCTGCTCTGGTCAGACCTCACCTGGAGTACTGTGTCCAGTTCTGGGCACCACAGTTCAAGAAGGACACTGACAAACTGGAACGTGTCCAGAGGAGGGCAACCAAAATGGTCAAAGGCCTGGAAACAATGCCTTATGAGGAATGGCTAAGGGAGCTGGGCATGTTTAGCCTGGAGAAGAGGAGGTTAAGGGGTGATATGATAGCCATGTTCAAATATATAAAAGGATGTCACATAGAGGAGGGAGAAAGGTTGTTTTCTGCTGCTCCAGAGAAGCGGACACGGAGCAATGGATCCAAACTACAAGAAAGAAGATTCCACCTAAACATTAGGAAGAACTTCCTGACAGTAAGAGCTGTTCGACAGTGGAATTTGCTGCCAAGGAGTGTGGTGGAGTCTCCTACTTTGGAGGTCTTTAAGCAGAGGCTTGACAGCCATATGTCAGGAGTGCTCTGATGGTGTTTCCTGCTTGGCAGGGGGTTGGACTCGATGGCCCTTGTGGTCTATTCCAACTCTATGATTCTGTGATTCTAGGTGGACAAACTAACCTGAGATTAACATTCTCAGCCTGGAGTGGCTTGGCCATTGGCATCATCCTGCCAAGGAGTAAGGAGGATTTCAGCAAACATCAGGTGCAAGTGTATGCCCAAATAGTCCATCTGGATCCCCCCACTCAGGAACTAGTACCACGGTCATATTCACAGTGTCTTACATACTACTACAGTGGTACCTCTGGTTACGAACTTAATTCGTTCTGGAGGTCCGTTCTTAACCTGAAACTGTTCCTAACCTGAGGTATCACTTTAGCTAATGGGGCCTCCCACTGGCGCCGCAAGATTTCTGTTCTCATCCTGGGGCAAAGTTCTTAACCCAAGGTACTACTTCCGGGTTAGCGGAGTCTGTAACCTGAAGTGTTTGTAACCCGAGGTACCACTGTACTCCGCTTTCAGTTGGCACTTGCTTCTACTGCTCATGCACACTTTTATAAGTCTCCAGCAGTGCTTTTTCCTAGAAAAACAAGTGTTGGTACTCATCATGAAGGTGCTACAGTAAGTGCCACACTTTTTAACAACAACAAAAAGAGGCATCTGCGTAACCCCCCCCCCCGGATGCCCCCTGGAAAAAAGCACTGGTCTGCAGCATACTATGAATACTATCTGCAGTAAGGCAAAGATCTGTAAGAGGTAGTTTAATACTATCAAGCAGGTTTATGATACAGTCAGAAATGCAGACTTTTTGAGCCTCTGCCTTTTGTTATTAAACATGTTGGGGCAGAGGAAGCCACCCCATAACATCCCCAGGCTTCTTCTTCTGCATTTATGGTCCTCTGCCAATGCCATGTGGTGCCTCACTCAAGCACTAGCTATTCCGGTCGCTTACCTCTAAGACAGACAATTGCCTTTCACTAAGCTACCTTTCGCTAATAAGTGTTTACATACATATTTTTGCTGCAGGGAACTTTTATTTTGCAAACGAGACTTGTGTCACAAGAACAGTTCCTGTAAATAAATATCTCCGGTGGGTTCCCAAATGGCTTTCGGTAATATTAAAAGAGCTGCACATTTCCCCCTTTGAATGAACGTGCTAGAGGGAAGTGAAGAAGAAAGATTATGAGTGGAAAAATTCTTAAATTTAAAACAAATAATACAGTATTTTATAGCTGAATGCAGCAGACAATTGCCATATGGCAAGCATCTGTTGGTGTCTACACCTCAAAGCTATTTTTTTAAATAATAATAATAAAAAAAACCTAGACAGACTTTTTATTTTAAGTGGCAAAGTGTTGGATCAGTGAGACAGCATGCAAGAGAACTGTACAAAAGTTAGTCTAAAAGAAAAGAAAAGAGGGTATCAGTAGTCAAGAGAGTGACCTCTATCAGGGACTTAAAAAGAGGCAGTTCACTACATTAAATATGTACTAAGATGTCACAACTCAACTGTAGCTTTCTGAAAAGGAAAAAAACCCCTCTGAAAACCCAGCCTCCTAAAAGTTCACTAAAGAGTTATCCAGAATACATGAGCTAATGCAGACTAACTGGTGCCTTCTCCTCCTGCTCTGTCATTATCTATCAGTAATAGATGGTTTAATCCTAAAAATATATGATGCGGTTTTCACTCTGGGTACTAGCTTCCAGATGGAGGGGGTAAAATGCAGAATGTCACTGAGCTTGAAAAAGCTCTCCATGTGCATTAAATAAATTAGTGGCTCCCTGAGAGATAAGAAAAGTTAATTCTCACAAATTCTTTCCCATACAAGTCAGATTTTAAAACTTTTTCTAAACTCTGTGTTGCATGTGTCGGCACCTATATTAAACTAAGCACCTTTTGTAGCTTTTAATTTTTCCCTTCTCAGTCTCTAACATGTCAGGCAAAACCAGTTTATTACACAGGTGCAAGAGAACAGAGGATCACTTGCAGATTTAGACTTGTTACATGAAGTGTTCATGTTTTTAAAAAATCACTGTTTTTTGTATACATATATATCCAGATATTTTCTGTTTATTTTAAAGGTATGCGTTGTTGGTGTGTGTGAGTCTGTTTTTGTCAGACCTGTTGCTGATTACAAAGAATTCATAGCATGTTAAGTAAAGCAAACTATTAAAATTACTTTATTTTAAAGAACTGCAACTGATTTTAAGTACAGTGGTACCTCGGGTTAAGTACTTAATTCGTTCCGGAGGTCCGTTCTTAACCTGAAACTGTTCTTAACCTGAAGCACCACTTTAGCTAATGGGGCCTCCTGCTGCCGCCGTGCCGCTGGAGCACGATTTCTGTTCTCATCCTGAAGCAAAGTTCTTAACGTGAAGCACTATTTCTGGGTTAGCGGAGTCTGTAACCTGAAGCGTATGTAACCTGAGGTACCACTGTACACACTGAGCCAATCACAAATGACAACAGGTAGAATCTTCAAAAGCATTGCCATAACAAAGACCCCATGTTTTCAGGAAGTTAATAATAGTGTACAAAGCCCTAAACAACAATTGATCCAAGAATCTATGAGCACCTCTCCTAGTAACAACCACCTCAGACCATCATGCTACACAAATGTAATGAAAACACACACACACACACACACACACACACACACACACACACACTGCTACAGTTAGGCATCAGTGAATAAAATTGCCATTGCTGGCAATGGGAGGGGCGTTTCTAACCAAAATACAGTACTGTGATTGTGGTGGGAAGGGTTAACACCCCCCCCCCGCCATAAGTGATCTTCCCATAGACTTTTGGTTGGCCATTGTGGGAACAGGGTGTTGGGACTAGATGGACTTTGGCATTTTGTTCTCTCTGCACATTGACTTTCCAAATAAAATCAACCCCATGCCTGCCATTAAATGCAGATTAGTACGCAGAACTAGGTTTATGCATGAAAAATGACTATAGTATAATGTTCTAGGTGGAAACGCACTCTAAGACATCAGGTTATCTAAAAGAACACCTCTCCTCAGAGAGATGCCTGCCCATTTTAATAATAAAAGACAGCCATGTCCTATGGAAATCCATCTCACAGCCACTAAGAGGAGGGCCTCCTCTGCAGTGGCTCCAACTTTGTGGAATTGTCTCCCCCTCAGAGAGCTACTGGGCACCAACTATTTCTGTGATTTTCCAGCTACTGAAAACCTACATATCTGACCAGGTATCCCTGGGTCCCTGATGTCTAACTAGCAGATTTTATCTGCTCCTGAATGAGGTGGCTCCATATTTTATTATATTTTACTGCATTTTATTCTACTGTGAATTGCCTTGGCCTTATTTTCAGTTATATATATATGTGCACAGTGACACATGCAATTGGAAACTTAAGATTCCCCTCCATTAATTGTTGTTGTTTAGTCGTTTAGTTGTGTCCAACTCTTCGTAACCCCATGGACCAGAGCACGCTAGGCACTCCTGTCTTCCCTCCATTAATATACTACCATAATTAATAATGCTGCCAAGGCTATAATAAAACTAGTTTGTGGGACATTGAACACCAGGAACTAACAGCAGCAGCAGAGAAAACATGTTCCCCTCTTTTCGCTGGCCAGGTTTAATTCAAGTCCTTCAAACCTCCTATGGGGAAGGTTCTCGGGAATGGTGGAAGGAGAAAGAATTTGCCCATGTGAAGACCATCAGGTGGAAATTCTTGCATATATGGTTCTTAAATATAAACTACAGTGGTACCTCGGGTTACATACGCTTCAGGTTACATATGCTTCAGGTTACAGACTCCGCTAACCCAGAAATAGTACCTTGGGTTAAGAACTTTGCTTCAGGATGAGAACAGAAATCGTGCTCTGGAGGCGCTGTGGCAGCAGGAGACCCCATTAGCTAAAGTGGTGCTTCAGGTTAAGAACAGTTTCAGGTTAATAACAGACCTCCAGAACGAATTAAGTACTTAACCCGAGGTACTACTGTATATGTTGATCTCCGCCAGCAGTTCCTAGATCAACTCTGCATGCCCAAATGGAAACCAGAATTAGAGGTCATACATTTTCTATTATTGGGGAATAATCAGGAGCTCACCAAGTTAGCGGCTAAATATCTTTATCTGGTTTTTTGTCGTCGAAACACATTGCAGACGTCTGATCTCCCTGGAGACCTAGAGATGTAATGTTAGACTGCTTTGCCTCTTTCATTTGACAAGTGTTTTGTGTCACTGGGAAGGCGTGAATTCTGTATTGATTTGCTATGGATGTTTGTATGTGATGCCAATCAAAGGTTTGATGATGATGATGATGATGATAAATTATAATGATTTACTGAAGGTTTTTTTTTTTTTTGGAGGGGGGAATCAGAGGAATAAAGAAAAATCAAGCCTCACTCTTTAACTATCCCTACATAAGCAGAAAAGACTGTTTCATCAACAAATTTTCCAGTTTTAATGCCAAATTGCCAATGTGGAAACTAATTTTGCTGGAGACAGCAATTTAACCAAGTTCTATGTAAATGGTTGATACTTTAGTACACAGCATATATCAGAAAGACATGGAATTTACCATTTTGTATACTAAAATAATGAAGACCATTCTTTTGGACAGGAATGCTGCTGTTGTAAATACATTTTTGTGGCAATTTAATTGTAAGTGAAGTTCAATTAACTTGAGTCTTGTAATAAGTGGCCCTTTGGGAGGGCATGTTTCTGACATCTTTGCATGCAACATATACATTACGAGTCCCGTTCCTCTTTTTTTTTGCAATCTCTTTTGGATAGTATTAGGATTATATGTCATAAATGAGGTCATCCAGACTTGTACAGATAGTTTACACCAGCTGTTAAGCATTTCTTTAAAATACTATTAACTCTTTGTTACTTCTGACAGCGCAACAGCTATCTCAAATGCAAACAGGATATTCCATACATATGGCAATTTCTGGCTATGAAGTATTATTTAATGAATGAAAGAAAGAAAGAAAGAAAGAAAATGCCCTGCCTTTTGGTTCTGTTTTAAAAGCAAAAATTCGGGACCTGCACTCTCTACTTAAGGGGTGGGGGTAACCTCTTCAGCCCGAGGTACACATTCCCTTCTGAACAGTCTTCCAAAGACATCCCAGTGGTGGGCAAGGCAAGAGGCAAGAGTCTCACAAATTAAAAGATTAAAAGCTAAATAAAAGACTAAAAAACTAGGGAGAGTCCACGGACAATAGCTAATATGAAGCAAGAGGCCTTTCCTCCATTTTTAAATTCTGTTCTGGATTTTTTGGTGTGGTTTTTTTTCCATTCTCCTCTATTTTGAGGGGAAAAGGTTTATGCTGTTATAACCTCCAAACTCAAAGCAGCTTTCTTCCAGTTTCGTAAAAGTCCTCTAACATGTTCAAATGCATGCATATTTATGACATCTGGAATCAAGTCCCACCTAGTTTTAAACTACAGAAGCTAAGATTATTTCACGCAACAGGAATTTACTTTTTGTTAAGCCCTTTCTACCTTGTCAAATCAAGTCAATTTTGTGCATCCTTTTAATCTCTGCTCACTGGCAGCCTTGAGAAAAGCTCTATTGTGCTACAGGTGGTGTTGAAAGATAAGGAGCTAGAAAGCAGTTCCCACATCGGCCTTTTGATAACCATGATGTTCAGCATACATCTTGCTTGACAATGCCAATGCCATAAAACCTTCAACAGATTTCTCTCTCTCTCTCTCTCTCTCTCTCTCTCTCCAATGGCTATCAGACTACAGCATTTGGGCAGGATCGTACTAATTAGTTGTGCTAGCTGGAGCGAGTGCAACAAATCTCAGTAGCACAAGAGGGCCTCCTTCAAACCTCCCCACTGTCCCCCACCAAACTAGCTTGGGGAGTTAGAAGAAGCCCTAGAATTGGGGGAGAGAGAGAGAGAGAGAGAGAGAGAAGAAGAAGAAGAAGGAGGAGGAGGAGGGGGAGGAGGAGATAGTTCTGTCTGGCTTGACAGAATGATTGCAATAATGCAAATTTAATCCCACCCTTTGTTTCTAGTACTGTATGTTTCTAGTCTTGGGTGATAGCCAGTTATGCCTGCGCAACAGTGGAACAAATTTTCATTCATGTAATAGGACTTCCCCTTCCTCTTTTCTCTCCCCCCCCCCAACCCCCTTTCACAAAAAAGTTTGCTTTGGAGGGTTAGGGGGCCCCCTGGAGCAGGTTTACGGATTATGAGGGGCTGCAGGAGGAGGAGAGGAATAGAAAATGCACTTACACAACATTGAATATCACCATTAGTAGCCCCACTGAAATCAGTAAGACTGACGTTAGTTAACACATTTATTTCACTGGGTTAAAGGCATGACCAAGTCTGGATAGACCGATAGATAGATATAAAAACTTGCCTGAATTAAGAGGTGAAAACTGTGACTTCCTTCTGAAATTTATCTTTGCAAGCATTATCCTCAACAAGGATGACTAAGCTTCAACCGGGAAACTGTGCCCAGTGCTCCAAAACTGCTGCACCATCTCCTGTGCTCTTCCATTGGTCTTTTCAACCACATTTCTCCTCTGCCTTTCATACCAAGCAGAATTATCATTTTGCACCAGAGAGTGGGTAAAGCGACCAGATGGAGCATGTTGGCTTTGCATGTGGGGAGAGACAGGTTCAAATCTATATATGAAGCTAACTGGGTGGTCACTGGCATCTCTCTTTCAATCCAATCTCCCAGTTATGAAATACCATATATTGCCACCCCTTATTCCATCACACCCCCTACAAAATAGCTTTATAGTGATTAACAAAATGGAACAGCGAGAATCCTGAAAAACACTTCGCCAAATACACCAAATTATTTAAAATCAGCCTCCAAAGTACCAGGATAGATCTTTTAATATGTAAAACATCTGTTTTATAAAAATTATTCCCGAATTTTTAAAAAATTAGTTAGAATCATAGCATCATAGAGTTGGAAGAGACCACAAGGGCCATCGAGTCCAACCCCCTGCCAAGCAGGCCTTTCCAAGTTGTGACTTTCCAAAATGGATTCCCCTCCACCCACATCACCTGGCCACCACTCAAGTGTCCCAGCCCATGTGTTAATTAGGACCAGGTTAGGGTCACCTCTTGGCAAACATGACAATTAACTAGTATCTCCCACATATGCTTTTAAGTCACATGCTGAGTACCAGCATTCAGTTGTCACTTGGCAGATGTTTAAGTACTTCCATTATATTTAAAACATCAAAGTGGGATGCACTTCTATCTGGAAGCCCTAAACTGAAGTAAAATAATGTAACAGAACACCCAGTTTGGCAAGCTGCAGAGATCTTAAAGATGATGGGCATGAAATAAATAAATCCAAGGTGCTTCTCATCCACTAGATTACTAGCATTGGTGCATATCTACAGGGTCAAGATGAGACACGGCCTGCTTACTGGATCACCTGATCTCTGGGAGAGAATGGGAAATTTTATTCAGGCCTATCTCTGCCTAACAGCATTTGTCAAAAGAAAATTCACACAAAATGCTTTGGAAACAAGCACAGGACCTTAAGTCACCACAATCTATTGAAAACATGTGTACTTAAATGTAATGTCTTGTATCCATATGTAGCTTAAGCATTTCCTTCTACACAGCAGTGACATCGCTTAATTTCATACCCGCCATGAGATCTCCTGCTTACATATGGAAATATGAATCACTATTTGTAATGGAAATAATGAGTTGTAGCAGCTGTAACCTGTCATATAAAGAATCAGAACTATAAAAATTTGTGTGGTTACACGGCATTACAATAATTTAGAGCTGGGGACAATGAGGATTCTAATGCTGTACAATATACTATTTATTTTTAGAGATATCAGCAGAAACTCCATTATTAAATGAAGCTGGTAATCCATTTGCTTTAAGAGTTTTCCAACTTCCCAACGAGTATGCTTAAAACCCAATTAAATCTGCAGTAAGACTGAAGATTTTAGAAAGGCCACATTGAATTTCTTGTTGTGCCAACGAAGGGTAAAGGTTTTACTGCAGTTTAGCTGCATTTACCATTTTTTGTGTGATTAGTTTCAGGGGAACAGTGCCCTATTATTAGTACCTGATTCACTGTGCATGAGCATATTGCAGTATTATGCAAACAGTGTTTTCAAATTTGCATAAAAATGCAAGCAATATTAAAATTAAATGTTGACAACTAAACACATGATTCACTTGCAGGCATAGGCCATGCCTAA
Source organism: Podarcis liolepis (assembly GCF_965112155.1). Classification (NCBI taxonomy): domain Eukaryota; kingdom Metazoa; phylum Chordata; class Lepidosauria; order Squamata; family Lacertidae; genus Podarcis; species Podarcis liolepis. The sequence goes on along the minus strand of NC_139558.1, from coordinate 73,171,926 downwards.
AAATCAGGTACTTTAAATTTCACCTCCATAAACTCTAATTTTTAATATCAAATGACAGTAAGCAAGAGACGATTATTTCTTATTCTTCTTATTCTTCTTATCCTTTTACCTTGGGCATGGTATCCAACTGCAGCCACAACACAGAATCTAGCTCTTACTCTGAACACCAACAAATCATGCATTCGATTTAAGAGTGTGCATGGTGAAAGTGGCAAATGTTCCACAGTCACTTGCACTGCCTTGGACAGCAAGGGCTCCTGAAGAAGGCCCTTCATAGAAAATATTAAAATACAAATGGTAAAACAGACGAGTCCTAGCCATGAAGAAGGAACCACCGTATACCTCTGCATGTAGCTTTTCCAGCTTACCTAGAGCAGAAGCTGCTGTACTTGCGAAAATCCAAACTGAATAGCTGAGACAACCTGATAACAGGGAGTTAAACCACAGAATGACAAAATAAATATTGCAACTATCACTTTAGGAACTCTGATTTGGGTTTCGTTTTTTAAAGCCTGAAGTAGCTCCTTATATCACAACCGTTTCCATTCATTACGCCAATCATAAAATACTTGCGCTGCGTAACTACCAGCTGGGGGAAAAGGAGGATCCAGAGTAAGTGCTTCGAAAGGCAGCTGCAAGTTTGACAAGGCTATTTCTTACTAGAGCGCTGCAAATCCACAGAGGGGTTTAACTCTCAGCAGAGTTACGTCTTGTACAGGTGGCCCATATAACTTCACGAGGATTCTGTTCCTAATAGTTTTCAAAGTCAGTCCACACACCACATTTATTACTATAGTTCTGACTAAGACCCCAAACTATTTTTATGGGACCCTATACAATAGTAATAGTCTAGGATTTAGTTAAGCTTTCAAAGCTGAATTATATCTGAGGAAGCGTTGCCCCTCAACATGTAATTAATTCAGGGACAAAACCAAAAGATGGGGCACCAGGATATTACTAAATGTTTTAAAAACTGGCTTCAGCATGTGCTGGTATCTTACACTTTAATTTGTCTTTTTCGTTGTGCGTGAACTTCACACGTAAGCAACTGGAAGTGTAGAATAGCCAACAAGTAGAAGTTGGAGCCCATTTAGAGTAAGGGAAGAGCGGGGAAAGAGAACTGTGAAATCCTTCCCCCATCCAGCACAGCACTTCCGGGGTTAAATTTGTAGTTTCCTGCTCACTAGCCCAGAAGCTGGAGAATTTAGCACAGTAGCAAAATTATTGTACTGCAAGTCAGGGAGGAGAGTGACCTCCCTCCCTCTACCCATGGTTCCCAAACCTTTCCCCACACAAACGTAAAAATTGCTGAGGGTCTTGGTACACCACTTAAAGAATTTTCCTTGCAATGCATCACCTGAATGCAGGTCATCAATGGATGGCAGTTTGGGAACCCCTGCTCTACACTATAGTGGTACCTCGGGTTTAAGTACTTAATTCGTTCCGGAGGTCCGATCTTAACCTGAAACTGTTCTTAACCTGAAGCACCACTTTAGCTAATGGGGCCTCCTGCTGCCACCGCACTGCTGGAGCACGATTTCTGTTCTCATCCTGAAGCAAAGTTCTTAACCTGAAACACTATTTCTGGGCTAGCGGAGTCTGTAACCTGAAGCGTATGTAAACTGAAGAGTATGTAACCTGAGGTACCACTGTATATGTATGGGAGAGTTTGGAAAGTGCAGTCAGGAACTGCTGCTTCTTGTTACATATCCCGCAAAGCTATTTTTACCCCTATTCTAGGATACATTGTTAGGGGATCTTCACTATTTGCAGCTGAGAGTGTCCTTGAGGGTTGCAGCTAACTAAGATCTGTAGAAGCGCTTTTCCTCCGGTCCTACTCAACACTCCCCCAGAACTCTTTGAGCTTCAAAAGGGTCAGAGTTTTCAAAAGTTCAAAGGGATGTGTTATAGGGATCCTAGGCTAGGCGGTACAAATCGATGAAAGGCAGGGGGCATTTATAGCACTCGGAACACAGCCTAAAGTGCTGTGAATACACCACCTTCTTATGCGTCTCACAAACCCAAACTAAGCAGTGCCCATATTATTTAAATATTTGTTTAATTTCTATACCAGCTTTCATAAACATATATTCCGGGATGGTTTGCAATGCAATATCCTCTTACTGTGGACTGGGAGCCAAGGCTGAGAGAGAGTAGGTTGCTTAAGGTTGCCTTGGGAGTTCACAGAAGAGGGGTTTGTAGCTCACTCTCTTAATCACAACATTAGGCCAGCTGCGGATCATAGTGTACAATGGAAGTTCTATGTTTATGTAGCTCACATTTCCATAGGCATAATGAATCTTCCCTTCTTTCAGACATGGTAGTTTGAAAGAGTCCCCTGTTCTTGAAATTTTGGTCAAACGGTCTTAGCTATATTTCAGTGCATATTTTATATTCATTTCCCATCTTATTCCAAAAAGTCAGGATGAGTTATCTGCAGGTTTCTTGAGCATCAAAATAGAAACATCTAAATGTTAAACCAGTGTAAGGTTAAAAGGTTATGACTTTCAAAATAATGCGACCTTTGCTCTGGAATGTATTTTAAAACTTGTCACCTATTCAATAGTTACCTCCTGGATGCCAATATGTAGACAGACTTGGTTGCTTATAGCCTTATACAACCAAAACAACTTAAATTGATCACTTCCCTTCTTGCCCTACTACCTGAATCTTATTAGTAGCAGCATGTTAACTAGAAGGCTTCAAGCAAATCCTATTGATCAGTTTCACTCCACAGAACCATGTGAGATAAGATTACTCTAAAATCTGTCCACGTAATTAAGGAAGCAAATTGACTGAAAAGTGTGTTGAGTTGGCATCCTTGTTGAAACACCATTTCCATAGTTACTTGGTTGTATCTAGACAATGTGAGTTGGAACTAGTTCCTATTGAAGTCAATGGGATTTAAGTTCAACTTGGTTTGCTTACAACCCCACTGACTCCATGTTAGGGAAGAAAAGAATTGCTGCTTTTCAAACCAGATTTCTGGATTACAACTCCCATCCACAGCCAACATGACAAAAGGTCAGGAATAATGGGAGCTGTAGTCCAATGACATCTGGGGGGGCCACAGGTTCCCACACCCCTATTTCTTAGAAACACTTTCAATGCAATCTGAAAAAGTGAGCAATAGTTTGAAAAGTTACATGCGCTAAATAAGAGAAGTAAAGAAAGAACAACGTCCGCTCTATTCCTAACTGAGAAAGACAAACATCCCCTTATGCATGTGAAGAACGGGAACAAAATCTGCTAGCACTGATGTCAGCTTGCATGTTAAAGCCAACAGATAGCACTTTTAATGTTGACAAACCAGAAAAATAACATACTTTCATGGGTAGAAACAGCATATTGTGTCTTTGAACATTACAGGTCAGAGGGTTACTACCTAGATGCATAAGCTAACCAGGACTAGGCACAGCAGTAGACTCAAGAGAATGCAGGCCAGAAGCAATTACACCAAAGAGCTAGCTCATATGTTACGTTAGCTGCTTGGCTTACATTAGCACATGTGCCTGATGCTTCCAGTTCCCATAATTCACACAATATGTGGGTGATCAATGCAACCTGCAATAAGATCCACAAATCTCACTTCAAACAGTATGCTAATTGTGGGGAATTGGAAGCTCAAGACACTCGGACTTCTGCAAAAGATGCAATTAATTTAAGAACCCATTTTTAAAGTTCAGTTTATTAATTTATACGCTGCCTTTCCAGACACAAATGATTCATCATTTGTGAATCAAAAGATGTCTTTTTCATCATGGACTTAAATGACTTAAACAGTTTGACATCTGCTGGCAAAAGGAAAGTTCATAACCACTTTGAAGTTGTTGTTTTTTATAATCAAGTGGTATATAAATTTTATGAAACAAATAAATGAATATATTTCTGGGACTGGTCAGGCTGTCTATTTACTACATTTATATTGTGCGTTTCTTCTACGATGGAACCCAAAGCAGCACAAATGGGGTTCCCAGGTGATCCTCCATCTCAGCACCAAACAGGCCCAGATCAGTTTAGCTTCAAGAATAGTCATACCTCGGGTTAAAGTTGCTTCAGGTTGAGTGCTTTCGGGTTGCACTCCGCGGCGACCCGAAAGTAACGGAATGTGTTACTCCCGGGTTTCGCCGCTCGCACATGCACAGATTCTCAAAATGACGTCATGCACATGCGCGAAAGTGGCAAATCGCGACCCGCACACGCACAGACACAGGTTGCATTTACTTCAGGATGTGAACGGGGCTCCGGAACGGATCCTATTCGTATCCAGAGGTACCACTGTATTGAGTCATCATGAGCCTTTAATACCATGCCTTGTGACCACAACTTCCACCATCACCATGCCTTTTCTTTCTTGCATGTATGTGATGGATAAGTATGCAAAGAAAATTAGCTAGGTAACTAAATATTACCTTCTTCAGGTCCATTACTGAATCTATATAAAAAAGAATGAGAGCCAGCTCCCAAAACTATACATTTGAAAGATCAACCACTATTGACAAACAACAACAACAACAACAACACAACAATATTTATACCCCGTCCATCTGGGACAACTTATCCCTTTCTTGATCTATATCTTGCATGATTTTACCAATGTAAAAGGCATATTTAAATGTAAAGTTGTGCCTTTCATTGCTTCTCAAATTAAAAACCATTTTTTTTAATACTTCCTTATTCTTTTTTTACCACCACAAAAATATTCTATGCTTATAGCTAACAGGAGAACGCTGATGATGGTTGTAAATTCCTGGGTCTTCCACCAACATGAATTCATGAAAGGATCAAGCATGCCGATTTATCAGACATTACTAAGCACGTTTGAGTAGCCTGAGAACAGGAAGATCAAAGGGCTGTGGCTTCTTTTCTTTTTTTATGTGTGTGAAAACTGGCTAAGTTGAAGTGAATATTCCCAGACAGAAAAAGGTTTAAGTAAAGCTGTCTCTGTCAGATTGCTTCAGAAGTTTTCAGGAGTAAACTGGGAACGATAATGAGGACATTGTTTTCACTATGCTACTGCCCATTCTACAATTTCTTCTTAGGACAAAGCTTCAACATGTACACCCCTAGCACTTCCAAGATGAAAAAGTTTGTGGGTGGGTAGGGAGAAGGGAATGCAAAGAATAGATTTGATTCTTTTCTTGATGGGCAACTACAACCTGCAGTCAGGCACAGTGCACATTGACCGTACAAACCAATGTTTTAAAGCACTGCAGTTGCAAGACTACATAGGTTCCTCTTTTTAAAAAAAGAGAAATAAATCTCTAGGAGCAGATCAATGCACCTAGAGATAAATACAGCTGGACTGGGAAGGGAAAGAGGAAAAATCTCCTTCTACCCTCATGGGCTGTGATCTCTATGAATGAATGCCACACCTCTCTCATATGGTTCTTGTAATGGCCGGCAGTTTGTCTCCCCAGAGAAGAGTAATTTTCCCCAGGGAGAGATGCCAACTTGAATAAAATATGGGGGGACGGGACAGGTAAGCCCCACCCTGCATAACTGATCACATGACATGGCACGCACACACCTTTGAATGGCAATGCCCACCAACGTTTTTTGGGGTGGCCCCTCAAATATTTTATGGCGGGGCTGAAGGGACCTCTAGGACAGCCTTTCTCAACCTTGGGTCCCCAGATGTTTTTGGCCTACAACTCCCATCATCCCTGACCACTGGTCCTGTGAGCTAGGGATCATGGGAGTTGTAGGCCAAAAACATCTTAGGACCCAAGGTTGAGAACCACTGCTCTAGGAGTTGGTGAATGCCCATAGCAAACAGAACCTTTCCTTGTTGCACAGACACAGCAATGCCCACAACCGTTATCACACTGTGCTGCATTCAGGAGGGGATAGCTCCAAGCCTGGATTGGGAGGAGGGTAGCATTGAGAGAGAGAGTATGGGAATTGGAACTGGGGAGAGCAGGCAAGGGAATAAAGGAGATAGCTGAGTATGCACAAGGTCACTGCAAATGGGTGAAAAGAAGCCTTCTGAGCATGGGCCAACCCAAACACAACCAGCTTAAGGAAACAAATATCTCCAAGTTCAGACTACACTACAGTTCATCAAACTATGCACGAAGATTACAAAGAGTCACCTGGAAGGAAAAGTTGTGTTAATCCAATCTAGATCTAATTAGTTAAGGAGGTGATGAATTTTTTCCATCAAGCCCTGGTGCAAACTACTTAAGTCAGCAGCTAGGATAAAATCAGAAACATGCGAAGCATGTTTTGAAAGGCACTTCCCCTAAATAATCAAAAATATTGAACTACAAAGGAATCCCAAGAAATAGAGGTCTGCTAAAAGGAAAAAAAAAAAAAGGAAAATAAAATGCCAAGGTTCTAAAGAATCAATTATTTGCTTCATAGAAGCACCAGTGTTTCTTACCACTTTACACCCTCTGCTAAACCAAAACAGGCCACAAAACCAGCTGCCTGATGCATTAGTCATCCAAGTTCGGTGTAATATAAAACATCCCTTTGGAGGAGTTTCAACATGTCCACCACAGCTTTCATTCATGTCTTCAAAGCATTAATAATGCCAAAGAGAAAAGCAATGCAATGAGAGGAATCACGAAGACCAATGAAAGCCGGGATAAGTCTTGATATAAAACAGGCCTTTATCATCTCTATGTCCATTTAATGCTATCATATGTGAAGTTACCACACCCAGAGCATCCTAAAAACCAGAGTCATGTGTATTAACCATTCTTTCAAATTAAGTCCTGAAGTACCAGAAACCACATCTACACATGGAATCATGGCAGAAGCACCAGGGAATTTCTTTTGAAAAGGATGATGAACTTTCCAATATGACAGGATGCATTTAAAGTTTAGGTACTGAAAAGGAGACTTAATTTCTTTGTGAGTCAGAACATTTTGAAGCGAGGAGTCAGTAATCAAAGTTGCATACCATAGGGAAATGGAATATATGCTTCAAAGAGTGATTGTGTTGATTCATAAATCAATTACTTATGCTGAAAGACCCATTACAGAATGGGGCATCCCCCATTCAGGGCCTTAAATCTTCCAGAATCACTAATAAAAACTTTTTTTTTAAAGTGTCCTTTTAAAAATATATACATATATATAAAAAATATGACAAAATACATAAATATAAATTTATCAATATGCTGAATTTTATCAAATTGATTCAACAGTGAGCAATTATAAATGCCACAGGAACTGTTATTTTGAAAAATGCAGTTATTTTGAAAAAATGTACCTGATTTCTGCCAAACAGGCACAGAAAGTTCTTATATTTAAAGAATATTTATAAAGTTAAAAGTTATAACTTCACAGAATATAATAAACAGTATACAGTTTTGAAGAAGTCAAAAACAAACTGTTGCCAGATTGACAGAATATATAAGTAAAGTTCCAGAAGATTTTATCATGTGCTGCTTCACAGATACAACTCATAAAGGGCAACTATATTTACTTTTTTTAAACACACACAGAAAATGTATTCACTCGCTCTGAAATATAATATATTATGTGTGTAACTATTCATCTGGCATGTCAGACAGTTATATTAGGGACACCTCTGTATTACAAACCACCTGCCACTGTGATGGAATAACATAACAGCATGGTATTTAATTCAGGTTCCTTCTAACCACTTTATCCAGCTGTGTGTGTATGGAGGAAAACACTTTTTCCAAATCCACGTTCCATCCATGTTTTCTGGTTAGGGTACTAAGAAATAGCTGCAATGCTCATCATCCTAGCTTTCTAAAACAGTCCATAAGTGAATATTGCTGGGAATATTCTAAGATAAGAGCAGGCTAATGTAGAACTCCAGATATGAGAGAGAAAAGTTGCCTCTTTCCCCACTCACTGGTTTTAAGTTGATTCATCTCATCACGTCGCTTTAAATTTTCTTATGTCTTCTTCATCACACTCCTTCCAAAATATACCACCAGTTCGCACTTCACCCAGTTGTTGTTTTAAAAATGCTTTTCTTCTCACAATTCTTTTAAAAGAAGTTGCTATATACTCGGTGAATGAGCATGTTGCTCCACTCCAATTTAACCAACCATTTTCAGGTGTAATACAATGTTCTTGTTGCCGTCACATTCAATCTCTGCCGTTTCTAGGTAGGGCTAGGGAAAACAGCTTCTGAAAGACCAGAGAGCTGGTGTTGGAGCTAGATGGTCTGGCTTGGTAGAAAGCAGCTTCCTAGGTTAGGTTCCTGTAATGTAACACCAACATTGCAGGTATATCCTCAGGTACATCCCTCAGGTACACCCCGAGATATTTCTTCAGCTGCCCAGGCACATCCCACAAACAGATCTACATGGCAACTCAACAGACAATTCCGACTGTACTGAGGGGACATGCACATCACATGCACTGGGTATATAATTCTCTGTGCTTCAGATATTTATGAGCGCTTCTAAGTTATTGATAGTTTGTGGTTTGGATTCAATCCAAATGGATTTAGTGTTCTTGTACAACAAACTCATTTCAAACACTCAAACACACACACACTCTTATGGTTAAAAAATGATGGGAAATATAGAATAAAAAATTCTTGAAACAATGTATAACCAGGGCTTTTTTTTTTTAGTCAGAACTCGCTAGAACTCAGTTTCCGGCACCTCTTAGTTGGGCGCCATTGCCATTCTAAGAGAACGAGGGAGGTGTTTCATGGTGAGTTCTGGCACCTCTTTTTCTGGAAAAATAGCACTGTGTACAACCTCCCCACAAATCTGGCTGGATGTGCAAATAAGCAACCAACGTTCCCTAGACTTTTGGCAAACTTTTTGCACACAAATAAGGATGTACCCTCAATATGCAGGTCATCTGGAAGTAGTCTGTATGCAAACAGGTGTAGTACTTCACTACTTTATTTTGTAATAACATAACAACTTCATAATACAAGTAAATTGCTAGAATCTTTGATAAGATTCAAGATCGAATTGAATTCTCATCTTCACAGTTCTGATGCAGTTTTATTTAACAGGACTGGCTGCAAAAGCCGTCACAGAAAATGTGAGAGTTCCATCTTACCATCCCATCTACTTTTACAAGGTATCCTGGATAAAGTTCATGGTCTGTTTACTTGCCTGACTGAAAATGTGTCTTGGTTAAGATACCTTGCCTAGAATGTACCAGACCCAAAGACAATTCCGTTATCCACAACGCTATTATATTTTGTGTTACTTTAGGTTTTTACCATTGGTTTTTGATCTTCACCAGGTATTTGGAAATGCGTTCCAGAAGTAACAGCACGGAACATTCTTCCAAGTCAAAACATTCTCAAAAAATGCCAAGTGACACTTATACAGAAGACACCCCTGGCACCGAGAAAGTAAAAATGAAAAGGAGAAAAACAGAAAAGGACTTTGCAGCAACAACAGACACTATCCTGAGAAGCCCTGATTCAGACAAGAAACAAAGAAACTATTCCAAAAAGGGAGATCTTTCTCGCGATGATCTTTTATTTCTTCTGAGCGTGCTTGAGGGAGAATTACAAGTCAGTATATTTTTTCGTTTTATTATAAATACACAGCTCTTGCTTCTCATTCTGAGAGCTCTGTTGCTATCACTGATGTAAAAACAACATGAATATATTAATTTACATGTGACAAATAAGACATCAGACTGTTTTTTTTAAAAAAAGTCAGTGATAATGTAGCATAGTGATTTACAGAGCAATCCTCTGAATATCTATTCATAATTAAGTCTCACTGACTTCAATAGGAATTGCTCCCACGTAAGTGTTTATAGGGCTGCAGTCTAAAAGAAAGAACCGTGTGAAATGCTACCTGTTGAGATGGAAAGGGGGGAAGGCAATCAAACATGTTGGGTTTTTCAGAAATACAGGTACTTATACATCCAACTTCACAGGAACATGGGAAGCAGATTTGTACCACGTCATGCTATTTGTTCATCCAGCCAGTATTGTACACTCTGACTGGCAGCATGTATTGTCTACTCGGATTGATTTCAAGGTCTCCATTACCTGATTCCTGGGTTTTTGTGTTTTTACTCTGGAAATACTGGGATTAAAATTTAGGATTTTCCATATGGCACTCTACCACTGAGCTATGGCTCCTTCTACTTTAAGAGTGCCGTCCAGCTCAAGCGAAGCACTTTTATGTGCCATTTATTTCATTACAGCCAAAGGGGATTTCAGGAGCTTGGCTTCACCTGGGCTATTCATTTATCTCTTTTCAAAATAAATGATAAACTCCATCTCTCCGCTTGCGTGTTGTCAAAGCAGCTAAAGATACAGAAGCAGAGTCTCCACCGGCTATGACTGTAAAAGGCCTTTTTTATTATTATTAGCATCTTACATCAGCCAATTTAAAGCGCCTGCTTCTTCTAAGGGCTTTGAGGGATCTAAGCCATGACACCTGAAATCCAACATCCTTAATACCATTAATTATTTTTGAAGAAATCTTGGCCACGTGTATGGAGTATTGTATTATATAGGTAATCACAAACATACACGGGTCACCCTGCCAACTTCTAGGCCAATTAATCTTGTTTTAAAGAGCTGCCATTATTGCATGCTATTGGAATGCATGCTGCGGAAGGTCACATCCTCTGCAATGTGTACCTCGCTGGCTTCAGTGCACAACCACGTATATGTAACAATAGTAGCAGACGGTTTTCTGGTTTGACTTAAAACAACAAAGGGTGACTTTGTACCCTTGCTCCTTGGCTTCCCCCAGGAGGAATGAGTGACACGAAACTCCGAAAACAGCTGCCAATACCTTCAAGTCGTTCTTTTCCTTACAAAACTTGTCCAGTAAGAAAAAGCACGCGTTTGACTATAAAGCATTACGTTATCTGTTTGGCCATCGCACCCTAACATGTGCATGTTGGGGCCTGCCATCTGCCCTCTTATCTCCACCAAGGATAGCCAATGTGGTACCCTCCACATGTATTGGACTACAACTCTCATCTGTCTCCACCAGCATGGTCAAAGGACAGGGGAGATGGGAGTTGTTTCCAGAAACACCTGGGAGACACCACATTTCCTACTGCTGATTGACAGTCCTTTTTTTAACTGCCATATTTCCATACACACTGCCAACATCTGGAAGATACAGGCATTGACTAAAACGGAAAGTGACTGATTGGGATAAGGGGATGGCAACAGAAGCCAGAGGTAAGAGAACAAAGAATGTGGTAGGCAAAGGTGAAGGGGGGGGAGGGATGAAATATTGTTTTAAATTACTACTGTTGTCTTATAACAAGGATGGGGACCTGTGGCCCTTGGCACTGCAAATGGTCAGAGATGTTGAGAGTTGAGTGTCCAATGATATTTGGAGGGCAACAGGTTCCCTGTTCCTGTTTAAAGAGGCAAAGTTTTCCTTTTCCAATCACTCACATGCCAGATGAATTGACAAAGGACTGGCAGCAGTAAAGGCAACTTGCATGAAAAGCTGACCTTAAAAAATATAATAGGAATTAATTCAATACCATTGTTGCAAACAGCTGATATCCAGAATTCATCTCACTGGAGTAACTGTGTTTTCTCAGGCGCAGGATGAAGTCATAGGAGTTTTAAAGGCTGAAAAAATTAACCTGGCTTTACTTGAAGCACAATATGGCTTTGTTACTCCAAAAAAGGTCCTTGAAGCACTTCAGCGAGATGCTATACAAGCCAAGGCTACACTATGGCAGGAGGATATCTATGAAAAGCCCATGGGAGAGGTATGTATGATGCATGTTTTAAAGAAGGATGTATGAATGCAGGGATTAGCGCTCCAACCCAGTGAATCAAAGGAACGAGTCTCGTTGATTTAACTAGTGAAGGGCAAGTGCCAGCAAAGCAAAATATTGTTTTGTTGAATTCTACAAACAGTGAGCTCAGAGCTTAAAGATGCCAGCCTTTAAATCTCCACTACAAAACTGACACACACTTCTGCTTTGAAAGCATCCTTTAACTTCCAAGCGAGATGAAGGCAAACCTAATTGTCAAATGGTAAAAAGTCTAAGTAGTCAACGAATCCCAAAGCCCGCAGTTAGATTCCTAAACCAACAACTGTGGACTCTTATCACTGACCTTTGGGGACTGTTTGTGAACCAGAAGAACCCTTGTGAACACATGCACTGCAACTCTTCCCAGCCCAGCTGTAACCTCCTTGAAATCACCCCCCCCCCGAGCCTGGGAGGTAAAGGCCTCAACTGGCTAATACAGGCTTCTTTCAAGCCTAATTTCAGCAGGGGATGAAACTGTGGGCACCATGGAAGGCTTCTGTGGGCACAAGTGTGCTTGAAGGCACCACACTGGTGTATCATGGGCTAAGGAATCATCCATATATTACGCCACACTTCTGAAGACCTGCTCCCCTCATTTTAAGACCTGCTTTACCCATTTTAACCAAAACCCTTCCTCTTTTGTCACAGCTTTGTTTCTCTTCCTCCGTCCCTTGATGTAACATACCTTTTCTTCTTAGTGTTTTGTTTGGATTGGATATGCTTCCAGGGGAAGGAGGTTGGTAGGTTGGTCAACCCACTGATATGCATTGTAGAATGTACAGTGGTACCTCGGGTTACATACACTTCAGGTTACATACGCTTCAGGTTACAGACTCCGCTAACCCAGAAATAGTACCTCGGGTTAAGAACTTTGCTTCAGGGTGAGAACAGAAATCGTGCTCCAGCGGCGCAGCGGCAGTGGGAGGCCCCATTAACTAAAGTGGTGCTTCAGGTTAAAAATAGTTTCAGGTTAAGAACGGACCTCCAGAACGAATTAAGTACTTAACCCGAGGTACCACTGGATCTGTGCATCATCATCACCAGTACCACTCCTGTTCTGTCTACACAAACTACTTATTTTGGGACAGTAACTTATTGAATCATTTGCCTGCTGATTCCAGGGACGAATCAGGAGGTGAATTAAACCAACCATCCTGAGCCCTCTGACTTCTTGGGATGAGCAATAATATTAACAAGCAGGCTTAGTACAGTGATACCTTGGTTCTCAAATGGCATAGTTGTCAAACGCTGCAAACCTGGAAGTACCGTATTTTTCGCCCTATAAGACGCACTTTTCCCCCTCCAAAAATGAAGGGGAAATGTGTGTGCGTCCTATGGGGCGAATGCAGGCTTTCGCTGAAGCCTGGAGAGCGAGGGGGGTCGGTGCGCACCGACCTCTCTTGCTCTCCAGGCTTCAGGAAGCTATCCGCTAGCCGTGGGAGACCCAGCTCTGGGTGCTGGCAAGGTCTCCGCTAGCCCTGGGAGAAACCCCGCGGCTCTCCCAGGGCTAGCGGAGCGCTGCGCTAATCCCGAAGCTTGGGGCATGCAGAGCTCAGCGCCCCAAGCTTCTGGATTAGCGCAGCGCTCCGCTAGCCCTGGGAGAGCCGCGGGGCTCTCCCACGGCTAGCGGAGACCTTTCTGGCACCCAGAAGCTTGGGGCGCGCTGAGCTCCGCATGCCCCAAGCTTCGGGATTAGCGCAGCGCACCTGGGGGGGAAAATAAATTCCCCCCCTTTATTTCTTCCCCCCAAAACTAGGTGCGTCCTATGGGCCGGTGCGTCCTATGGGGCGAAAAATACGGTAAGTGCTCCAGTTTGCGAACGTTTTTCGGAAGCCGAACGTCTGACGCAGCTTCCAATTGAGTGCAGGAAGCTCCTGCAGCCAATCGGAAGCCGCACCTTGGTTTTCAAACAGTTTCGGGAATCAAACGGACTCCCAGTGTGGATTAAGTTCAAGAACCAAGGTACCATTGTATCTCTAGACTGTAGAGTTCCCTAGAAAGATGTTTCAACATCCAGCATTGGGAGATACTCTACATTTGGAGCTTGCTAAAGAACTATAGATGATGAAAATGATGAAAAGTAATAAAATGTGAGCCAATATCTATCTGCATTCCTAAATGCTTTCCTCTTCACTCAAACACACATGCTCCTGGTATACAGCTCATTACAGCTCACTATAAACGACATCATGAATAGAATTCTTCCACAGGGCACTTTCCAGACTTCAGAAAGAAACATACGATAAAGTTCATTTCACATACGCAACCAATGTCACACAAAAAGTTTAGAATGTGTTTCCAGATCTTGAAGCCTTAACCCTCTAGTTATGATCCAAATCTCTTGAAGTTCAGGTGCAAAGGTCAATGCCTTTTCAAAACACTGTAGGGTATTAGGTCATAGAAGTTCTGAGCACAAAAGGAAATGATCCAAGGAAGGAACAGTATTGCCTCCCCACAAATTTCCAAAACATAATTTGGACTTCTAGCTTGCATACATTATACAAATGTTTTCTTCCTAACGTTACATGGCAGCAAATGAGTTTCTAGCGCCATTTTCCTTGGCAATATCAAAGGCAAAGAAAAACATTCTGAAAATAGTAAAAAATGGTACAGATCCCTCATGCTGACTGGAGCCCTGGAAACGGAAGAAACCGATAAACACCATGCAGAACATTTTGCAGAACACTGTAACTTTAAATAGAATTTGGAAAAGATAAAGTGTGCATTTATTTGTTTCTAATGTTACATATTTATGAAATAAATAAGAGAGAAAAGGCCACCAGCACCAGTTACAGCGGGAGTGTCAGAAAGAAGCAAATTACTATGTGACTTCCCCACACTAATTCTGTCAATGTACCTCACTGCCTGGCTCTCACAGTCCCTGCTATTCTAATTGCTGGTTTCTCAGGAGCAGTCCCTAAGATGCTGCCAACAATGCGACATCTTTGCCAGTTGAGAATTGCCAAGCTTATCCTATGTGCGTCTTGGTTCCAGTTCTATACTTGGGACAAGCATACGCATTTCCAAGAGGACAAATATGTGCAGCTTTCTTCACTCCTATAATGAAGTATTAAGAGAGGCAGACAACCTGGTTTTGAAATCATTAAGAACTTCATCTCACTTGTTGCCAGTTTAGCTCATTTCTCTTTGGCAACAACAACTCAAGCTATCGTTTCATAAAGACCAATTCACTCAAGCCACAACTGGTGGGTGTTGACCCACCAACCACTGCCACATTTACTATATATGTGCACAGGATATGATGTCACATGAAACTGTCCTAAGAGACTAAAGGACATACAGTCAAGTTATGTCGCCAGAGGGAGACGGGGGAGCTTCATTTCTGTGGGAAACCTCAGCATCTTACCGGTAGTGAATTGTTTTGTCACTACTGAGCCCACTGTGTGGCAGTTTTGGTGACAAGTAAGCAATTTTCCTACCACCACTGCTCTTCACAGTGCCAACCCTGCAGAGCTTTTGTGTGGTTTAGGGGCTCCTATGATTTTGTCTGACAGGAGATGTAAAGGATCCCTCGGTAGCAAGCATTTGAAGATAAAATTGTTTGTATCCACCACAATTTGGATACCGCAGTTTATGCTGATCAGATAAAAAGGATGTCCAGAACAATATCTGGCTCCATTTTGTTGGATTTCGGTCATAAAAGACTCAGAATATGGGCATGGCACTTGGCTAACTGCCTGAATGTTCAACCTTTGCCATGCTTCACTTATTACAGCTAGTGGGTCTGAGTACAGAAGATGGCAAATGCCTCTTTGAGAGAATAGGTGCTCCCAGCCACATTAAAAGGTATGACCATTACTAAAGAAAACTGCAGTGGACCCAGAAGACCTGAACAACTGTCAGCTCATTGCCAACATTCCCTTGGGACAGGTGACCATGTAGGTGATTGCCAGCAAACTCCAAGCACATTTTGGATGAAACTAATTATCTAAATCCTTTTCAGTCAGACTTCAAAGCAGGATTTGGTGTAGAAACCAGATTGGACACATAGAAAGATGACATTTGCTGCGAGAGAGATGGGAAAGTGCAACATTGTTCTTTTGGACCTCTCAATAGATTTGATAGTCTTGACCATACAACCCTTTTGGAGAGGCTGTGCAAGTTCAGTGTTGGGGTATTGCTTCCTAGTGGCTCCACTCATGCCTTGGTGCTGATTCTAGAAGATGGTGCTTGAGTATTTTTGCTCTGCTGCTTGACATTTATGCCTCAGAGTCTCTGCGGGGTTCTATTTTACCCCCCCCCCTTTAATCATATACATGCAACTGGAGTGAGGTCATTTTGAGATTTGGGTGTGGTGTCATCAGTATGCAGATGACACCCTGCGTTCCTTTTCATCTAGCACAGGTGAGGCAGTGGGAGTAATAAATCAGAGCCTGGAAATGGCAATGGACTAGATGAGGGCCAATAAAGTGAAGCTCAATCCAGACAAGACAAAAGCACTCTTAATGGGTGGTTTAAATATTTGTTCATGGTATCAACCCCCAACCCCAACCCCCAAGAATCAGGCTCATGTTCTGGGAGTGGTATGAGAACTAACAGGGCCATATTTAAATACAGTAAGTCTAACAGGGCCATATTTAAATACAGTAAGTAAGAAACACATTTACTGAGATGGAGAATGATATGGTTAAAAAACATTTAGGTTCTTATTTCCATATTGCCATATTATTCCTTATGCATGACAAGCTTAGAGTAGTTATAGCAGATTAGTTGTCATTTACCTGGATAATGAGAATAACTTAAGTTAACATGTGTAACACAGCACTTTCAAAATTATACATTCATCTTAAGTAGCAGGGGAGATCTGTGCACTTAAGCAGACTGCTGAACCCACGACTGTAGATATACATCTTCCTTGATATCATGACTCTCATCTGAATCCTAATATAACTGATATAAACTGAGCTTCTGGTGCAAATGTGGATACACATCCCCTCCTGGGGTCACTAGTTGAATGCAACAAGTTACATGCAACTAAAGTAAGATTGATTTAGCTAGGTTTTATGAAAACCATCCTCTCCTTGCCTTCTTTCTCCTGGGAAACAGCTACTCTTGAACTATCTTTAACTCTCTGGCACTGAACCACCAATAGCAAGTTTAAAACAGTACTGTGCTTGCGCTGTAGCCCTTAACTACCATGGAAGGCCATGAATTACATGCGTCACTGAAGGGCTGTACAAATGCCAACATAAATAAAAAATAATCAACTACTTTGGCCTGATTTTTTTAAAAAGAATTCACCCTGGCCTCACAAATTTATGACTGATTGCAGACAAATTTATCAGAAAGGTAGTTTTGTATGTAGAGAGAAAAAAACCCAACAAAATATCTGTTGCAAATCAGAAAAATCCCACCGAGACAGACCTTCTGACAAAAGTATGAAGTCTAGACTATCTTGGTCAAAGGGCTTCCAGCTCTGGCAAAATACTAAAGAATAAGAGAAATCTGTTCTGTTTTTATATTTCCCTTCATTAGGCTCTTGTTCAGTTCATTAGTATAACAGCAGCAGCAGAAGCAGCAAAGAACTTTCATCACTTCATAGGGAAGCTGAAACTAATAATTACATGGAACTGGGCCTCTTGCCTTCCTAGACTGAACAAAAAGTTAATATGCATCACAGCTAGACAAAGAGCACTCCATCAATTAAGCACCGAGCCAAAAGGGGAAGGGAAGTTTCCAAATAAGACAAAACATTTGAATAAATCATGTTCGTACAGAAGCACACTGGGAACCAAATCAGAAAGTACTAATGCACCTCACCAGCATCAGGTGTCATCAGTAAGATCAAGAACTAAAAAGTAAGGTGGCACAACCTACAGGGAGTCTCACTGGGTTCTCAAATGAGGGAATAGAGGAAGGTCAGTCCTGACTTGAGTATATTGCTGGTAGGGGGATTTATCAGAACCAGACAGAAACCTGAAGGCCTGTGCTCTTCATCTCATCTTCTTGCCCTTTAAGAATCCCTAAATTAACACAATGGAAGCTGAGTAATACATTCTTTAGGATAAGGCCTGTACCAATTTAATCCCCCCATAGATATTACTAATGTTACTTCCTGGCAAAATCAATAATTAAAATGACTGTTCTCCCCCCACAAAAAAAAAACCCTACAGAAATGAAGGAAATCACAGTACTGTGTTATTCTTTTCAGCTTGACAAAGTTGCTGAGAAGCATAAAGAAACTCACAGGCGGATGCTGGAACAGCTCTTAATGGTAGAAAAATCTCACAGGCAAACCCTATACGATCTGGAGGAGGAGAAGAGGAAACATGCAGAGTACATGGAGAAAAGCGATGAGTTTACCAATTTACTGGAACAAGAACAAGAAAGGTAGGACATATTTAAAGCTACTAAGTAGACTTCAAAATCTTAGTGCTTTGTAAGTACCTTTAAAAAATATACTCCTGATTTGTATCCAACATTTGAACACATCAAGAACATGTTATGGGGTATGTACTGCATGACCTTTCGTGACATAATGCGGTAAAGTTACTGTATTTTTTGCTCTATAAGACTCACTTTTTCCCTCCTAAAAAGTAAGGGGAAATGTGTGTGTGTCTTATGGAGCGAATGCAGGCTGCGCAGCTATCCCAGAAGCCAGAACAGCAAGAGGGATCGCTGCTTTCGCTGCGCAATGATCCCTCTTGCTGTTCTGGCTTCTGGGATTCAGAATATTTTTTTTCTTGTTTTCCTCCTACAAAAACTAGGTGCGTCTTATAGTCTGGTGCATCTTATAGAGCGAAAAATACGGTAATAGAGCCTGCTAGCCTTTTAATATCATCCTAGAAATGTATCTCTCCCCCCCCCCCTTGTACTTCCCCATCTCCCATATTTCCTTCCTCTTTGTGGAAAAGGCCTCTTCTGGTTTTTCTTGAGAATTATCTTCTTCTCCTTCTTTTGGTAGTGCAAAGGCAGAGAGATAAATTTGTAGTAAATGTTGATATAACCCGAACAAGTCTTTAAGGTCTCCTTCCAGTCACAAAAACTTATATTTCAAGTCCAATTCACACATGATGCTAGTGATGTGGCAATCACCTTTATGTTGTTGGTAAGTTTTGCCTCTCCAGTTACATCCATGGAATCATTGTCTTGTGGGTCATTTGAATGATATAGGTCCCACCCGTGCAGCTGTTATAGGAAGAGAACACATCACTTACTTCAACAATGAGGCTTTTTGCCCTACAGATGTTACAGAAGTAGAAAGGGAATTCAATGACACAGAAATGGCCTCCCATGTCAATCCAGCAATAACGTTTCTTAGTGAGAAGGACTGTACAAGAGTTTAAATATGTTAAGAATCAAATTCTAGTAAGCCTAGTAACTCATATATTTACAGTAATACACAACACGACCCCAAACGGAGAAGTTAGAACACAGTATCAACTGCAGCGTATTTGGAACCAGTATATCTGTGATATACATAGAGGGCTGCATCCTTCTTTTGAGGCCAGTGGAAGCATCTAGGGTGAAAACCAGACCAAAAATATTCCAAAGACTGAGTAGACAGTAAAAGACGGTCTTGTGGACTGTTGCAGTCATGCATCAGCCTGGGTCATAAAAACATTATATGAGCCCTGCAAAAGCAAAGTGAAGGCCCACCTAGGCCTGTATTACATAGCACGGTGCAGGGGCCAGCTCAGCTGTCTCTGCAACAGGATTCTGTGGCAGGAACCATGTTGTGGATTCAGTCCAACTATATACAGTGGTACCTTGGGTTAAGTACTTAATTTGTTCCAGAGGTCCGTTCTTAACCTGAAACTGTTCTTAACCTGAAGCACCACTTTAACTAATGGGGCCTCCCACTGCCGCCGCACTGCCGGAGCCCGATTTCTGTTCTCATCCTGAAGCAAAGTTCTTAACCCGAGGTACTATTTCTGGGTTAGTGGAGTCTGTAACCTGAAGCGTATGTAACCTGAAGCATATGTAACCCGAGGTACCACTGTACTGTATTGCTGCATTATTATTATTATTATTATTATTTACAATGCATGCTCAGAGCAGCTGACAGTGCTTTGAGGACTGCAGCAAAATTCATCTGTAGAACATAAGCAATAAGGAAAATGAAGGCAGTCTAAAATATGCAGCAGGAGACGAAGCTAACCAAATATAGAGGAAATCTCTTTATGGATTCAGATACGATGGTTCCTCACCAACTCACATGAGGAGAGACAAAAATGGCTTTTTTGTCATTTTTTAAAAAATGGCCTACATTTCAAAACAGTAATTAATTCTAAAAAGAAGAAGAAGAAAAATCCCCCAAAGAGAAGAGGAAAATATTACGGTCGCATTTCCTATTCCCCGGACAGCTACACTTGATTCTCAAAAGTATGAGAACATGGTCTCTGTATCCCATTGCTCAGAACAGCTTCCAGATGGAAATGTCTGGGTGTGAGAACGTCAAGCCCATTCTAACCTCACATGATGCATACAAGATAATACTTCCTCTCTTTGCCGGCATAACCTCATGTTTCATGTATCCTGGCACCATTTGCAACATTCACCCTTCCTGCTACACCTTTTTCCTTTAACGTCTGCTATAGAAAGCTCACAGGCTCTCTCTCCAAGTACTCAAATATTTACGGAATAAAATTCAAAAATACTTCGTTGCTGATCTTGTTAACAGCAGAAGAAATGTTCTAAATTAATACAAAATTATAAATAAATACAGCTGGGCATGGGGCATAAATAAAAGAGGGAGCTTTTTTATATAAAAAAAGATAGTAGGCACTCTGCCCATGCACAAGTTTATGCAATGCTGATACTTGAAGAGTCAAAATCCAAAGCTGGGTTTTTGAGCGCACTTTTCCAAATACAAGTACAGATCTCCAAATCACTACACAGAAAAGACAGTACAGCAGAAAAATCATCAAATGTAAAGGCTAGGAATGGGGGGAGGGAGAATGGTTTTGATTAAATGTAACAGAATGCTGCATCATCTGCAAACAAATCAGTACAAAACTGCAAAGAAAGACAGCAAATATACAAGCTTTTAGAAGTAGTGGATTATCTAATTAAAATTTGTTGTTGTTTTAATAGTTGGAAACAGTTTACAATTATTATTTGTAACCAATATCTGTCTGGAAAGGAAAAACGGAGGTGGCTAATGAGACCTTAGAGAATGCAATAATAGATTTTAGATTAAGCCTCAATTTTTGTGTTTTCTTTGGAGTGCTCATTTTATGTGGAAAACCCTAAAGGAGCATGATGTCACATCTTGAATAATATCCAAAACATTTGCCAAGTGATGTCGCCATCAGGATCTCTTAGCAATTGCCTACCAGAGTGAGAAAGCTCTCACACAAGTTAAGGCACGGCTCCTTTATTATGATAGTACACAAGCTGATGTTACACACACACACAGCAGGGAAGCAGGGAGTGCCTGGGAATTTTTAGAAAGCAGAAACTGTTGTGATTTTAAAATGGATTCTGTACTTTGTGAGTTTGGGCCTGTCACACAAAAATTTGGGTGAAATCACACTGAAGTAAAATATTGGTCCACCATATTGATTCAAAATGGTACCTGCCATCCAAACCTCAACACACACAAAAACAACCTCAGGAACGCTTGTACCGAGTTTGGTGACAATATATTGACAGATGACTAAACTTGTGCCAAAAAACAGGTGAAGTTATGCCAAAGTCATGTTTTGGATTGTCACCTTGAATCAAGATGTCAGGCATCCAAACACTGACAAAGACTGCCACTCCTAGCTCAGGAGCCCTTGCGCTGGGTTAGTGACAATATCTCATGTGGCAGCCAAACGTATACCCAAAAATGGGTTCAGTCACATGCATGTCACGTTTTGGTTCACCATCTTGATTCAAAATGGTGCCTGGCATCCAAATGTCAACACAGACCCTTAGCTCAGGAACCCTCGTCCCAAGTGTGGGCACAGTCTGCTTTGTTGATTCGAAACAACACCTCATGTCCAAACAGTGTTGAAGTCTGCCATCCAACCTCAAGAACCCTTGTGCCAAATCTGGCAACAGCATCAAGAGAGGCAACCAAACCTATGCCAAAAAATGGGCAAAGTCACACCAGGTTGATGTTGGTGTCTACCATCTTGGTTCAAAATAACGGTCGGTGTCCAAACATGGACAAGGACTACTGCCTGCACCTCAGGAACCCTCATACGAAGTTTGGCAAGAAGCACCCAAACCTCTAGAGAACAGACAGAGCATTTTCCAAAATATAGAGTATATCACACACACACACACACATCATTGTTGTGCTTCCGCTTACTTAGATTGCATAATTACCACTTCTCTAAAAGTCCTCCCAGGAGGTTGAGGAGACTCACCATCTTTGTGGGAGGAAATGAATCACCCCAAACACAGCAGGAAAATCCCACCCCACATGAGAGCATGACTCTTCCACCCGCTTTGGGGAAATAATTTCATCTCCAACTGCAGCCCTGTACAACTCGGTCCACAACTTTTGGTAACTCCCAGCAAACCTTTCAGAGGGTTTCATGGAGGATTAGAGGAAGGAAATGCTAATTGCTTAATGAACACTCATTCGTTTTGCAGTTGGTTTAGAAAATGTTGGCTGTGAAATGTTTAGGTATAAAAATGACCCTGCAGTTTTTTGCAGGAATACTATTTTTGTGAATATGCAATAGAATTAGAATAGGAGAACAGTCAAGGACAAGAAAGGCATAGTGGATGTAAACAAATTTATGATAAAATCATGCTTAATGGGTTTTTGATTCATTATTGTTGTTGTTGTTTAACTGTTTGAGGTCAAGTGGGAGGTCAATTTTCAGTGGCAGTTGCATCAAAATACTGAAAGAAAACAGACTAGTTAAGGCAATCTATCAATTCCAGCATACTTCACTTGAATACTGAACATCAGCCAATGCTAGTAATACTTTGTTCTCAACTCAGACATACGCACACATACTTGGGAGTAAGTGCTGTTCATCCCAGTGAAACTTACAAATTGAACAGGCTCAGAAACAGAGACAGCAACTTACATTTGGTAATAACATTTGTAAAGGTAACACTAGGATCTCCCTACAAAAGGCAAAACATGGAGAGTGGTTACAGGGTCAGGGCTTAGAAAATTGGGAGACTTCTTAGTAAAAAGGGACACAATTGTAACATACACAAACATTCTTATAATGGTACACTGGTTTAAGCTACTGACTGTTATTTTGTTAGCAGAATTAGCTAAGTCCGATAGCAAAGGCTGAAAACTTTATCGCCCATCTGCAGGAAACATGGCCTCTTAAGCCAAAAGAAATGCGTGTTCAGCATCAAATCTCTGCAGAATTGTCAGCATGCATACTTTCAATTAGAATCAGCACCACTTCTATATATGTAAGAACTCCAATACTTAGTTTTTAAGTGCTCATAGCATTTCAGTTACATTTCCTCAGCCACATTTACAGGTGATGGCGTTTATCTAAGAGTAGCAGTGAAGGTTAACCAGTGAGTTCATGGTTGGGCAGATATTTGATATAGACATTTCCAGCTTAAAACTTGTGCAACGGCACAATGCAATGGCAGCTTCATATCATTTGTTTGCGACAGCCTCACAAAATGTTTTTCCTCCTTTCTCAATGATTGCCAGCCTTTATTAATGATTCATAGAGTGTATGCACTTAATCACACCAGTCCTTTCAAAAACATGTATTTGTCATCAGATGCCCTTGTCTACAACGGAAAAAGTAGACGAGGGGTAGCCAGACAGTGTTGGACTACAACTTCCATCAGTGCCAGCCAGCATGTTGGGATGATGGGATCTGTAGTCCAAAAACCACATTGGAGGGCACCACATTGCCTATCCCTAATGTACACACTCAATTCAACACATCCTGGTTTATTTGGAGCTACACAACCTATCCTGGTTGAGGGAATTCTCCTTGAGGACCTCCAAAATGTCTGTGTGCTTATGCACTTGGACGTCATTCCTCAACATTTCCTTCCTCTAAACAAAAGGAAAGCACATTGTAAATTAGCAAAGTTTAAAAGTTTCATAAAAATATTACCATGCATAAAACTGAATTCCTGTAATCACAGCAAATTATGCTGTCCTGCTGTTCAGCTAAGGAAATCTCCATTTCAGAATTTTAAGTAACAAGTGGGGCTGGCAATAAAATGTTGCAGCACATCCTTACCCCCTGACAGGAGATCTCCTGTACAGGGTTCCAGTCAGCTATAGCATAGTTCAAGGCATTATAAGCAGAAAGGGGATCAACTCACTCTTCCGCTAGTTTTTTATTTGTTTTTTCCAAGTGACACTCAATATTTTTAGGGTCCTGGAGGCCATTGAAGGTTCACCTCATTTGGCTATTTGAGGATGGAGTTTCTCCCTTTGGAGTCTTTTGAAAATGTTTTATATTGTATACTACAGAGTTCACTCAAGCAAACTGACATCTCCCTCTATTTTCTCAGCAGCCCAGTTTTAGATCAAATCTCACTGGCACTCAACCACATGGGATTGTAATCAGAGGGAATAATTTTTTCCTGATTAATCCAAAGAAACTCGAGTACATATGCAACTGCTCCTTGGGACTGTTACACTTAACACACACCCCCACACACCATCATCTTTGGCAGGTGGGGAAAATGTACCTTATGACCCCCTCCCTCACTATCTGGAAGTGCCTTCAGAGTGTAGTAGGAAGGTAAGCCCTGCTATGTAATTGGAAATTCCCAACATAGCTTTCTGAATAAAGCGAAATCTGCAAATTATTCTGAATGCAAACTGTTATATACTGAACCTTCTTGATTTCAAACTATTTAAAAGATCCATTCTCTCCTAGAATGCTAAAATGAAATAAACTGAAATTAATTCTATGCTCAATGCAAGATCAAGACTGTTAGAATTCATATGGAATGCTATAGAAACCACATATTTTATCATACAGCATTTCTTTCGATAGTTTGCAGACTCAGAGTACTTCATACTACCACTATTTACATTTTTAAGAAATTAAGATTCCCAAGGATATTTACATATAACATTAACTTGGCTTTATAGAATGCTAACGGCACGTAAACACTGTTGACTTATTTAGTTGACATATATGTCCAGCAGACTCCAATTTCATACACATTGAGCTATTGTTGAAGAATGCATTGTACTCAAATGCAATCATTTCCTTTTTGCTTTCTGGCAAGTTGTATGTATTACATATGCTGAAGACTATGTCTTCCAAGTTGTGAAATGGATGCCAGATCTCTGTACATTTGACCTTTTTCATGGGTATCTTGTGTTTTGTAGGTGAGTGAGCAAGACCCTCCACAAGCACAAGTTTAGTTCTATATAACACCCCAGTGGGAGAGCCCAAATACTTTAACCACTACAGCATAAAGATAGGCTCAAGGAAGTGATGCACACAGACTAATGACTTCATGCTAGCATTTGAAGAACAGTCTACCACTTCATAGCATAACTTTCAACAGATGTTGGGAAAGCATACTCTTGTCAAAATCCACATGATTCAAAGATTTTCACAAAGATCCTAGTGCATAATGAAAGGTTAAAATAACGGCACAGAAACAATACATCTTTTAAAAGTACAAATAAATCAAAGGATAAAAAAGCCAAAGGCTGGAAGAGCATTCGCCATGCACCAATAATTCAATTTTCCTGTTCCCTAGTAAGAATGTAGAGCAATCCTCTCTTCAATATGGAGACTAAGAAAGAGACCACAACCACAAGAACGAATCATTAGTGCCTTCACATCAATTTTCATGCAATCAAAAGTTTTCATGAACTGAATGTTGCAATTTAAATACCTTCACCTATAATAAATTCAGTGATTTGTCTATGTACTCCAGGAAGCATAATTTCAAACTTAACTCTGAATTCATACCAACTTCAGCGAAGACTTATACCTCAATTTGTAATTAGGGTTTTGTGTTCTCCCCACCCCCAAGCACAAGACAATTAAAGACTGAATCAGTAAAACAAAATAACATAAATGAAATCAGTAAACTACTCTTCCCACAGACCATTAGTCTCTACTTTCAACACTGCTGGAAAAAGCTTTGACCAAGGCCACAGCTAAGCGTATTTCATGAGTTTTGTAAGTAAGTGGTAAGAGACCCACCACGACCATGCTTTTGCCAAATACCAACATCTGTAGGCCTGAAATATCTATCAAGAAGTACTGAGCACAAGACAACAATTTCTCTGAGCACTTTTACCACCACTCAAATAAAAAGCAACTCTCCACTGGCTTATCTGGCTTTACTCCATGGCTTTTAAAAACCTCAAACTCACACAAAAATATTTCTACTGAATGCATAGGTGCAGAACGCTGATACAACGGCAAACATTAAATGGTGTCACCAGATGTGATGGCAGCTAAAATGTTGTCTTAAGGGTTAGGTCTTTCAAGAGACTTGTACACATAGGCTCCATAGGCCCATCAGTGCCTTCAGCATCCAGGTAAGTTTAAGGGGGAAATGGTGCATCATGGGAGGACTGATGAGCATGCAGTTGAGCTGTGAGTGACTTTTGCAGTTCAAACCACCACTGAGGATGGCAGATACTCTTTCCAGCATGCTCACGCTTAGCACTTTGTCTAACACATCCTGTAGAATGGACAGGACATTTGTCCTCGCTCAGCATTCTTCTCTTTCAAGTGCACAAGGCCAGGCAAACGTTCCATGCAAATCTTATCTGAATATTAAAACTCACTGGACCGCTCACTCTCAGCCCCCATTCTGTTAGGTGGAACATGTTAGGATTTGGATGGTGTAGTATGGGCAAAATAGATACTGCCCCACCTTGAAGGGTTGCTTTATGGGCTGCTGAAAATAAGGACGTGAAGTGCTTTGAACACCCAAAAGTACTATATAGATGTTGAGTACTATATCAAAGTACTTTGTAAAAGTAACAAAAAAATTACCTACTTTTTGTTCCCCGTGAATAAGGAAAACCAGAAGCCTATCTCATCTATTGTGCACACCTAATTAAAAGAGCTTAATGCTTAGATCTCAAATTATTTAGGCTAAGAATGCAAACTTTTTTGGACGCTTTGTCTCAAAATACACACAGCCATGATGCCAGCAAAGCAAACTGCATATTATCATTGTCAATGTAAATCACGGGTCTTGCTTTGCTGTAATCCTTTGCAGTGAGAAGCTGGCACAGGGCCAGGCAAAAGCACATAATTTAAACACTCAATCAGTTACATTCCAAGGCATTTGTTTAGTGTTTAATAGGCTCTCAAGGGATGAGAAAATTACTAAAGTGCATTGTTTTGACATGAGACAGAGTGAGTCATCGGTTGTCACTAGATTTGGGGGGCTTCAGTATTTATTGTCTGAGACGAACTTCTTAAAAAACACATTATACACCAGCACATATGTGCAGGCACTCACATGTGCATTACAATAAATGTGCTTGCTTAAACCATTATGGCACAGGAAATGTTTTCTGGTTCTCAAATTCTCTCTCTAGATTTAGGATTCTATTATATACATTCATGTTCTACATTACAATTATAGACAGATTTAATACACTTTCCCTTTCAAAGAGACCACATTTAGCTTGCTCATACTTGGCACATACAAAACTATTGAAATTCCGAATCAAGGGAAATAAACATTCTGTTCTCAAAGTAAGCTTGACATCAACATGAGGATTTAAAGTTAATGCAAAATTCACTTATTGAAATCTGAATTTGTACATGTTTTGTAAGCGAGAACTATTCCGCAGGTCTGATAATAGTCTACCTGTTGTTCATGCATGCTAAGCTCCCGGCCCGCCGCATCTGGGCAGAACACAAAGCACAAACCTAAAACATATTTTAACCTATTAGAGGCGTAACATTTTTATACAGCTACAAATGAAAAATATCTCAAGGGGTTCAAAAAAGAATAATTAATGAAATTTATAAGTGATTTTAAAAAAATGCTTCAACTGGATTTGTGATACTATTCTTCACTGTCATGTTACTATTATCTTCTCTCGCTTGTGCTGGTATTTCAGAAAGATTGCCAGCTAGGATGTTCAATAGTTGGCCTTCTCCCCAATGTAATTTACTTTGGGGGAAGATTCAGTGGGCAGGTTTTAGGATACTCAGGCTACAACTGACTGCCACATTTAGCATCAGAAAGGTATTTTCCTCTAGGACACACTGGTGAGAGAACACGAGGTGCTTCTTTTTTCTTCCAAAACACATGACTTAGTTTGAATTATTCAAGCATCTGACCCACCTTCTCTTCGCCTGTGGCATGCTGATCTGTAAAATGTGAATTGATCTGGTGGGTAAATGGCTTTCCTTTGAAGGAGCTGGAAACCATGGCTTTTGGTCCATTCAAATAACACAATTCTAAAAAAACATGAAATGCCTTAAAAATAATCATCCCGTTAGAAAGGATGGAAAGAAAATGAGAACACCAAATACACAAAAAATACACAAAAGCAAACCAATACCCCCACTCCCTTAAACATATTCAATAAGCCACAGAATGTTAACCAGCCGAAGTCCTAGCGCCTAGTGGAGGAGGCACACAAAGATGGGCCTCAGATGATGACTGTAGGTCCAGGTTGGTTCATATGGGAAGAGGTGGTCCTTGAATTATTGCAGTTCTGAGTCACTTAAAGCTCTGTAAATCAAAACCAGCACTTTTATTTGGACCTGGAAACTAACTGGCAGCCAGTGCAATTGTGTCAGGATCAGTGCAGTATGTTCAAACCCTCTTGCCCCGGTGAGCAACCTAGGCCCCAAATTCTGTACCAGATGATGTTTCCAAACCGTCTTCAGAGGCAGTTTGTTGCATTGAAGCCCAGTGAATTAGCCATGTACTATCCCCAAAGCAAAATCCAGCCTCCTCCTGTCCTGCGTTCAAAGCCCTATAAGGAATCTGCATGTAACCCCCTTTAAACTGTTATCATTGTACCTGTGTAGAGCCTGAAATCAGCAGTGCACATTCAACAGATAACCATATCCTCTCTTTGAGCAATAGTTTTCAAACCACTGAACACAGGGGAAAATAATCTAAAAACAGTATCAAATAACAGGCATTATTTTTCCCCATCCTTGCAAAACACACTGATAAAAACATCAATAAACAATTATTAGATTTCCACAGATGATTCAAACACATCATCCTTTGCAATTTCAGAAAGCCTATTTCAAAATCTCTTAGACAGTAGGCAAGTAAGACACCTTTCAGTCCTGTCTGTGGAAAAATTGGCAGCACCTAAAACCCAGAATCCAAAGTCTTTGATAAGTGTGGCCATGACTTATCCCTCCTGGAATCCAACCTTAACCTCAAAACAGATGGGATGTCAGAGGTGTTGTTAGAACTTTGCCAAATGTGTGCATCTCCTACCCTTTTACACTCCCCCCCACTGCTTCATATAAGTGATGGATTGTGATAATTAATCATTAATACAGTAATCAGCCAGGTGTTTAAACATTTTGGGGCGAGCTTCCTAGGAAAGAACCTTAAAGTAAAAGGCAGGGTGCTTGCATTCAGCAACAGCCACAGTCTACAAAAAAGTTTTAAGACTTCGCTCACAGGAAATTGAGAGGGGGTTGTTATCTTATCTGAGCACAGGGATGCTACTGCTGTGGAAAAGAAGGCTAGCAGCAAGTCCCGTTTACGTATACTTAAGTAACAGTATTGCCCATCTACAAAGTTAAAAGAAACAAAACATAATGACCACCTACAGAGTTAGAGAAGTTTTAGCAAAGTATATGAAACAGTTTTGACAAAAAGTTACAAACACTGGTTAGAGGTACAGGACTTCTAAGAAATAGTAAGCAAAAAAAGACCCAATTCTTATACTGGGCAGAACAGACGTCCTGAAAAGGTAATATCTACAAGAGGCCCTCATTTGCGGAGCACAGTGATCATAAGGTACATAAGGGGTAAGATGACTTTTCAGGTATCAAATGATATACAACATAATTCTATTGATGTTTGCTTGAAGGAAGTCTTTGTGAGTTGAATAGATATGACTTCTAAGTCAAGGTTGGTAGGACTGCACTGTAAACTCAACTGGGCGTGGGAGACATAATTAATAGTATCATAACATATCCAAGGGCACTGAACATTAATATACCTGTGACTGTAAAACGCAACAACATGTTTGTGTATTTAATGCATCTCTGATGTTCCTATGTTATCTTATTTTTCTGTTTCTGAAATTCTAATTTAACAAATGTTAAAGCTCACCACACCAATCCAGTGTGGTGTAGTGGGTTCGTATCTCCGCTCCTCCACATGCAGCTGCTGGGTGACCTTGGGCTAGTCACACTTCTCTGAAGTCTCTCAGCCCCACTCACCTCACAGAGTGTTTGTTGTGGGGGAGGAAGGGAAAGGAGAATGTTAGCCGCTTTGAGACTCCTTAAAGGGAGTGAAAGGCGGGATATCAAATCCAAACTCCTCCTCCTCTTCTTCTTCTTCTTCTTCTTCTTCTTCTTCTTCTTCTTCTCCTCCTCCTCCTCCTCCTCCTCCTCCTCAATAAAAACTACCCATGCTCCTATTACACACTCCTGTCTGTCTGTCAACTTCCCCTTGGAACAACATGAGGCTAGCCTGATTTCTGTGCACATAAGTCCTGAAGGCACTAAACACATACGGACTGGGAAAACTTACACAAATGGAGAACAGTTTTTTTAAAAAAATAAAATAAAACAGCCACTTCAGCAAGTTAAGTGTACCAATTACATGGTGCATATTAGGGCAACAAATTTCTCCTTGCCTTCTCAATGCCATATGCCCGTCTTTTTTCAACTATAGTTTCCATTCACCATTGCAAACATGTGTTGCCATTTAAATGTCAAGAAAGGTATCTCTCAACTATCCCCCTTATGTATGATGAAATGAAATGGCAGACTGAATGGAGCCATGAAGCATGCCATTAGCAGTTATTCACACTTCTGTTTTTCTTTAACTTCTGTCCCTCTGAAGTGCATTCATTCTGCACATGGATGTTTAACTATAATGACATCCATGACTCATAATCCAGAAAATATAACGTCAGAAATGAACTGCAGTGGTAAACTGTATGTGTTGTGTGGGGGGTTTTTTAAGCCACCTTAAATAAACCCATCCAGTTTCTAGACGGAAGATTCTTCTGCAAGTCTCTTAATCCCACCATCAGCACTGATGATTCAAAATTATTTTCTTTAAAAACCCTTTACTACAGTCCCATGTCCAGTTACCCATCCTTTCATAGAGCACTTGTTCATTCAGGATCAAATGAGGCTGTGCAATTTTTCCAAACAGACAGCCTCAGAAAACATGAAAGGCACTTCCCACATAAACACACAAGCAGTGGTGAAAGACCATACATAGAGCATCATTCAGAATGAAAATTAACATACAAGATTATTTACAGGCAATGGTATGACTGAGGTCACAGGGCTGGCAGGCCTAAGAGTTCCAAAGTCATGAGCTGAACACCACAAGTATACCAAGACTTAAGTAATGCTCAGGAGTTAAAAATAGTTGCCTTTCAGTGTCAGGGGCTTGGGACCTCAAACGATGATCTGCTAGTGAAAGAGACGTAACTTTGCTCACTAGACCTTAAGAAGTTTTCCTAGGGCTAATATATCACTAATAGCTTCAGGAGAAGTTCCTATAGTCCCATACAGTTTGGGAGACATATTGTGGCATTTTCCAGATATATCTATCTTGAACAGCCCACAACAGGTTTTCCAAATTGCACTGCATATAACCTTTGAGATACACATGCTAGGCTACTTGCAAAAGCCCCACTACATATGTGCAATGTCCCAGCACAACTAAAGGAGCCTACTGGATTGCAATCATTGTCAGCTTGGTTTCAATCGTGTTTCAGAAATAATCCCTATGGAGGATTTCATCAGGTAATCCCTGAAAAACAATGATTTGGTTGAAAAGTTGAAGTGCAATATAATTCGAGGTCCCAATCCAGAACATCTCATTTAAGTCTCATAAAGTTAAAGGCAACAAATTTTAACTGAAATGGGTGTGAATTGTATCTGAATACTTAAATATTCTGATCTGCAATGTGCTCCCAACATATAAACCTGATTAATTTCAATATGGCATGCAGGAAAGAGTGTTCCTTTGTAAACTGTGACTTTAGAAAGACCACATGGCAAACAATGCATTCACCCTATTTATAACTAGGGTTGCCAGCTGATCGGGGGGGGGGGGGGAACGACCCATGTGCTGGTGCATTTAACAGCAGACAAGCAAATATTTTCAAGTCCTGGCAAGGAACACGATTGCCTGGTAATGTCTGCAGATCAAACTGCTGTTAAAGGGTAAATGTATGGGACACAGAAGACTTGTTGGAAAGTTGGCAACTGCTTTTACAAAGTTATAATATAGGGAGTCAGAGCTGCCTACACCTTCTCCCTTCCAGTCTACTGAAAGCGCTACATCAGTCCTGATGCAATCTAACCTATCATCTCCAGGCTAGCAATGACTTGCCACATACAGTACTAATGAACAAATGATAAACTCTCCAGACTGCACTGTAACCTGAACAGATTGGGACTTACTCTAAAGTAAATATTCCTATAAGTATACTGCAAAACACTTACATTGCAATTCTCAGTGTATTCAAGGGGACTTACTTCTGAATAAACATGTATAGGATTGCACTATTAGAAGTAGCTTTGTAAGAGTAGTTTTATATTCCATGATTGAATTTCAAGTAGTTTTTAACTGAATCGTTCGCCAGTAAATGTAACCACAGGCTGCAAGGAAATTGCTCTGCCTTCTTTGTATTCATTAGCAGCAACGGTTACATACTTTGTGTGAAATTTCAATGGCATGGTTCAGAAAGGTGGTTATAAAATTTTAAATATTATTTCCCTCTCTCACACACACCTCATTGGCAGAAATAAATACTTAAAAAGAGACCTGTTAATGAAGTCATTATCTGCTTATCATACACCTTTTTTTCCTGAAGAATTCTGTTTGAAGTCAAATAGTTTTAACTTTTCAGACTACTATGTTAATATATTTTATAACCTGCAATGCGAATTCTGCGAAGGTGTTCCACTGTTAACTAACAATAGTATCCTGCCCTCAGGGTAGTTTGAGTTAATAAGGCTTCACTCTCCCCCCTATATGATGTAATGCATTTACATTTATTACTGTGCCTGAGAGATTTTGCGGGTGTAAGAAAAATCATAGGAATGACTCAGCAAGTGACATGATGTCATACTGGTAGTAAGTGGCAAAGCTGTTCGTGTAAGAAGCCTCCAGCCATAGTCACTGGGAACCAGGTGCTTTCCAGATCCTTAGCAGTTTTCTGTTGGTGCAGTTGCTTAAAGCTTACCACCACATATCTTGACCTCCCTTGTCAAAGAATGCTTTCCTGTATTACCTTACCTTGAACTCAAGTTGACAGCCTGTGGTATGTGTAGAATGGCAGAAACAACATCATCAACACTGCACACAGAGTATCAAGTGAAAATTCTTAACCGGTTAGCATTTTACCAAGGCACGAGAACCACTTGCTGCATTTATTTCAATTTTATTTGACCCTCTCATCTCCTCAGTTTTAAACAGTCTCCTTGCTTGAAACTGTGAGCTCAAATGCTTCATTACCACTTAATCTGTACCTTCAATGCATGAACCCAGGACCACTATCTTTCTATCCAGAAATTCATCCTATTCCACCATAAGTTTGTATTTGAAAGGTTAAAGTTGTTGAGCTACCTCACCACCTGGGAGAGGGATATCATCCATTTGAGCTCCCATTGAAGTATTTTGTGTTCCGGGCGCCATTTTGGGAAGGCTTGGGTCTGCTTTGATGTGAGAGGCCTCTCCTTTATCCCTTCATTTGAATACGGCTGTGAGGCAAGAATCTTTGTTTCTGTTTATAGGCCTGCATGCCTCATCATTCAGGGCTACAAGTTTTTAATTAAGCGTGCGAAATCCTCTGGCAAGGGCCAGTGTGTTTAATAAAGCTGAGGAGCTCTTACATTGAGCTCTGAAGATCCGTTCCCCTCACCTCTCTAATTCTAATGTGCATGTGTGCTCCCTCTCAAGAGTGTTAAAGGGAGGACGAGGGGTGAGGAACAGGAGAAGAGGCTGAGAGGCACCTCAAAACATTTTGGTGCCCAAGGACGAAAAATCCAAATAAAGTTCCATGGTGCTATCAAGTAATAATACATGAACATGTGCCATCCTTTAATGGAGGTGTGGGAAACCTCAGGCCCAGGGTTGAATGCAGCCCCTAGACTACATTATCTACCTCTTGAAACTCCCCCCAGACTATGCTCTGGCCTTGCCTTGTACCCCTGGGTGTTTTCGAGTAGCTGGAATGTGTCTCTGAGCTCTGAAGATGCCTCTTGCTTGTCTGGACACAGGCTAGGAATGGGTGAGTGCATGGAAACTACCCCATTGTACAAAAGGCAAAATGTACATCTATTGCTGTACTCATGTTTGCCTCTGGCCCTATTGACCCTAGGTATGTGGCCCTTAAGAGGTTGCCTAAAAGGGAATGTGGCTCTCAAATGTTCCCCACCTGCTCTTTAATGAGACTGCACATTCGGTAACACACCTCTGTGCCTATTGGTAAGCCATCCCTACAGGGGGATGCACTCCAGTGGTGTGAGGGGAGGGAGAGCACGAGGCCATATCCAGTTCAGGATCCCTTAAATGTAGTTAAGTGACCCCTTTGTTACATCTGCCCCTGACCTAGGAAACCAAGTCAAGATTCAGTTAAGAGCCCAAAGTTAATGTCATTGGGACAGTTTTTTCCACAAATCCCTCCCATAGAAATTAATGAGGCTTCAGAGTGCTTATCGTTGGCTGGATCATGTCCCCAAGATATTAACAAAGTACTTTTCCAGAATAGAGAACTGAGCCACACGACCAAGACAAATACCTGTGTCATCAATCTATCAAACAGATAGGTCAACATTTCTTTAAGCGGAGTTATTTCCTTAGAAATCTGCTTTCCAGAATAGTGCATGTGGGATATATTAACCACTGTGTCGGTTCAGCACAAATTCCTTAACAGAAATAAACTTGCTCAGTACCCCTAGGGTACTGATATAACTGTTTGGCTAGTCAGAGATTTGTATTTGGAAAGAGGGTAAATAGAATTTGCCCTGGATGTGACAGAGAGGGGCGCAGGGCACTTTTTGTAAGACTAGACCACAAGTTAAGAGTTGTTTTGGGAGACAACTCTGAAGGAGACATATTAAAAATGTTAATTGTGTTAGTAAAGAATTAGATTGTAATAAAATCCTAATTATCATTAGAAAAAATACTACGTCCATAGTACTGAATAGTACAGAAATATGATTGTTGCATCCATAAACTATATTACAGTGGTGCCCCGCAAGACGAATGCCTTGCAAGACGAAAAACTCGCTAGACGAAAGGGTTTTGCGGTTTTTGAGCTGCTTCGCAAGACAAATTTCCCTATGGGCTTGCTTCGCAAGATGAAAACGTCTTGCAAGTTTGTTTCCTTTTTCTTAACACCGTTAATACAGTTGCGACTTGACTTCGAGGAGCAACTCATAGAACGCGGTGTGGTAGCCTTTTTTGAGGTTTTTGGTGATTTTTGAAGCTTTCCCAAAACTTTTCCAACACCGTGCTTCACAAGACGAAAAATTCGCAAGACGAAAAAACTCGCGGAACAAATTAATTTCGTCTTGCAAGGCACCACTGTACTACAGTGCAATATTGTGTAGACTGCGATGGAACAGGATACAGAAATACAGAATTTGGTATTGATTGCAGAACTCAGATTCCTGACAATCTCAGCTTTCATTTTATTCTTAAACCAAGTGTGTAGCCAACAGGTTCACAAAGATACCGTATATCTAAAGTCTTACTGGAAATGTCAACTGAAATCTCAGAAATCAGAAGTGAGATGTGACTAAATAAGATTTTTGGTGGCTGGCAGGAACAGAAATCCAGAGTTCTTGCAAGAATAATAATATGAAAATAAAAAAGATAGATTCCATATTAGATTTGGTTTCCAACTTGTTATGCTCTTTTAACAAATTGCTTAGGACAAGTTTTCTGCTGCAGCTCACTTAATCTCTTTGTTCAGCTGGTTCTTTTGTTCTTGGGTTTTTCTATGCTGTAATTGATCGTCTCCATTTGTTATTGAGCTCTTTCACTTCCACAAATAAGACAACAGGTAAAAGATGCAAGTTATGAAGATTTGATCTTTTTTTGAAAAAAAAAATGATTAATTTGCCTGGTTTTTGGAGGCTAAACAATTCAATTTTTCTTGGTTATTATAACTGCATCCTGTAATTTCTAGTGCACACACCCCAGAACAAATACTGAGTACATCTACGCATCTGCTAGCCAGGTGCATAATGCAGATGTCCCATTCGTTTCTTCCTTCCCATTCTACGTTGAGCAATTGAGCTCATACCTTTCACTTAGTTCTGCACCCACCAGTCTCCATTTAACCCAAGCTACCATAGTTTTAGGGACGCGGGTGGCGCTGTGGGTTAAACCACAGAGCCTAGGGCTGGCCGCTCGGAAGGTCGGCGGTTCGAATCCCCGCAACAGGGTGAGGTCCCATTGCTTGGTCCCTGCTCCTGCCAACCTAGCAGTTCGAAAGCATGAAGTGGAAGTAGATTAATAGGTACCGCTCCAGCGGGAAGGTAAACGGCGTTTCCATGCGCTGCTCTGGTTGGCCAGAAGCGGCTTAGTCATGCTGGCCACATGACCCAGAAGGTGTACGCCGGCTCCCTCGGCCAGTAAAGTGAGGGCAACCCCAGAGTCGCCCGCGACTGGACCTAACGGTCAGGGGTCCCTTTACCTTTTACTATACTTTTAAGACACAGCATTAGATCTTTGATTAACTGATATCAAACACCCATGAAGATTTCCTTGGAAGTACTATCATGCATGTAACAACTGCATGCATTAGGTCTATGTGCAACGACAGATTTCTCAGTGCCTTTTTAAGGGAAAGAAATGATTCACATCAAGCAAACCCCACGAGTCTCTGACACCATAAGGAACAAGAGCTTAGCACATATGATCATATGGCAATTCTGCCTAACTGAAACACTGTGTATCTTTCCCTACCCACAGAACACTATGGGGAAGAATGCAGAAACACTGTGCAGAATTAAATTTCCCTCCCCACCTTGCACAAGTTTGTGTGTGCGTATACATACATACATACACACACACACTTCAAATGTATTCTATTGTTCCTGTCATGTCAAAACATTTTTTCTCTGGAGCTAATCAGATTCAAAAATTAACGCATCCTCAAATTCAGTTTGACATCAGAAGGTTTGGCACAAGCTTCTACTTAAAGTGTTCCTCAATTAGTTATAAAAAGGCAACATATTCTATTTGACTACTTGTTATAATCTAATTAAACTTTTTTCTACAAAGTCTATGTTTGCACAGATAACTTGCTTTAACTCTTCTATCCTTCTTAAAACAACAGAACCATTGAATACCTAAACCACAAAATAAGAAATAATACAAATACGAAAGCTTATTTCATGACTTCTAGCTTGCCATTCAATTAATTCAGTAGTCATGTGGCTTTCAAGCCTGTTAAAAAGGCAAATAAGTTCACAAAAGTCTGGTTCACACACCACGTTAAACTATAGGACACTGGTGCATGCTACTGAAAATGTATCACCTGGCTCCTCCCCACTTTGCCAGGTCACCCACCTAATTCCTGGACACAAGAATCGCCCAACCACAGCACCTCCATCTCATAAGGAGTCAGTCTCAGTTTCATCTAGCCCAGTATTTTCTACATTGGGTTCTAAGGTCTCAGCCAGATCAAATCTGAGACCCACAGTACATAAAGCATATTTGTACCTCTGAGTCATAATCCCTCCACATGAAAATTATGGGGAGGTATGAGGAAGGCATTGCCTAACACATGGGTGAGCTCAAACCACCAGCCCTTCAGTTAACAGCCATGTGCATTGGCCAACTGCCTCTTTGATAAGAAGCAAACAGGGTAAAGGAATTGCAAGCAGCAAGTTAAACTGCCCATATAGCCTCCCTTTACATTTTAAAGTGTATGCTTAAAATACTTTACACCTAAAACATGTAATTTGTAAGCTAAGAATGCAATGAACATGCTTGCAGATACATGCATCATTCTTCTCAGAACTGTGGCAGCCTGAGTGATTTATGCAGCCAAGGCTGCTGTCTGCATAGTGTGTGTGGGGAAAATTAAGGCATTTTTATACTGCTCTTGACACATATTTATATCAGGGAGGTTTATAATACAATTTAAAATCTGGGGGGGAGGGAAAGCAGGTATACAACAGAACAATTAAAACTAATAGACAGTTGAACAGACAACCAAATAAAAGAGCAGAATGGAAAAGCATCATTCCCACAGTTTAAAAGCACAACTCACTAACATGCCTGAGATAATTTTCTTCTAAATGTCTTATCTAAAAGATAATACAATGGGCGCCAGAGACACTTCCTTGAGGAGAGTATTCCACAACTGGGGCACCACAGATGAAAAGGCTCCTTTATTGACACCAGCTTGATCTCAGGTGGTTAGTAGCACTGTGAGAAAAATCTCAATGGAAGATCATTTGGACAAACTGATATGGGGAAAGGTGGCCTTAACCAATGCAGAACTCTCAAATGTGCTGAAATATGTTCCCAATGAGTCACCCAAGTTAAAGTCTTGGCTGATTATTTTGAACTAATTGCAGCTTCCAAACCAGCTTCAAGGTAAGCCTCATGCACTGCATGTCACAACACGTTACGGTAGTCTGAAAGGGATGTTACCCAAGCATGGGTAACTGGTGCCAGACTATCTCAGAAGACATGACAGCCTATGCTGGTTAAAGAAAAACACTCCACATTACAGGAGTCACCTCAAGTGAAAAGGCTGAATCAAGGAGTACGCACAAGCTGAGATCCTGGTCTCTCAGAGGGATCGAAAGCCCACCCAAATCAGATAGTTACCTGGTCTGGAGAGAGGGATTCTATCTATCCAACAGTGCTTCCACCTTATCTGGGTTGAGCAAGAAAAAGAAGACTGATTTTTGAATATACTTTAAAGGCATCATGCTCCTTAATTCCTGATCGATCAACTGGTCTATACGTGCTTTGTTAAAGCTAATCTGTGTGTTTTTTAAAGCACAAAAAAATCAAAAGTTCAGGCCCAAATTATTTGAAAGCATTGAGTAGACAAAACAAACCAGGCTCCACAGTCAGGAGGGAGCAGCTCTGTGTTGGCACGCAAGGGTCGCAATGACCTAATCAGGCTTTAGCTCTTGTTTCTCTGATTCTGTGGTATTCTATCCTGCCATAATAT
The DNA here is from genome assembly GCF_965112155.1 of Podarcis liolepis. Taxonomy (NCBI): domain Eukaryota; kingdom Metazoa; phylum Chordata; class Lepidosauria; order Squamata; family Lacertidae; genus Podarcis; species Podarcis liolepis. The sequence continues at coordinate 73,132,967 of NC_139558.1, read as the reverse complement.
TTACAAGTACAACAAATTTCAAAAAACTATGATTAGTTACTAAGGAGACAGGAATTGTTTAGCAAGAGTCAGCATCTAAATCATTCCCTCTCCTCTTATAGAAGAGCATATTTGTAAGATCCCACTGTTTTCCCAGCTCCTTCTTACTAACGGTCTCTTTCTACAACAAGAAATGAATTTTATCTACCAAAATCACTGTTCAGGGAGGGACCATGGCTCAGTGACAGGGCACATCGATTGTGTGCAGATGCGCCTTAGTTCAGTTTCTGAATTATTATGTTTTTTAAAGGACACAGGTAGCAGAAAGGGCTCTGTCAGATACCCTGGAGAGCCGCTCCCAGTCACCAAGACCGGGGATGAGGAACCTATAGCCTCCCATGTGTTGATAGAGTCCAACTCCCATCAGCCCCAGACAGCTTGGCTAATGGTAAGAAATTATGGGATTTGTGGTGCAGTAACATGTGGAAGGCTACAGGTTCCCAATCCTTGCAGCAGAGCGTCTTGGTTTAGCTCAGTATTGGAACAGCTTCATAGGTCTATGTTCAAACCAAGCCAGCAGGATCGGGAAACACATTTTCTTCAGCTTCACTCCAAAAAAACAGGAAACAGAAAGTAGAATAGATACTAGCATTTAAGATTCCAGCTCCATTTTATTATAGTAGGGGATAGCATAAAGCCACATATGTGCCAGTTAATTTTGCGATGGTCAAAAAGCAGGTGAAGTGTTAACATGTCCCTCAGCACTCGCTAAAAGTCAAAGAAAGCATCTCCATAAAAATACCTAAATTACACAGCACCTAGCAGAGTCGAGTACTTTCACCATATAAATGTGTGTTAATTTCAGCAGTATTTGAAAGATAAATATAGCATTTAAAAAAACTCAGTTCCTCCAAAATAACCTATGAAATATCTACTTTGAAACAAGAAAGTGAGTAAGGGGAGAAAAAAAATGTGGTGCAGGGCACTATTGACTACAAGTGATGTATAGCATGATTGACCACTTCCAAGGACAGCCTGCATGGTTCCCTTAAACCTTCCCATGTTATCCTTCCAGCAGCCGTATGAGGCAGGTCAGCCAGTGAGCTCCATGGTCAAGTGGCAATTTGAACCTGAGTCTCATAACCACTACATCACATCAACTAGTATGTTGGGGAGGTTCAGAAAGGTTATGGTAAAGTTCTTCTCCCTAAAATGAGTACTGAGGGAGTAATTGTTTTTAAACTTGGATCTCAAAGAAGTGTTGTACCAAGTGATACACAGAAATAGATCAGTGGCTACCATGGACCCTGAGACTCAACCACTACATACTCGGTGTCAGAAAATGCCCTACAGGAATAAAGAAGGGGTAATCTGAGAATCAGGCTCCAAGGCAGATGAGGCAGGTAACTATGCAGGGATTTCTGCTCAGGATAAGTTGATGAGCCACATCGTGGATTGAAGGGAGAACTCCTCCACTCTTGCCTGCCAAATCTATTGGGCTCAAGAGAGCAAAATAATAATAATAATAATAATAATAATAATAATAATAATAATAATAATAATTTATTTATACCCCACTTATCTGGCTTAGTTTCCCCAGCCACTCTGGGCGGCTTCCAACAAAATATTAAAATACAGCAAAAGGGCTGGCCAAAGTTGTTCACCTTTTTTTAGGATTGAAGTTGTTAAGCTTTTTTAGGATTTTACCCCAGGAAATAAATTGCCACAGGGGTTGGATTAAACCGGCCGGCAGGCCGGATTAGGCCCCCGAAACCGACTTTGGACATGCCCGCTTTAAAACATCCATGAACAAAATAGTTTGGTGTCACGTACTGTGAAGCAAGTTTTGACACATATGTTGCAAAAATGACACTTTGAACATCTTGGTCCCAAATGAAATGCGCATTCAGCAGAAGCTGGCACTGTACATGTTAAGTCCTCTTTAAAAAACAGTAGCCAGCTATTCATGGGGAGTAAGGAGCAGGCAGGAATGAATTCAGCATCTCTAAAAACTGGTAGGAATAAATGCTGTTTTGTCAAAGCTCTTTGGGTGCAGCAGCAGCAGCCACTGGATCAGGGAGATCAACTTCACGCACAGCACCTGTTCACAAGCTTGGTTCTTTATACATCTAGGGACAGGCACAAAGAAGCCATATGGTCCTTTCTTGGATTAGGGCACTTGGTTGAATCTTCAAGTTTATAAACAGACGGATTAGAACTTTCACCCAGCCCCCAAAGCTTGAAATGTCCAAAGCTTGCAATTGCTTCCTAAGGGTGACATTCTGAAAATGGCACAGACTGTAATCAGAACATTTAAGCCAAGGAGACAGAATATGGTCGCCTTTTACTAGGTCACAGTAAAAACCCAATCCTTGAGTCTGGTATGTTTTAAGTATGCTTTTAAAATGGAAAGAGGCCATATTCCCACATTCAATTTAAAGATGAAAATACAACAAACGAGCAAGCATTTGTCAAATATACGTGAGGAAAAGGGGATAGTGAAGAATAAACTGGACATTTTATTTCAAAAAAAAATTCATAGCCTTCTTCTCCCCACCCCAAGCCCATGACTAGAACTCAAAGCACTTTATGAAAAATTGCAGGGGTATTTTTTTTACACATACATACACATGTAGTAGTTAAAGTCAAGCCAGAATGTACAACATGAACACATAATCCAAGTTATTTCCTCCAGAAACTCCTACTTTATTCTCTCCCTCAACATTAATGAAACACACTCTTCATTTCCTGTCCTAAAGCATTATGTAATATTTGCTGTTACCCAGCTTTGGACAGTAACCTTTGAGTTGGAAGCATTTAGATGAAAGTGCAAGTATATCAGCTGCTTATGGTATATACAAGGGCGATTTTGAGTGCATACCATACAGTATTCTTTGCTCAACTCGGAAATTAGGGATAACCAACACACCTTTACAGCCAATAGTGCAATACCTTGATTTTATCTATAATTTTTCACACATTATCTGAGCCTAATTCTCCCCACCTCCCACCTTTTGCACTTTACTTCCTCCACCTTTGAAAGAAAACCAGTTTCCCCATCACTTCAATGGACAATTCCCTTCCTATTCTTTTGGTAGCAAGGACGGATTGTGCCCCCATTGGTTAGTGTGGTGCTGATAACGACAAGGTTGCAGTTTGATCCCTGTATGGGGCAGCTGCATATCCCTGCATTGCCGGGGGCTAAACTAGATGATCCTCAGGGTCCCTTCCAACTCTATAATTCTATGATTCTATTTGTAAAGAATTGTCTCTTTACAATGCTAAATTGGTTTCTATGCAAGCATACATAGGGTGGTAGCCAAGATCCACTAAAATCAATAGGCTTAACCACACTGAAGTCAATGGGTCTACTCAGAGTGTAGCTAATCCTGGCAGACTATGCGAAGAAGTGTCTTAGAAAAGCGGAATTGGTCATAATATCATCAGAGGTGCTTCAGGTTTGTAGTATCTACTTTTATTTTATAACATGATGCTGTGGTTCAACCTGATCTTTGACAGTTCAGCGTGTTTTGTTTTGTGGAATTCAGCCCTCTTGTTGAATTTATACTGTTATATTCCTTTTAGAATATATTTATATATATTTATATATATATATATATTTACTTGTTTTATAACACTAATGATTTGATCTGTGTCATATTCAACTAAGTTTTACACAGAGTAGACCCACTTAAATTAATGACTGTGTTATGGCCATAAATTCCAGTAGGTCTACTTAAACTTATTTGAATACCACCCTCTTTTTTAAATTGTAGTTTGCATTGTTGCAACGTGTTCTGGAACATTATGGTGAAGTGCAAGCAATAAATCTTTTGAATAAATAAGCAAGGACACACTTAAAATTATGAATTGAATACATGCTCAGCCTGACAATTTTACTTTCAAGAGCAGAGCACACACAAACACACTCCTGGTTTTCTCTCAGGCTTTCTCCATTTCAGGAACCTAGTTGTTGATCAACTGGGAGTAAGAAACCCTACAAATCACCCAGAGTCCTAGCAGATGTGTCCTCTATCCACCCCTACACAAAGGGATATTTTTAATTTTGCATAATTGCATACAGTGACCCCAGCTCAGTGATAGAGCACATGCTTTGGATGCACAAGGTATTAGGTTCAACCACTTACATCTCTAGTTAAAGGAAGCAAATGGGAAATACCTGTTTGCCTATCTCCAGAGGCTTGCAGGTAGCACAGGTGTGGGGAACCTTTGGTCCTCTAGAATGATGTTGCTGAACTACAATTCCCATCAACACTGGCCACTGTCCATGTGTGCTGGGGATGGTGGGAGTTGTGGCTCAGAAGAGACAAAGGTCCCCCATACCCGAGTAGACAATACTGTACTCAACTAGATAAACAAGTAATCTAATCTGGTAAAGGGACGCGAGTGGCGCTGTGGGTTAAACCACAGAGCCTAGGACTTGCCGATCAGAAGGTCAGCAGTTCGAATCCCTGCAATGGAGTGAGCTCCCGTTGCTCAGTCCCTGTTCCTGCCAACTTAGCAGTTCAAAAGCATGTCAAAGTGCAATTAGATAAATAGGTACCACTCTGGTGGGAAGGTAAACGGCGTTTCCGTGTGCTGCTCTGGTTCACCAGACACAGCTTAGTCATGCTGGCCACATGACCCGAAAGCTGTACACCGGCTCCCTCGGCCAATAAAGCGAGATGAGCGCCGCAACCCCAGAGTCGACCACGACTGGACCTAATGGTCAGGGGCCCTTTACCCTTTACCTTTAATCTGGTAAAAGGATGTTTCCCATGTTATGACAGTTACATAATTGAAATACACTTCTGACAAATATTGTATTTTTCAAAAAAAAAATCAAATAATTTCTTCATATTTTCATGGTGTCACTCAACTTCTTTTAGAAAGTCAAACTGAGAAAACCATAGGCTTGTGCTATTTTATGCATCTGAATATCAGACTAATATTTTATAATATTTGAATAATTAAAGTATGCATCAGTAAACAACTAAAGGATGAAATCCTAAACTCAGTGTCTAGGGAGTAAATTCCCCCAAACTTTGAGCAACTTACTTCTGAGTAAACATGGACAGACTTATACCGCAAAGGACTGAACTTCAAGTAATTCATAAATGAAGGCAGATGTGCTCTGCTACATGGATTAGGGACACAACAAAGTGGTTTTAAAGAGCTATTCATATAGCTTCAGACTCTTTCATTAACATGCAGGGGATTTAATCAGATAATTCCCAATAACCTTTCAATGAGATTTTGTAGTCCTTTTCTTGCAGTCCCTCCCCCCATCACAGAACACAGAAGCAAATTAGGTTACATGCCCTTAAATTATAAAACTCTTTCTCTGTTTTCAGCCTCCCTGTATTATCTTTCCCAGTTATTAATCAAATGAATGTCCTCTTTAAAAACTTTCAATTTAGTACAGCATACCCAGTGAAGAATCTTAATCAAATTTAAGTGAAAGGGCTGTAAAAGTGGGCTTAAAGGGGAAAATAGTGAGCAAACACTCAACACACACCCCAGTTTCTCATCTGGCCTTCCCATCATCACTTGAAGAATTGTTTTCTAGTTACATCATCAGGAAATAAAACACAGAACAAAAAGAAGAAGAACGCTTGGTGTTCATACTTCTCTCAAAGGATTTCAGCTAAGCTTCTTCCCCCCCCCTTTTTTTTTAAGAGAAGGAGCAGGAGGGAGAAACCTACGATCCAATTCCCCCAAACAGTTGTGTTGTGGAAAACCAAGATGAAAAGATTAAAATGCAACAACCAGTTTATTACTCTGTCATCAGCAGAGAGAAGGAACTGCTCTGAACTTAACTCTCCCGAACATTCATTTTGGCCACAAACTGATTAGACAAACGAAATGTTTCACACAGTCCAAAGTGTTAGCTGGAGCCAGAACACATTAATAAGCTTTGAGCTCTGGCTATCATTGAAATACACTACAGACACAACGAGTCTGCACAACACAGAGTTCCTTATATGGTATTGCCATGACGTAATGCTCCATAGGCTTGGGGCATGCAGAGAGTCTCTCTCTCATTGTTTGGTGTAACTGCTGGAATGCTCACATCCCTGATGCCTAAGAGAATCAAAATCCCAGCACCACGGAGCAATAGCTAACACAGGGACTCTGCAGTTCATTCACTGAAGGTAAGAGGGAAGTTGTGGGATGAAGTTTCTTTTAGCAACCAATAGACATTTTGCTTCAAAGTTAACTTGGTTCACTTTAAGAAATCCACAGCGTGCATGATTTAATTTGCATAACAGAGGTTTTTGAAGCATCAGCTACAGCAAACAACTACTAAACTGTTTTTTAATGCTCTCCCTTTTAGCATAGGAGGCTATTTCCAAACCAAAAGATGAGGCTTTAATACTGAGAAAGGGGGAACCTATGAATTACACTCCAATTCCAAGTGTGTGCTGGACAGAGTCATAACTATATTTAAAATTGTGGGAAAGGACCCAGCAATGTTGTAATGTTCTGGATAAAAAGTTTTAGTGATTATTTTTATACATTCGAGTGACACACTAACAGGCATGTGGAAACATGTATATAAAAGAGTTTATTGTACTTTTGAACAATTTTAGAAGATGTACTCAAGGAGATACTGCCTTAGATTTTTTTTTAATGCAACTATTAATGCAAATGCTTCAGTTATATTCAGGAGTTGCTTTTTGTTTGTTTGACTGCATATGTTCAGTTTAAAGAGGAAAGGCAGACTAGCTACCTTTAAGATCCTTTTCATACCTTTGTTTAAAGAAATAGTGCTGCTTAAAAAACGGAAGCTTTTCTTCCCTGAAAAGCACATTTCTGCAAGGTGCTAACTGGTCCAGGTTACCAGGCATTAAGGTCACTCAACATTTCTCAGTACAGGGCTGAACCCTAACAGAGTGATCTGTACCATGTCACCATTTTTCATATCAGCAATATTTATTCATGGCAAGATTAAACAGTGTAGTCAACTGAATTTAACATGTGAATGCAAATGTGTTTTTTAGGGGGGGGCGAGTTTGAAGGTACACATAAACTTGCACTATTCTGTAATGTGTATTCTGTATTCACCAGTTATATCTTTAAAAATTGTATGTTGATTTGCGGAAATTAGAACTTCCTGTGTATTAATTTAAGGCTACTAAAACAATGCCTCTGAAGGACAATTGGAACCATGCAATATTAACTTTTTTTTAAAGTACTAAATATTATGGAAAGAAACAGCTAGCTTAGCAGTATTTGTTTTTGTTTTTTAAGAGGTGCTTGCAATGTATATAGCATGTGCACATCACCACACATATAACTTACCTGATGCTTGAGAACTTTGGATTTTGTTTTAAATACTGTACCAACGTAGAAGCAGTAAGCACAATGTGGGGGAAAGCATCTGATTCATAGAAACTTTCCCAAATGGCTAACATTCTAAAATCTGCCAAGGTGAACCTTTCACTCACTACTAACTCACCTACATCTGGCAATTTAGCAATGTTTTTAAGGCTTTTAGAACAAAGCTGCTCAATTAAGGAAGAGAAAATCCTAGTTCTTTTGGTACTTTCAGACCGGCTCAACAGCAGCTTGCTGAATTGATTTACAAAGCGAAAGACACCAACTCAAACAAACTTGGTTGGTTTTTTTAAGGGAGCAACTTATATCTAGGAGAGGCTTCTTTCTACTTTTTAGTTGCACCTGCAGAACAACCCCAGGTGTTATAGTTCCCCAAGTCTTATATGGTTAACTGTTGCTTTATCAAATGCATCTGCCATTTCACTACTTAGTAAACATAAACATTTCACTTCATTGAGGAGAAGGGCATACCTTGAGCCAAAGGGTGCCAAAAAGTAGCACCACAAGGCACCACAAGATAAAGTTCAAAAGCTAAATCAGTTATCTGAAAATGAACAAGTAACATAAAAGTTTATTTGGTAGTGCTTTTAAGCAGCAATGCAAAGCCTCTTCCAATCAGCTTTTGAAACCACCAGAGGAGGGAAATCATTAATTACTATTTAACATTCATCTTAAAAACACCGACAGAAGAACAAACTGCATCTAAGCTGATGAACTAACTAATCAAAAGCATTTACACTTCTTGTATAATTATATGGATTAAAACTTAATTCAGACATAAATATGGCTCTCATTCACCTGACAGCATAAAAGTTAGTTTTTAAGAATTTCACCCACACTTCTAATTTCAAAACCACTCATCTATATTGCATTATTTTCACCCCCCGTTTTTGTTTTTACATGATCCTTGGTAATCAAACTGTGTAAAGACATACTAAAGAAACCGGCAAAAACTAAAGCCTGATTGATTCCTGTGGTGAATTTAAGCACATGCTGAACTTCTTTGCAGATAAGACCTTAAACCTTTAACTTTGGTTTATCATGCCCATTCCACCATGTGTGTGGAAACCCAATTACATTTCTAATTGTAAGAAATGCATTGTATCTATTAGGGACATTCTAATATGTCTTACTGGCCATCTGAATTTGCTTTGCAAATGCCAGTGGATTACTGATGATTGATGGGAGTCATGTTTATAGATTCAACAGTATGTTTATGGAACAAAGGGAAACTCTGAGGGCCTTGAATAGTAATGGTGTTGCTTTAGTGACATCACTGTGGACAATGTAACTTGTGGCCCATTACAACACTCCCCGTTCTAATACGGTGGTACCTCTGGTTACAAACTTAATTCGTTCCGGATGTCCATTCTTAACGTGAAACTGTTTTTAAGCTGAGGTACTACTTTAGCTAATGGGGCCTCCTGCTGCCACCGCGCCACCAGTGCACGATTTCTGTTCTCATCCTGAGGTAAAGTTCTTTACTTCTGGGTTAGTGGAGTCTGTAACCCGAAGTGTTTGTAACTCAAGCTACCACTGTATACTGTTCCAAATACCCTAAATTCCATATAGACTTATTAACAGCACTATAACATTAACTGGTTTCATCCTCAAAAGATATTTTTCTCAGAACATGCAATTTTCAAAATTAGTTAATATTAAACAATTAAAGTGTTCTGTGGTGACTGAACAGCCTCTTATGCAGATGCAATTTTATTAAAGTTGCTACTCCATCAATTGCAGCTATTCTAGGGTGTTTTGCAAGAATCAACATAAAGTATGCTTTCATGTATTTATTTATTTTTCTTAACGGCCAGTTCTTCACAAGCAGCTATCAGTTTAATGGAATCAGCTGGAATTCTAGTTTTTTAAATGTTAGAGGTTGACATCCTTCAAAAATTAACTGGAATGGCAATTATTTAGCTCCTTTGACTGTTAGAACCTTGAATGGAATGGAAGTGCTTGTACACATAACTTTTCCTTCTGGAAAAAGGTCAAAGGAGGTCACAGCTGATTTTTTGGAATATCAGAATAATAAAGAATAAGTTAAAAGAAAAGCCTTCCAAGTTGAGAAGGTAGCATAAAACCACATGGCTACCCCAAAACGCCACACCACCTTCCTCTGTGCCCTTTTAAAGCAATAAGGGAGAATGTGCCCTCACCCTATCTTTCATGTGTCTGTGCCCATCTCTGCTACCCTGATGCAGGACAGCTAGTGTCTGCAGCAAGGAGCATGCTGTACCCATGAAGGCTCCTCACGTGATTTAGAAACCAGCAGGATCAGGGTTTGTAATTATGCCGGGAGGCTACATTAGAGAAGCCTTCCTGCTGCAGACATTCAGACCTCCAACTCCTAGAGGATGACAGGACTGGTGATGGAGGGGGCGGAGCCAACATGCTTGTTTCCTCCTTCTCCCTCACATCAATTGTGTGGAGAAATTGACCAGCCACATAGTACCACAGATCACGAAACATCCACTGTCCTGCTCCATCCACAAACCATTCAGCTGAAAGGAGCAGAGGGGGCGGGAAACAGGTTAATGTAACAATAATATTGTGGGTGTAAACAAGTTTATTTATATTCTCACATGAGCTCTTAAAATTTCAGGCTTTAATCCTTCTCTAAAAGAGAGCAATCTATCCTAAGCGGTACTGATAAGAAAAAATATATAGAAAAAGGTATATAGTGTATTTACAACACCTCATTTAGCAAACCACATCCATTAATAATGTCAACTGTCACAAAGGGGCTGTCTTACAATGAAAATGGTATAGATTATGTACTGTTTGGGGTTTTTTTTTCCCCAAGTGTCTTTTTATCATCTGCTTCCCTTGATGCAGATTGTTCACTCAAAATCCAAAGAAAATGCTATTTACACTTTCTAAGGTTGTCTTTTGTATCCTATGCCATAACTAGGGAACTGCTGTAGTCCTCCTTGACGAAATGTCATTTAAAATCTGTTTCGGGACCAATTAATGGTTTTTTGTACACCTATATTCCTTATGGTAATATTGAACAGAATGAAGTCATCAAAATTAGGTTCTTCTTTCCTCCGCAGGATTAAAGGCTTAGTTGAATGACTAATGTAGTACTGACTTCATAAGGGTAATGGCTAGAATGCACAATCATTGCTAACAGAGGCTCTACAGAACCTCATGCAGTAGAACTATTTTGCATTCTTTCATACAACTTTCTACATGCATTTCTCAGACTGCGACCTGAATAACCACTTTAAAAGGTACTAGAAAAAGCCCTGCTCTTGCGAGAAGCAAAGGATGCTTCATACCAGATGAAAGGGAGATAGCATGGCCGCCACATGTCCCATCACAAATACTATGACATTTGAAGGGGAGTCAAGCATTTGCTTGTGGCATGTTTGCCACTTGTGAGTACAGCGGTACCTCGGGTTACATACGCTTCAGGTTACAGACTCTGCTAACCCAGAAATAGTACCTCGGGTTAAGAACTTTGCTTCAGGATGAGAACAGAAATCGTGCTCCGGCAGTGCGGCAGCAGCAGGAGGCCCCATTAGCTAAAGTGGTGCTTCAGGTTAAGAACAGTTTCAGGTTAAGAACGGATCTCCGGAACGAATTAAGTATTTAACCTAGGTACCACAGTACTCAGAATCCCATTCCACACTGGTAGCATTTGAATCCAGGAACACTGTAGCGCAGATGAATTATATGTAAACTTGACCCACAAGATCTCAACCACACAGCAGTGGCAATCCACTTGATTTAAAACCTAACCTAAGCATTTCTTTACACTGCAGTCATGGGGGAACCCATCACCCAATGTTAAATAAAAACACCAAACTCATCCCATCTTTGTATCCTGTCCTCTTCACCATTCTTCACGTCTCCAAATCAATATTTCTTAGCACAGCACAAGTTCAACCATGTGTCAGTTAAAGCATCCCCCTTCCACTCCCATTCCTCAACAGTACTGCTCAGCAATACAAGAGACAACTCCACACTCCCAACTGCATCCAGCCAACAACGAGCTTCTCCTTGTTAAGGAAAAGCAAGTTTAATAACTACTAGAGACTGAAATGTTTCTAAAGTGCTCCAGTCAAACCTAGAAAACTAAGGCACCACAAGCACACATACAAACAGCACCTAAGAAATTACAATTACTGATTAATAAGCAGCTATTTAAGTAGCAAAACCAAATAAATTAATTGCAATGCTATCATTCCTGACCTCTTCCAGATGTTGAAATATTCTTGCTAGTTATCTAGCTCCAAATATTTTAATTATGCAAGGGAACAGCAACTCTTTCTAATATAAGATTAACCTTGGCCATCTTTTTTCACTGTGATTCCCATGGGTTGTATATGTAGTACTGCATGTTATACTTCAGGCTTACCTAAGAAGATTTTTGAGATTTGTATCAAACTGTCTACGTATTTAGCGCTACAAGCTTTCTTTCGGTAGGGATTCTGATTGTAAGACTGTCTCGGGTTTTCACATTTAAGCTGCATAACTAACTTGTGAGAGGTGTTACAACTCCTGAAGGGAGCTGGGTTCTTGTTAGCATTTCACACAATATTATCAGCATACATCCAGAATCTTTTGCAGCCTGCAGCCTTCTGGGACCTAATGAAATGTCTAGCTTTCACACAGCAGATGCCAAGAATCTGATACAGAAGAACCAACAGTCCATTTCTAGGAATAACCTATCACATTAACACTACCAAGCTTTATTGCACTCAGCAGGGCATGGCGGAGAGATAGACTGTACTCCTTCACAGTCAACAGCAGACAGAACTTCCTCTTCTCACACTGATTTAGCGCATGAACACCTGAAATTAAGTCTGCTGGCAGATGTGCAAGCTGAGGTGCAGAGAAAGTATATACATCTTCCCACAGAAGAAAACACTTGGGCTCAGCTTCATGTGTTCTAAATAAGCATGCAACTTGCTTGTGCTTCTTCTTTGGGCTCATCTTTAAAAATATGCTACATGTAATATATATATATAATTACTACACATTTTTAATGCCCTCCCCATCACACCCTTCACATGTCACCAGCATTCTTCCATACTTTTGTCACAACTTTGGCTCCCCCTTGATGCAGGCTATGTTTTACAGATTATTATTATTATTATTATTAATTATTTATACCCCGCCCATCTGGCTGAGTCTCCCCAGCCACTCTGGGCGGCTCCCAATCAGTGTTAAAAACAGTACAGCGTTACATATTAAAAACTTCCCTGAACAGGGCTGCCTTAAGATAAGCCCTCTTTCTGCTTGTTTAGAATGGCTGAACCCACTCTAGGGATTATTTACTGAAGCTGCTATGTCAGACCATTCTATTGCCATAATTCAGCCAAGCACTGGAATGCTGCTGCTCTCCTTCAACTTCCTACCAGCTGACAGGAAATTTAGGCACAAATGTGGACCAATCACAACCCAGCTCCCAGGGGGAGGGAAAATTCAGCTGAATGTTAATGTAATAAATAGTATGGACCCGGTGCAATAGGAAACGAGAGGAGTAGAAAGAAGCAAAGAAAATTAAGCATGGGCAGTGTGCGAATAAGGGAAGTTATAATATAGGAAAGGAAGCAGGGAGCGAGAAAGACATGTTCATGGTTGACGACAGAAAATAAGAGGGGGAATAGCTAAACATGGCATTTCAGAAGGAAAGGCATCATGAGATAGGGCAGAATGGCTGAAGGAGGGAGGAAAGAGGAAGTAGTATTAGTAGAAAAAATCACAGAGTTGGAATCATAGAGTTGGAAGAAAACCATGAGTGTCCTCTAGCCCGTGTTCCCCAAGCTTGGGCCTCCAGCTGTTTTTGGACTACAACTCCCATCATCCCTCGCTAGCAAGACCAGTGGTCAAGGATGATGGGGATTGTAGTCCAAAAACAGCTGGAGCCCCAAGGTTGGGGAACACTGCTCTAGCCCAATCCTTTGCATTGCAGGAATCTTTTTGCCCAACGTGGGGCTCAAACCCATGACCCTGAGATGAAAAGTCTCATGCTCTACCAAAAGAGCTATCAGGTGGTGGAGGAGCTCCTACTCTCCCAGTGCCAACTCAGTGTCTAGACCTGCATCACATGCCCTTTAGGCTGAGAGCCAAGGTGGTCATACTTGACTTAACTTTTGCATTCCGTCTATAGGGGAAAAAATAGTCTCAGAGTACGCCCAGTTCCTGGAAATGTTCTGGGAAAATGACATTTATGACCAGTCAACAATAAGTTATTAGTGGCAAAGAGCCATTTCCAAATGCATCCAAAATATTAGCTAATTTAAGAAAGATAAAGTATCAGAATGGTTGCGTAATTTTTCTTGAGTTTCCTTAAGATATCAGCACAAACCAGCAAATTACAGTAATACTTGAAGGAAAGAATGCTGTAATGCACAGAGGAACAGAGACTCTTCTCAAAACAATTCTTTGGAACAGCCATAAACTGAGTCATGGTCCAAAGCACACTTCCTGAGAAGCAATGCTCCCTGAAACCAGTGAAGCTCACTTCCAGGTCATGCAAGTGTACTTAGGATCAGGATGCCAGTGCCCATTCCAAAAAACAGGAAACTTGCTAAATCAAGGAACTCGATAGTCATACGTCACACAACTTTTGGATAAGACGTGACTCCAGAGATTTGAAAGTGAAGCCAGATGAGATTAATTAAATACACAAACATGCAAATTTGGAGACAAAGGTAAACATTAACAAAACATTGGTTTTGCCTAACCCCTCCATTTATGTGGCTTGCAACCATACTTAATGCACCCTATAGCCAGAATCCTAGAAACGCTGCTATTACTAGTAACTGCCTTCATGTTTTACAACCAAAATTCAATTGCCTTAAGATTTTGAGCCAAAAGCAAACTAATTGCGCTCCCAATATACTTTAGAAATGCAAAAAGCTGCTGTGCCACTGCCACTGGAAGACAGCATGCTTTTTGTGATAAGGTATACCAGTACTTTCTTAACTGTTACCTTATACCTTACAGAGCATGAGCTAGAATTTTCCCTCAGATATAAACTCATGAGAGGACCTTGGGCAATCCACTGTCTCTTAAAGCTTCCCCCATCTGTGCAATGGGGGAATTAAAAATGGCTCATGTGAGACAGCTGTTGTTTTCCGAACACTTAGGGCAAATGGCATATGAATAGCAAGTATCTTTAGATTCTACACTATGCTAACATCATGGGTGCTAGCAAGGAAGTAGTGAGCTTCCCACTGTCCCAATGTGCTTTAGCAAAAACCAGCTTATGGTGTCTGGAGCAAGACAGTACTTTCTCCTCTTGTGGGAAGATGATATCTTCTCTCCTCTAGCACTTGGGATCCTAGCACTGAAATCCATGTTTTTTTAACCTCTATTATGAGGCACCATAACTAGCCAACATGAGCTTGGGGTGCTGCTGGTGCTGCTGCTCGCGTGAGTGTTGGGAGGACCGCCCCTTTCTGCCAACTCCATCTGGCCTAGGGGGCGGGGCCTGCATTCATCGCCACAGCATAAGAGGCTTGGGAGAGACCTCCGGGACACGACTGCTGGTGCTGCTGCTCGCGTGAGTGTTGGGAGGACCGCCCCTTTCTGCCAACTCCATCTGGCCTAGGGGGCGGGGCCTGCATTCATCGCCACAGCATAAGAGGCTTGGGAGAGACCTCCGGGACACGACTGCTGGTGCTGCTGCTCGCGTGAGTGTTGGGAGGACCGCCCCTTTCTGCCAACTCCATCTGGCCTAGGGGGCGGGGCCTGCATTCATCGCCACAGCATAAGAGGCTTGGGAGAGACCTCCGGGACACGACTGCTGGTGCTGCTGCTCGCGTGAGTGTTGGGAGGACCGCTCCCTTTCTGCCAACTCCATCTGGCCTAGGGGGCGGGGCCTGCATTCATCGCCACAGCATAAGAGACCAGAGAGAGGCCTCCGGGACACGACTGCTGTTGCTGCTTTGTGAGTGCTGGGAAGACCGCTCCCACTCCTGCCAACTCTATCCGGCCTAGGGGGGCGGGGCCTGCACTACCATCACAGTTTAGAGGACAGAGCAGCTACCGGCAGCAATGGACAAAATAGTTTTAAACGTTTTAATTGCTTTTAATTTGCAGCACCTTAAATGGGGGTTGTTGTTTTTTATAATATTATATTATTTCATTATCTGCTGCAAATGTTAAAGATGTTTATATATATTTTAAGGTGTTTTAAATGTGCTTTTATTGTTTATTTTGTTGTACCACTGTGAATGGTGGTTTTTATTTATGTATTTTTGTTTGTTCCATTTTGTTTTGTTTTTGGGGTTGGGCACTGAGTGGGGCGGGGATTGGTTTTGTTTGGGCATAATTGTTTTGGTTGTTTTGTTTTCTATTTGTAAATGGAGGTTAATATGAGGCTTGGGATTGCCACCGTGGTGGGGCGAGGGAGGTATGGCGGTGGGGGCAGATGTTATAGGCGAAGGGGATCGAGATATGGATATGCTCGTACCCCTTCCAATCTGCGCCCCATCCCGAGAGACGAGGGTAGGGTGAGCAAGGATTACTCACCTCCTTCACTGGTGTTGTGCAATGCCAGGTCTATAGGCAACAAAACCGCTACCCTGCGAGATTTCTTTATCTCGCAGGGAGTTAACCTGGCTTGTGTGACGGAGACCTGGGTGCGCGAAGGGGTAACTGTTACCTTACGAGAGATGGCGCCCCCGGGTTTCTCCGTCCTCCACCAGTCACGGACTGTGGGCCGGGGGGGGAGGGGTGGCAGTATTAATCCGGGAAGATTGTTCTTTCAGGGCTCTACCATCGCCATCGATCCCCGGCATTGAATGTGTTGGCCTAGTGTGGGGCTCCGAGGAGAGCTTGGCTGTCTGGCTGGTGTACCGGCCACCTAGCGCACCAGCAGCCACCCTGTCAGGCCTGCTGGAGGCGGTGGCCGGCTGGGCCTTGGAGTTCCCTAACCTATTGGTATTGGGAGACTTCAACTTCCACGCTGATGCCACTCCCTCCTCACAGGCTCTGGACCTGGTGTCTTCCATGGCGACACTAGGGCTCTCCCAGTTTGTTTCGGGCCCCACACATCAAGCAGGCCACACGCTGGATTTGATCTTTGGCGCCGGTATAGATGTGATCATGTCTCCTTCGATGAAGGTGCCATGGTCTGATCACTACGCTCTGAAAGCCAGGATTGACTTTCCACCCCCACCCTGCTTAGGTGGCGAGCCGATTTGGGCTCGCCCGCAGAGGCTGATGGACCCGGATAGATTCCGTCAAGCCTTGCGGGACCTTACTCCCCCTGGCGACTCATTGACTGAGCTTGTTGAGGGCTGGAATACCCAGCTCCTGGCAGCCATCGATGAGATCGCACCTAAGCGCCCTCTGCGACCCCGCAGAAACCGGGCTCCCTGGTTTACCGAGGAGCTTCGGAAAATGAAGCGGGACCTCAGACGGCTAGAGCGAGTATGGCGGGGTGCCCGTGACGGAGCCTCAAGAACATCTTATAGGGTTTTTATGAAAACCTATGAGATGGCAGTGAAGGCTGCTAAGAAGTCTTACTTCTCGGCCTCCATTGCATCCGCTAGCTCTCGCCCGGCACAATTATTTAGTATAATTCGGTCTTTAACGTCCCTTGAAGGACAGCCAAATTTAAATAACAATCTGACACACAGCTGTGAGGCATTTGCAAGCTTTTTTGCGGAGAAGGTCCTGATGCTCCGCCATGACCTCCCTGCCAATTTGGATACAATACAGGAACTGGAGGCCCCTCGACTGTCCTCGGGTCCAGTATTGGACCACTTTGACCGGATATCTCCAGCCGATGTGGACAGATTCCTCCAAGCTGGAAAGCCCACCACCTGTCCTCTTGACCCGTGCCCGTCATGGCTGATTAGAGCGTGTCCAGACGAGGTGCGGGGCCCCCTGGGGGATATCATCAACTTGTCCCTTGGCACCGGGATATTCCCAGGGGAACTGAAGGAGGCGGTGGTGTGTCCGCTCTTAAAGAAAACATCATTAGATCCCTCAGATCTATCCAATTACCGCCCGGTCTCGAATCTTCCATTCCTGGGTAAGGTGATTGAGAGAGCAGTTGCTGAACAGCTTGGTAGGTTTCTGGATGAAACATCTGCTCTAGACCCATTCCAGTCCGGCTTCCGCGCTGGTCATGGGACCGAGACGGCTCTGGTCGCCCTAACAGATGATCTCCGCAGGCAGCTGGATCGAGGCGGGTCAGGGCTGCTGATTCTTCTAGATCTGTCAGCAGCCTTTGACATGGTCGATCACGAACTCCTGGACCACCGCCTTGCCGACGTGGGGATCCAGGGCACAGTCCTTCAATGGCTGCGCTCGTTTCTCTCTGGTCGGGGACAGAGGGTGGCGCTTGGGGGGGAATTGTCATCACGCCACTCCTTGGTGTGTGGAGTGCCTCAGGGTGCAATTCTCTCCCCGATGCTTTTTAACATCTTTATGCGCCCCCTCGCCCAGCTTGTCCGGAGTTTTGGGCTGGGTTGCCATCAGTATGCTGATGACACCCAACTCTATCTGTTGATGGATGGCCATCCTGACTCGGCCCCAGACACGCTGACCAGATGTCTGGAAGCGGTGGCTGGATGGTTACGTGGGAGCCGGTTGAAGTTAAATCCTTCGAAGACAGAGGTCCTCTGGCTGGGGCGGGACGATATGGGATCGAGGGGGCAACTCCCATCTCTTGCGGGGGTGCAATTAGTGCCAGCACCGTCCGTTAAGAGTTTGGGTGTAATCTTCGATACCTCCCTCTCTATGGAGTCGCAGATTACAGCTATAACAAAGGCGGCATTTTTTCATCTCCGCCAAGCTAAGCAGTTGGCCCCTTATCTCTCTCATCCTGACCTAGCCACTGTGATCCATGCGACGGTCACCTCCAGACTGGATTATTGTAACTCGCTCTACGTGGGGCTGCCCTTGAGACTGACCCAGAAACTCCAGCGGGTGCAGAATGCCGCGGCGAGACTCCTTATGGGGTCTTCGCTGCGAGAGCACATTCATCCGGTATTATACCAGCTGCACTGGCTCCCGGTGGAGTACAGGATCAGGTTTAAGGTGCTGGTTTTAACCTTTAAAGCCCTATACGGCCTAGGACCCTCGTACCTACGGGACCGCCTCTCCTGGTATGCCCCACAGAGAAACCTACGGTCTGCAAATCATAACATCCTCAAGGTCCCAGGCCTCAGAGAGGTTAGGCTGGCCTCAACTAGAGCCAGGGCCTTCTCGGCTGCGGCTCCAAACTGGTGGAATGCTCTGTCACAAGAGACTAGGGCCCTGCGGGACCTGACATCTTTCCGCAGGGCCTGCAAGACAGAGTTGTTCCGCCAGGCTTTTGGTCAGGGCGCAGCCTGACTCCCTCCTCTGGCAACCTGCACAGAATTTTGTTTAATCGGTTGCCATCAATTTGATTTTAACTAATTTTTATAATGAAATATTTTTAGAATGTGTTATTATTTGATTGTTTATTTGATTGTTGTTAGCCGCCCTGAGCCCGGCTTTGGCTGGGGAGGGCGGGATATAAATAAAAATTATTATTATTATTATTATTATTATTATTATTACCTTAGGGCCCCAAAGAGCCCACAACATTCCTGAGAGCAGCTCTGTTTTCTCCACTCCTTGTTGCTGTTCTTCTGGGGGAGACATAATTCAGTGGTACAGCATCTGCCTTGCATGCAGAAACTCCCAGGTTCAATCCCCGATGTCTCCAGGTTGGGAATGCCTCCTGTCTGAAACCCTGGAGAGTCACTGGTAGTCACGTGCAGGCAAGACTGAGCTAGGTCTCACTCAGAATAAGGCAGCTATTCTTACTGCCAGAACTACAACTTTTGTTTCTGGCAGGAACTCAGCATTGGGGGTGAGCAGGCTTTTGTTCTTCACTAAGAGACCCAGGGGCTTTGGGCACCTAAGACCAGCCCACCAAACTACATAAAAATAAAGAAATGTTTGGTACTTTGGGTCAAGAACAAACATGGGGGGGACCCAATACAGTCATTCCATTCATTATATGATTACATTAAAAAGCTAAACTGGCAAGTTTAATCTAGGAACAAGAGAGGAAAGCAAAGTCAGAAGATAAATTAAAATTCAGGGAGTTCTTTCCTCATAGCCCTGTGCTCTGACCACCATCCCACATCTCTAGTGTCTAATCTTTCCATTTCCTCCTGTTAGCCTTGCATCTGCACAACAGTAATTTCCTGGCTGATGTAAAACTCAATGAGTTCCAGTTTCTGCTGCTACAAATGAAATCACTTGCTCCTTTTCTGGCCTAGAATCAATCTAGTCATGAGATAGAAAAGGAAGGCGCTTAACTCTCTCTCTCTCTCTCGCACCACAAATGGAAGAACAAATAAGATGGCATTTCTGCTCAATAATTGAAGCTCCATCATTAAAAATAAACAGCCTCGGAATTCAGCCTAGGTATGTACTGAATGAGGCTTAAGGCTAAGGAATGAAAGCAGAAACCTCTATGATTGATGCAACAAAGGCTGGTTGGCAACATGTAGAGCAATCCTATACAGGCTTACTCAGATGCAAATCTTATAGAGTTTAGTAAGATGTACTGAAATGTGCACAAAAATTTCAAGACCTCCAATTATCTTCCACACATTGGCTTTTCTAGTTATTGGAAGCAGTAGTGAGCCTCAAATTCAGGTTGGAAATTTACATGTAAGACAAATTTATATCTGTTCACTGAAGGATCTTTGTGGACTAAGTCAGGACTACTGGAGTTTACAGAGAGGCTCTTAATAGCTGCTCTCTCTCTCTCTCTCTCTCACACACACACACACACACACACACACGCAAACACTTAAAATGATGAATGGTGGAACAGCCCATAAGTTCCAGGTTCAGCATATGTTAACATTACCATTCAGTTGCAAGTCAAACTTTACATATTGGTTCAGAAGTTCCACTGAGTTCAATGCGGCTTCTGCCTAGGTAAGTGGATGGCAGGATTATAATATTAGGCTGCTATCCAAACACCACTGAACTCAATGGAGTTTCCTTCAAAGTCATTATGCACAGGGATGAACTGCTGAGTTACTTGTGCACCAAAGCAGGTGGTCAAACAAACAAACAAACAAACAAACAAACAAACTGTAAGAGTTGATTTGAAATTAAAAACCTCTTATAGGCTAATTTAGATTTACATCCAGAGTGTGCATGTGGACTTTTGAAACTTCAAACAAAATCTTAAAGACTGCAGTGTCAATTGAAGAGGTAGTTGTGCTTGCAACCCCAAAATCCACTTGTTGCCCACTTACGGTGCAGAAGATACTAGGTCCTAAGCCTAAGGCAATTGTTGTAGATGCTCATAAAACCTAGAAAAGAATAACTGCAGGGGAAGTTCAGATATATGAACTCTAGCATATTTTTTCAAGACTAAAATAAAACAATACATTATATTATAAAATATGATGTTGCTACAAACTGTTCTCATTACCTAAATAAAAAGTGTAATAATAAACCATAATAAGAATAGGAACTTACATAGTTGTAAGAGACTCTAAAAGACAAGCAGTAAAAGAGATGCTTATCTGAATCAGTCTAGCTGATATTCATGTCTATAAAACTTAATTCAAATAACTGCTTTTGCTGGAATTTATTCAATTTTTGAGTTTAAAAAAGAAAGAAATCCAAATGCTTGGCTACATGATACATCTAACTTTCCTTTCATGGTTGCTGCATTCTTATGAAAAAGAACTGAAAGTCAAAGTAAGTTATTTCATCCATTTAAGAAGTTGGTTATTTATTAATAAATCACATTCATTTTTCATGCTTGCACAAATAAATACAGCTTGGTACACAGAACAACATGATAACCCTATATCCAATATCAAGAATGTGCACTATTGTGAAAAATTCCATATTCCAGTCACCCAAACATTTAACTTAAAGTTTTAGAACAGCTTCCCTTTGTTCCTAAGGCGGCTGGAATGTAAATGAAGAAATTAAGACTCTCACATGACAGTTATATCATGTCATAATATTAATTTCTTTCTTTAAATACATTTCCAGCTACAGTATAAAAGGAAACATGTAGAGAAATAACAATGTTTCATTTCTCTGTAGATTGAGAACTACATTTGTCAACCTTTCCATCTCTTAAGCTTCTTCACTGGAGCAGAGGAGAAGGGGGGCCAAATAAAGAAATGGTTCATTTTGATATGGCTGCAACTTCAAAATGAACTCAATAAGTGTGCTATTCCAGACAGATTAGATTATTTTAAAAAGTCAATTCCCCATGTCAACTTCCCTTTTGAGCTTTTTGGAAAATTCACAAACTATGGGAACATGAATACATGTGACAATCTCTTTGCCTGTCTCTTCGTTTTATTTCTGCACTTGACAAACTTTGGCTACAACTGTCTAAATCAGGGGGGAGGAACCTCAGGCTCAGAGGCCAAATGTGCCCCTCCAAGTCTCTCTATCCAGCCCTTGGGAACTTCTTCCCTGTCGGCATCCATTCGAGACAATTTGGTCCACAATCCACAGCCATGCCACATTTTACCTTGTCTACCAACAGGAAGCCTATCTGAAGAGCCATTGATAAGACAGGCGTTAAAACCAGAAGGTATCCAAATTGCAATAATACTTTC
This sequence comes from Podarcis liolepis, assembly GCF_965112155.1. Taxonomy (NCBI): domain Eukaryota; kingdom Metazoa; phylum Chordata; class Lepidosauria; order Squamata; family Lacertidae; genus Podarcis; species Podarcis liolepis. The sequence goes on along the minus strand of NC_139558.1, from coordinate 73,111,083 downwards.
AAGGCCTTGCAAGTCTAAATAAATGCTTTGGCAATAAACTTCACAGGATGGGTACCACAACTAATCCTGTTGTTTCATCTACCCCAGCCAATTCTCAGCTTTGTAACTTGAAGCAAGGGCCCATTCCAGAAGTTGTTAGACTCAACCCAAGTAAGCATGGACAATGGTTAGGGATGAGGGAAGCTGAATTACAACTACATCTGGAGGGACACAGGTTGCCTACCCCTGATTTAATGGAAATTTCAGTAGGATCCCCTCAAGTAATCTTGAAACAGGGGAGCTCATAGGGAAACAAAGTACAAGTCTTCAGGGACAAGGATAATTCTGACATTTTGAAGTTCTGCAAACATAGTTGTTTTCCAGCTGCTTGGGCCCTCTCACCTTTTTATATTATGCCTTGTTAAATTTGGGATATCATAGATATATATGCAAGTTAAAAGGATAACTCAGTTATGACCGGATAAGTCTTTTATGATGGAGAGATTTTATATTATTTGGTTATGTTTAAGTATTATATTTTGGAAGGGAAATACATCCCCCCTCCTTTTTTTAATGCTGGCTCCTGAATAATACTGCATCACCTATGCTTCCACTATAAATTGATTTTACATAAGCTCTTCCCCCCCTTTCAAAAACAGATGTATTTTAAGACACAAAAGGAGCTACTTTTTATTCCCACTAGATCTTTTTAATTCCATCATACTCTTTTTCTTAACTAAATAGGAAAATGTTTCCAACATGCTGAGGATATCCCCTCTTGTTCCCGAATGGATTTTTCTGGAAAAAGAAAGACGACAAAAGCCTTCCAGGAATACTCCCGGTTTTATACCAAATTAAAACCACAGCTGTGTCAAGCTGTTTTTTCAACACAAGCAGGATGTGCTGAGATTTCCACCTCAGTCCTAGAGTAAATTTGCTTGTCCGTGTCGGTTGCTTCCATGTAACATATATGGAATTTACTTTAGACCCGGATGCTAAGTATTTGCACCAGCAATATGAGCAAGCGTATCTGTTTGCAATAAGAGCGTCATGTTGCCGTAGTGTCAGCTATGTAGAGTATGCTTCATAAAGCAACTGAATACTATTATTATAATTGCTACTACTACTATTACCACCACAATGTGTTACCCGTCCTTTACCCTAAGGTGCCAGGACAGATGAATTAAAATGCAACATTAACATTAAAGCACAATATTATCACACTATTAAAAACAGTTTAAAACAAATTGCAGAAATAAGGTGGGTCCTAAGAATATACTTCTCAGGTATCAAAAGCCAGGGTGAACAGGTGCATCTTTAGCATTCACCAAAAGCTGTAGAATGAAGGTGCCAGACACACCTCTGTGGGAAGGGCAATGGAGCAACCAGGAGTGCACCCTCTGCCAATCTTAGCACCCTAGAGGGTAGGTAGGGAAGGAGACAATCTTTCAGGTATTTGAGACCTGGGTCATTCAGGACTTTAAACACTAACGTGAGACACAATAGCTCTTACAGCATTCTGCACATAGTACTCCATTCAGTATACAGAGCAACAAGAGAGTATGGTAAGGAAACAAACATAATACACCCAGGCCTTTCTCAAATTATCTCAGGCTTCAGATCCTTCTCCGTCTTTCACTGGAGGAGACACTTTCACTGGGAAACACAGCAAACTACTACAGGTGGCCACTCCTCTCATTGTGATTTTGTTGCAAGATTTTGTTGGGCTTCAAATCCCATGAGGCCCAGCCAGCATGACCAATGATTCAGGATGGTGGAGTTGTGGTCCATCATCGTCTGCAGGGACCCATCCTTTCCTTACTAGCCACGAGGGAACTATGTGGGAAGCATCTGCACTGCCAAATGCTGCAGGGATTTGCTGTGACTACCCAAAGCAAAGCTGCTCTCTTGCAACCTTCTAGATTTCCACGATGAGTAGCAATGCTTAGTCCTCTTCATGGTGGTAAACCTACGCTTGGGTTGCAGTATGACTTCAGACTGCAGGAGAGAGCCTCATATAATACAATGCTCTGGGGCGGGAGGAGTACAGTGGTACCTCTGGGCTATGAACTTAATTCGTTCAGGAGGTCCGTTCTTAACCTGAAACTGTTCTTAACCTGAAGCACCACTTTAGCTAATGGGGCCTCCTGCTGCTGGGGTGCCACCAGAGCATGATTTCTGTTCTCATCCTGAAGCAAAGTTCTTAACCCAAGGTACTATTTCTGGGTTAGCGGAGTCTGTAACCTGAAGCGTCTGTAACCCGAGGTACCACTGTACCTACGATAAATTCAAGGGACTTAAACGCAGCAGCTCTCAGCTACTTTGTACAAAGGCAAATACTTTGAGCAGATATAACTCAGCATTTTCCTTTTCATCAAAAGAGCGGGGAAACTTATTGTGCATGCACTGGAGAGAAAACTGGAAGTGGAAATCAAAGCTATAACAATTTCTTTTAAAATTCAACCTACCCCTCCCACTGCAATGATAATCAGTATTGTCAGCTCCAACATGCTGGTCATGTCTGGGGTATGTATACCACTCATTCTCTGCAGCACCTCATGTATGCAATTGGGGAGATGCAGAAGGGCAGTCTATTTGTGGAAACCTTATTGGATCACATAAGTTTCCTGCAAAGTCAGGGGAATAGACTTCAATGCGGCATAAGCACTTGGATCAGAGCATTTACTTCCTGGCACTCTCTCAACAGCTTTGAAAGGTAATACTTCAAAAAGAGCATAAATATACAAGATGGGCACAATTAAGTACGCATAACTTCAGTGCAAGAGCAGTCATACATCATCCATGCAAAATGAACCGTATTGCCTAATCAATGCTAGAACTGTTCAAATCCCACTCTCGAAAAATCTACGATTCTGCAGTCAATTGCAGAGATGTAAAGGAAGATTAGTAGTTAAATACTTTAGCTTATTAAGCTAGTGAGTAATTGTCACATGCCAGACCTATGACTGAATACTGTTATGTCTTTGGGGTTTTGTCAAGCCAATGTTCATTTAAAAAGAAAACTTCCACGACAAAGTAGTATTTCATAAGATGAAAATTCAGTCCAGTGACTAAATCTGAGTATTATCGTAAGCCTAACCACATGGATTCCCAAAAACAGAATGAAAATGATGGTTACTCTTCTGTTATGATTTGGTATCTATGGCAATAGCTTTCATCAGCTTCATGACAAACATTCAGAGGCAGGAACTAGAGAGGCAATGGTGTTTCATTAAGGAAAATAAAAAGTGATGCTTCTTAGTAAGACATACATATCCTCTCCAGTTCTTGCATTAGATTCAAATTCCTCTCTCTCTAAGGCAGGCATAGGCAAACTCGCCCCTCCAGATGGTTTGGGACTACAACTCCCATCATCCCTAGCTAAGAAGACCAGTGGTCAGGGATGATGGGAGTTGTAGTCCCAAAACATCTGGAGGGGCGAGTTTGCCTATGCCTGTTCTAAGGTAACACTCCCTTTAGTCTCTTTTTTGCAGTGCATTTTTGGCCCCCTTTACTGTTTACAGTAAAGGCTCATTGAAAGCCAATTTCACTATATTATCTTCATGTTGTCTGTTGTATACAAAGCTGGAGTATAAGGAATTCTACTTATGGTGCCCCATAAATATAAATACTATTTATATTGTCAAAGCCATCTGCTTGTCCCTCAATACGTTTTATATTTAAATATATGTACATGTGCACACAAACACTCAGCTTTTCAGTTCCAGAAGACCCGCAAGGCAGCACACAAAACATCAATGAAAACAAATAAATAAGAACTAAGAGTCCACAGCAAAATAAACAAAAGTACTGAAGGTTATGCCTTCAACTAAACAATGTCTCTAACTGCAGCCACTGCTGCTTTGTTTACTGAATTCTACATGAAGAGATTGTAGGTTACAACAGTTGTGTTTAATGAAAAACCCAGCCCCAGGCCATGACAACAGTGACCCCCATGTTACAGAGGAGTGAGTGGATTTTGCAGTGCTGGACATAATTTTTAATTGGAAAATTTCTATGCAAATAGGATGAATTGCATTGGAAAGCCAATGACTCCGTTGGTAGAACATGAGACTCTTAATCTCAGGGTTGTGGGTCTAGTTGGACTAGATAAGCCTTGTGGTCCCTTCCAATGCTACAATTCTATTATTCCGATGTTCTAAAGGGTATCTAATTTAGAATGTTTACTTTACTTGAGTTCAGTAAGCAGAGCTAAGAACTTTGAAACTGCCAAGCTTGCCTAATAATGTATTTTTAATTGGTAACCATTCATTTTCACTAATGAACTTATGAAATGGAATATTCTCCGCAAAAACAGAAAGCACTGAAAAATGTTCTACCCCACATAAAATTGTCTATTACTAAGCTAATTATAGTTATTACCACCTTAAGGGGCGTTTTATGGATCTGAACATATTGCCTTAGGCAATTAATGGGAGTGGGGGATCAAATTTTTATTTACTGCTACGGAAAAAAAGAAAATCAAGATAAAGCTTCCAACACGAAAATACTAAAGCTCTCCAAAAAGTAGAGTTACATGCAATTAACATTTGTGTATTTTTAATGTAGCTTTGCATAGCCATAATAGGACTTTTAAAATATGACACAGGCAGGTAACATGCTATTAAAAAGTATATTGGGTCATGAAATGTCTATATACAGGGCAGGATATTGGCCTTTTGCTAACATGAAAAGATGCATGGCAGTGAGTTTTAGATCTAGTGTGCCAGAACCACAAATATGCCCATAAAATGGTAATTACAAGGCAGAGGATAACATGAAATTACAAGGTGCAATCTACCTTCTACCTCCTTCCTAGCCTAGGGCAATATATAGTCCACATTAGCATCCACACCAAAGGAAGAGGAGAAGGAGGTATGGAAGCGGATACCTTTGAACAAGTTAAAATTACAACTGTGGGAAATGTATAATATCTGTTCAAGAAATATTATTTTATCTGTTCAAATGTTTTCTAAAAGAAAGGATTTCATATTTTCTAAAACAGCACTTCATTTCTTAAGTACGTATCGGAAACACTATCACAAAATTAATTTTGATTTTTTTTTTGCCTTTCAGATTGAAAAAGCTTATTGACCAAGACGCAGCCTATCAGGCAAAAAAAGAAAAGGAAAACAGCAAGAAAATAAACAAACTGAAGGAGGAACTGACAAAACTCAAAACATTTGCGTTAATGGTCGTGGATGAACAGCAAAGACTCACAGAACAGCTAAGCCAGCAAAGCCAAAAGATCCAAGACTTGACCATCACTGCGGAACAAGCTCATGAGAAACTCTCCACTGCAGAAACAAAAGCTCAAGAAGAGGAACAGAAAGCTCTCCGGCTGGAAGCAGAACTTCAGGCGCAGTCCTGTAAGGCCTGCCAAGAACAGGAGGTCGCCATGGCCAAACTAACCAATGAAGAGAGCCAGAACCGCCAGCTTCGCTTAAAATTAACAGCCCTCAGTCGGCAAATTGATGAACTTGAGGAGACTAATAAGTCATTGCGGAAGGCAGAAGAAGAACTGCAGGACCTGAGAGAGAAAATGAACCGAGGGGAATGCGGAAATTCTACCCTTATGTCTGAAGTGGAAGAGCTAAGGAAAAGAGTACTGGAGATGGAAGGGAAGGACGAAGAACTCATAAAAATGGAAGAACAGTGCAGGGAGCTTCACAAGAAGCTAGAAAAAGAAGCATCCCAGAGTAAGAACTTCAAAGCAGAAGTTGATAAACTCAACAAGAGAATAATGGAGCTTGAGAAACTGGAGGATGCTTTCAGCAAGAGCAAGCAGGAATGTTACTCTTTGAAATGCAACCTTGAAAAAGAAAAAATGTTAACAAAGCAGCTGTCGCAGGAACTGGATGGCTTAAAAGCCCGTATAGGAGAGCTTGAAATAATTGAAAGCAAATTGGAAAAAACAGAGCTAACACTTAAGGAAGATTTGACAAAACTGAAATCATTAACGGTCATGCTTGTAGACGAGAGGAAAACAATGAATGAGAAAATAAAACAAACAGAAGAAAAACTACAAACTGCAAATACACAACTTCAGCTGGAACAAAAAAAAGTTATGTCAGTCACCGAAAAACTGATTGAAGAAAGCAAGAAGGCATTAAAATCTAAAACTGATGCAGAGGAAAAAATGTCCCATCTCACAAGAGACAGGGATGAGTTGAAAAACAAACTAAAAGCAGAGGAAGAGAAAGGAAGTGATCTCTCCTCCAAAATGAACCTGCTAAGGAAAAAGCTTCAGTCCTTAGAAGCCATTGAAAAGGAGTTTCTTAAAAATAAACTTAAGGAAACTACCAAGCCTAGTCCATCTTTGCAGCAAGAAAACAACAAGATTAAAGAACTAGCCCAGGAAATTGAGAGGCTCAAGCACAAACTTAAAGAAATGAAAGCCATAGAAGATGATCTCATGAAAACAGAGGACGAATTTGAATCTTTAGAACGTAGATATATCAATGAACAAGACAAAGCCAGATTCCTATCAGAGGAACTTGATGTTGTGAAAAGAGAATTGGCTCGGTATAAGTTAGCAGAGAAGACGGAATGCAACCACGAACAGAGATTATTCAGGAAACTCAAGGAAGAAGCAGCCAAATCAGGACACCTTTCAAGGGAAGTAGATGCACTGAAGGAGAAAATTCATGAGTACATGGCAACAGAAGATTTAATATGTCATCTAAGGGAAGACCATACAATCCTGCAGAAGAAACTCACTCACCAAGAAAACAAAAACAAAGAATTGGGAAGAGAAATGGAAATCCTTACTAAAGAACTAGAGAGGTATCGGCGTTTCAGTAAGAGCCTCAGACCAAGTCTCAATGGAAGGAGAATTTCCGACTTGCAAGTTCTCTCTAAGGAAGTTCAAACAGAACCAGCAGACAATGAACCACCTGATTACAAGAGTCTAGTTCCTTTGGAACGGGCTGTCATAAATGGACATTTATATGAAGAGAGTGACAATGAAGAAGACGACGACAACAATGATGATGAGCAAACAATATCCTTCAAGTACAATGCCGCTGTTGCAAATGCAGTAAACAATAGTAAACTTTGGATACCATGGATGAAGTCCAAAGAAAGCCACATCCAAAATGGAAAAGTTCTCACCAAGCAGAATGGAAACTGCATTCAGCCTGGAAATTTGGTTCTAAGCCATACACCAGGCCAGCCTCTTCATATAAAAGTTACTCCTGACCATGGACAAAACACAGCTACCCTTGAAATAACAAGCCCTACTACAGAGAGTTCCCACTCTTTTACAAGCACAGCTGTGATACCCAACTGTGGCACACCAAAGCAAAGAATAACCATAATTAAAAATGGGTCTTTGACGCCTATAAAATCTAAAGTAGCTGATGGTTATACAAGTCCAGAGCAAGCCGTGCCACCACTTACTGTGTCTGCCTTTGCTAGATCTCAAACACCTGAATCATGTGGCTCAGTAACTCCTGACAGGACAATGTCCCCTCTGGCTCTTACAAGTTCTTCAAGTTCCCCGGAGCAGGTACTTTCACCAGAGCCTCTGGAAACTGGTGACAAGCATGCTATCTTTAGAGTATCTCCTGAAAGGCAGTCATCCTGGCAGTTTCAAAGATCTAACAGTTCTGGTTCTAGTGTGATAACTACTGAAGATAATAAAATACATATTCACTTAGGAAGCCCTTATGTTCAAGCTATTCCTAATTCAGCAAAAAACATTAGCCCTTGCACCACAGCGCAGGATAGCAGAAGTCCAGCGTTAGCTAATGGAACGCCAACTAAAGCTATCAACAAAATCACCAGCAGCATCACTATTACACCAACAGCCACTCCTCTCTCACGGCAATCACAAATTACAGTAAGTAATGTGTATAACTGACCCTCCCTCGCTGTGTTGACTTACTTACTTACCACCAGTACAAACTTATACTCTACATCCTAGCAAGAAAGATTTGGGACTATTTTAATTAGAACTTTGTGAGAATTCCTTGCATGTGGTCCAACAACAGCATACAGAACTAACATGAAGATCCGTCTCTTTAAACATATATAAAGTGTGCACTTACTGTATTACCTGTTCATTTAAATAACTTTTTGTAAGACACTTAAGACTTGCACCTGTATAAATGCATCTTTGTGTATTGACGTTTTCAATAACTGACATTATTTCTTGACTGAAACTTTTTGGGTGAAATATTTTAACATTACAAAACAGTAAATAATTGTGTTTTTTAACCACTGCCTGCAGAAATCATTTCGTTTTTGTTCCTCTGTATGTGAATTTTTGCACGTAAAACAGTTTGATTTTAATCTTTAGACAGCGTGTTGATTTTCGTTCACTACCTTACTCATTCCCTGATTTTTCTATTGCTATACGGATCAGTACTTTCTGATCAAATAGCATACAAAATTGCATGTACTTTAAAATAATGATGCATGAAATTACATGAGACCCCAGAGTAGCATAGTGGTAAAGAGAATGAGTCGAGAGCCAGAAAGTGGCTGAGGTGAGATCTGAGCCAGCAATGAGCTCTCTGAGTAGAATAAGAGAAACCACTATCACTAATTTTCAGGATTGAAGAGAATATGTGCAAAATACTTTCAGCACTTGGGATAGCACTATATCAATTCAAAGCAAGCAAGTAAAAATATTTCAAAGCAAGCAAGGAAAAACATTTGGGGGAAATGTAATCTGGTAGTTCTCCCCCCCCCCCAATAATGCAAACTGGATCGTGAGAATTATACTCCAACTTCTTTAAGCCAGTTATTTCTCTCCCTTACCCACACACTTTGAATACGGGGAGCTACTTTACAGCAAGTCAAAATATTCATCGAGCCTAGCATTCCTTACTCTGACTGGCAGCAGCTCTCCAGGATCTCAGGCAGACGTCATGTGATCCTATTAACTGAAGATGCCAGGAATTCAACCTGGGAACCTCCTGGATGAACTGCAATAGCTTTGCCACTAACCTGTATCAAATTAGGTACCGTATTTTTCGCCCTATAGGACACACTTTTCCCCCTCCAAAAATGAAGGGGAAATGTGTGTGCGTCCTATGGGGCGAATGCAGGCTCCTTGGCTTCAGCGATAGCAACGCGAAGCCTCCGAAGCCTGCGCTCCAGAGGCTTCGCGTTGCTTTCGCTGAAGCCAGGAGAGTCTGCTCTTTGAGGCTGGCGGTGGGGGAAAGCAGCGCTTCCCCCCATCGCCAGCCCCAGAGGATCGGGGGGCAGCGGGAGGCGCACAACGCCTTTGCGCTACTCTCCAACCCCGCTTTGAGCCCTACAAGCTGGGTCGAAAAGCCCGCAGGAGCCGCGCACCCTTTAAAGGGTGCGTGGCTCCTGCGGGCTTTTATGTGGGGGGGGGGTTCCCCCACCTCCCAAAAAGCAGGCAAAAGCTACGCGCTCTTTAAAGGCGGCTTCTGCTGGCTTTTCTACAAGGGGGGGGGAATTCCCACTCCTCGTAGAAAAGCCCGCAGGAGCCGCACAGCCTTTAAAGAGCGCGCCGCTCTTGGGGGCTTTTCCCCAAGGAGAGAGAAGGGACTGACTGGCCGTTTCAGTCCCTTTTCCCTCCTGGTTGAAAAGCCCGCAGGAGTCGCGTGCGGCTCCTGTGGGCTTTTGCGGGAGGTGGGGGAATTCCGCCACCTCCCGCAAAAGCAGGGAGAAGGTCTTGGAGTAGCACACAGGTTGCGTGCAGCCTGTCCGCTGCTCCCAGAGCTGCAGGGGGGGGGATCATATTTTTTCCCTTGATTCCCCCCCCCCCTGAAAACTAGGTGCGCCCTATGGGCCGGTGCACCCTATAGGGCGAAAAATACGGTAGTGAACACATAAAAAAAAATTACCATCACATCTAATTCTGACAGACAATATTCAATGAATACCAAGGCAGTGTAAAAATGAAGCCCAAGTTCTATTAAGGATAACAGCTGCCTGTACTATGGGCTAAACTATAAAATTTGTCCTTAACTTTGGGTGCATTCACAAATATTTCACTGCAAACACACACACCAGCGTTGTACCAAGTACCCAACAGATTTTTGCTCCTATAAACATGCAAATATGATTCCAACACTACCCCCCTTTTTAACATGACCACTTCATTAAAGAAAGGAAAATCAGCAAAGGTTTTAAGTGTTATAAATAAATTGAGACATATAAATTCATTCATTTAAAAATACATTTATTCCACCTTTCCATATGTATGTTGTAGGTAGCTCTCAGAAAGACAAAAGAAAATATCAACACAACATTAAAATCTAATACAAAGAACATGAGCATAATCCACAATGGCACAACAACCTGCTGTCCACAGACAGCTGTTGTTCAGTCAGATGCCCAACAAGACAGCAGAACAAGTTTATTCAAACATGAAACACAACTTTTTCAAATGGGAACTTAGTGAAACAGAAGGTGGCAATTTAAACTCCCTGGAGAATGCATTCCAAATACAAGGACCATCACTGAAAAAGCCCCACTTCCATTTGCCACTCACCTAATCCCTGAAGGTGGGGGCACTAGCTAATGGTGCCCTCCAAAAAGCCAGATTCATGTAGAAACAGGTGACCCTGTAAGGCAGGAGGGGAACTGGAACTGTCTAGTGGGCCAGGCTGTTCTCTCCTCTGGCCCATACCAGGTTTGACAGGTAGGTGAAATTGGCCATTTGTCAATCACCTCCCAATGATCTCAGGTGACATTTTTTGCCCACAGACATTTGACAGAGCACTTTGGAAAACATTTCACAAAACAGCACTTTGCAAGACCGGACAATCAGCTGACTAGGGGTGCCCACAAACCTATTTTTGGCTGAGCCAGTTTTGTTACCTGTCTTGATGCCATATATGACATCAGGTGTAGGGCATGGCTTGGCCAGAACTATCTCCTAGGCCATATGAGGAGGCCTGGTGGGACTAATTAGGCCCGTGAGCCTGAGGTTTCCCATGCCTGCTGTAAGGCAAAGGCATATCCAAGATTCAAGTCATAAATTGGAATATCTGTAAGTTGGTATTCCAGTATGCATGTAACACTAAACCATAGTTAACAATTAACTATGGTTTAATATGAATGAGCAGTGTGCTGGTGCATGGTGCTGATTAGTGCATACTTCGCTCCGCCTCCAATCCTATCTCTGATGCAGCTGGGGAAAAGACGCTATAAAGGCTGGCTTGGTGTTAGATGTTAACCAGTGCTCCTAGTTCCCCCACCCCACCTCCCCCAGCAAACCATAAGGAGTCAGCCAATAACAAATAGTGGCTTTTGTTCATGGTTTGGTTAAACTGTTCAGTCTCATTAAACCATACGTATTTTTAAACTATGGTTTAATGTATGACTCAGACCAAAACGTTACAATTTCCGTGGTAAAATAAAGTGATAAATTAAAGGTGCAGTTAAGGGGGGGGGGAGCTTTTACAGATGTTTAATCTAAAGTACAAGGAGAGCCTACTGAAATTAAGGTAATCGTGTTCATGACCTGCAGCCTTCATAGGTATTGCTCATATTTTCCAAGCAAAAGGTATGTGCATCAGCAATCACATTGGAACAGTTATATTTAAAACAGGTGTGAATTGGGGGGGGGGTTGTCTCAGGTGGAATAAGAGGTATTTTGAGGGGTAAGTAAGCTTGTGATGTTGTATTAACAAAAATTCACATTAAATACCAATACAGTGGTACCCCGCAAGACGAACGCCTCGCAAGACGGAAAACCCGCTAGACGAAAGGGTTTTCCGTTTTGGAGGCGCTTTGCAAAACGAATTTCCCTATGGGCTTGCTTCGCAAGACGAAAGCCCATAGGGAAATCTCCGGGGACCTCTTTTAAATGCTAGCGGTGGGGAGCAAAGCCTTTCCCCCCACTCCGGCCTTCAGAAGAGGTCCAAGAAGGCTGGCGGGGGCCGAAAGGCTTTGCTCCACAGCGCCAGCATTTTAAAAGCAGTCCGGGATAGCAGCGAAGCGCTTCCCGCTATCCCAGACGGCTTTTGAAGGCAGGAGAGATCCGCGAAGCCTGGGCGCTCTGATGTCAGCGCGCGCAGGCTTCGGCATGCCGGCCACTCTCCGCCAGCAGCGGCAGCGCTGCCACTGCTGGCGGAGAGGTCTGCGAAGCCTGGGCGCGCTGATGTCAGTGCGTGCAGGCTTCGGCATGCCGGCAACTCTCCGCCAGCGCGCGCAGGCTGCCGCTGCTGGCGGAGAGGTCCGCGAAGCCTTGGCCAGACAGCTTTTGAAGGCAGGCGGGGGGGAGCAAAGACTTTCGCCCCCGCCAGCCTTCAGAAGAGGTCCAGGACCTCTTCTGAAGGCTGGCGGGGGGCAAAAGTCTTTGTCCCCCCTGCCTGCCTTCCCAGGGGCTTTTAAATCGCCCCGGACAGCGGAGAAGTCCTCCGCTGTCCTGGGGCGATTTTAAAATGCCGCCCGCCAGCATTTTAAGATCGCCCCGGACAGCGGAGAAGCCCTCCGCTGTCCCGGGGTTTTTTAAAATGCTGGGGGTGGGAAAAAAAGCCCTTGTCCCCCCCCCCCAGCCTTCAGAAGAGGTCGGGGGACAGACTGTCCCCGGACCTGGTCTGAAGTCGGTTTCCCTAGGAACGCATTAATTGATTTTCAATGCATTCCTATGGGAAACCGTGCATCGCAAGACGAAAAACTCGCAAGAAGAAAAAACTTGCGGAACGAATTAATTTCGTCTTGCGAGGCACCACTGTATTCTTAAACAACTCAGTATCTTCTACACTTACAGTGCAATCCTATATATATATATATATATCTACTTAGGAGTAAGCCCCACTGAGTTCAACAAGGCTTGCTCCCCCAGGTGCAAGCCTTAGTTATTCTGGTTTGATATTACAAAAGAAAGTAAAATATATTTCAGATTGCTTTATCAGCTGCATTTAAGTCTTTAAGACATAGATCACCATCTAGAGAAATTTAGACACACCTTAAATTCTGCTGAAATCCATGGAAATTCACATTGATTACTTTCTCTGGATTACAAGCATAAAAAGAAGCATCTCTTTTGGTTAGGCTTTTGCTGAAATTCTAGGATTATTATGAAGAGGTGTTTTCAAAAGCTGAGAAAGTTAACTATTAGAAGAACAGCAGCACAGTTGCTGAACTATTTATTTAGTTTGCAAGAATATATCAGGAATAATGTGCATTCAACAGAGACAAGATTTAAAAGATGAGTGGATCCTATCAGGAAATAGCAGGCAAAAATAACCAGGGATCCAATAAAGCCTTGCTTTGGATGAACTTTTCAGGTATCGACTATAACTACGCGAGAAAAAGAAATTGAATTGAACTAAACACACAAAACATGATTTGCAAATGTGAATAGTTTGCCAATTTGACAAAACAAAACTACCAAATAGATGTTTGGTTTTTTGAAGGTAAATAACCCAAGGTAAACCTAGGATGCAGTCCATAAAACTATCCTATCAATCGACTGAAAGAGCTGGTTTCACTTTTCAAAAAAATGAGTCCCATTCCACACAACTGGCTAATCTGCCAGGACGGAATCCCGGATGTACACATGATCTAACAGAGGAAGATGCAAACAAACTGCATATACAAATGCAGACAAGAAAAGAGGCATTATTTTCAAACTGGGCCGGAGCAAGCATGGTAACACACCTTATTTAAAATGTCAGCCAAAGGGGGAGGCATTGCACCCCTGCATTCCAGTGCAGATAGGATTCCGATACAAACCACAAGTTTGTGTTTTTAACCCAGGTATCTAACCAGTGGCGTAGCGTGGGTTGTCAGCACCCGGGGCAAGGCAAGTAATTTGCGCCCCCTAACCCGCGGATTTGCACCCCCGAACCCTAACCACCAGATGTTGCACCCGGTGCAGCCGCCCCCCCCTGCACCCCCCACGCTACGCCACTGTATCTAACTACAGGTATTTGAAGCATATTATTAAATCTGTTTTAGTACGGTGGTCAGCTTGGCCCACATAACATACAAATAATGCAAGAACTACATACAGTGGTGCCTCGCAAGACGAAATTAATTCGTTCCGCAAGTCTCTTCGTCTTGCGGTTTTTTCGTCTTGCGATGCACGGTTTCCCATAGGAATGCATTGAAAATCAATTAATGCGTTCCTAGGGAAACCGCCTTCAGACCAGGTCCGGGGACAAGGGCTTTTCTTCCCACCCCCAGCATTTTAAAAAACCCTGGGACAGCGGAGGACTTCTCCGCTGTCCGGGGCGATCTTAAAATGCTGGCGGGCGGCATTTTAAAATCGCCCCGGACAGCGGAGGACTTCTCCGCTGTCCGGGGCGATTTAAAAGCCCCTGGGAAGGCAGGCAGGGGGGACAAAGACTTTCGCCCCCTGCCCGCCTTCAGAAGGTGTCCCCGCCCCCCTCCCCACTTCGGAACAGCTTTCCGAAGTGGGGCGGCTGGGGCAGGTGTCCCCGCCCCCCCTCCCCACTTCGGAACAGCTTTCCGAAGTGGGGCGGCTGGGGCAGGTGTCCCCGCCCCCCCGCCCCACTTCGGAACAGCTTTCCGAAGTGGGGCGGCTGGGGCAGGTGTCCCCGCCCCCCCGCCCCACTTCGGAACAGCTTTCCGAAGTGGGGCGGCTGGGGCAGGTGTCCCCGCCCCCCCTTCAGAACAGCGTTTTAAAATGTTGGGGGTCGGCAGCGCTTCGCTCCCGACCCCCAGCATTTTAAAACCTTCCCGGGACACGGGGAGATTTTAAAATGCTGGGGGTCGGCAGCGCTTCGCTCCCGACCCCCAGCATTTTAAAACCTTCCCGGGACACGGGGAGATTTTAAAATGCTGGGGGTCGGCAGCGCTTCGCTCCCGACCCCCAGCATTTTAAAACCTCCCCGGGACATGGGGAGATTTTAAAATGCTGGGGGTCGGCAGCTAACGCTTCGCTCCCGACCCCCAGCATTTTAAAATCTCCCCGGGACAGAGACTTCTCTGCTGTCCCTTGGAGATTTTAAAATGCTGGGGGTCGGCAGCGAACGCTTCGCTCCCGCCCGCCAGCATTTTAAGATCGCCCGGGGCAGGCGGGGGGGGGAAGGCAGGCGGGGGGGAGCAAAGACTTTTGCCCCCCGCCGGCCTTCAGAAGAGGTCCTCTTCTGAAGGCCGGCTGTGGGCAAAAGTCTTTGCTCCCCACCGCCAGCATTTCCCTATGGGCTTTCGTCTTGCGATGCAAGCCCATAGGGAAATTCGTCTTGCGAAGCACCTCCAAAACAGAAAACCCTTTCGTCTTGCGGGTTTTCCGTCTTGCGAGGCATTCGTCTTGCGGGGTACCACTGTACTTGTAATCCTGGTCTTATAGATCAGAGCCCCAATTTAACAGGAGAAATTTATTAGGCATGTGAGGCAAATTTCTGGGTTTAAGCGTTGCACCTCAGGGAACACTCCTCAAGATAAGAATATGTGCTGCAGTGGAACAAATAGCTACCTTTCATAGGAACAATAGAACAACAACAAAAACCCTATTGTTTCTATACAGCAGAACTACATGAACATCAAGAAAAGAGCTTTCGTGTGCATGCACACTTCTTCAGACACCAAGAAGTGTGCATGCACACAAAAGTTCATACCACTAACAAACTTATTTGGTCTCTAAGGTGCTACTGGACGGAATTTTTTTATTTTGTTTCAACTACGGCAGACCAACACGGCTACCTGCCTGTAACTAGAATCAATAGGTGTAGACAATAAATGACCAAGCCACATGCAACAGCAGCTACTTATACAGTACAGAAAGACTGGCTGAGAACATCCTATTAAAGCATTCTATATAATTACAATGATTAAAAGGATCACACCTGGACTAATTATCAGTAACTCAACTGAAGACAGTCTAATTTGATTTGATTTATTAAAAAAAGATCAAAAGGAGAGACAAGACAGTAAGGTTTCTGCAAAGTTCTAAAGGTTGACTATCTACTGTACTTCAAGCTCTGCTTGGCTCATTTAATAATGCCAAGCCACAACTCTCTTTTATCATCACTAGAAACCTGCATATGCTGCTGACTTGCATGTAATTTATAGTGATTTGAAAAGGACTTACTCATGAGAAAAATATGTATAGGCTCACAGTTCAATAGAATAAAAGACCTATTCCAAACTCCAATTCTATGCCAAATACCATGTTAAAAAAGAAAAACCTATCATAATATTACTATAACGGGTTGGCAACCGATTATGCCAACTGCCCCTAAGGTTCCTCTGCTTTTCACTTAAATATAGGGTTTCTTTCTAAATGCTTCAAATGGTAACCACATCCTGTGAAATTAAGCAATTCTATCCTGAACCCACATTAAATTAAACAACCTATAATGCAAACTTTAGAAATCCTTGGGTGATCAGTTGCATCATAAAGGGCAACATGAACAAGTATAAAATCATGCATTTGCCCATTATTTCCCTGAGGCTATCCCAACTGAATGCTGTAACTGAAAACAGCAAAAATCTAAGACTATTTAGCTCATATTGTGCACCACCCAGGCAAGTACTGCTTTTGTGGATCAGACCAAATATACTTCTAGGGCAGGGGTCTGCAACCTGCAGCTCCGGAGCCGCATGTGGCTCTTTTACACCTTTGCCATGGCTCCGGGGCGGATACTAGCGAGGGGAGGAGGCGCATTGTGCGCCCCGACACTCCCCACTGTGGCGGGCAATGTACTGGCTGTGATGTCGCATGGGGGTGGTGCGTGCGTTAGTCACGCACCGTCCCGACGTCACCTTCCCGCCCGCCCGCTACATTGTAAGGGGCATGTACACTGTTTTGAAGGGGAGTGGAGAACACACACACACACAAAAAGGTAACTTGTTAATTTAACGTTTATTTCTATGAGGAGGAGTAATTCTGAGGAGTCAAACAAAGAAATAATAATAAAAAGTGACAAAAAAGTTATTTTTATAATGACGAGTTTTGCGGCTCCCAGTTTTTTCTTCTTTGGAAATGGGTCCAAGTGGCTCTTTTTGTCTTAAAGGTTGCAGACCCCTGTTCTAGGGCGACGCTACATCTCCCACAGTGGCCAGCTATGTTCTGCCTCCACCACTGGAGATGGCATGTTTGGAGTCGCAAGTGAAGAGAGTGCTGTTGAATTCAGGTCTTGCTTGCAGGACTCCTATAGGCTTCTGGCTGGCCACTGAGGGAACAGGATGCTAGATGAGATGGGCCTCTGACCAGATCTTAAAAAGGTTCTTCTTACATTATTATGCCACTGGTGAGCTCACAAAGAGAACTAGAGGAAAAGCCGTTTATAGCTTGTTCCCAGCGTTTGACATAAGTTTAGCAGCGAAGACCTAAAAATATTGTGCTAGGAAAAAGAGAAGGGCAGAAGCAGGGTAAAAGTGACCTTCCTTTCCTTGGCACTCCCAGTTCCTTTGCCTCAGTCTGGTCAGTAGGCTCATCTGCCGGCCAACTCCAAGAAACAGATACTAAACCCAGTGGTTGTCAGTAACAGGCTGCTTGCCTAAGTGGTTCTTTCTAACGCCACAAAACAGAAAGACCTGGCACATACACATTCAACATCTTAAAAGGCGGCTGTAATCTATCTACAAAAGTGGAAAACTTGAGCACATTTTACTTCCCACTAATGTCAATGGCAACCATCATCACTTGTTCAGCATTATTCCATTGAAATCAGCTGAATCCAGAAGCTTGGCTTGTGCCCACCCTTGGTATTTACAAATGATTGCCAACTTTTTATATCAGGGATGACAGTTAGGTTTCTGTCTCTAACCAATATGGCCTTATGGATCATATATACCTGGAGATAAGCATCCTTGCAGTAAACAATGCCAGATTTGAGAATTGTATCAGGTGCAACTTCGTAGCTGAAGGGTCCTTAGAAGGCAGGGGTGAGGGATCTGGCGCCCTTCAGATATTATTAGACTCCTGCTCTCATCATCCCCAGCCAGCATGACCAATGGTCAGGGATGATTTTTTTATTTGTTTATTTCAAGTTTGTGGACTGCTTTTCATCAAGGGGTCTAGAAGGTGGCAACACAAGAACAGGCCTTTCCTGTGGTGGCTCCCCACTTGTGGAATGCTCTCCCCAGGGAGGCTGACCTGGCACTTTCGTTACATATTTTTAGGTGCCAGGCAAAAACTTTCCTCTTCTCCCAGGCCTTTGTTTAATTAGCCAATCAATGGCCTTTTAAACTGGGGGAGAGGTATTGTTTTTCTTGTTACTATGTTATGCATTTGTGTTTTTATATCGTAAACTGCCCTGTGATCCTTGGATGAAGAGCAATATAGAAACTTAATAAACAACAACAAGAAGATGATCCTAAGTACCTGAAGTTCTGCTACCTCATAGAATCATAGAAGTGTAGAATTGGAAGGGACCCTGAGGATCATCTAACTTAACTCTCTGCAATTCAGCAATCTCAACTAAAGAATCCATGACAGGCGGACATCCAACCTCTGCATAAAAACATCCAATGAAGGAGAGACCACAACGTGCAGAGGGAGTTGGTTCCACTGTCGAACAGCTCTTACCGTCAGAAAGTTCCTCCTGATCTTTAGTAGGAATCTCCTTTCTTGTAACTTGAATCCAACGGTTTGGGTCCTACCCTCCATAGCAGGAGAAAACAAGCTTGCATATTTGTATGTGTGTGTATATACATATATCACTTTTATTGTACGAAACATGCTTCACAATCCTGATTTCACCAAGCTACGTAAGCCCTGTGAAACAAGGTACTGTATTAATTTGTACTGCAGACATGAAAAATTTAAGCTGACACACAGGGGCAGTTGCCAAAGAACTCCAAGGCTAAACTGGTATTTGCACGTGGGTTTCTTTGGCTATATGTATTGCCAAAGAGGAATTAGAAGCATTTGGAAATCTTACAGGAAAGGAACTAATCAGGAATACTTCCTAAGTAGAACTGAACTCAGCAATTCAGGCAGAAGCATTAATAAAATTTTATTATTATTCTGACCCCCTCCTTTGGTAATTCTTCACAGAACTCTAGCCCAATGGTTGCCATCAATTTGATTTGAACTGATTTTATAATGAAATGATTTTAGAATGCTGTATTGTTTTACTGTTGTTAGTCGCTCTAAGCCCGGTTTCGGCTGGGGAGGAAGGGATATAAATAAAAATTTATTATTTATTTATTATTATCATTAAAAAATAACCAGAAACAGACCAGCCCATTTATTCCAGGCTCTCTCATACACGAAACAATTTTCTTCTCAGCATATCAGATCTTCTGCCCAGGTGGGGGATAAATATGAAGGGAAACCAGCTTCTACCCATAGGTATATGAAGGGAACTTGACTACATCACACTCAGCAGACTATAAATGGAACAGAAATTAAGCAATTGCACCCTCTGTAGGCCAAACCTTATCAGTTCAACATCATATACACACAAATTCCATTCACCAGTTAATTTTTCAAAGAGGGGATGTATGTGCACAATCAGACATCAGATATACACATGCAAGGCTGGTCCAAGCGGGCCTTCTGCCCACATAAAACATTAGGTAAAACAAATTAAATAGGGGAGTAAAGTACCCCAGTAGGCAATGTTCAGCTTCCATTGCTCTCTCATGTTTGTAGCCTCTAAGTGCCATAAGGTAAAGGTAAAGGGACCCCTGACCATTAGGTCTAATCGTGGCCGACTCTGGGGTTGCAGCGCTCATCTTGCTTTATTGGCCAAGGGAGCCGGCGTACAGCTTCCGGGTCATGTGGCCAGCATGACTAAGCCACTTCTGGTGAACCAGAGCAGCGCACAGTAACGCCATTTACCTTCCCGCCGGAGCGGTACCTATTTATCTACTTGCACTTTGACATGCTTTCAAACTGCTAGGTTGGCAGGAGCAGGGACCGAGAAACGGGAGCTCACCCTGTCACAGGGATTTGAACTGCTGATCTTCCAATCGGCAAGTCCTATGCTCTGTGGTTTAACCCACAGCGCCACCTGCGTCCCCTAAGTGCCATAGTTGTTTGCATTTTCAGATTGCGAGTCACACTCTTTATCCTTTCCAGCTGATCAGCAGGATAAAAGCCTTCCTTGCAGAATCAGTCTTTCTGAACATCTCCCTCTTGGTTGCCTTAAAAAAAAACCTCAGTAGACTTTGGGAGCAACAGGTGCCCTTGATAGCTGTTTGGAAGCTGCAGCTAATGAACAACACCGTGGCCCACCTGCTGATCGAAGAAGAGCCACAGTACCCAGAATCAGCTGAGCACCCATATTTATTCCAGGACACTATCCAAAGTGTTAATTTTTGACCTGTGAAGATTTTTACACTATGTTGATTTGCAATCTCCAAGATCAGTCAATACCTCTGATTATACACTTATTTGGTGTGGTTTTTAGCAGCTAAGTTTAATGGGTTTTGTTTAATGCAGGGATTGGAAACCTGTAGCCTTCTAGTCATCACTTTCTAGTCTTCACCCCAATAATTACCTATGCTGGCTGGAGGCCAACGATATTTAGATGTCCACAGGTTCTCTATCCCTACTTATATTTAGTGCAGTCTTGTCGTTTCCTTCTTGTCCACCATGAATTGCAGCTGCCTCAAGGTTGCATCCAAGGGGCTAAAAGATGGCTTTTTCTTCTAGCCTGCTATCTGCACAGCTCCAGAAAGAGGTGCAACAAGCCACTGCCATCTCAAGCCACACACGTGTCTTTCTTATAATTATTTATTAAAGTATTCATATACCGTCACCCTAAAAAAAAATCAGGGAAGTGTATAACAACATAAAGACATTTAAAAACAATACAAAGCAATCTCTAAAATGACTAGCTACTCAGCGTACATTTTAGACAACTGCATAAACCTGTCAACATGGAAAGGTGTTTAAGAGATATCTAAGTCAAAAGCAAGGATGCCTGCCAAATCTTCCCGTGTCTTCTAATTTTACAAAAAGTGAAAGCAGCCTAGACACCAAATCACAAAGTGACCAAATGATCACAGAAGTGCTGTTCCTGATTAATCCTATTAGACTGTAAATCAGGATACAGCTAAAAAAAAAACTGAACAGAAATAAATATTTCATGTTGCTCTCACCCAAAATATGGACCCAAAAATATTTCCTTTGCTTTCTCTGATGGTCCCTTTCACAACACATCTTGAGCAATTTGTAAAAACATTTGTCTTGATTATCTACTTGGTTCAGTTAGCTCTGTAACAAAATCTAGAACCCCACTGTTCATAATTTGGTCAAGCGCAATCCCCAGTGACACTTAAAAAAACATGCTTCAGAGTTTGAAAATGGTCATTTTCTACAAACTATTGAACTTTGCTGCCATCTAGAGACAAAGTCCTTCACAGCTCTTACATTCCTATCTGTTATCTTCTTTAAAAACAACCCCAAAACTGTATTATTCCAGCAATTTTAAGTTATATTTCATGCCAATTTGTATGTTTAGTTTACTAAAGAACTGTGCAAACTGCCAGCCTTAACAATTACTCCTCTCCCTTTTCTTTTGTAATCTATCCCAGATTGCTGATGTCTTCCGTCAAGCGATTCCTACGCGGATCCCTAAACCAAAGAATACCAGTGCAGCTGTAGTACCAGTGAGGACACCTACTGGGCAACTCAAGACCCCACTCCAGGACAGTAAATCTGGAAAATCACACATCACCAAAACCATTCCCAGCGTTGTCATTCAAAATGGTGGGAAAAGATAGACTGGCCTGATATGTAATAGAATAATGTCTAACTTTTGAGTAATGAGGATACACCATGCCCATTTTGTCCCCAAGACCTATGCAAGTAAAAGGTAATATAAAAGCATCATACCTGGGCAGAAAACGTTGACACTGGAATTGTAAAGCAACAGGACATGCTTATGAAGTTTCTGTTCTCCACAAAGCATATTCCCGATCTGTACCGAGTAGCACATTAACAGAGGTTGCCTCTTAGCACAGAGTGAGAAATGAGGTTTCCAATTAGTTCAGATGTTAGCTCTTGCAAGGTTACTCCACACAGCAGTGAAATTATGTCCATCTACTTATGGTCTGTTACTACGTAGATCATTTCACTTGCTTAAACGGTAGCTATAGTTAGAAGGTCACCTGAGAGCATTTTATTCTGGTGAAATGGTGACGGTGTTTCTTAAGGTTGTGTGCATTGCTATGAAACAGAAAAGTCGTATCGAACAGACAGTATACTATAACTTTAGATATGACCAAGGTAGAGGAAGATGCTGCAAATGGGTAACTGGGAAGCAGACAACCCAGGCCAAATAGCAATGGAAGCCTGTCCTGCTCCTTCCACCTACAGAGAACCTGGTGGTATGGCACCAAGAACATACTTCTCCTGCCAGACACCAAAATGGCAGCAGAAGAAACACAAGAGAAGGCTAGAGGGTTTGACATTCAGTACCCTTCCCCAACAGGAAAAAGAGTTGGGGAGCAATGGCACTAGAGAGGCAGAAATGCTGCGTACCATACAGTATATGGAGGAAGTGGATTATTTGCAAGGAGACTATGTATTTTAAAAGCTAAGGTGCTGTGTATTTTAATTATTCTCATGTACTTTGTGTGTCGAAGTGTTTAACATGCAGGTTGAATGAGAAAGTATTTTTTAAATTGACAGCTAATTATTTTAAAGCCAGTACCATTCTTGTGTGTTTGGGTTTGTAAAGCAAGGCAATGAACATTCTCCTATGTCTCATTATAAAGCTAAATCTTTTCATATGTCAATGTGAAATAATATGCATCACTGAGCCACATTCCTAAGGTGCTATCCAAAGGAGGGAGATGTTACTCTTACAACAATTCCCTGAAAAGCATATGTGAAAAAATTTAAGGGGGGGGGGATGCAATAAGTTTCCATATTATTTTGGCTTCTGGTGTCAAATGAGGGTCTCCCATGCCCTAAGTGACTATAAAAGAGGAGTTTTCCCCCTAAGAATTGAGGTGGGACTGTTGAAAGAGGCAGAAGCTGCTACTGAAGGAGAGGAGAGTCAACGTTCTCCCAGGCATGTGTGCCTGAGTGAGGACACTGGTGGAAGAAGAGGGGGGCGGGGGAGTGCACCGCCCCTGGCAGTGCAATCCTGGTGGGGTGCCATCGCAGCTGCCCCCCCCATGCTGGGCGCCATGCCCCACAGTGCAATGTAATTATGAACAGTGCAGTATAGATGCAGCACTGGAATGCCTGCATAAAATAGAGGTGCCTGTTGCATTTTGTTATTTCACTTAGAGACCTACAGAGCTTATTTCTCCCCTTGACACCTTCTAGAGCTAGGATCTCCAACATGGTGCTTGTGGGTACCACAAAGCCCTGACACACTACACTTTGGTGCCAAACAAGGTCCCCTCCCCTACCGATTTGTTTTTTAAATTGGAAGATTTGTTTGTTTTGGAGGGTGTTGCCTGCTTGGTGTTTTGTCAAACAGGCATTTTGTGACCATTTATTAGATTTCAAAATGTTTTCCCCAGACAAATAAGGTGAGGGAACCCTGTACCAGGACAAAGCTTGTAAACATCTGACCTCCAACGGGATAGTGTATAGACACTGAATCTTGTCTAAACTCATGAGAGCTGGCACTAGGTGTCCCAACACACAAGTGAAACCTAACCAAGTCCATGTCATGGGGTCCTGCAGAACATCAGTTCATGCATACCCTAGTTGTTTGTCGACAATAGTTTTGCGAGTTTTATTCATACCACATGTGATGGGAAAGGATGTCTATTTAACACAAACTATTGTGTTGGACAGGAGAAGCCTATAGACATCAAACAAGTAAGCATATGATGGAAACAGCTTATAAAATAACACGTTGCTTATTTAACAAAAATTATCTACCACTTGATCGCAATAAAACCTTAAAACAGTTTACAAACAAAATACATCATCAATATAAGACCATTAAAAACAGGTATTTCAAAACTTTCAAAAGCTAATTAAAATCAAGAACAAACCAAAAAGCAGAATAGAACACATGTAAATTCTACAAATGTCCGGATACACCTGCCTAAACAAAAATGTTTTGCGCAGGAGCATAAAATGTCAGTGAAAGCACCTGCCTGATGTCAATAGACGGGGAGTTCCAAAGTGTGAGTGCCACCACACAAAAAATGCAATTTATTACACAGCCCTGTAAGAGAAATACAACTTTGGGGGAATGGCAAATGGCAAGAAATTGGGGGGGGGGGTGTTATTTGTGTAATTACTAGCAATTGTGCTGAAGTTTGAATTTTGGGGTAAAAAATGAGGGACACCATATATTGATAATGGTGCCATGGGTGCCAGCACAAAATGGCTGCCATAAGCAGCAGTACAAAGAAAGTGACAGTACTCCATAATGGTGAGTACTGTAATAAAAAAAACCCAGGCCACAGGTATCCTAGGTGCAACCACCCATAGGAGATGGAGTTGCTATGGATCCTGACACTCTAATAGAGTTGGCAGGACCAACAGGAAGTAAGTTTCCCATAGAATCTTATGCCCAAGATGCTACTGTGAACTCCCTTGGAGGTTCCAAGATGGAGAAGCCTCCAGACTCCATTACACTCATCATGGTACCAAGCTCAGGGGCATGACAGAGTTTTGAATAAAACTGACCATAATTCAGGCACAAATATAGCACAAATTAACTCTTTTGCAGAAGGCTCGCTTTGAACCATTCCAGGAAGCTCACCCTCCTCCAGCAGTAACAGAACATTATAGTGTAGTCCACCAAAAACTGGTTATACAGAAAGGCCTTAAGTGAGGGACGCTAGAGGGCAGCATTCGTATTGCCAAAAAGCACTCTCTGGCTATAGCTACACAACATGCTCTAATAGTTTTCACAGTTGTTTGTCTCCTCAGAAAAACCTGGGAACTGTTGTTGGAGGAAGGAAGAGATCTGGCATATGGTAGCAAAAAATACTCAGCACCATCACCAAGCTACAACACTCCGGATATTTTGCAGCAGTGCTCAGCAAGGTTTACCTCGCCTGGGCCAGTTCACTCCAGCAGAGATCCCTCTGTGGGCTGGATCACGCATGCGTGCGATTTCCAGCATCTGCATAGACGCAATTTCCAGCGTTGGTGCATGCGCAGGTGCTATTTCCGGCGCCCCGAAAGAGAGTCCTCGCACTGCGCCAGTTTAGTGCAGCGTGTGGGGACTCGCCAAGCGGGTGGCTCGGTTCGGAGGTAGCTCATGGGCCGGTTAAACGACCCCCGTGGGCCGCTTGTGGCCCATGGGCCTTAGGTTGCCAACCCATTTCACAGAATGAAAAGCAGCCGAAGAAGTATAAGACCAATATATATTTATATGTGGTTCATAGACTCACCAAACTGTAGAGTTGGAAGGGATCACAAAGGAACTACAAAACCCCTGGCCATGAAGGAATCTTTTGCCCAACGTGGGGCTCAAACCCACAACCCGGAGATTTCTTTTTGTA
Organism: Podarcis liolepis; assembly: GCF_965112155.1. NCBI lineage: Eukaryota > Metazoa > Chordata > Lepidosauria > Squamata > Lacertidae > Podarcis > Podarcis liolepis. The sequence goes on along the minus strand of NC_139558.1, from coordinate 73,085,817 downwards.
ATATATATATTCCTTCTCTGTCTTCATAAGTGAGAACCCTGGTCTTTTGTTATGTCAAGAAGACCCTCTTCAATATATTAGGCATATATGTATGTAAGCAAAGGCCAGAGATTAGATGCAGGTGATGGGTATGAATGGTCACCATGCAAACATAACATATATGCCCAATCACACATACACATTTTACATACTCATTCTTTCACAGACAAGGATCCCTACACAGTTCCATCAACCAAGTCTCCAGAATGAAACCCAAGAAAGGGGTCAGCCATATGTCCCTGAGAACGGTACCCTCCACCCCCTTTTATATTTATCCCCCTCATAAGCAGCAGTCCTTAAACCCTTAAAGCTTCAAGGCCTTTTCATAAGGGGATCTGCTTCCAGTTTCACTCCTCCTGAAAGGTCCCTTCGGCTTTTCATTAGTGCCACCTGTTTCACAGGCTAGTTGGAAGCCAAATTGGTTTCAAAAAGTGCAGTGCGCCCAAGCTCTTTTCCTAAAGGGGCTGAAGGGAGACAAGTCCCTCCTCAGCTCAGCTGAAGGACAAATCCCAGTCAGAAACCTAGCAGGCAGTTTAACACTGTTTATTCATTTGTTTTTAAAATGCATTTTATTGCTTTGGGGCCATTATCCTAACGCCCCACATCTCACCAGGAGGAAAACTCTAGCACAGGCATCCCCAAACTTGGCCCTCCAGATGTTTTGGGGCTACAATTCCCATCATCCCTGACCACTGGGTCCTGTTAACTAGGGATGATGGGAGTTGTAGTCCCAAAACATCTGGAGGGTGAGTTTGGGGATGCCTGCTCTAGCAAAACAGCAGTGAAGAGAGTACAATAAACATGGCTGGATTTAGGTTTGATGAGGCCCTAAGCTACTGAAGGTAATGGGGCCCTTTATATGTCCAGCTGTCCTGTGTCAACAACAAATTGTTGCTGTTTTTTGTGTTGAATATATGCTATATGGTAATTTATGGACCTAATAGGTATCTAAAGCCACTTGCACATAACAAATAGGAGCCTACACAACACTAAACACTGCTGCTGTATGTAGGTTTTATTTTATTTGTTTTTATCTTATATTTTTGAAATGTACATCCAGTTGTTGTTTTTCCTTTAATTTTTTTTGGAGGGGGGCAAGAGAGTGGGGCCCTAAGCTATAGCTTGTTTAGCTAATGTGTAAATCCGGCACTAGCCCCACATCTCACCAGGAGGAAAACTCTAGCAGTGAAGGGAGCGCAATAAATCAGAGGTTGGGGCTGGAAAGCGAAGATTTGAGTTGCTTTGCCCAAGTGGAGACAAAATGTGTAGAGGAGAGAGAGCGAGAAAGGAAAGTCACAGAGTTGGAAGAGACCCTAGACCGAGAGGGTCATCTAGCCCAACCCCCTGCAAGACAGGAATATGAACTGAAACATCCACGACAGGCGGCCAACCAAACGCTAAGACGGCCAAAAGAGGCAAAGCAAGGCTTTTGCTTTTTGACTTCCTCAGTCACCAGCAAACGCCACTGCTCGGTACCTGGACTGCTGCCGCTCCCTTCACGTGGTTCCCACCAGGGCTCGTCTAGGGTGTCCCCCATGCTGCAGGTTCTCCGCAGGCCACGCCGCTCCTACCAAGGGCTGAGAAGGGGGAGGAGCGGAGGAAGCCGCCGGCTGGCCCTGCTCCGACTGAGGACGGCGAGGTCCGCCCCGAGGGGCGGGTGTGGGACGGGGCCTCCGCAGGCGTCCCGAGCAACGAGCGCGGCGCCGCCCTCGGGAAGAGGAGGAAGCCTTGCTCCGGAGCCGCGTGGTCGTCGCTCCGCCTCCGCGTGCTTTGCTTGTGGATAAGCGGCTTTAGGATGGGGGCGTTTGTGCACGGGGTGCTGGTCCGGAGCGGTAAGGGCTCATAAAAGGGTCCTCTAGAGAGTGCCACCCCAAGTTTAATTCAGATTTAGCCTTCTTAGGAAAAATCATGTTGGTTTTTCACACACACACACACACACACACACACACACACCAGCCCTATTGCTGGAGAACCATTTGCTGGAGAACCAGTATCTCCGACAAGCCGTTTACAATGCAAAAGTCAGTTCCCTTTGGAAAGCACCAGTGTCTACATTTCGGGGTTGCATCCTTCTCACATCACTAATAGATGGTGCATTGATTGGATAATCGTGTAATACGACTTTTGCTCTAATTGCGATATCTAGTTGTTGCTTTGTTAGCAGTGTTTTATGGTTGCAATCGTTTCGCTTACGATGTTAATTATACTACATTATTTATGCCGGATGTGTGGTGTTCTGTTATTATGTTCTTTCACACTTGTTTATTGCTTGTAAGCTGCTTTGGGATTCATTTGAATGAAATATAATGAATAAATAAAATCATGGCTACCTCCATAAATATATATTGTTTCCTTATGGGGAAACAGAAGCACTTCTGTCCAGGGACAAAACCAAACACACGAACGAAAAGGGGGGAGAGCTTGCAAAGGGGACTCGGAACCTAAAGGCTGTGCGCCAGTTATTTTATCGTAAGTCTATGCGCGAATGTTGCGCTTTACGGCAGCCATGCCGCAAGGAGGAGAGGTTGCGACAGAAAACCTTGGCAATGTCGGCTGCGCTTTACGGCTTCGGTGGTGGGGCACGTCAACAGCTATGGCGGGAGCGGAGGAAGCGCTCCCACCGAGAAGCTGGTGAGTTGGACAATCCATCGGTTGATGGAGTTCTCCGGAGGGTGGGGTGGGCGGACAGGGGTCGCTTTTCCCACCTTCGCGGCCTCTCGTCACAGAAACTGCCCCGCCCGGAATGCCTGTAGGCTCTGGGCAGCCCCAGCCCGGAGCCCCCTGGCCGCCCGACTCTAATCCGCCTGCTGTGGGCAGCTCCCTTCTGCCTCTTCCCTCCGCAAGGGCCGGTGTCTCGAGGGAGCAGGCAGGGCTCTCTGCACCCGCAGCCCCCCATTCCTCTCGGCTTGCCCCTGCTCGCTCCCGATGGAGAAGGAGGACGAGCTGTCAAGTTGGGCTGAAAGCCAAGGCTGGGATCCATCCCCACCCCTTAAACCCAGGCTCCTTCGAAACAACAACAACAATAATCTCAAGGGGGCGGGCGGGCGAGGTGGGATCTGGGTCTGGGATCGGGTCTATGATCTGTATAACCTGTTATGGCATTAGGTTATCCGGAACGCCCTTCTTTCAAGCAGCTTCTTGCACACCTTCTCAGCAGCCCTGTGGTTCAGTTTGGGCTGAGAGCTGAGCTGGATCAAGGTCCACCCAGCGAGGTTTACAGCTGAGCACCTTGGACTCTCCTCCCCAACCCCCGGTTGCTACTCTGTATTATAACTGCTGTTCCCCACTAGTAACGGTGGCTGAATGGCGCTCCCTATACAGAGGCTCCAGTTACTGGATGCTGAGGACATAAACAGTATTGGGGGGATGCCCGTCATCTTCACGCTTCACCTGTGAGCATCTCACACGCTTCTGGTTAGCTGTTGGTGTGACTAGAATAATGCAAAGTTAGCCAGATCTCCATCTCATTCAGCATGGCATTTCTTAAGGGTTCACACTAAAGCTGACTTAATTTTCATTGGGTCTGTATGATCCAGGCCAATATGTGTGCCTAACGTATTTTCATTTTAGTTAGTGTGGTGTCAGTTGTTTTAAAATCTGACCTGAACATTCATGTTCTTGGCTGTTTTCAACTCAGTTTCAGGAAAATGTCTAAGCGAGTTCATCTTTTCTAACTTTAATTTGGAGTGGACTTTCGTTCAAACTTTTTCTTTCTACAAAACTGCTATGATACTAATATACATGGATCTTTCCCATGTTATCATAGAAGTAACGCCCTCTAAATTCAGCTGACCCAGTTTCTGAGTAATAATAATTCTAATTATAATAATTTAGTATTTATATGCCACCCATCTGACTAGGTTGCCCCAGTCACTCTGGGCGGCTTCCAACAAATTAAAACATCAAACATTAAAAACTTCCTTTCAGATGCCTTCTAAAAGTCAGATAGTAGTTTATTTCCTTGACATCTGACAGGAGGACATTCCACCGGACTTATACTCTGCAGCATGACTGATTGCTTGTTTACTTGGATTAGAGCCTTAGAGAATACACACACACACACCTTGCTGTTGTTATGAATAGAATCTGGTCTCACCTGATTGGATAGTACACATAAAAGTGATCTTTAGTTTTTTCCTTTCACTGAATGATTGTGACTTATATATTTGGTGCATCTTTTGCCTGTGCATAAACAGTTTTGGCTTTAATTAATTTGGCGTTAATTACTGTAAGCTACATATACAATATAGTTTACAGTAATTAACGCCAAATTATCTGTTCTTCTAGATTTCTTTAGGTATGGGAAAATTTACCCCATGTCAAGTTCACTATCCACTGTTGTCAGAATATTCAAGTTGGCTAAATTTGGTGCATGATTACTCTCCTTTATGATTTCTAGTGTGTGGCTGTTTCAAGGAGTTTCTATCTAAAAAGTTAATTTTTAGACTTAAATACTGGACCTTTTGTTTTGCTTTATGTCACAAATGGGGAGTCCAGCTTTCTTTATAATGGGATTGCTTCCAAATTCCAGTCTGGGTTCAAAAAGATTTAAGGTGCAGCCATATACTGAATTAGAGTAGCACTCCATGTGACTTGCAGCAGACCTCAAACTTCACTTATCACAGGTTGCTTCTAGTCAACCTGTTTATTGAACATTCATTCTGATTTATTTGGACAAAGTTTGCAGGGAGGTTGAATGGGGTCTGTTATTTATTAAGCATTTGTCATGTCACAATGTAAATGATGCACTTAGTTATTAGTATCTCTTACTCAGCAATATTAAGCATGTTGCCACTTGTTTATAACATTGTCAAGCGCATTCTGAGATAAAGCCTACAAGTTGTAACTTTACTGTGGCAAAGTTTGTACTAGATGGATGAGACAAGAAATAGGTGTACTGTGTGATATGACGATGAGCAAATGAGTTTGGAAGTTATAACATAAGCAAAGACTGCTGGAGAATTCCAAAGGGCATTGTGATGTTGGAAGGTCTTTACAGTCTTTTCTGCTTACTTTTTAACAAACACAGAAGTTCATTGGATAAGCGTGGTTCAGAGAGAAGTATTGGGTAGAAGGTGCAAAAACTAATGGCAGTAATGAAAGTCACGGCTAAGCAGTAGCATACAAAATCTTTTATTCTAGGGTCACCTCCAGGATTGAACTTGTCTGTTATCGTCTTGCAATTGTGACTTCCTGGAGATAGACTTCTTAAGTTCTTCATATACATGCAACCCAAAAAGAATATAAGGATCTCTGCTAGAATCCAGAAATTTTATATTCTAGGCACATGTCAGAATTCATGGTTGTCACCAAATTTCTAGCAATATGTGTTTTGGGGAATGTATTGATCCATTGTGGGAGGTCTTAGGAAAATCCTGATTGTTATAAAGACAAAGAGTACCTGATATGAATACTACCAATTGCCAAAAACACTTTGGAAATTTTAGCTCATGTTCACGTTTCAGAAAATGTACTTGAGTTTCCATGTAGTCTGAGAGAGTGACTGTGACAGAGTTCTTGAATCTTTATGTTTCTGGGAATCAAAATGAAGAGCTTCCTTTTTTTTTTAAAATGACCCAGGGTAAGATTTTTAGGAACCTACTCTGCATGGATTGGAGGGAATTAAAATGTCTAGACTCCAGTAGCAGCTTTTTAAGGGTTAGGGGCCTGACTTGTTTCAAGTGTAACATATGGGCTTGGTCCATTTTGCTTAAAGTAGTAACTAGCTCTCTAAAAATCATACGTACTGTGCATTTTGCCTTAATGTGGCCAGTCATGTAGAGAATTCTGTTTGGACAGTAGCCTGCTAGCTTTATGTCATGTACAAGTGTTGTAATTTGGAACAGAATCATGCCTATTTTTCTTACTCCCTGTCCCCTCACTAAACAGATAAAACACGAAATGGGTATTTAGCAAATATTTTTAAAATGAGAAAATATGTCAGGAAGAGTTGGGAAATAAGATGTAAAAGGCAGAAGAAAATCATTGTGAAACTGTTAGTGAAAGGGGTATTAAAAGTGTTAGAATGCAGCTTTTATGTGCAACATTTCCCTGGCCCTCCCCATATAATATTCAACTCCTTCCTTTGGAATTCCATTAAATTACTGGAAATATGCAGGAATAAGGAGTCTCACAATAGTATAGTTTTAAAAGTAAAACGCTCATTCATAGAATACCAAACTACTGCATAATGATAACAACAACAATACTTGGAGCCAGCTTAGTCCAGTGATTCCATCGACCAACACATTGCTTGTATCCCCCAATAGCTTCCAGCGGTTTAAGACCTGCACTGGCTGCCTAGCTTTTTTTTTTTCCTTTTTAAAGCAAGAACAACAATACTTGACATTTGTATAGCACTTGCAAATGTGTAAAGCTTACTTACAACAACACTGTAAAGTAAGTCAGTATTATTAACCCCCCATATTGCAGATGGGAAGATTAAGACTGAGGCAGAGTGGCCACCTTATGAGGTCACAGTAGAGACAAGGTTCAAACCAGGGACCTTTTCATTTGTAGCATGGGCTCTTAGCCACTATGCTGAACTAGCTACGCAGAAAAGCTGAATTCACTTTTGTGTAAGTTCAGTGGGCATAGAATACTGACTAATAGTTGGAGCAAAAAAATTGAAAACTGGAGGGGGGGGGAAAATGTAACTGAGTATCACAGAACAGAACATGGCTGGCTAGTTGGAATTTTGAACAGAAACAATCTGCATGGTCTCATTTTCTTCCTCAAACACATGGATCTTTATCATAACTGATGATGGTCCAGCAGAGAGCAACACAAAGCGCACATGTAGTAGAATGGAGGATTGTGGAAGTTCCTCTTTTACGCACATGAATCAGGCTCACATGGGAGAAACAAACATTTGCGGTGGCCATGAGGAATGCAGGGCTGAGAACTGAATAAGGCAGCCATGATGAAACGGAAGAGGTGGTTATGCTCCAACCACCATCAGAGTGTGGTAAAGGGAATTTCCAGTGGTAGTTAAGAATGTGTCTGAGCTTCCTTATTGTTGTTAAAATGTGGTTATTAGTACAATGGAACTAACTAAATTCTGTGAGAATTTTCCATGACTCAATCAAGTTTTTCACATTTGAAGGTAATAATTTCCAAATAATATTGTAGTTTCGTTGGCAATCTTAAATTATGGAAGGCACCGTAAAGCGAAGGGCTGCTTTTTGAGGGTTGACCCTAACAGAAGAGCAAATTGCCCCTCATATTTGCCTGGGCTTTGGGAAAAGGTGATTGGCAATGAAGTTTTGGGTGTGAGCCAAAGGAGACCAAATGCGCTGGCACATCAAAGTCAGCGTATAACTTGTTGAACTGGCTGCTGTGCTCTTAACACATGCGTTACTGGAGGAAATACTGTACATAGAACAATTGAATCTGAGGTTCAGTGTTTTTATAACAGGATTCTCTTGAGAATATAGGCAGAAGCAATGAGTGACTATTATTAAGAGAGGAGAGATAAAAGCATCATTACATCTCTGTGGAGCATATGAATAAGTGCTTCAGCAGCCTAGGAGGAGATTAATTTTCCAAGGTTCCAGCTGGCTGATCAATGAGTTGTTCCAAAACAGGTGTTCATTATAGTGAAATAATTAAAAGATGAAAGAGATCCTAGTTTGGCTTAGCAAGCAATAATAATAAGTTCATACGCTGCTGAATAAGAACAGCAGGGGAACCATTGCCTTCTCCCAACAGCAAGATAGTACAGTTTATGTTAGTATGATATAGTACACTATAGTATATACTAACTTATAAAATCACCCCCAGAGCTCTTCTTTTTTTGCTTTTTTCACCCCCATTTCATTACATCTTGACAAATCAATATTATTTTGAGAACAGCCGTTTTACCACTAAGGGCCTACGAAAAGCACTGTTAATTTCTAAACTTTTTCAGCTCAAGGGTTGGGTTGAGGGCCATATGCATTACGTGTGTACACACAGTCACACATACATGTGTACACACATGCACTCATACTTGCCACACATACAGCACACATATAGACCTCTCTCTCTCTCTTTCTCTCTCTCTCTCTCACACACACACACACTGGTGTGTGTAGGTTGTCCCATTCTCTGCCTATGAGTGGGGGAGGGCAGTTTCGTCTCCATAGGCAGGCTGCAGTGGGATATAAAAATGGGGAGAAAAGCCCTCTTCATACCTATAAGAGGGGCCTCTTATCCCTTTGGGTTGCTGCCATCACCAGAAGGTATTAGCACCCAGGAACCCTCTTTTCTGTGCTGTTAAACGTTTGCCCCCATTGGTGGCTCCCCAGAGGCAGAACTCCCCCTCCCCACTTTTTAAAGGTAAGTAGTAGTTCCTGAGGCTATAGAAAAGGGAAATGTGGATGGGGGTGCTTTCCAAGAAGGGAGTTCCAGCTTACAGAAGCTGCCAGTTTTCAGGGATTCTTTCTTCCCTCTCAGCCTGCTGTGCTATATACCCAATACTATTCCGGAGAGTCTTCCAACCCTTGGCAGAGCATTTTCAGGAGCCTGGGTTGACTGACATGGGGCAGAGAAATGAGGCAGTTGGCTTCTACCCACCTAGTTACATGCTTAACTCTGGATCAAACCTGTTAAGATTTGTGCCATAAATATTTCAGAGTTTCTTTAATCTCTTTCCACCACCCCTTTTGGCACATGCCCATACCCACAAGGCAGATCATTAAAATATAATCTAAAGCATGTCTCATTTTCAGAAGGATGAATGTAATATGTAAGGTGCTTCACTTCAAATGAGATGGAACTTGAATCATGTATGCTTCTATTTATAGGCAAATTACTAGGGGCTGTTACCTTTTCTCACTCTGCTTGCTAGCCTTGCCTATCCTTTGCCAACCCTAACCCTTCCCCCAATACTTGACCAAACCCTGACTCCATCCCTTTACACCTCACCTATCCCATCACAGCTAGTTCCAAGCCCCTCTTCTGAGGGGAGAGGCACTTCACAGAACAGCTTGCTAAACCACTGTGTGATATGTCTCCACACCTCCCCCCCCCCCACCAATTAAGCAATGAGTGCCCACTTCATATTGGTTTTAAGTACATCTTGGGGGTGTGGGGGTGTTTTTAACTGTTTTTTTTTTAGCTTTGTGGAAAATATTTTGCGCATCACTTTGGGGTAATAATAATAATTAAGCCTGTACTAAGAGATGATCATGTTGAGGTGCTTTAAATTCACTTAATCTTATTTAAGACAACTTTTCCAGGGAGAATGACCTTGCAGAAGCTCTAGAAGAAGGTGGTTGTGATCTTGAAACAGTCCGAAACATAATTCAAGGGAGACCTTTGCCTGATGACCTAAGAGCCAAGGTCTGGAAGGTAAGACTTTTTTTTGAAAGGTAGTAATTTGTCTTGAGTTCTTGGCCTCTTTCAAAAGAGACAGGAACCACTTAGAGGGGGCCCTTCACCTCTTATCATTATAAAGCTAACAGTCTCAGTTGTATTTTGGTTCATACTTGGTGTGTGTATATGTGTTTTAAAATCCAATAATTGCTTCTTTTTTACAAGAAAGCACAACAATAAAAGTTAACTTTATGGCATCTGTCAGGGAACTGACATCAGAGCTAGAGGCGGAGGGAAGGCTCTCAAATGATGCTGGAGAAGGGCCCAGCAGGGAGAGGGGCAGCTCAGCAGATGGGGAAGCAATTCAGCGCAACACCAGGAATAAAGGGGGGCAGATGGGGGAATCGGCGAGAGGGCTCCCAGACTCTTCACAGGACACCAGCGGGGAGAGCACGGGTCCTCCGCTACCCACGCCCTCCCTGCGCAGAAGACTTCCGCGCAGAGAGAGTAGGAGGAGACTGGGTGTCAAACAACTTTTATGTTGGAAAAGGTTTAAGAAACGCCCACTGACGGATTCTGCTAGCGACTGAGGCAGCCACGAAGTGAAGGGCTGTCCAGACTGAAAGGTTTAACAAGGCAACAAAGCCAGGAGAGGCGGCAACTTACGCACGAGCAACCCATATTCATTACAGCATCCTTTGTTTTAAGCATCTGCATTTTGTGTTGTAAATGCAAAATGAAGTATCCTTCAGCATCTTTTTTGCAGCCTCACTGCACATAATAAGCAATGGTGTTCAGTGGTATGTTAGTGGCCATGTCACAGACGGAGAAGTCACTTCAGAGGGTGCTGTTGGACAGGGAGAAGCATTGCAGGAACAAGACATTTGTTCCTTTCCCAACTTGCAGTTTCTTGATTGCTTCCTCAAAAGGCTTTTCATGTGGGTCCCAAATGCATGTGTGAAAGGACAAACACCTTTCGAATCCTACAGGGAGGGAAAGCAGCTGGGGAAATGTACCTGAAGCAGAGAAATAGCCATTTGGGAAAGGGTCCGGCATCTCATTTCCACATTTTTTTCTCAGGTCCCAGTCATCCCTGTCCTGAAATGGTCTTTTTTGTTTCAGAAAGGGAATTGCGGGATTGTTACATGTTTCTGAAAATAACAGGGCGGGGAAGCTTCAGGCTCAGGAGTCAAATTCAGCCCTCCAACCAAGCCTCTCTATCAGGCCCACCCCTCACTTTACACCCCAGGGAAATATTTGTTTCATTTTTGTATTATGAACCGATACAGAAACAGTTTGACAGTCCAATAGGCTGGAATGTGTTCTCTAACTCTGACAATACCACTTGCTTGTCTGCGTGAAGGCATGTCTGACTAGTTACGCCATAATTAGCCTTTGTACTACTGTACAGAGGTAAAAGTGACATTTGTTTCTCTGCCCAATTTTGCTTCTGGCCTTGCCTGCTTCTGGCGTGTGGCCCTCAGAAGGTTGCCTGGAAGAGAATATGGCCCTCAGGCTTAAGAAGTTTCCACATCCCTAGTTTATAATGTGTAGCCAGGCCCTTAATTTGACCAGAACAAGTAGGATGTGAGCTTTGGCTATTTAGGTGCACAGAATAACATTGTTCTAGATTCAGGTAGGCCGTGTTGGTCTGACGCAGTTGAGGTGTGTGTGTGTGTGTGTGTGTGTGTGTATTGTCCAGTGAGGGACGCGGGTGGCGCTGTGGTCTAAACCACAGAGCCAAGGGCTTGCCGATCAGAAGGTTTGCGGTTCGAATCCCTATGACGGTGTGAGCTCCCGTTGCTTGGTCCCTGCTCCTGCCAACCTAACAGTTTGAAAGCACGTCAAAGTGCAAGTACATAAATAGGTACCACTCCGGTGGGAAGGTAAACGGCATTTCCGTACGCTGCTCTGGTTCACCAGAAGCATCTTAGTCATGCTGGCCACATGACCCGGAAGCTGTACGTTGGCTCCCTCGGCCAATAAAGTGAGATGAGTGCCGCAACCCCAGAGTCGGCCACAACTGGACTTAATGGTCAGGGGACCCTTTACCTTTACCTTTACCTTTACTATGTTGTCCAGTAGCACCTCAGAGACCAGTAAGTTTGTTCTGGGTGTAAGCTTTCATATATCTGAAGAAGTGTGCATGCACACAAAATCTTATACCCAGAACAAACTTACTTAGTTTCTAAGGTGCTACAGAATAACATTGTTTCATTGTTTTTTGCATTAATAGAATAAATCAGTGTTTTTCAACTTTTTTGGGGCAAAGGCACACTTGTTTCATGAAAAAAATCACGATGCACACCACCACTGTGTGCGGAGAGGGAGATGTCAGAGCCCCGCTGCTCTCTATGGGGAATCGGATGAGAGCGGACAGGCGGTCCGCTCTCATCCGATCCCATCCGATCTGATCCCCACCCAGGACGGATGGAAAATAGAGTGGACACAGTCTGGCGCCCGCCTAGTGGGCAAAAATTTGATTATTTTTTTAAAAAAATCTTTCGAATTTTTTAATTTTTCCCACGGCACACCAGGCAACATCTCGCGGCAAACTAGTGTGCCGCAGAACAGTGGTTGAAAAACACTGGAATAAATAACCACCATAAGTCTGATCTAGAATAGTTACTTTGTATTAAACATAAACATTAAGGAAGTTTACTATTCAAGAATGCTGAAAGTTATAAAGAGATAATTTTAAAAGCTTCCTACATTTGCATTTAAAAATGTTTTTCTTGAATAATTTTAAATAATTCAGGTTTAAGAAATGAATCTTGTGATACTCTGGTTTCTCTTCAGATCGTATAAATCTTTCGCCTTTTACTAAATAAATGAATCTTGTGCACACTGAAACATACTGAAGGTTTTCCACCCTCTCTTGTATGTGTTTTTAGATTGCACTGAATGTTGCAGGTAAAGGAGACAGTTTGGCATCATGGGATGGCTGTCTAGATCTGCCAGAACAGACACTGATTCACAAAGATTGTCAAGAACTGGTTGGTAAGTCTGAAATAAGATTAAATTGCTAGGCTGAAACCCTTCTGAACACTTTATTCTCTCCGGAAGAATTACCTTCCTGTCCTATCGCCGCTCCAAGACCTGTGGAGAATTACTTCAGAATTACTTCAGTAAAGTCTAGCTGAAATATCTTGGTAGTCTTGACAGCCTCTTTTATGAATTATTGCTGCAAAGTATATTAATGCCGTCATTAGCTTAATGACCCTGCTAATACATTTTATTTTGTGCAATAATCAGATGGCTAAATGTGGACCGTGCTACCATACTAGGATTGGCAGGCTTTCTCTAGATGTCTTTATTTTCCTAGGGCTTTAAAAATATTGGCCTTTTAAAATATTGTAAATATTAAAATAACTTGTTTTTGTCCTGAGAGTGTTATTTTTACAAAAAGGCAGGGGTATAAATCGTATGTATGTATGTATGTATGAATGAATAAAAGCCATTATCACTTAGATAAATGTTTACTTATCAGCAGTTGCTTTTTGTTGAACTGAAAAAAGCAGCCTCTGTCCCTAAAAAAGGTGAATGAATGAATTCTGCAGTCGCTCACCTTGCAGTCTAAAGCTCCCTTCTCAGAGAACTTTCAAACATGAACGTGCAACAGTAGAATTTTAGCATTCACAGTGCAATTTGCCAGTTGATTGCTCATGTGAGATGACTTATGTCTGCTGTCAAATGAGCAGCTGAGTGCATAATCATGCAGCCTAGTGCAACAATGTCTTTCTCTCTATTCAGGGAGAGCTATTGTGCATTATAACAATGAGACAGAGCCCAAAGCGCCATTCATGAGCTTCCACAGGTACACTGAGGCTTTCCAGCTCTTCTTTTGCATCCACACCCATAAAAAAAATACTCCTTAATGTTGTCAGGTATTATGGAGGATTATCAGATGCAATCTTAGAGGTGCAGTTATAAGGGAAAAGTAGCAGAGTGGGTGTATCAGCAGCATTGGTGCACTCAAGGGACTTAATAGATCTTCATTGCCTTGTTGTGTTGGTACAGCACTATAGCAGCTGCGTGTAAAATGCCCTGTCTTGCTCTCTATAACATTCCCAGTTTCTGAGAGTGATCCCAGCATGACAGGTACCACCAGTGAATCAAGTGATAAATGACACATTTTCAACATGGTTTTTATATTTGTCTGTTTTCAGATCAGCTGTCAGTGCCAGAGGAGGAGAAGTCAGTATTACTTTTGGATATTGAATCTGTGATTACCTTCTATTGTAAATCTCGTAATGTCAAATACAGTTCTAGCCTTAGTTGGACATATCTACTTAAGCCATTGGTGCACCTTCGACTTCCACGAAGTGACTTATACAACTGCTTCTATGCTATCATGAATAAGTACATCCCCAGGTAAAGAAAAAATATATTCAAGTGCACTCTGGTTTTAAATGTTGTTTGCCGTCTTCCCCCAAAACCCACCTACTCTTTTCCAGGACAGAGGCTTTACTAGCTGTTTTCAAAGAATGGAATAATTTTCTGTTGTGGGTTTGATAGACGGTGTTTTCCATTGTCATGTGTGTATGAAACAAAGCTACAAACTGAGCCTGATATTTTTATTGTCACAGGTGTCTATGACTTCGATTTTAATGCTCTGTTCATTTTGTTTAAGAATAGAAAGTTGTGTGCAATAAGAATAGTTGTGCTTCTGTTTCATGAGCACTTTTGCTATTCTTCTTTTTAGGGACTGCTTCCTGAAAGGGAGACCATTTCATCTCTTCCGGCTGCTCCTCCAGTACCATGAGCCAGAGCTGTGCTCTTTTCTTGACACCAAAAAGATGACCCCAGACTCATATGCACTCAACTGGGTAATAAAGTGAAAGTAGGGAAACATAATGAGAAGCATACTTCTGTAGTAATTTTTAAAAGTATCATTTGCTAAATAAGGAAGCTTAAACAAAAAAAGGCATGTGTAATCTGTGAGGGGACCTTATTGTATTAAAATTAGCTGCTAGGCATTATAATATTCTGATGTCCGCTTAGCAGATAGGGCACAAATGTGTCTCTAAAAATGAATCCCATGATCAAAAGATTGGCATTTTAATAAGCAAAACAGTAACTGTAAACACTTATGGTACATAATTATTATTGCAATGACCAAAGAAACTGAGGTTCCTGTTTGTTGCAAAATCCTAGTCTTCTGGCAGAATTGTAATTCCCAGGAAGACTAGGAAGAAGACTAGGGTGGTTATTTGTAATGTAGAAGCTACACTGTGTGCACTTTAGACACACTCTACTTTGCAGCTGCTATTTCCAAATATTTGGTTGCAGAGTTTTACTGGCATTCAGATTTTTGCTAAGGAAGCCTCAATGGTGTTTGGGAAGCTATGACACTGCAATATATTTAAAACTGACCAGGATTCACAGGAAATGGGTAAAACTGCCTTTTAATACAAACATAGCTGAAGTTTTAGGATACGTGCAACATGATTCTGTGCAACTTTACTTTGAAGTAAGTCCCAAGTTTATTCTGAATTAAGTTCAGCGATGCTTTCTCCAAGATAGGTGTGTGTAGGATTGTAGCCTTAGTCCTTACTCTTAGAAGTAAGTCCCCATGATTTCAAGGGACTCTTCTAATAAGTACATGGAATCATAGAACTGTAGAGTTGAAAGGCACCCCAAGGGTTTTGGATTTTGGAGTATTAATTATTCCCCCTCCCTCCAGGTAGTTTATGAATATAATAATGTTAACTACAAACTTGCTTGACTTTCCTTTCATTCCTTCAATTTTCCAGCTTGGATGCCTATTTTCAAGCTACTGTTCTCATGAAGTCACTCGTGCAATATGGGACGGATACCTACAGCTAGCAGATCCATTCTTCATTTATTTCCTAATGCTTATCATCCTTGTTAATGCAAAGTGAGTATATAGTTAATGCAGGGCAACAAATTAGTTGGACACATAGACTTGTCTCTACTTTGTGTGCTTACACCTTATCTCCGCTTTTGCCTCTTTCCAGAGAATTCATCTTAGCACCAGAGTCAGATGACAAAGAAGATGTTGTGAGTAAGTCCTGCCATTCTAATGCTGCTGCAACTGCAGGGAAAAAAATCCTTAGGCACTATATTGCTAAGGTTAGGTGCTTGGAAACCCCACTGATATGGAAGAATTAAGCTGGCCCTTAACTTTCACCTTTTAAAAGAGTTGGTTCTTAAAAAGATGAGCCTAGTTCTTTTGGGGCCAGATCAGATGCAAATCTAAACGATGGTTTAGCATTATGTGAAGAAGGCTACAGCAGCTTTGAGCATCCACACCATCTCCCCTCTCCTCCTGCAAGGTTATTTTAAAAAAAACACGAATCAAAGTTCCTTCCAGATGTTTTGAACTTCAGATTGCAGTGCGGCATAATATACAGGGCAGGCTTGTGTGCTCCCCCTGCCTACTTTGTCAGTTCTGCCCAGTTCAGCCATACTCAGATGAACCTATATTTGACTTGGTTCGCTGTTCGCTATGATTAATGGCTCCTTGCACACCTGCATTTATCTGGAGAATCTGAAATATTTTTCTGTGGACCTACAAGATGGCATATTTCTCTTTTTTTAAAATGTAGAACAGTTGTTTGTGAAGGCAGCAGACAAATGAGACCTCTTCTCATTGAGTGTTTGAAGAAATGCACACCAGCAAAATTTGTGGTTTGGATGTTGGGAAAGTATGTGGCTTTGTACAGGATTTAAGGGATGCACTGCTCTGTCATTTCTGACTTTGGTGGACAAATGGAAATGAACATTGTCATGGTTGCTCAGGCAGCCAGGATGTGCTCCTTTATTACCATGGGACTTGGGAGTCTCCTCCTACACCAATGACACGTGCCATTTGTGATGAAGCTGACTGCCATAGAAGTAGTGAAATAGAAAATATTTGAGCTCTTTAACCAAAAAGTGCTGGAGTGTCTAAAAGAGGTTCAGCTGCAAACATGTTGGCTTGAGTAATTTTTCTGTTTTTTAAAAAAATAAATAAAATACATTTTACTTCTGGCAAACACAAATTTTAATGTTTGGTTTTTAAATGCCCCAGACCCTAATTTCCCTGTTATATGTTTCAGAATTCCTAGAAAAATCCCCTGCCAGTTTGGAAGTAGAAGATATAGAGGACCTTTTCTCCTTGGCACAGTATTATTGTAGCAAAACTCCAGCTTCCTTCAGAAAGGTAATTGACAAGCACTTAGGGTGTTTCCCAAAGGGTATTCCACATGGCAGCGTCACATCGGAATCAAGCAAGGGCTCCCAGGCCTGATTTTATGATATGTAGAAGTGGTGAGCCTGAGACAGTTGAACAGTTTGGGTTATATATTCTCTATCAAAAAAGTCTAGATCAAATATGGGTGCCTGTCTTGTGCTGCAGTGCCTCTCTTTTTTTTTAGCTTATATTTTTATCGGCCCAAATGTTACTTTGAGCATCACAGAAGGCTGAGACTACAACCCAGCTTTTCTGTATGCAGGTGTAAGGGTACAGAGGCAACTAACTACATGACAGGTGATGGCATAGCAAATTTCCTTGTCTGCTTCCCATTGGCTCTTAAACCTTAAGCACCTTGCCCACCAGGAACAGGAGGAAGCAGAACATGTGGTGGTGAATAAGTTTATTGCTCCCCTGAGAGTGAAAAACTGGTTGCCTGGTTAGCTGGTTGAGGTTTGGGTCCACAGAATATATTGGATTTGCCTTCTCCCACTTCCCTGCCTTCCTCATCATTTGCCTTTGCAGCAGCTGCCATTTAGGGAGGAAGAGGAAAACTACCTTGCCGTATCCTTTCCTTCCTTTGCTTGCATGCAGAGTCACTGCATAGTGCCTGCCACAAACGACATGCAAATTTATAGGGTGAACTGTGTAAAGGGTAGATAATATTAGAAGCTTGCATTGTCATATTAATTTTTTGTTCATTCACTGAGTCATTCCAATAATAATAATTCCAAGCTTTCGGTCTCAAGTGTCGCCTCAGCTTTATACACAGTACAGTGTTCCCAGAAGTGATTTCAGGATACTTTCCTACTGCTTAGCCAGTTGCAACAAATTTGGTTTGGACCTTGGCACTTAATCAAACCCGGCCTTTCTGGGGATGCAGCTTTTTCTTTTTGAAACAGTAGCTGCGAAATCATTTTGGATACTACAGCAGTTTATCACTGTTTGGAACAAGTCCTGGAGCGGCTTGTGCCAACATTCAAATGGCTTTGAAAAGCATTGATTTTCAGTTATGTAAGTTGGCACTCCTTCCAAAACAGCATTATTCAAGTATGCTTCATTCAGTTTCGTGTCGCAGGAGCAAAATGCAGTTGAACATTATATTATTTCCCACTTGCTACACACTTCTGGGGGCAGAAATGCTGTATTGAGGCTTGGGGAAATAAATGTAAAGCTACGTATAATATGATCACATTTTATTCTATATTTTTGATGGCATTATTTTTAACTATGTCATAATATTATTGTAAACCAGCTTTTTGGGGGGTGACTGTAGACAGCAATCTGAATAGAAATCAGAAAAGAAATTGGACTTTGTATAGTTAGGGGTTCATTCCTTTCATTTTATTTCCATAATTGGCTAATAAATAATAAAATATTTTCTACAATTCTTTTCCAAAATAGAACCCTTGGGACGATTATCTACAAAAGCAGATAATGGAAATATTCATAGTTACATATGCAGATCAGTTTAAAGACTGAATTGCTAGCATGTTCTTTTTGACTTTCAGTAGGCTTGTGAAATCCTGAATCTGTTTTAGAATACTGGATTTTCTGAGCCACAAATCAGATGCATGACAAGGAGTTTTTCCCATCATAATACAAAAAAGTAAAAGCCACCACTGCTATATGAATGCTATACTATCAAAGAAGCAAGTGTGATATGGGCTTTGAGTACAGCTACTATATGCCTAGTATAGAATCTATGCTACCATTTTCATGGCAATAGCTGGAAAAGCTATCTGTAGTGCTTGCTGATCTTGGAATACTGTTCAACAAAGGCTGATGCAAAATCTGCTCGCCAGGAACAGGGAAGTGCCGGAGGTCATTTACAGTTGCAGTATCTCTGCCTCTGCTGGTGGGTTTGAGGGGAGAGAGAGGGTCATGCTTTAGGCTTTAGTGGATCATACCTATTACCTGTCTATGGAGACAAAGGAATGTGTTTCCAAAAATGTAACCAATAAACCATGTCTATCAGCTGTTGGACACGATTTTTGAAGGGTATTTTGACACATTGATCAGGAGAAAGAGCTTATGAGAGATCTTCTATTTGACAAAATGAGAGCCAAAACAGCAGTATGCACAGAGCCCCCATAATAGTGTGAAATTGCACTTAAAGACATGCATTTGCATCTCTTTTTGAAGTCTTTCTGAATTGAGCAAGTACATAGTTGAGGGTCACAAATAGGACACCGTCTAGGTCTTGGTTTGGTGTCTTTATTTAGCACATAGCCTTAATGTTGGCCATAACTAGTGTTTTCTCTTACAATTACAGGACAACCACACTCTGTTTGGCAGCAGCTTGCTGGGTCTCAAAGACGACGATTCAGACTTGAGCCAAGCTTTGTGTTTAGCAGTTTCTGTATCAGAGATTCTTCAAGCTAATCAACTGCAAGGGGTCAGTAAGTCTGAAACTGTTTTCCCCTAAATGAAGGAAATAACATAGCTATCAGAGTTTCTACCTCCTGGGAGCTCCAAAAAGAGAGCTGTTTCCCTGGTCATTGGCTAGAGTCCAACGAATTGTGAAACTAGTTTCATAAGTCCAAGAGGAGTTAAGTATAGTTTTACTGGAAAGTACTTTTAAAGCTAAGGATAATTTCAAAAGCAGTATATGATATATCACCACACAGCAGTGTTTGTAGGTCTGTCTGTCTCTGTCTACTATTCAAAGGAAACAAGTTTAAAAATTCCACTGGCAATGAGACTAAGTACATCTTGTGTACTTAGTGATCCTGCCCTTCAGCACAGCTATAGTATAGCACAAGACAGTGGCTGTTGGATATGCTGTCTTTATTTGTTTCAGACTTGTTATGGATATGCCATATATGGATATGCTGTTTTATTTGTTTCAGACTTGTTACCTGCTAATTTCATTGAGTACCTACTAGTGGGTGGGTGGAAAAATTACTGTTTCCTTTTCATATTTTCCAAATAGCTATTGCTTTTCTACACTGCAGTGACATCCCCTTTATTTGTTGCCTTTTAAAGACTGCTGCTTTATACGTCTCACACCTAAAGAGTTGAAGGTGGCATATTCATAGTTCTAGGGACACGGGTGGCGCTGTGGTCTAAACCACTGAGCCTTAAGTATGTACAGTGGTACCTCGGATTAAGAACTTAATTCGTTCAGGAGGTCCGTTCTTAACCTGAAACTGTTCTTAACCACTTTAGCTAATGGGGCCTCCCGCTGCCACCACACTGCTGCCGCGCGATTTCTGTTCTCATCCTGAAGCAAAGTTCTTAACCTGAGGTACTATTTCTGGGTTAGCGGAGTCTGTAACCTGAAGCATCTCTAACCTGAGGTACTACTGTATACTTTTTGAACTAAATGAATAAAATATTCTTATTTCAGGAAGGAGTAAGGTTCTTTGTGGTGGATTGTCGTCCTGCAGAACAGTACAATGCTGGCCATTTATCAACTGCCTTTCATTTAGATTCAGACTTGGTAAGCATACATTCTAGCTGCTTAATATGCTTGCTTTTTCATTTCCTTACATTAAAAAATAAGGGTGGAATCCAAGAGTTCTCAGAATCTTAGTTCTACGAATTCTTGTTTTAAGGTGCCTGGTTTATAC
This sequence comes from Podarcis liolepis, assembly GCF_965112155.1. Taxonomy (NCBI): domain Eukaryota; kingdom Metazoa; phylum Chordata; class Lepidosauria; order Squamata; family Lacertidae; genus Podarcis; species Podarcis liolepis. Next base: position 73,065,708 of record NC_139558.1, on the reverse strand, counting down.
CACCAAACTGTAGAAACGAGCTTCTTTCAAAGGATTCTGTCTGTAAACAGCTCCTCTAGTATTTAGAGTCTTCATGTCTCTTACCTAAATATTTTCCTAAAATGCAATTTGTTTTAAAGGATAGACATGATCTCCACCAATTTTTAGTTTGCTGCTCGGGAATTAAGAAACAAGAAAAAAATCAGTGCCATTTTGAAATGAGTATGTAGTTAAAATCAGTGCTGTTTTTGAAAGGTTCGATCCACCATTTTGATTCAGAATGGCAGCCAGTTGTATCCAAACACTGTTGATCTGAGGAGCCATCATGCAACATTTAGTTACAATATCTTAAGAAGTGTACAGATGCATAGCAAACAAATAACTTTCCTAAATATATTATAGATTTAAGAGGCGGTAACAATAAAGTAACAGTTTCAGTAAAGTGATAATTATTCAGTTCCTAAATGAAACGATTTCCAGAGTGTTAACTGTGTTGCAGAACAACAGATGTTTCATTTGCCCATCCTGGTAAGCCAGACTTCCAAGGCGCGTTTCTCCATTTTTTCTCCATTTTTGCAATGGATTTTGCCGATTGGCAATTGCGCATTGGTTGTTGAGCGTTTTCGGTTGTCGAACAGTCTTCAGGAACAGATTACATTCAGCAACCAAGGTTCCACTGTATTAGCTTTTTAGTCTATGGCATACTTAATATATTAATCTTGAAGTGCCACAACACACTTCGCACACTTTCGATGAGACAATGTTTACTTACAAAACAACACTCTTGTATTCTGCTCCTTACGTGGAAATAAAACACAAATTGAGGGAGTGAAAGTGGCACAATCAACTCGCAAGTGGGAAGTAGAAGTCCTCTGTGACTTTTTGCAGGTTTGAAGTGCCTTCCTCCACTTCTTCACAACTTCGATGGCTGATAGTAGTAGATGGTGATGAGGATATTTGCAATAACCCTTTAAAAACACTTATTTGCTTCCCTGAAGAGATGCCTTAGTAAATTTTCACACACCTGGTTCCCTTACTTCTTTGCCTTCAAGTCAAGAACTCAAATAAACTTCGTAAAATGCCTTTATTTTTGTTTTAAGTGGTCTTGGAAAGGTATGGACATTTCTGCTTTTGATTTATGAGGTCCATATTGGCCATGTTTTAGACTCTATGTTCTAAGGACCTTTGCACAGTTACGTTTTCCTAAACGCAGGCTAGTCTATATAGAAAAATGTGATACATGCACTATTTATAAAACTAGTTAAATCGGACTGCAGATGCAATTTGGCGTCTTAATGCTTAAATATATCCATTTGTTTTTGAGTGATTTTTAGTCTCTTTTCAGTCCACACGTGTGTTCTTTGCCTTTCTTCACAGATGCTCCAAAACCCATCAGAATTTGCTCAGTCTGTGAAGTCTTTGTTAGAAGCACAGAAACAGTCTATTGAATCTGGTTCAATAGCTGGTGGAGAGCATCTTTGTTTTATGGGAAGTGGCCGGGAGGAAGAGGATATGTATATGAACATGGTACTGGCACACTTTTTACAGGTACATCTAAAATATTAGAATGTGTTGTATTTAAACATAGTGGGTGCTATCCAGCTAAATAATGCTAAGAGTAGAATAGAGTAAAGTGATTTTTTCAGCTACTTCCCCTTCATCCTACAACCCCCCTTGCTTGTGCCCCCCCCCAGTCCTGCTCCAGAGTGTTTAGGGACCCTATGCAACAGAATGAAAGGTTGTCCAGGAGTTGCAAAGGAAGGAGAAATTCATGAAAAATAGTCCCCATTTTCCTTCACTGAAAGCTGGGTCAAAGACCTTTCTGCGAATGAAAGCAGCCCTTCTATTCACAGAGGTCTAGATCCAAGCCATTATCTTAATTTTATGAGAGAGAATATTCACCTGTGAACTCCTATATATGAAAGTTCTTAGACCAGAGTGCTCAAAGTCTTCTAACCATATTCCGATGAAATGCCAGATACAGCTAGTCTAAGCATGCTTGGTCTGTTTCATGTTTCTGCTTACCTTGTGAAGAACAGCAATTTTAGTATTCCCAGGGTGATTTACAATCTTCTTATTGCAGAAAAATAAAGAATATGTAAGCATTGCCAAAGGAGGATTCATGGGTAAGATTTACATTTAGTCACATCAGTTTTTATCTTTTCAAATGTCTTTTCCACTAGTTAAATGAACAGTCAGATGACTGGGGAGGAGACCATTTGCATCCTTATCAAGGTGCTGGGCTCTACCTAGCGCAGCGCTTTTCCTTTTTCTTGCTGCCAGACTCAAATTCTGATCTTAGTTAATCCATTTCAATTTGTGTGTGTGTGTGTGTGTGTGTGTGTGTGCGTGCCTGCCTGCCTGCCTGCCTGCCTGCCTGTGTACATTGGTTTAATAGTTCCTGTTTTGTTACAAGGACAAAACAGAATGCATAGTGCTATACAACACAAAATATGTAATGTCCTTTCTCACAGCACTGCAACAGCACTTAGCAGACATTAATGTGGAAGGACCAGAAAGTGGATATGGCCATTGGATTGCTAGTACTTCGTACTCAAAAAGTAGTCTTAACTCCTTAGTTGACGTGAGTATAGTTCTTATATCAAATTGTGTAGCTGTGGATTGGACTGGTTTTCATGCAGAATTCATCCCCTGCAACTTGTCTTCAAAGACATTTACTTCCAGGCTTTTGCAGCTCAAGCCATATTACTTAAACCAAGAATGTCACAAGAGACCAGTTGAATCAGTCCAGAGGGCCATTTTGTTGAGCATCCTGTTCTTCCAGTGGCCAGCCAGATGCCTTTGGGAAGCCTGCAAGCAACACACGAGTGCAAGAGCACTCTCTGCTTGCAATTCCCAGCAGCTGGTACTTGGGGGCATGTTGCCTCCAACAACAGAGGTAGAACAGAGCCATTGTGGCTGTCTTTATCTGTTCTTAGGCACTAGGTATAGACTTTCTCTTTACCTGGGCTTAAGGGTGGCGCTGTGGCCTATTTTAGTGGATTGGTATGTGTACGGTATGCCTTCTATCTGTATAGCTGTGCTTTTAGATTTTTCTTGAATGTTCTTAGTTGGTTTTAATATAAGTCACTTTGGATCTGTGAGAAAAGTGACTATCTATTAATAATTATAGCCGCCTGACTCTCTAATTGGTCAAGAAGTGAAGGAAACATAGCTACACACACACCAAAAAAACCCCTTATCCTAGATTGTCCTAGATTGTCCCTTTAACTAGCTCACATCTCCATCTTTGAGATAAATATGACAATAACCTTCATGCAGATTACTTATGTACAGATCAAATAACTGCAAAAGTTGCTTTTCCAGGGCGATTCTCCAAATGGCTCAAATGATGGGAAGGGTGTCAAGTCCTTGGTCAACAAGATGACAGAAGCTTTCAAGACGAGATCTGTGAATGTGAAAGAAAAAGTTATTAGTTTTATTGAAAATACATCAACTCCAGTTGATAGGTGAGTTATTTTGGTCTGACTGCTTTTAGTGATTATTGGCTGAAGTCATGCATGCTTACTTGGAAGTTAGTCATATTGATCTCGGTGGGACTAACTTTTGAGTAAATGTGCATAGGATGGGGAGGATTCATAGAAATTTTATTCCTTCAAAATGTCTGTAACAAGCACCATCACCTGATTGTTCACCATTTTAGAGCGCCATCGTTTCTGTGTAAACAATTTTGGTGCCCTTAAAAGCTATTTAACCTCTCTCTGAACAGTTTGAGTGTGGACACTGGACAACTAAAAGATTCTCACATTTAACTATTGCCTCTCTCATTATGTCTTGCTATTGGGAAAGTGGATTCTGGGCTTAATAACTTGACCTTGTAAAAATTGGTAAAATAAAAGGAACTTCTAAATTTTAGCCAACAGATTAATCGTGATCTCTTTCTTTGAACTCAGGATTATGTTATCCACCATTCCTCGTACTCCAAAATAGCTTTGTGCACATTAAGCCATAACTGAAACATTACTGCTTCTGTGGAAGACTAGCAGATCTTTAAAAATGCTCATTGAAAAAGATTTTTTTCATATTTTCTCATACTCCCTCCTGCTTGATACTCTACTGCCAAGTAAGAAGAAATAAATCAGATACTCTTTCTTATAAATTTTAATTACTTTGTTCTGTCCTCTGCCCCAATTTGCTATAGAGTTTCTTTCAATCTTTCCTGGCCTGAGACAGCAAGTTTGCAGCGGTAAGACATTGTATTGAACCATCTGAGTAAAACTGCCTTTGTCTTTTTTTCGCATGACTTCACAATGTTTGTAAGCATTGGTTACACTGACAATCTCTCTCAGATTATTTTTAACATCAAGCTATCAAAGCATTTCAAGTGTTGTGTTGGAAACTAGAGAGAGAAAGAGAAGCTGTATACACAGTATTTGTTCATATTCATTTTGTTGTTTGTTCTGGAACATCTTTCCCCTTTTCCATATCATGAACCACACTGATTACTTCTTTTTCAAGCTTTTAAACATGATTGCCATGTTCAGACAATCATATCTCTTCTTAAACTGTGGTAATCCTTTTTCCTGCAGACATAGCCCCTTTGCTCCTCAGCAGCATACAGCATTCAAACCAGGAGGTTTTACTAACCATAGTTTCCTGTTACAATTGAAGTGGGAAACCATGGATTCCAGTTTGTTTGTTTGTTTTATATACTGCTCGTCATCGGAATAGCACAAGGCAGTTTATAACATTGTTTTAGAACAAGCTTGTTACGAAGCTAGCAACCATAGTTGCCTTTGAAAGGGGGTCTTTAGATTGAATTTTTCCTCCTGCACCTGTGTCAGCATACAGAAAGCAGATCTTTGGAGATCAGCAAAATTCATATCAACCTGAATTTTAACAGAACAGTAGTGTTACATTATACCCACATTCAAAATTAAAAAGTTGTATTTTTATTATCATTTTTATCTATTTGCAAATTTTATCTGAAATAAAACAAAATTAAACCAACAACGTATTTTAAACATCTAACCAACTACTATTAAAACAACACCAATTTAAAATATTGCTTAGAACTATTCTTTGCAACAGAGAGTTGCCATTAAACCACGTTATCAAATTCTCATCGAGCAAGATTTCCATAAAAAGTGTACTGGCAAAGGAGACAGTTATTAATATCAGTTTATGAATTGGTGTTTCTTCTTTGGAGGCTTTTTCAGAAGAAATAATGTGTTTACAACTTAACAAACCCTGATCCACAATTTTGCAATGTGTTTATACTTAATAACAGCAACATTACCTTAGTATGTTTTGGTGCCACTAAACAGCAAAGTCTTGACCAGAGGAGGCATGCTTTGAGAATGGAAACATGAAGGCAACCAGAAATGTATGCTCAAGATGGTGCTATGCAAATATAACACTTAACCGTAGTTGGTTTCCCCCAAACATAGTTTCAACTAAACTAAACTAAAGTTGTATCATCCCCATACCCGTCTGTCACACTGCCCATTTCATGTGTACATTGTCAGTGTTACTGATGCTTATTGTCTTAAGTTACTAATGAGCACTCCCGACTTTGCTTTATTTGGGTAGCGCATTTGTTTGCTTCCCCCTTTAACAATTTTCTTTTCCCCAGTAGTATCCACTTTTAATACCTTCGAGTCCTAGAAAGCAAAAGCCGTAAGATATGCCTTCAGGAACAGAGTGAGACCTCTTTCTCTCCACCCCACCCCTTTAACAGCATTTGAATTTAAATTTCAACAGCGGCGTGTAAATATGAGCATCATCATTTTCTCTCTCTCAAAAACGGAATGTAGAAAGATTTCAAAGGAAACATTCGGCCACTGTAATTGTTAGGAAATGTGTGACAAGTTGGAAACATGTGCCTCTTTATTGAGTCATGCTTGGTATCTATGCCAAGTAATATTTTTAGAAAGTCAGCAAAAGATGAATGGGCAAGATACTAGCAGCAGCAGGAGGGGGAAACTGAATAGAGGGAATGCCATTGTTTATACTGTACCAGCTGAGGCTGTTGTATTGTTTCATAAGAAGGTATCTTCAGAGATTATTTTAAAGACTCTCAACTTTCCAACCTACCAAAGCTGTGCTGTGTGTGTGTGTGTGTGTAGCTTGCCCAATAGCGCAACTCAGTATTAGGAGAGAGCCTTAAAGATGCTTCTGACTTCTGACATAGATTATTTGACCTGCTAGAGAGAGCTGGGTTCGCTGCAGTTTAATGAGAAGGCAGTTTCACCATTTTCTCCAAAATGGACAACACCACAGCCCTTGTTGTCTGCTTTCACTAATCCAGCGTGGCTCGTTTGGCCACTCTCTGCTTTTTTCTCACGGCCAGCTGTCTTCATCTGGAATCCTTTGGCTGCACATACAGGTTCACGTCTTTTGCCGTTGCATGCTGCTATGGGAAATATCATGGTGTCGTCCTTTTTCCCAGTTTCTTTTTTTTCCCTTTCTTAACACGTAGTATTTTTCTCTCCCACCCCCACCCTATAATCTTCCCTTGTCAACAGACATGTGAGCAGCAGTGACCGAGTGGGGAAACCTTACCGAGGCGTGAAACCGGTTTTCAGCATTGGAGATGAAGAAGAGTATGATACTGGTATGGTAGAGAATGCTTCTATCTGAAATCAAGTATAAACAAATTCCACGTAAAGGGGGAAGGAATGCTCCCTTGGAGGAGGAAAAGCCCAAGGATTTTGGGTCCCATTTCAGACTGACTGCACAGAAACCCATTCCTTCCCCCTTCACATGTCCCGTCTTGCAAGCCATTAGATGTATTACCAAAGAGGTGTTTTAACCAATGCCTGAACTTACTCTGGGATCTGTTGAGTTAAGTGCACTTGTCACTTTACTAAAGCAGTCAATAAGTTTTGTTTAGCATGCTTCTAACCTTAGGACGCGGGTGGCGCTGTGGGTTAAACCACAAGTTGGTGGGTCAAATCCCCGTGACAGGGTGAGCTCCTGTTGCTCGGTCCCTGATCCTGCCAACCTAGCAGTTCAAAAGCACATCAAAGTGCAAGTAGATAAATAGGTACCGCTTCGGCGGGAAGGTAAACGGCATTTCCGTGCGCTGCTCTGGTTCACCAGAAGCGGCTTAGTCATGCTGGCCACATGACCTGGAAGCTGTACGCCGGCTCCCTCGGCCAATAAAGCAAGATGAGCGCCGTAACCCCAGAGTCGGCCACGACTGGACCTAATGGTCAGGGGTCCCTTTACCTTTAACCTTAGGACAATAAGGTTGCAGGGGGGAGTTTGTTGAGAGCATCAGTCACGTGCCCTGAGAATTCTATGACATCTCCTGATTTAATGCAGGACGCCACCTAGACCTTTACTATTGCCTCATGTGAAGTGAGGCTACAACCTACCAGAATCACACACGAGACTCCTGCAGAGAGGAGACAATAGAGAAGCCTATCTGCCATTACTGATCTTCTCACTGAGAATCACCCAATAATATTTCATTTCAGTTTTAATTTGTATACCACCTTTCTTGATCAGTACACACAAGGCACTTTGCAAGCTGAAGAAACAACAAAATAGACTGCAAAGATCACACCACACCCAATAACAATCTGATCCACTCCAAAAAGTCACAATAAAAACATAACTTTAAAATAATAATAATAATAATAATAATAATTTATTATTTGTACCCCGCCCATCTGGCTGGGTTTCCCCAGCCACTCTGGGTAGCTTCCAACAAAGATGAAAAATACACTAAAATGTCACATATTAAAAACTTCCCTGAACAGGGCTGCCTTAAGATGTCTTCTGAATGTCAGGTAGTTGTTTATCGCTTTGACATCTGATGGGAGGGCGTTCCACAGGGCGTGCGCCACTACCGAGAAGGCCCTCTGCCTGGTTCCCTGTAACTTGGCCTCTCGCAGTGAGGGAACCGCCAGAAGGCCCTCGGAGCTGGACCTTAGTGTCCGGGCAGAACAATGGGGGTGGAGACGCTCCTTCAGATATACTGGACCGAGGCCGTTTAGGGCTTTAAAGGTCAGTACCAACACTTTGAATTGTGCTCGGAAACGTACTGGGAGCCAATGTAGGTCTTTCAAGACCGGTGTTATATGGTCTTGGCAGCCGCTCCCAGTCACCAGTCTAGCTGCCGCATTCTGGATTAGGTGTAGTTTCCAGGTCACCTTCAAAGGTAGCCCCATGTAGAGCGCATTGCAGTAGTCCAAGCGGGAGATAACCAGAGCATGCACCACTCTGGCGAGACAGTCTGCAGGCAGATAGGGTCTCAGCCTACGTACCAGATGGAGCTGGTAAACAGCTGCCCTGGATACAGATTTGACCTGTGCCTCCATGGACAGCTGTGAGTCCAAAATGACTCCCAGGCTGCGCACCTGGTCCTTCAGGGGCACAGTTACCCCATTCAGGACCAGGGAATCCTCCACACCAGCCCGCCTCCTGTCCCCCCAAAAAAGTACTTCTTTCTTGTCAGGATTCAACCTCAGTCTGTTAGCCGCCATCCATCCTCCAACCGCCTCCAGACACTCACACAGGACCTTCACCGCCTTCACTGGTTCTGATTTAAAAGAGAGGTAGAGCTGGGTATCATCCGCCTACTGATGAACACCCAGCCCAAACCTCCTGATGATCTCTCCCAGTGGCTGCATGTAAATGTTGAAAAGCATGGGGGAGAGGACAGAACCCTGAGGCACCCCACAAATGAGAGCCCAGGGGTCTGAACACTCATCCCCCCCCACCACTTTCTGAACACGGCCCAGGAGGAAGGAGCGGAACCACTGTATGACAGTGCCCCCAGCTCCCAGCCCCTCAAGACAGTCCAGAAGGATGTTATGGTCGATGGTATCAAACGCTGCTGAGAGATCCAGCAGAACTAGGAAACAGCTCTCACCTTTGTCCCTAGCCCGCCGGAGATCATCAACCAGTGCGACCAAGGCAGTTTCAGTCCCATGATGAGGCCTGAATCCCGACTGGAAGGGATCCAAATGGTCCGCTTCTTCCAGGCGTGCCTGGAGTTGTTCAGCAACCACTCGCTCAATCACCTTGCCCAAGAATGGAAGATTTGAGACTGGGCGATAATTGGCCATCGTGGCCGCATCTAAAGATGGTTTTTTAAGAAGCGGTTTAATAACCGCCTCTTTCAGCGGGTCTGGGAAGGCTCCCTCACGGAGGGAAGCATTCACCACCCCACGAAGCCCATCGCCCAGTCCTTCCCGGCTAGCTTTTATAAGCCAGGATGGGCAAGGATCCAGGAGACAGGTGGTTGGCTTCACTCGTCCAAGCAGTCTGTCCACATCCTCGGAGGTAACAGGTTGGAATTGATCCCACGCAACTTGACTAGGACTCTAGCACTCTCCCGCCCTGGCCCTGCTCCCACGGTGGAGTCTACTTCTTCCCGAATCTGAGCGATTTTATCTGCAAAAAACTTTGCAAAATCATTGCAGGAGATCATGTGGCCCGTACTGGGCCCAGATGTCGCAGGTGGTTCCGCTAAATTGTGAACCACCTGAAAAAGTCTCCTGCTGCTGTTTTCTGCAGATGCAATAGAGGCGGCGAAGAAGGTCTTCTTCGCCGTCGCTATCGCCACTTGGTAGGCTCAACGTTGAGCTCTAACCTGTGTCCAGTCAGATTCGGAATAAACAGCTTACATCAAATAAAGCAATATTCAATAATTCTTTAGAATATAATAGTAAAGTTAAATGTCAGCAGATAATAATTAAATGGTTTACAGTTTTGACAGTTACAATAAAGAATTACTAAATACAATCAACAGAAATAACGGCAAGTTACAATGCATAAAATACCACAAAACATACAAAAACCATGTAAAAGGGTCAGATAAAGAAACATGCTTTCTAAATTGAGAATCCATCAGGGGCCCAGGGAAATCAGGATTTTTATTACTGGCTGTGGGGTAATTGTTTCAGGCCTCCCACAGGGAAAGGGCTGAATCAACCTTGACAAAAAGTGCATTCAAAATAGCAAAAAATGACATTGACATAAGAGCAATGAGATGAGGGGGTATTAGTTGGCCCTTTGGTGCTCTCAGGACATGGCTTTTGTGAATGAAAAAAAATCCATCTTTGTCTATTCCTGTAGTGAATTTGTGAGTCCAGCAATGAGAACATTTTGTTCGCAAAACAAAACATGTGATCTAAAATCACTTAGGAATGACAGCTGACTGGCCTCTCAATACTATATTTAGAGTTGCTTTTAGGATTGACCTGCACTCGTGCTAGAACTCTCAGTTGCATTGATCAATACATTATTTAGGAAAATAAAGTGCAATATTTTATTTAGGACAAGTAGGACACAAAAATAGAATGGAAAAATCAGATAAGGAAATGGGATGATTCCATTCCTGTCTTCTAGTCAATCAATTTAAGGAGTGATAAGACAGAAGAATTAGCAGACTTTGAACTTAAACATCCTCTTGTGCAGATAATGCTGTTTTCTGAATTGTGAAGTCACTGCCTGTGTAAACTTTTGATCCATAATTGTGCATTCCTACTCAATGTCAGAATGAGTAAAATTCCACTTCCGGGTTGGCGCCAGCGCCGAATGGCGGATTCCCTCCGAGCTCCGGAGGGAATCTGCTCGATAGGGGTCGGGTCCAATGTCAGAATGAGTAAAATTCCTTCTTCCAACTAGGGAAGCATAACTTAATTAATAGCTCATATTACTTAATTAAAACAATTCAATTGCCCCGAGTTAATCAGGCAAGCAGATTTTTTTAATAGGCACATTAAAAAAAGACAAGTGTTTATAAAAACTGCAGGTGGCAAGTGCCACCTTCAAAGAGGCATTTTCTTGTCTCTTGTGTCTCTTCTGTGAATACCTGCTGTGACTTGTGCATTGTCAAATACAAAAACAAACATACATCTTACTTTGGAAATGCTGTTATTATCCACATGCACTTTAATACACATTTATCAAGAGGGTGGTATCCAGTGGTGGCTGTCTGCTGGAGGAAGGGAATCCATCAGTGGAATAGGAAAGGAGGCAATTTTTGGTTATCCCCCTCCCAAAGGAAGATCTGCACAACAGTGTTAGGGGTCTGCCTCCCTGTTCTGCTGATGAGTTTTCTTCTGGCAGAAAAGAATCACAATTGTATATCACCCTAGTGTGCTTGATTAATATGATTAATAGATTAAACCATGTTGCAGCCCTGCTCCTACCATGAACAATAACTTTCATAATAGCAAAAGCATTAGGAAGCTTAAACCAAATAGGCAAACTAGATTTGAGGTGAAATGACCTACTTTTGAATTCAGTTATGTGAGAGATACAGGGTTAGATCCAGATTTTTGTCATGCCTAGAGTAGACCCAGCTGTCTAATCTAAAATGATCTAGCATAAAAACCAAGACACAGTTTTTAATAGCAGCGATGTACTGTATTCTTCATTTTAGAAATTTCAAATAATAATGTGAAAATTATTATTATTATTCAAAGGATCGGGTAGGTAACATTAAAAAAGTGTTCATCTATGTTTTGTCCATGTGACATCACTCCTTTCTTTTTTAAACAGATGAAATTGACAGCTCCTCAATGTCAGATGATGATCGAAAAGAGATCGTCAACATCCAGACTTGGATAAATAAACCAGACATAAAGTTTCATTTCCCCTGTAAAGAGGTGAAAGAAAATGGACACATGTTTCCAAGGTATTGTTGGATGGATAATTATAATCACTAATACTTATTATAAAAAGTACATAAATATCATAGATAGATAGATAGATAGATAGATAGATAGATAGATAGATATTTGGTATTGATAGTTGTTGACTTCTATGTGTTAGAGAATTTTGTGGACTCACATAATCATCTTTTCTACTACAAGGTGAATTTCTGTTTATCTCATGGTGAAGATCTGCATGATCTGGGAATGAATTCAGTGTACAAACTCTTTAGTCCTAGACTTATTTACCAGGAATTGAGTTCCATTGATCTCAGCAACACTCACGTCACAGTAAACATGCTTAAGATTGGCATCATGTCTAGTTTTCACCTTCTTTGTTGAAGAAAAGCTTTAAAAAAGGAGTTTTCTAATACTATAGCAGGCACCTGGTACTGGTGCGTGTTTAATTTGTTTGTATGACCTGGTACCTTGTGGATTTTTCACTGTGAGGTCCCTTCAGAAAATATTTTCACAGTAGAGGTAATGGTTGAGAGACTTCATCCCAAGAAACATTTCACCCTATGATAAGAAAAACAGTTTGAGAAATTCCAGTATCAGCTGATTAAAGCACTGTCGTGTTCTGTTAGAGGAAAACCAGCATTTTAATTCTGAAATAAATATTTATAAGTGATTACAAAGTCTTTTGAGGCATTTGCTTCAGGAAATGAGTACTGTTGCTAATTTTCCCACCATGCTTTTTCCCATCTCTGGATTGTGTCCTATGTTCTTTATGTGTAAGTGGAACAGATTTCTGCTTGTGGAATGGGACTTCACCTTCTCTCCATTGCAGTCTTGCACATGACCTCAAATTCTGCTGTGGAAAGTTGGGGGAGCCTCTGGGGCAAATTAGGCATTTTGTGCAGAGGTCTATAATAAGAGAGTAGAAAGGTGTAGTCCTGTGTACAAACATAATTCTGCTCATGCACCGCTGGATTCCACCCTCTGTATTTCTGACAAAAAACCCTTTTCTCTTTTTACTTTGTTCACAGTCATCTTCTAGTAACAGCAACACATATGTACTGTCTGAGGGAAATTGCCTCCCGAAAGGGATTTGCTTACATACAATCTCGCCAGGCACTAAACTCTGTAGTTAAAATAACATCCAAGAAAAAACATCCTGAATTAATAACCTTCAAATATGGAAATAGCACCACTTCGGGCATAGAGATTTTGGCAATTGAGAGGTAAGTTTGTTTGTTTGTGTTTTGCTTCAGACTCATCTACACATGATTATTCCCAATCAGTTGCAGTACATTTTCTCCCCTGAATCAGATTGGGAAATCCAAATAGTGCGGTACAGACAAAGACACTCTTAGCATTCCATGCTACATACTTCCTCTGAAAGGCTCTTTCGCCTTTTCTGACTTAGAATCCCTCTACATATTACTCAAAAGTGTTAGATGAACCTCAGTCTACAAACTATTATTCCATAGTTAATGGTCCACATGATCTGCACTGCTGGACTTTTATGAGATTTTCTTGCCAAAACCTCAAACTACATAGCTTCTCAATATTTATTTACAGTGGTGCCCCGCAAGACGAATGCCTCGCAAGACGGAAAACTCGCTAGATGAAAGAGTTTTCCGTTTTGGAGGTGCTTCGCAAAACGAATCTCCTATGGGCTTGCTTCGCAAGACGACAATGCCTTGCGAGTTCCTGCGGGTTCCCCCCCCCCTTTTTCTAAGGCGCTAAGCCGCTTATCAGCTGATCCGATCAGCAGATAAGCCGCTAATAGCGCTAATCCGCTAATCCGTCAATGGGCTTGCTTCGCAAGACGAAAAAACCGCTAGACGAAGAGAATCACAGAACAGATTCTTTTCGTCTTGCGAGGCACCACTGTATTTTTAAATGTGAAGGTAAGACATACAAAGTGCTAAAAGTTTCCATTTCAGTGGCTTTTCACCTAAGTTGTTTAAAGCCTGTGCAAATTGCCCTGTTTATTAGGTGATAACTATTATTGCAAACATCACATGATTACAGGATCATATTAAATGGCTGTCTCCATTCAACCATCATGGGGCAGAGGTTTTTATTTCTCACTTCCTGCAATGGGTTGGATGCAAAGAACTTTTGAGTATGCAGAAAACAGCTTTTACATATATATTTTGGAAAGTTGCATTCCTACTCAGTATGCATTTGGATACCTCTTAAGATACAGTTAAACCACAGAGCCTAGGGCTTGCCAATTAGAAGGTTGGTGGTTCAAATCCCCGCTCCTGTTGCTTGGTCCCTGCTCCTGCCAACCTAGCAGTTCAAAAGCACATCAAAGTGCAAATAGATAAATAGTTACCGCTCCTTCAGGAAGGTAAACGGCATTTCCGTATGCTGCTCTGATTTGCCAGAAGCAGCTTAGTCATGCTGGCCACATGACCCGGAAGCTGTAAGCCAGTTCCCTTGGCCAATAAAGCGAGATGAGCGCCGCAATCCCAGAGTCGTCCGTGACTGGACCTAATGGTCAGGGGTACCTTTACCTAAGATACAGTAACCAAATTTCTATGATTAAGGAGAAGGTTGTGATTTGTGTTTGGATACAACTGGATGCCATTTTGAATCAATATGGCAGACTGGACCTTTCCAAACTACTGATTTTAACCACTAGTTTCAAAACTGCTTGGGTTTTTTCTTTGTTAGAATTCCTGAGTAATCCAGGGTATGAGGCTGCTAGTGCTGGTATAAGTTGATTCTTTAGTAGTTTTCAGGTTTTGACTTGCTTAAGAATATCACCTCTAGACCTATACAAAGAGTGCAAATCATCCATTTTTCTCACATGGTACATGAGGGTGCTCTTCCAAGATGCCTTTGGTTATAACTCATTATATGTCAGTAAGATAAAGTGCACCCGCGGTGGGAATTACACAACCATTTACACAAGAAAATTCTAGCTGGATGGGCTGTGATACAGTAGTTATTTTGCAAATTGCATATGAAAGCTGCAAACAGGGATTAACGTGGCTATTTGCAAATAAGCCTTAGTCATTATGAAACAATATTTTTAATCCTTTTATTATCTCCATCTGTCACAGATGCTTTAGTTGAGATTCCTGCTTGCAGAAGGTTGTACAAAGTGACTCTTGTGGTCCCTTCCAGCTCGATGATTCTATACTAAATCTTTGATCAACAGTGAATTTGTTCAGTATGTCAACAAATGTTCTTTTTGTTTCCATTTCTTAAGGTACTTGATTCCAAATGCAGGTGATGCTACCAAAGCCATAAAGCAACAGATTATGAAAGTTCTGGATGCCCTGGAAAGCTAATGAGAAAAAGACTTTTTCAGTTGTGTCTTAAAAAAAGAAAAAATGACAACCAGGATACTGCACATGGACCTAAAATGAATTTTCCTGTGGAATACTAACCTAAGAGGACATTTTCAGTTTACTGATGGGAGTGCCTGGGTAGCAGGTTTACGATAGGAGTAAATTATACATTTTGAATATATTTTTAAAGTCTTTTTCTTTAACACTCTTGGATTTTGTAAAAGTTGTTTATTATAAATGTCAGTTATTTTTCAAGTAGCTTTTGAGGTTCTGACCTGTTCTTAATAAGAGCAATTCAATACACAGATCACTTTGAAGAATCGTATTGAAGCCACATAGCACTTCTAAGATAATGGGAAAATATTTGAAACCCATTTTCTTCTTAATATTACAAACTGTTAAGTAGCAGCTGTTTTTTAAATGCCCGAAGCACTGAATATGTGGTTTGATCTGCTGGGTGAAACATCAAGGAGTGACGACAATACATAGGCTAGGAACTAGAACTAGGAAAAATTGGGACCCAGCTAAAAAGAATATTGCAGTCCACCAAACTGGGTGGGTGTGTAACTTCTGTGTGCTATCAAGTAAAAAAAATAGTGGCTAAATTAAAAAAACTTGGAATGTTGAATTGGATGCCGTAATGAAAAGTTTACACTCACAAGTATGTGGCTGGGTTATTATGAAAGTGGAGGTTTTATTGGGCCATGGTCAGCATTAGAATGGACGCTGAAATCAGAATTCATGTGATGGAATATCAAAGTTGGCTGCCATGATGGGGAGACAAACATAATTGTTGGATTATCTTTTCAGAACCTGTCTGGCACGGACTGAAGGTGTACTGTTTGCAAGTGAGGCAAAGTGATCAGAGAGCTACATATTTGCAATGATTTTTTTATACATATGACATGCCTTTTCCCTCTTCAAGTCATGTCAGTTAAGTTTTTGAAATAATGTCTTCAGTGCTTGAGAATTACAAGTTTTTGCTGCAAATCTGTAGCTATCGCATATTGACCAAATGTTTAAGAGGAACTTGAATGCTCTTCGTATCCTGGAGCAAGTTCAGTACATGAAGATATGAAAGGCTGCAAAAGGCGGTCGCAAAAGATTCTGTTGCGGTATCATCACAAAATAAATTAAGCTGACCTTTATAACAAATCAGCTCTTTAAAGTTACGTTCTTAGTAGGAATCAAGTTATGGCACCTTAATCCTGGAACTCCCGTTTTTAAACATATCTAAATGAACAACACTAAAAGAAGTATTTGACAATGCATTGCATGAACTGCACCTCTGCCAATGCTCCTGTATTTATAATTCTGCCCAGAGCTGTCATTTTATGTATTTTTTTTTCTCCAGTTCTCCTTTAAAGTAAAATCTCCTGAAGAGCCTCCAATTTGTGCCTACTTCAACACAGAGATTCCCCCATAGTGTTAATGTAAAGATGTTTGTGTTATTGTTTATAAACTGCAGTTGTAAATAAACCAGTACTATTTGAACACAAATGGTTCAGATAAAAAATGTTTGATCCAACGATGTCATTTCTGCAGATTTAAATATTTTAGCACTTTAAAAATGTACTGTAATCTGTTTTTCTTTATGATTCATCAAAATCAAACATGAAGGGTGATGGATTCAGACTTAAGCTTTCCATGAATGGAAGGTCTTCTCTTGCTTGTGACGGGAAGGTAAAGATGGGAAGACCATGTCTTTGGGGACCCTGCCATCTTCCATTCTGTGGGCATGACCAAGCCAGCATAGACATCACTTAAGTGTAAGAAAATATTAAAAAGAAATGAGGGCATTCTTTACTAAGCATGTGCAGGTGCCTGAATCACTAGACCAATCATTGCATTTTTCCAACATAGCCAGCAATACTGTGCTTTTCGCCCTAGGAACAATAATTGGGCCAAACAAGTAACACAATGCATGCTCACCTTGGCCCAAGAGTTCCTCGTAACACCTCAAGAGAAAAATTTAAGGCTGCAATCTTTTGAACAGTAGGAACCAGTCCAGTGGAACAGAATGAGACATGGTATTGATGCATACATAAACTGGCACAGCAAGTGGTTGCCAATTGCCCAGATAATAATCTTAAACAACCTGACCTCATTCTATTCCTGAAGGCAGCGTTGGCTATTTGCCTGTGACCCTCCTACAACTCTCATCAGCCCCCACCAGCATAGCCAAGGGTCTGGGGTGAAGGGAAGTGTAGTCCAACAACATCCGGAGTGCCTTTTCCTGTAGGTTTCTTCATTTCAGCGATCTAAACCTGATTGCCTGCCAACTGGTGTGATCAAACGGCTGCGGTAACTTTGCAGGAAGCCTTTGGTGCTGAGTGTTTGGTTTCCATTTCTCCTCCTCCTCTGGATAATAGCCTAATTCTCCAGTGCCTTTAGTTTGCTTACCTTTGGGAAGATTTGAAGAGCTAATACTAAAACATAAACCGAATATAGCGACGGGACAGCTGTGGTTGCCACCTTTTCAGAGGCCGTCTCCCTCTTGCAGCTGCAGGTTAAGCTGAAGCTCAGCAAGAGCATCTTTCCCCCAGCATGAAATAAACTAAAAAATTGTCCAGTAGCATCTGAGAGACCAACTAAGTTTGTTCTGGGTATAAGCTTTCATGTGCATGCACACTTCTTCAGATACACTGAAGCACGGATGGGACAAAAAACTTTTTGTTTCATGAGGATACCCATGCTTTTGGACATCTCATCTATCTCTTAAGAGTACAAGAGCCCTGACAGGGTTGAGTGGGGAATATATATACAGTGGTACCTCGGGTTAAGAACTTGATTCATTCTGGAGGTCTGTTCTTAACCTGAAGCACCACTTTAGCTAATGGGGCCTCCTGCTGCCGTTGCACGATTTCTGTTCTCATCCTGAAGCAACTGATTATTCCCAATCAGTTGCAGTACATTTTCTCCCCTGACATCAGATTGGGAAATCCAAATAGTGCGGTACAGACAAAGACACTCTTAGCATTCCATGCTATATACTTCCTCTGAAAGGTTCTTTCGCCTTTTCTGACTTAGAATCCCTCTACATATTACTCAAAAGTGTTAGATGAACCTCAGTCTACAAACTATTATTCCATGTTAGTGGTCCACATGATCTGCACTGCTGGACTTTTATGAGATTTTCTTACCAAAACCTCAAACTACATAGCTTCTCAAGATTTATTTACAGTGGTGCCCCGCAAGACGAATGCCTCGCAAGACGGAAAACTCGCTAGACGAAAGAGTTTTCCGTTTTGGAGGTGCTTCGCAAAACGAATCTCCTATGGGCTTGCTTCGCAAGACGACAATGCCTTGCGAGTTCCTGCGGGGTTTTTTTCCTCCCCCCCCTTTTTTCTAAGGCGCTAAGCTGCTTATCAGCTGATCCGATCAGCAGATAAGCCAGTGTGGTGTAGTGGTTAAGAGCGGTAGTCTCGTAATCTGGGGAACCGGGTTTGAGTCTCCGCTCCTCCACATGCAGCTGCTGGGTGACCTTGGGCCAGTCATACTTCTTTGAAGTCTCTCAGCCCCACTCACCTCACAGAGTGTTTGTTGTGGGGGAGGAAGGGAAAAGAGAATGTTAGCCGCTTTGAGACTCCTTAAAGGGAGTGAAAGGCGGGATATCAAATCCAAACTCTTCTTCTTTTCTTCTAAAGCCGCTAATCCGCTAATCCGTCAATGGGCTTGCTTCGCAAGACGAAAAAAACGCTAGACGAAGAGAATCACAGAACGGATTCTTTTCGTCTTGCGAGGCACCACTGTATTTTTAAATGTGGAGGTAAGACATACAAAGTGCTAAAAGTTTCCATTTCAGTGGCTTTTCACCTAAGTTGTTTAAAGCCTGTGCAAATTGCCCTGTTTATTAGGTGATAACTATTACTGCAAACATCACATGATTACAGGATCATATTAAATGGCTGTCTCCATTCAACCATCATGGGACAGAGGTTTTTATTTCTCACTTCCTGCAATGGGTTGGATGCAAAGAACTTTTGAGTATGCAGAAAACAGCTTTTACATATATATTTTGGAAAGTTGCATTCCTACTCAGTATGCATTTGGATACCTCTTAAGATACAGTTAAACCACAGAGCCTAGGGCTTGCCAATTAGAAGGTTGGTGGTTCAAATCCCCGCTCCTGTTGCTTGGTCCCTGCTCCTGCCAACCTAGCAGTTCAAAAGCACATCAAAGTGCAAATAGATAAATAGTTACCGCTCCTTCAGGAAGGTAAACGGCATTTCCGTGTGCTGCTCTGATTTGCCAGAAGCAGTTTAGTCATGCTGGCCACATGACCCGGAAGCTGTAAGCCAGTTCCCTTGGCCAATAAAGCGAGATGAGCGCCGCAATCCCAGAGTCGTCCGTGACTGGACCTAATGGTCAGGGGTACCTTTACCTAAGATACAGTAACCAAATTTCTATGATTAAGGAGAAGGTTGTGATTTGTGTTTGGATACAACTGGATGCAATTTTGAATCAATATGGCAGACTGGACCTTTCCAAACTACTGATTTTAACCACTAGTTTCAAAACTGCTGGGGTTTTTTCTTCGTTAGAATTCCTGAGTAATCCAGGGTATGAGGCTGCTAGTGCTGGTATAAGTTGATTCTTTAGTAGTTTTCAGGTTTTGACTTGCTTAAGAATATCACCTTTAGACCTATACAAAGAGTGCAAATCATCCATTTTTCTCACATGGTACATGAGGGTGCTCTTCCAAGATGCCTTTGGTTATAACTCATTATATGTCAGTAAGATAAAGTGTACCCGCGGTGGGAATTACACAACCATTTACACAAGGAAATTCTAGCTGGATGGGCTGTGATACAGTAGTTATTTTGCAAATTGCATATGAAAGCAGCAAACAGGGATTAACGTGGCTATTTGCAAATAAGCCTTAGTCATTATGAAACAATATTTTTAATCCTTTTATTATCTCCATCTGTCACGGATGCTTTAGTTGAGATTCCTGCATTGCAGAAGGTTGTACAAAGTGACTCTTGTGGTCCCTTCCAGCACGATGATTCTATACTAAATCTTTGATCAACAGTGAATTTGTTCAGTATGTCAACAAATGTTCTTTTTGTTTCCATTTCTTAAGGTACTTGATTCCAAATGCAGGTGATGCTACCAAAGCCATAAAGCAACAGATTATGAAAGTTCTGGATGCCCTGGAAAGCTAATGAGAAAAAGACTTTTTCAGTTGTGTCTTAAAAAAAGAAAAAATGACAACCAGGATACTGCACATGGACCTAAAATGAATTTTCCTGTGGAATACTAACCTAAGAGGACATTTTCAGTTTACTGATGGGAGTGCCTGGGTAGCAGGTTTACGATAGGAGTAAATTATACATTTTGAATATATTTTTAAAGTCTTTTTCTTTAACACTCTTGGATTTTGTAAAAGTTGTTTATTATAAATGTCAGTTATTTTTCAAGTAGCTTTTGAGGTTCTGACCTGTTCTTAATAAGAGCAATTCAATACACAGATCACTTTGAAGAATTGTATTGAAGCCACACAGCACTTCTAAGATAATGGGAAAATATTTGAAACCCATTTTCTTCTTAATATTACAAACTGTTAAGTAGCAGCTGTTTTTTAAAGGCCTGAAGCACTGAATATGTGGTTTGATCTGCTGGGTGAAACATCAAGGAGTGACGACAATACATAGGCTAGGAACTAGAACTAGGAAAAATTGGGACCCAGCTAAAAATAATATTGCAGTCCACCAAACTGGGTGGGTGTGTAACTTCTGTGTGCTATCAAGTAAAAAAAATAGTGGCTAAATTAAAAAAACTTGGAATGTTGAATTGGATGCCGTAATGAAAAGTTTACACTCACAAGTATGTGGCTGGGTTATTATGAAAGTGGAGGTTTTATTGGGCCATGGTCAGCATTAGAATGGACGCTGAAATCAGAATTCATGTGATGGAATATCAAAGTTGGCTGCCATGATGGGGAGACAAACATAATTGTTGGATTATCTTTTCAGAACCTGTCTGGCACGGACTGAAGGTGTACTGTTTGCAAGTGAGGCAAAGTGATCAGAGAGCTACATATTTGCAATGATTTTTTTATACATATGACATGCCTTTTCCCTCTTCAAGTCATGTCAGTTAAGTTTTTGAAATAATGTCTTCAGTGCTTGAGAATTACACGTTTTTGCTGCAAATCTGTAGCTATCGCATATTGACCAAATGTTTAAGAGGAACTTGAATGCTCTTCGTATCCTGGAGCAAGTTCAGTACATGAAGATATGAAAGGCTGCAAAAGGCAGTCGCAAAAGATTCTGTTGCGGTATCATCACAAAATAAATTAAGCTGACCTTTATAACAAATCAGCTCTTTAAAGTTACGTTCTTAGTAGGAATCAAGTTATGGCACCTTAATCCTGGAACTCCCGTTTTTAAACATATCTAAATGAACAACACTAAAAGAAGTATTTGACAATGCATTGCATGAACTGCACCTCTGCCAATGCTCCTGTATTTATAATTCTGCCCAGAGCTGTCATTTTATGTATTTTTTTTTCTCCAGTTCTCCTTTAAAGTAAAATCTCCTGAAGAGCCTCCAATTTGTGCCTACTTCAACACAGAGATTCCCCCATAGTGTTAATGTAAAGATGTTTGTGTTATTGTTTATAAACTGCAGTTGTAAATAAACCAGTACTATTTGAACACAAATGGTTCAGATAAAAAATGTTTGATCCAACGATGTCATTTCTGCGGATTTAAATATTTTAGCACTTTAAAAATGTACTGTAATCTGTTTTTCTTTATGATTCATCAAAATCAAACATGAAGGGTGATGGATTCAGACTTAAGCTTTCCATGAATGGAAGGTCTTCTCTTGCTTGTGACGGGAAGGTAAAGATGGGAAGACCATGTCTTTGGGGACCCTGCCATCTTCCATTCTGTGGGCATGACCAAGCCAGCATAGACATCACTTAAGTGTAAGAAAATATTAAAAAGAAATGAGGGCATTCTTTACTAAGCATGTGCAGGTGCCTGAATCACTAGACCAATCATTGCATTTTTCCAACATAGCCAGCAATACTGTGCTTTTCGCCCTAGGAACAATAATTGGGCCAAACAAGCAACACAATGCATGCTCACCTTGGCCCAAGAGTTCCTCATAACACCTCAAGAGAAAAATGTAAGGCTGCAATGTTTTGAACAGTAGGAACCAGTCCAGTGGAACAGAATGAGACATGGTATTGATGCATACATAAACTGACACAGCAAGTGGTTGCCAATTGCCCAGATAATAATCTTAAACAACCTGACCTCATTCTGTTCCTGAAGGCAGCGTTGGCTATTTGCCTTTGACCCTCCTACAACTCTCATCAGCCCCCGCCAGCATAGCCAAGGGTCTGGGGTGAAGGGAAGTGTAGTCCAACAACATCCGGAGTGCCTTTTCCTGTAGGTTTCTTCATTTCAGCGATCTAAACCTGATTGCCTGCCAACTGGTGTGATCAAACGGCTGCGGTAACTTTGCAGGAAGCCTTTGGTGCTGAGTGTTTGGTTTCCATTTCTCCTCCTCCTCTGGATAATAGCCTAATTCTCCAGTGCCTTTAGTTTGCTTACCTTTGGGAAGATTTGAAGAGCTAATACTAAAACATAAACCAAATATAGCGACGGGACAGCTGTGGTTGCCACCTTTTCAGAGGCCGTCTCCCTCTTGCAGCTGCAGGTTAAGCTGAAGCTCAGCAAGAGCATCTTTCCCCCAGCATGAAATAAACTAAAAAATTGTCCAGTAGCATCTGAGAGACCAACTAAGTTTGTTCTGGGTATAAGCTTTCATGTGCATGCACACTTCTTCAGATACACTGAAGCACGGCTGGGACAAAAAACTTTTTGTTTCATGAGGATACCCATGCTTTTGGACATCTCATCTATCTCTTAAGAGTACAAGAGCCCTGACAGGGTTGAGTGGGGAATATATATACAGTGGTACCTCGGGTTAAGAACTTGATTCATTCTGGAGGTCTGTTCTTAACCTGAAGCACCACTTTAGCTAATGGGGCCTCCTGCTGCCGTTGCACGATTTCTGTTCTCATCCTGAAGCAAAGTTCTTAACCCGAGGTAATATTTCTGGGTTAGCGGAGTCTGTAACCTGAAGCGTATGTAACCCGAGGTACCACTGTATGTGTGTGTGTATGTATATGTATGTATATGTGTATATATATATATATGCTTTCGTAGATTTTCACGGGTACAGGAATGCAGGTTTTGGTGTCTTCGGGTGTCTTCCCGTGTAAGAGTTGGGGTGTCTAGGCGACGTTTCGACGAGGTCTCACTCGTCATCTTCAGGCTGGTGCTTTCGGCTTCTTGTTACTGGAACAGAGCCTGTTCCAGTAACAAGAAGCCGAAAGCACCAGCCTGAAGATGACGAGTGAGACCTCGTCGAAACGTCGCCTAGACACCCCAACTCTTACACGGGAAGACACCCGAAGACACCAAAACCTGCATATATATATATATATATATACATACACACACACACACACACACACACACATACATATATACTCACATATACATGTGTGTGTGTGTGAATTTATTTCTATACGTGTGTGTGTGTGTGTGAATTTATTTCTATACATTTCTATATGTATATGTATATGTATATGTATATGTATATAAATGTACCCGCCTCCTTTATGCGCCACCGCTCTTGCAAGCAACCTTAATATTCTCTTTTAATCCACTCCTATGATGCTTTAGCAGAGAGCGCATTGGGTCCGGTCCGGCAGTTAACGGAACTACATTTCCCAGCAACCCTTCGCTCCTACGGAGCATGGGCTGTGCTCCAAGCCCGCCCCCCTTGGAGAATGTGCATTTGCTGGGGCGCGGAGGAGCCTTCGCGGTTATGCAGCTGGCGAAAGGCGTCATGGCCAGTGAGTGACTTTCCTGCCGGGGGGAACCGTTGGGCTTCGTTAGGGGCTCTTAATTTCCGGTGCAAAATGCAAAATGATCTGGGCTGGCAGTTAAACAGGGGGACACACACCCGCTTTGCTAGTGGGAGAGCAGGGGGAGTTCCCTAGGAAAATAAGGTTTCGCTTTCCTGCTGCTTTGCACTGATCTAGCTTGTGCACGTCTCTGTTCAGAAGGAAGCGTGCATTTGGAACTGCACCCTGAGATGCTCATTCTATCCATAATCGCTGCTATGGGGTTTTTTTTTTTGTAGGAGACCGCTCAGCCTCCCCACCCCACCCCCAGTAGATGTTATACGTGGCATTTCGGGGCGATTTTCAGCGTAGTTATAATAAAAGTGCCTGAAATCCTATGCCAGGCTACTGCGAAGTAAGTCTCAATGAGTTCCGTGGGGCAAGGGGATTGCAAGCCCAAGTCTGTCATCTCCTTAGTGGATTCTTATCCAAGGCTGATTTATCCACCCCACCCCACCCCCGCCCCGTGAAATACTTGCTCTCCTTTCTGCAGGAATTAGGAGGGAATACACGTTTTGAATATTTAGCCATGCCAGTGAAGAAATTCCATTCTAAACCAGTGGACCTATGGTTTGAAACCAGAACAGGGTTTCAAGGGATTCTGGTGTGACCTGGGATGGTTGTCCTAAAACGAATGGCAAGAATAACTGTGTCACACTTTACAGTTTCATCCTTTATATTTCTGTCTACTAGTAAGCCTGAGTTTATTGCAATTTCCCCAGTTTAGGGGTCCATAGCCTCACATTGCCATCCTTAACACTGCTAGAGAATAAGCCCACACAGTTAGACTGTCTTCTCCATAAATATACAGAGGATTGTGCTGTTAGAAATCTCTCTAGGTGCCTGCGAAGTTTGTGCTACGCATGCTTACCCCACAAAAGATTTAAAATTAAATTGACCCTTGTTACCGCTTCCCTTTCCCCTTTAACTAGAGGGAGGCAAACATTTCTGCTACTGTGCAAGTTTTGTTGGCAATTTTCCAGTAAGTTTAAAGGACTCTGTTTTGGAGTTTCTTTGACTTCTGGTAAATTTGGAAAGCTCTGGGGCTGTGCAGAAATAAAAGGCTGCTCTCTAACTTGCCCACATGAGAGACATCATAATTATCATCATTATTAATGTACAGTGGTACCTCGGGTTACATACGCTTCAGGTTACATTCGCTTCAGGCTACAGACTCTGCTAACCCAGAAATAGTACCTCGGGTTAAGAACTTTGCTTCAGGATGAGAACAGAAATCGTGCTCTGGTGGTGCGGCAGCAGCAGGAGGCCCCATTAGCTAAAGTGGTGCTTCAGGTTAAGTACAGTTTCAGGTTAAGAACGGACCCCTGGAACGAATTAAGTACTTAACCCGAGGTACCACTGTATTACCTAACCATCTTAAGGTCACAACAGTTTGAAATGTTGTTGGCATCTGTCTGTCTTGAGAGACAATGGAAGAGTGCCATGGGGGGGGGGTAAAGTCAAACCATTGGAGAGGGCAACTGCAGTGGCTTGGCCCCTGCCAATATCAGCCCTGTCTACAGAATGGCTTTTACTTGCATTTTTTATCCATCTCGACTCCACCCCCCCCCCCAAGCATCACATCCTTGTCAGAATTTCTGTCATAATCCATGAATTATCTAGCAGGTTGTCTAGCATTTGGAGCACTGCAGGTACAATATTAATTTGGGGGGGGGTTTAAATTATAAATTTAGGAGTGTTTTCTGGGGTCTTTCCCACTAGTTCATTATCTGCCTTCTTGCTTGTTAGATTTCCGTATCGCTCTCATCCAGCTTCACGTGTCTGCTGCCAAAACTGAGAACCTGAACCGAGCCTGTGGTCTTGTGAGGTCTGCAGCACAACAAGGAGCAAAACTTGTGGTTCTCCCAGTGAGTACTTTCCCTGTTTCCTACAAAACCTTCAGACTTGTTTACTGTTTGTTATTCACAGAGTTTCAGTCTTCCTCCCTGGTACTGCGAGTTTCCTTCAGCGGGGTTTGAAATAACGTTGTAAGTGTAAGTTGTTCTTAGTTCTGTGCATTTTGGATATGACAGCTAAAACTGTATTGTTTGCATTTCTGGGTTTGGTTTTGTTTTTAGGTTATTTGTAGCCTGCCTTCAACAGATTTCCCACAATGGCAAAATATAAAAAACTTTCTGAAATGCCAAATACAAGATTAAAAACCATTTCTAAAATGTGTAACAGTAGCCTGTAATTCCACAGAGGAGAGAAAGGTGATTTTAAATTGAGCAATAATATAATTGTAATAGATCTATAGCTGGTGGTGAAGAGACATAAGTGAAGACACTGATTTTTATTTATTACGATATTTATTTATTTATTACGTTTATATCTCACCTTTGTTTTGTTTTATTCTTCCATGTATGATGCATTATGGTACTTTTATATTTTGTTGGAAGCCGTCCAGAGTGGCTAGGGAAGCCCAGCCAGATGGGCGGGGTATAAATAAATTATTATTATTATTATTATTATTTTGCTTTACTACCTTTGACACACAAGTGATTACACTAAATGTGCTTTTTTGAAAACAACATTTTCTGGCTTTGTGCAGCAGCAATCTTAATTGGGGCAATGGTTCCTTTCCTGTTGGGTTGATCCTCTTTGCCCACAGAGTTCTCTTGCCTCAGTTGGCCATTAACCTTCTGAGTTGGTCATTAACCTTCTGCTGCCTTGTATGCAGCCCCAACAGTGCAAAGTTCTTGATAAACCAGCCAGAACGTTTAAAGTGTAGGATGTTTCCTGTCCTGCTAATGGATATTCCGATGTCAAATAAATATTCCCATATTAGCTGTAGTGTAAACAACGGATGTTCAAAATGGTCTTTGCTGTTCTCTTCCTGAGCCACTTAAAGTGATGACATATACATTACTTGTGAAATTATCATGTTTGAATGTGCCAAGCATTTTATAAATCTTGAAGAATGCGGAATATCTGTGTTCACCAATTTCTCCCTTTGCGTAGCAGCTTTAAATAGACTTTATTCCACAGTCATTGGCTCCTCAGTGAGCCAGGAAGCAAAGTGAGGAGGTAAAGAAACTTGATTAACTTGGGCCTAGATACATCAGATTATGGAGGTAGCTATGACCGTATCTGCCTGGTGAGAGCGAAGGCAGCTCTTGTTTCAGATTTAATCCAAATACAGTGGTGCCTCGGGTTAAGTACTTAATTCGTTCCGGAGGTCCGTTCTTAACCTGAAACTGTTCTTAATCTGAGGTAGCACTTTAGCTAATGGGGCCTTCCGCTGCTGCACAATTTCCGTTCTCATCCTGGGGCAAAGTTCTTAACCTGAGGTACTACTTCCAGGTTAGTGGAGTCTGTAACCTGAGGTGTTTGTAACCCAAGATACCACTGTAATGCATCCTTCTGATTTCTCTGAGGAAGTAGACCGTGGCCCAGGTTCTGTGGTGAATCTGGCATTGTTATCGCTATGTCTTTTGTTGGGGCCCACAGTACACAGTACACTGACTCCCAGACCCAGCACAGACTCTCTTTACCAACTTCCAGTAGTGTCGAGGCAAATTCAGATGTGCATGGTCTCTTCGTGATAGTCACAGCCATACCCCATTCTAAGATTATACAATCTTCTAAGACTATTCAATAATATTATGATTAGGACCACTACACCTCTGCCTGCTTCTGTGGCCTTGCCATAACATATATCTTAGTTATTATATCCTGGCCTGTGATCTTTATTTCTCTACTCCCACCAACATCCAAAGGTCTTCTGGTCATGCAAAAGACTCCACCATTTCTCCTTTGCTGCCCTGTATTCTTGAAACTACCTGTCAGAACACTTGTGCGATAGCACCTCTCTTAAAGGTAAAGGGACCCCTGACCATTAGGTCCAGTTGTGACCGACTCTGGGGTTGCGGCGCTCATCTCACTTTATTGGCCGAGGGAGCCGGCGTACAGCTTCCGGGTCATGTGGCCAGCATGACTTAGCCGCTTCTGGCGAACCAGAGCAGCGCACGGATATGCCGTTTACGTTCCCGCCGGAGTGGTACCTATTTATCTACTTGCACTTTGATGTGCTTTCGAACTGCTAGGTTGGCAGGAGCAGGGAACGAGCAATGGGAGCTCACCCCGTCACGGGGATTCGAACCGCCGACCTTCTGATCGGCAAGTCCTAGTAGGCTCTGTGGTTTAACCCACAGCGCCACCCGCGTCCCTTAGCACCTCTCTTACTTAACTTCAAATCCTCATTTAACCCACCATGAAGCCTTTGACACTGCCTTTGCTCAGCCCCCACCCATTCCCCAAATCCTCCTGTAGCTTGACCCATCATGAAGCCTAAGCATTTTCCAAAGGAGCTGCCTGACGTAAGCAAGTCAAATGTAAGAGGACTGCATCTCACGTTTAAAGATACATTGTGTGTGCTTGCATAGAAATTCAGAGCTATGTTTTATTCTGTAAACAATTCCAGTATTGGAAGTTCATCCATGTTTCGGCTTTGTCAAGAAGAAGTAGTTTGTAGAGCCACATTTCTACAGATTACTTTAAAAATCTGCTCAGACTTTGAGAGGGCCGTCATAGGCATATTTACTCAGAAGTAGGCCCCACTCAGTTCAGTGGAACTTGCTCTCAGGCAAGTGTACGTAGGGCTTGCATTCTGAATATGCTACACAGATGTCTGTTTCACTTTGCTTTCAATTTTAGGAATGCTTCAATTCTCCCTATGGCACAAAATATTTTCCAGACTATGCGGAGAAAATTCCTGGCGAGTCCACACAGAAGCTCTCGGAAATTGCAAAGGAGTGTGGCGTTTATCTGATTGGAGGTAAATTGCCATATTGGCGATTGTGATGAGTGTTACAGTTTTGCTTGTCCTAAATACAGGTGTAAGATTAGAACAAGCATTGTGTTTGAATATTTGCCTAAGTCATAAAAATTTTCTTCTCTTTAATAAAAGGATCTATTCCAGAAGAGGATGCTGGGAAGCTGTATAATACATGCACTGGCTTTGGTCCAGATGGTGCTATGATAACCAAGTACCGAAAGGTAAAATATGATAGATATTGCCATGTTTCGATGTAAAGGAAACCCACTATTATTTGTATAATGCATACATTATGGTTAAAACAAAACATGCTTTGCTTCCACGTGCTACAGTACCTGCAGGTTTCTGATTCAGCTATGACTCATTTTAAATATATACATATATTGTGGCTTGTTTGGTATAACTTTTTAAAATTCATCCAGCACCTGAGAGAAGCCTGGTGGCCATGTATTTAAGAATACTTGGTGGCATTGAAGAATACTTTGTTACATTTGCATCCTGCACTTTCTGCCAAGATTAGAATGGAGTCACAACACATTTAGATCTAGGTTTCTTACATCTAAGATGGCACATTAATTGCTGCACCACGCTGGCATTCTCACCGTAGTTCCATAAGTTGCAGGTTAAATTGCAGTAGTTTATCTTTGGGCTAAACATTGCTGTGGGCAGAAAAGCAAATCTGGATCCAGCCCAGTAAGGCGTCTTCCCCACTTGCACGCATTCAGTATTCATGCTGCTGCTGACACACATGTTGAAAATGGCACCCAAAGGGGGTGGGGGAATTCCCTCCCCTACTTGCGCTTGTCCTGGTGATGAACACAGCGGCCTGGAATGCAACCTCTGCGAAGGTGGGGATTCCCTTGTATACATTTCTCAAATGAGAGCACTACAAGTTAATTAGAAGTTATTTAGAAGATATATGCAGAGCGTAGAATTGCCTTTTGTGATATATATATGTGATATATATAAATATATATGAATGGATAGAGGGCATATAGAGAGTGCACAATTAATGTGGAATAATTTGCAAGCAACACACCTTTTTTATTTTGAAAACAGATTCATTTGTTTGACATTAATGTCCCCGGGAAAATCCGGTTTCAGGAATCAGAAACGCTTAGTCCCGGTGCCACGTTATCTGTGATTGATACACGTAAGTAAAGCGTCTTCATTCTAGTGAATAGCAGTTCACTTCAGGATATATTGTGGCTCATGTGTGGTCAAGAAATGGATGTGCTGTTAGCTTCTGTATGCAGACTGAGAGTTTGTCTTTTCATTGTGTATGGGATCTTCTCAGCCATATTTTTAATAAGGAAGTATTAAGTGTGCGTGAGAGAGAGAGAGAGAGAGAGAGAGAGAGAACGAGAGAGGTAAGCATTTATAGACTGAGCTTTCTGCTTGGACTTCCCAAGGCAGTGACATATCTGGCATGTTTTTAATGTTTTGGAACAGCTTATTGCAAGATAGGTCTTGGGATCTGTTACGACCTCCGCTTTGCTGAGCTTGCTCAAATCTACACACAGAAAGGTGAGGACATCCTGCTGATTTGAATGAATTTGTGGTGGGGGAGAAGGGTACGATGATTCCTTGTAAAACACCCAATTTCATATCCTAAAGTTCCATACACTAGCAAGGAGAATGTGCTTGCATCCAAGCTACAATTTGGCGTATTCATAATTGATTTTATGGGAATCTCCTTGTCCCAAAAGGCAAGCATTTATTTGTCTAGTTAGGGAGGTTCCCCATTAAGGTGCAACAACTAAAAGTTGTATAATTGACGTTGAACAAAGAGGACACCTTCTTATCAGTCTGTTAGTGTTCGCCTGTCTAATGAAAACTCATGTTTTCTCTTCACTTTCTGTCAATTTCAATGAGACACTCAGTATGGTACCTGTAGTTGCTACTCTACTGCCAGCAGGGGGCTTGGTTGAGTGGCGTTGTTGTTGTTGTTGTTTAGTCATTTAGTCATGTCTGACTTTTCGTGACCCCATGGAGCAGAGCACGCCAGGCACTTGTCTTCCACTGCCTCCCGCAGTTTGGTCAAACTCATGTTGATAACTTCGAGAACACTGTCTATCCATCTCATCCTCTGTCGTCCCCTTCTCCTTGTGCCCTCAATCTTTCCCAACATCAGGGTCTTTTCCAGGGAGTCTTCTCTTCTTATGAGGTGACCAAAGTATTGGAGCCTCAGCTTCAGGATCTGTCCTTCCAGTGAGCACTCAGGGCTGATTTCCTTCAGAATGGATAGGTTTGATCTTCTTGCAGTCCATGGGACTCTCAAGAGTCTCCTCCAGCACCACAATTCAAAAGCATCAGTTCTTCGGCGATCAGCCTTCTTTATGGTCCAGCTCTCACTTCCATACATCACTACTGGGAAAACCATAGCTTTAACTATACGGACCTTTGTCGGCAAGGTGATATCTCTGCTTTTTAAGATGCTGTCTAGGTTTGTCATTGCTTTTCTCCCAAGAAGCAGGCGTCTTTTAATTTCGTGACTGCTGTCACCATCTGCAGTGATCATGGAACCCAAGAAAGTAAAATCTCTCACTGCCTCCATTTCTTCCCCTTCTTTTTGCCAGGATGGAACCAGTGGCCATGATCTTAGTTATTTTTATGTTGAGCTTCAGACCATATTTTTCACCCTCCTCTTTCACTCACATTAAAAGGTTCTTTAATTCCTCCTCACTTTCTGCCATCAAGGTAGCTCTTCCAAAAGGCCCCAGACTGATTTGGGCACTGACTAGCCATAGCTGCTGAAAGGATCTCTGGACAGTGACTTCAGTGATAAACTTCATACAGAGAACATTTCCAACACAGCTGATATTTATTAGGTACAGTGGTACCCCGCAAGACGAATGCCTCGCAAGACGGAAAACCCGCAAGACGAAAGGGTTTTCTGTTTTGGAGGTGCTTCGCAAGACGAATTTCCCTATGGGCTTGGACCTCTTCTGAAGGCCGGCGGGGGGCAAAAGTCTTTGCTCCCCCCCCGCCTGCCTTCCCCCCCGCCTGCCCCGGGCGATCTTAAAATGCTGGCGGGCGGGAGCGAAACGTTCGCTGCCAACCCCCAGCATTTTAAAATCTCCAAGGGACAGCAGAGAAGTCTCTGTCCAGGGGAGATTTTAAAATGCTGGGGGTCGGGAGCGAAGCGTTAGCTGCCGACCCCCAGCATTTTAAAATCTCCCCGTGTCCCGGGGAGGTTTTAAAATGCTGGGGGTCGGGAGCGAAGCGTTAGCTGCCGACCCCCAGCATTTTAAAATCTCCCCGTGTCCCGGGAAGGTTTTAAAATGCTGGGGGTCGGCAGCCCGACCCCCAGCATTTTAAAATCTTCCCGGGACACGGGGAGATTTTAAAATGCTGGGGGTCGGCAGCGCTTCGCTCCCGACCCCCAGCATTTTAAAATCTCCCCGTGTCCCGGGAAGGTTTTAAAATGCTGGGGGTCGGCAGCCCGACCCCCAGCATTTTAAAATCTTCCCGGGACACGGGGAGATTTTAAAATGCTGGGGGTCGGCAGCGCTTCGCTCCCGACCCCCAGCATTTTAAAACGCTGTTCCGAGGGGGGGCGGGGACACCTGCCCCAGCCGCCCCACTTCGGAAAGCTGTTCCGAAGCGGGGCGGGGGGGCGGGGACACCTGCCCCAGCCGCCCCACTTCGGAAAGCTGTTCCGAAGCGGGGCGGGGGGCGGGGACACCTGCCCCAGCCGCCCCACTTCGGAAAGCTGTTCCGAAGCGGGGCGGGGGGGCGGGGACACCTGCCCCAGCCGCCCCACTTCGGAAAGCTGTTCCGAAGCGGGGAGGGGGGGCGGGGACACCTGCCCCAGCCGCCCCACTTCAGAAAGCTGTTCCGAAGCGGGGCGGGGGGGGCGGGGACACCTGCCCCAGCCGCCCCACTTCGGAAAGCTGTTCCGAAGCGGGGAGGGGGGCGGGGACACCTGCCCCAGCCGCCCCACTTCGGAAAGCTGTTCCGAAGCGGGGCGGGGGGGCGGGGACACCTGCCCCAGCCGCCCCACTTCGGAAAGCTGTTCCGAAGTGGGGAGGGGGGGCGGGGACACCTGCCCCAGCCGCCCCACTTCGGAAAGCTGTTCCGAAGTGGGGAGGGGGGGCGGGGACACCTGCCCCAGCCGCCCCACTTCGGAAAGCTGTTCCGAAGTGGGGCGGGGGGCGGGGACACCTGCCCCAGCCGCCCCACTTCGGAAAGCTGTTCCGAAGTGGGGCGGGGGGCGGGGACACCTGCCCCAGCCGCCCCACTTCGGAACGCTGTTCCGAAGCGGGGCGGGGGGCGGGAACACCTTCTGAAGGCGGGCAGGGGGCGAAAGTCTTTGTCCCCCCTGCCTGCCTTCCCAGGGGCTTTTAAATCGCCCCGGACAGCGGAGAAGTCCTCCGCTGTCCGGGGCGATTTTAAAATGCCGCCCGCCAGCATTTTAAGATCTCCCCGGACAGCGGAGAAGTCCTCCACTGTCCCAGGGTTTTTTAAAATGCTGGGGGTGGGAAGAAAAGCCCTTGTCCCCCCCCCCCCCAGCCTTCAGAAGAGGTCCGGGGACAGACTGTCCCCGGACCTGGTCTGAAGGCGGTTTCCCTAGGAACGCATTAATTGATTTTCAATGCATTCCTATGGGAAACCGTGCATCGCAAGACGAAAAAACCGCAAGACGAAGAGACTTGCAGAACAAATTAATTTCGTCTTGCGAGGCACCACTGTATTCTAACCTGGCCTATCTTGTGGGCTTGGAGCAAGTTGCATTTTCTGAAACTTGTGGGATCGCCTTACCCTTTATATGCCACTTCAATCTACACAATAATTACAGGTGCCACATTTGTAAGAAATCAGTCTTTTGGTGTGGCATCATCTACTGTCAG
Source organism: Podarcis liolepis (assembly GCF_965112155.1). Taxonomy (NCBI): domain Eukaryota; kingdom Metazoa; phylum Chordata; class Lepidosauria; order Squamata; family Lacertidae; genus Podarcis; species Podarcis liolepis. Next base: position 73,032,274 of record NC_139558.1, on the reverse strand, counting down.
GGAACTGCCATCGCAATCAGGAGTGGAGGAAGGGCTCCCGAGCGATGCCGGAGAAGGTCCCAGCAGGAAAAGAGGGGACTCAGTGACCGGGGAAGGAAATCAGTGTTACACCAGGGAGAAAGGCAGGCAGAGGTGGGCTTCGGAGGGATGGCTCCAGGACTCTTCGCCAGAGACCAGCGGGGAGAGCATTGGTCCTCCACTGCCCACATCCACCCTGCGCAGAAGACTTCCGCGCAGGGAGGCTAGGTGGAGACTATCCGTCAAGGAACTTTTATGTTGGAAGAAGTTCAGGAAACGCCCACTGACGGATTCTGCCAGTGACTGAGACAGACGCGGAATGAGGACTGTCCAGCCAGGGAAAGGTTTATCCAGGCAACCTCACCGAGAGTGGGGGCAACTTACACACGAGCAACCCCCAATTCCCCTTATATCTACACTTTGGAGTTCCCTGCCTATTGATATCGAGAAGGTATCTTCGCTCTGCTCTTCCCAGTGCCTGCTTAAAGCATCTTTGTTTAGGCAAGCCCATCCAAACATGTGGATGATACATGTGTTTTCATCAGTTTTTAGATTATTGTTGATTTTAATTAGTTTTGGGTGTTTTAAAATACCTGGGTTTAACTGTCTTGTACTGATAAGGTCAATGCTTTGTTTTCTTGCTTCTGTAAACCACTTTGTAATGAAACCTCACTTGAGCGGTGTATACGTTTTCGTTACACAAAAATATGCTAAACAGAATGTCCAGTGGCGGCAGAGGAGAGCAAAGCATAACCCAGAAGACTTGAGCAAAGGAAGAGAAATGTCTCAAAAAAACATCGTGGTGAGATTGCTGCTGCTTTTCCATGACTATGCCTTTCTCTCACAATAATATAAGTGCAACTCAGCCACCATCTCCTTCCTTTTGAACCAGGTTGCCAGCTCTTGGTGTATCCAGGGGCTTTTAACTTGACAACGGGGCCAGCCCACTGGGAACTGCTCCAAAGAGGACGGTGAGAGCCAGCAAATTATCCCTTCTCCCAAGTGCACATCCAAAAAATAGCTCAATAGTGACACTCGTTACATTGCTGAAGGTGCTGTTCTTTTTAAATAGGAAAGCAATGTAGAGATTCCCTCACTAAATTAAAAACAATACAGTACTTGCTTACACTGAAGCAGTTATATGGATGATGAATGCATGCATAGCAAAATAGAACTTCAAGCTTGATCCATTCATCTGCTGCATTTTCTCCAGTGCACAAAGATTCATACTAAAGCCTTTTATTCCTTTTCATGCAGAGCTGTCGATAACCAAGTCTATGTGGCAACGGCATCTCCTGCCAGGGATGAGAAGGCATCTTATGTAGCCTGGGGACACAGCACTGTGGTAAATCCATGGTAGGTAGGAAAATGGGGTGTACTCTGAACATGTCTTGCATTCAGTACCATTGCATGTCATGTTTTCTGACTCAGTTTCTAGTTCAAAGTTTTTGAATTTGTGGCACAATGCCAGACCAATTCATTCAGATAAAGCCTTGCTAAGAATCTATTTTGTACTATAATATTCTATAATATTTTAGTAAAACTTCAAAACAGCAAATGTTAGGAAGGCCAATAGGAAAGGATACGTGAGAGAAACATTGAACGTGATACGTTTTCAAAAGTCCATTTGGACCGTTAGATCCGAAGTCCTGTGGTGGTGATCAAAACCTGGATTACCTTGAAAGCTTACTGCTTCAGAATTCTTTGCCCTACTTCTTTTCTTGTTCGCATCTAGTTTGGATGGGAATCAAACGGCTGAGTCAGGAACTTCCATTTCCTATCAGCCTGTCCTTGAAACTCTTTCCCATTCCACCTTTGAGCTCGGAGGGTTGAAGTAGTAAATGGAAGTTGAAGGCCTTGGTTTAGGAAGTCTGTGGCTCTTAAGGGGTGCATGTACACTGGTACCTCTGGTTGCGAACAGGATCCGTTCCGGAGCCCCATTTGCAACCTGAAAGGAATGCAACCCATGTCTCGCACGCGTGGGTCACAATTTGCTGCTTCTGTGCATGCATGTGACGTCATTTTGTGTGTCTGTGCATGCGCGAGCGGCGAAACCTAGAAGTAACCCTTTCTGGTACTTCCGGGTCGCCGCAGGACGCAACCTGAAAAAACGTATCATGAAGCAAACGTAACAAGAGGTATGACTGTAATGTGTTTATTTTAAATAAAATACAAAACAAGCAAAAAAAAGTTTTAAAATATGTTAATTAACCTGTAATAAGGTAAAGACCACAGCTCTGTTGACCGTTTCCTCCCAGAGAGCTTCTATCATGGCTCTGTTTTCTTTTTCAGGGGGGAGGTCATAGCCAAAGCTGGCACTGAGGAAACTGTTATCTATGCAGATATAGGTGAGTCCGCAGTAGTGTTTTTTGTCCTCCCATGGCATGGGCTTCTTCTGTAGCATTAAACTGGGACAGAGTGACACGATTCAGTTCCTTGACTATAAAATAGGAATAAACAACCACCCCCCCCCCAAGGATATTTATGAGTGAGAGCGCAAAGCAGGCTCAATAACTTTGCATGTTTTTCATGCAATGGTAAATTAAAATTTACCACTGGATCTGCCAAGCTAAGATGTGACTGATTTTGCATGTGAAAATGAAGGATTTAACTTTCATCTTGTTTTCTGGGATAAAAACTTACCCAGGCACACTTTTCATTGTGCAGTTTACTTATAAGTAGACATATAGGGTAGTCCTTCTAATCTAGGACATTGTCACCCGCACAACATCTCCAAATTTCAGCCAGTTGCCACTTACTGTTTTCCTTCTGAAAGGGGGGGGGGAACCACCCAGGGAATAAAGCACATAAGAAATGCATTGAACGTTACCATTGGAATACTAAAATACTCGACTTTTTCCATCAAAAAATGGTCAGGGAAAGGTCAGGAAACATGGGGGGCATAGGGTGCAGTGGCGTAGCGTGGGTTGTCAGCACCCGGGGCAAGGCAAGTAATTTGTGCCCCCTAACCCGTGGATTTGCGCCCCTAACCCGTGGATTTGCGCCCCCTAACCCGTGGATTTGCGCCCCCTAACCCAACCCCCAGATGGTGCGGCCGGGCCCCCCTGCACCCCCCCACGCTACGCCACTGATAGGGTGTCAATAGGTTGGCACAAACCATAGAATCTAATTTGGGGACCAAGGACATTGTCATGCAGGTTTATCATTGGGGTGAGATATACTAAGCTTAACCTTAGTTTTGAGTTGACATACTGTATTTTCCAGATGGTATACAATATTTTCATAGCAATTTTACTTTAAAAGGTAGTTTTTGTTATTGTAATTGAAAATAAAAAACATTGCTTAGTTAAGGAACAGAAATTGTGTTGCTTGCTCAATATGCAGGGACAATTGTTCCCTGTACAAAACAATTCTACCTCCTCTGGATAAGTTCTTTCTGGCTGTGGGTGTATTAGTTTTGTCAAGCACACTTCATCTAGAACAAACACAATTTTTTTCTGTGATCCAAAATCTCCCCAAACTTACACTGATAAATGTCATTGGGGTACTAAAAATACTGCAATAACTGGGTTGTGGGGCAGTTTTTTGTTGATAACACTGGAAAAATGCTAAATTATAGTGGCTTCAGGGCAGTGTGGGGAGCAGTGACAGAGAATTGGTGGTAATATGGGCCTTCTTATTTCTGTTTACAGACCTAAAGAGGCTTGCAGAAGTTCGACAGCAAATCCCCATTCTTTCTCAGAAGCGGTCTGATCTTTATGGTGTAGAATCGAAATTTGTGTGATGTATAGCGACTTGGACCAGTACAGAAAAATCACCTTTCTTTTCCGAAATCTTTAGTCAAATGATGTAGAAAAAATGAAGTGCCCTTCGGATAAAAATCTAGTAAGGATAAGAAAGCCAATTTATAAATTAAAAATTCTATATAAAATCTAGTGGTAAGCTTTGAATGAGAGGGGTTCATTTGAGTTTTTTATATTAGGGCACTTGCTTAAGCCACTTCACAATGCATTGAAATATATGTGTATCACCATAGCAGTGCCTTAGAGATCAAGCGCGCATGCATATAGAGAGAGAGCACGCGCAATGGTAAGATTGACTATTATGCTTTGATAAAGTGCCTCAGTCCTGTATACCTGAAGTACTGTCTCTACCCTCATTGTTCAGCCTGGACACCGAGGTCCAGCTCCGAGGGTCTTCTGCTGGTTCTCTCACTGTGAAAAGTGGTTACAGGGAACCAGGCAGAGGGCCTTCTCGGTAGTGATGCCCACCCTGTGGAACGCCTTCCCATCAGATGTCAAGGTAATAAAAAAAATTGCACAGCTTTTAGAAGACATCTTCAGGGAAGTTTTTAATGTTTGATGTTTTATCGTGTTTTAACTATTCTGCTGGGAGCTGTCTAGAGTAGCTGGGGAAACCCAGCCAGATGGGCGGGGTCTTATTATGATTATTAGCAGCAACACTTGGGACAATGTATTCTGACCTTACAGTATTTTGCAAAAGCTGTACCATCATTCAGTGAAAAGCAAGGCTCTGAGCTGTCCTTGAAAGTTTTCCCCTCCCTATGAATCTCTTCTCCAATTCCCTCAGTTAGCTGAATTCTGTTGTTTCGTGTCACGGCAGGTTCAGCGCTCTATCCCACTCCAGTCCAAGGGCATTACTCCTTTATTTATGTTAAAGGGGACGTTACCTGGTTTAGGCTGCATTGTCCATCAGTTCAAGAAAACTAACTGTGCCAGGAGTAACTAGTGGTGGAGCGCTGAGTTGCTTCTTCCATGAGATAACAGGTTTATTTAAGTACAACACTTGTTTGTTCATACAAATGTTAGGTTGGGGAACCTCAGGTCTGGAGCCTAGAAGCAACCTTCCATGTCTTTCTCCCCAGGTCATGGCCTACTCAAATATTTTTGCCTGGCTGGAATGTGGCTTTGAATTGTGCAAATCTCCCAAATATAAGAGTTTGTAAGATCTGTGGTTAACTACCAAAGCCACAAGGATTACATGCCTCTGCTGCATCTAACATTCATTTTCTAGTGCTTCAGCAACAAAAAGACACTGACATATACTGTGTTGTTTGCTTGGGGGTGTATTTATAGAACCAAAACCAATTATTAGAATAAGTCATCCTTGGGGCAGGGGCTTTTCCTGGAGGGAGGGGTGCTGTAGTCAAGTCATAAAGCACATGTTTTGTAAACAGAAGGTCCCTAGTTAGTGTCAGCTACTGAGCTAGATAGACCAGTAGGCTGATTTTGAAATAAGACATCTTCCTGTGAAGGTGTCCTTGACCCTTGTGGTTGTGATGACACAGTCCAAAGCTGTCCTGGGAACCTTTGAAGGTGGGGGTGCAACTCTTAAAATATAAATAAAATTACAACTTACGTGGATAACATTCCATTGCAAATCCTAAAGTAATGAACTACATTGTCTCTTGCCTCTCAATGAAGAATTGAATTAACATAGTTTTTCAAGGGATAGGTACTTCCTAGGCTGTTTTAACAATGATGTATTCAGAACATATATAGAGATTATCTGCATTCTGACGTTCAGTTGGTATTTGTGGCCAAGTTTGCTGACACCGTGCACTGTTCATTGCTCATCATCAAACAGCAAGTCACAAAAATCTGCCACAATCTACACCTGTTGGAAATTTTACCTACATAAAGGACAATAAATCTACTAGTCTTTCAATCCTGCAAAATATCTGGACAGTCAGAATGATTAGTACAGCTGGGACCACAGGCAAATTCATAGAGTGAGTGAAAGCAAAGATGAACAGAGAATGCTACTCTTAATAGTGATCACTGGCTCATAACCCACCAAAACAGGAATTTTGATTCCATTAATAAAACACTTACAGGTTTTAAATACTTTAAGTTTGTAAGTGCTCAGCCCAATAGTATAAATGTGGAATTACTGCTGCCACAACCAATAACTGCTTTTCTTTCTGATGGAATACCAAGTTTGTTACATTTTTAAAAAGCAAAAAGGCACATACAGTGAAATGAAATTTATTTTTTAAAAACACACACCATGTATTCAGTATATGACTCCTTCGTTTAAAGCCACAATGTAAACTGCCCACTGTGCACAAGCACATATAGTACCACCCCAGGAGCCCCACTTGGGATCTAATAGCTGTCATACTAGCTGCTGTTTTCCAAATAGCTCTTTTAGTTCTTTTCTAGCATCCCCCTCTTCTTGCTCATTCTCTATACCTGCCAAAAAAGCAAAAACCCCTCAGTATGTATAGTACAGATTTTAATCCCATCTGGAGAACAGAAAAATCTGTTTTATAGGGCTAATAAAATTAGATTCTCATAGGGGAGAGGGGCCTTACAGAAATTAAGGCTATAATCCTGTACCCACTTACCTGAAAGCCAGCCTCACCTAATGCTGTTATAGGTTACACACAAGTTACGATTCAGCTAAAATAAGGCCTATTAAATTGCAATTGATCTCAATGGGAGATAGTCAAGAATTTATTTAAATTTGCCAATTAAATGCTTCTTACCTTTGGCTAGATCACACATTTAAATTTTGGAATGTTTGTATTTCCACACTGTAGCATGGACCAAACAATAGGCTGATGGCTCAAATACCAACTTGACAGCTGGTATAATGCCTAATCTTTCTTCTTTTTTTGCTGACAGCATTAATTCTTATTCTCTAGCTAAATAAGAGAAACTACAGTAATCTTGTTACCAAGATGTAATGACTGAAGTAAGCCTGATAATGAATTCCACTATGCCCTAGTTTTCAACAAGTTCATCAGCTTGTCTTTCGTTTGCTCTCTTGGATAAAACTGGAGTGTGTACATAGTTGCAATATCCAGTTCTGAAAAGCCAGTCCTTCAATGAAAACTGAGCAGCCATTTTCCAGTTCTCAGCAATGCTACTTTGATAGAGATCAACTGTGAGCACCAGGGATGGGCACCCTGTCATTTGTTATCTGGTTAAATACCCAAGTAATCAAAGGACACCACCAGTTGTACGTGGGAAAGCAGCTTGTTATTTCGAACTCTCAGCTATTATATTCATGTGCGCGCGCGTATTTACAATTTAAATAGAATCACCAAAAATAGTTGTGTTAGGTATATTCCCCCAAATTCACTTCCAGTTGTCTAAAATTTTTATGGCTATGGCCTGCTGTGCTTCTGAAACCTGTTAATATTTCATTAATAAAAAAAATATTTCCTAGAACTTTCTTGTAACATTTTTTTGGGGGGGGGGGTGAGAAATCGTTTTTTAAATAGTCTTCCTTCTTCAGGAAGCTGAATTTCCTTAGCAATACAAATCAAAATATGCCTAATCTGAAAATACTGATCCCAGGAAAGTCCAAAAGTGCCTTTACCTTTACATTTTTATACGTTACTGTATCATGTTACATGTAAGGCTTTCATTCATTAAGAGTCCTATATTTCCAACAAAATAGACAACTTGTTCGTTATAATTTATTCCACTATGAAACTGAAGATTGCATACATGGTGTTCTCAAATTGTGTCCCATCAGGGCATTGACAAGACCCAGAGTAGCTTAGCTTCCATTAAGAGCCTTCAGACAATGCCCATGGATAACCATGATCCTGGAGCAGATTTCGGATATCTACATGCTGTACAAAACAATTCAGACCCATGTTGCTTAAAAGCATGTTGTATATACTTTTTCACATAAAGAAGATTGTGTGTTCACCTAGCCCTTCCCAAGTTAGCAAGACCAGACAGTTCTATACCATCATTACATTTGTTTATACAGACTGATTGATCAACATTCAGTATGGGTATGGTTTCCTGCCATAAATAGTAAAAACATTTGCTGATGTGTATTGGTCATATTTGTTTTGTTTATCATGGTGGAATCAGAGACCTACTTGTCCAGATCCTCTGTGACTTTTGATGGAGTCTAGTTTTCAACCACTTTTCTAAGCTGCTCTTGCAACTTAACAGCACAATCCTAACCAAATCTACTTAGAAGTCCTACTGAATTCAGGTTAGCAGGGTTAGGATTGCAGCCCACATCCTTTAAACAGCCTATTGTCAGATCTTCAGTAGCCCCTTTCAAAGCACTATTTTGCAGAGCCCTGTGGCTTTGCAGGCACTACTGGTCAGCTGATCAGCAGTGCCTACAAGCACTTTTTCAGTCCAGCCCCACACCTGACTTCAAGTACAGCAGGGGTGTGTGGCTGGGCCGAATGGTGAGCTCTGGTAGGCAGGCCCATTTAAAAAGCTAGGCTGATTCCATGCCCCTTAGGATAAATTGTCTTGTTAGGTAAGTTACCCATTTTTAAAATGTAAATTCTATAGCAATAAGGTTCCTTTTTAAAAAAGTCACACCCCATTGCACCAGCAAAAAAAATGGGGAAATAAAACATGGTTATTCGAAGTTTCACTATTCCGTGCAGAGAAGTTAGCAGCACATTCACATAACATGATTGTCTTTTTTTGTATGCTGATTTTCCTAGGAAGCAATTTTAAAACCAATACCCTAAATCTTACATGTATAAGAGATATTTGAATGTAATATTTATTTGGTGACTTTACAAGTGTAAGTCATTTACAAAAAAATAACAAACAAATGTAATTCTCAGTGCAGTTTCAAATATCTGAAAACAGGAAACAATCTGTGATGATTTGGAATGCTAGTATCAGACAGCACATGCTTAATTCTTAATTGTTTTCCAGAGACAGAAGTGTCAGTGTACATACGAGCCACGCAAATAAAAACCCTTTTGAAAAACATGATACAATTACAGATGAGAGGGATACTTCAATACTCAAGAACTCAAAAATGCTTCGTCTCCTTCCTCTTTTTTTTTTTATAAGCAGCTGACTTTCTAAACTGAACATAATGGAAAGATTAAAATTATCACCGAATCTTGTCAATTTTCTTCATTTATTACATTAACAGAATGAACTCTTCAGCAAAATGTAGTGTAACTCGTTTTCACAATGTGTGGCTTAGGAAGCAGTCTAAAATTAACTGACCTCAGAATACAATCTTAACACATCTGTGCTATACAATGAATTTTGTAAATCTGAAATAGTACTGTTACAGTTATGGGTTCACTTCAGTAGCTCCTAGGAACAGTAGGGCAACTGAGAACAGTGGATTGAATCCAGACTTCCCAGGAGGTTTTCAATCCAATAGAGATCTCACCTGTGCAGGGAGGCAACTGTTGCAGATTGCCTCCTCTCCCCACAGCCTCTAGCATCATCTCCCACTCTTCTAAAGGGACTCATAATTCTCTTGAAGTGTGGAATGTGGTACCGGAGGAGAAGGAAATTCACCAACAGTAGAATCCTCTGGGCAAAACCCCATTCAGGAGAAGTTTCTACTGATGGCAGCAAAGTGTGGATCCAACCCAGTATGTGCAATTTGCTAAGTACTCGAATAGAAACAGCTCTTAAAATAGAGCTGAAAAAGTAACAAAAATGCAGATGGATGCTTTGTGCCATAGCATAAGCCCAAAAGCATCTTTTGAAGCCTAAGTTACTGTTTCCAGTTCAGTTGGACCCTTTCAACTAAACTTCACCCCAACAAGGTCTGATACTTATTTCTACAATAATTCTAGCACGCATACTAACCTGACGAATCCAAGACCAGTGTTGGCAGTGTCCTTAGCAGAGACAATTTTGCTCTCCTGAAAAACGTTTTGACAAATAGGCTTTTTCTAGTGACTTTCAAAATTAAGACAAGGGAAAGGAAAAGTTGATTTGGGGGACACAGGGCTACTGATAAATGGTAGTTAGTAAATTGCAAAAGATCTTTGAAGTAGTTCTCTAAACCATGCACTAGAACAGCAGATTGAGAACTTCAGTTTCTGTATAGCTGCCACTGTTCTATTAAATGAAGCAGAAACTGTAAACGGGAATAAAGAAAACTGCACATGATAACTATGTTGAAATGATTTAAGCTTCACCCACAATTGCCTTAAAAATCCCTACTATTCAACAACTTTGCAAATAATGTGTTCTTTGCAAAAATAAAATCAAGCCAGAGGGATTCATTGCATATAAAAAATTACACAGCACTATTAATTTTTAAAATCAACATAATAAGCAGTAGTAAAACATCCTGCAGATAGAGCCAGTCATTCACAACATCCACCCTCAAAACATGAGTCAAAACGGTTTTTATTTGCATGGCCAAAATAATATTTGATCCCCTTGCAACTCTTTTAACCTCCCTCTAACAATTATTTGCTGCAGGGGGAACAAACTGCTTACTCTGATGGACAGCCACTCCAGCAACACCTAAACATTTAACAGATAATTACAACACCATGGACCAAAAAAACCCAAAAAAAACCAACCCCCCAAAAACCATCCCAGATTAACTTCCACCATTCAACACACTGCAACAGTGTCTTTAGGACTAGGTCGAAGGGGGCAGCTTTACTTTTAAAAAGGTCATTTCCCTCCAATTCTTTCTTTACAATGTTGGTGGTTTCAATCCATATTTCTTTGCAACTTCTGTCTGGGCATAGGCAGCATCACAGAGTGAGTAGAGGTGAGCCATTTCCATCTCAGATTTGGCTAGGTTAATAGCTTTATTGAACATTTCAATGGCTTTATCCAGATTGCCTCTGAAATAAAGGGGAACAGCTGCATTAATATAAAGGAAATAAAGCTTGATATGACAAGAGAAAAGCCCATTCTAAAACCAGAGACTAAAAATAATCCAAGGACAATGCCTGGGTTAGAGGTGCATTCTGAAAGCTGAACTTTCCTCCTTAGCAATCACCAGTATTGTTATGGATATACAAGTCCCTTTATCAAACACCATAAGTTAAAGCTTAGCAGTTACATGTGGATGTTAAAAGAATGTGTGGTTTTTTCCAATTGAAGAAAAATTTGCAGCTTTATTGGTGTCCTTTAATTACCATATGCCATTTTTCTCTCAGCTTCCTAATAGGCATTATTCAGAAATCTTGTGTCCCTGTTTATCTGGTCTTAGAAATTCATTATGAAGAAAGTATTTCTGAGATGCTGGATGCACAAAGATCTCCGAATGTCCATGTCTCAAACAACAGCTTCATTCTTTAATATGCTAATTAATGTGATTGTTCTGGCCAGCTTTCACAACTTTCTCTAAAATACTAGATACCCTATGGAAAATGTAAAGGTATACTGAAGTATGGACCCCCAAAAGGTGCAACTTATATGAGAAACAATTTGAGCAGGTTGTTTGTTTATTGCTGTTGTGTGGCCAAAAGTCTTAGCTGTAAGTCCTGCAGACCTTTCCCCACCAGGCCTGGGAGGGAAGGCCCTGACTGACTCCAGCTACAAAAGCTTGGGCTGCTGAACAGAATCTTGGGCTGGGGTATAGTTTAGGGGGTTTTGTTTGCGGGAGGGTTGTTGCTGTTATCAATTTTTGTATCTATATTTTAGATCTTGCAATTTATGTGGAAATTATTCAATTTGGTTGTGTACTCTTTGATGTTTTATTTACTGTTTATGACTACTTTTGTTAGGCTTGCAATTATGTAATGTTGTTTATGCTGTAAGCCACCTTGAGCATGGTTTATACTATGGAAAGGCAGCATACAAATAAAATGGTGTATGTACGTATGTATGTATGTATGTATGTATGTAGCTATGACTCTGCTTCCGTAATTCCTGCATTGCCTACAACACTTTTTGCAGTTTGGGCAACATCTGCTGGGGCCCACATCCAGACCTATATGCTATGAGCAATCTTAACTCTAAGGCTGCAATCCCTAGCGTAAGTTCCATCGAATTCAGTGGGACTTAAAGTAGCTTACATATGACTACCCTATAATTAGGTGTGGGTGGAAGTACACATATCTCTCTGTATGTATAGACACAGACACAGATACACACTGCACTATTATATACTGCATCATGGTGCTTCAATGTCAGTGAGACCACACTGTTCTCTACTACAGAACTGGCCCAGGGTTATAGTGCTTTTGTCCGAGGTTGGTTTCCAGCCAGGAAGCTTTTCAAAGTTTAGTAGCATGGAATGCATAATAGCTGCTTGTCTGCTGACAAGCTGGAATTGTAATCGCACCAATATGATAGTAGAGAACTGATACTGGTTTAGTAACAGCTGATGCCAAAATGCACTTCAGCTGAAGAAAAATCAACATCAGTTCTGAAAAAGAAGTTGCTAATGACTTAAAGCACTTGTTTTCAACTAGTACATCAGTACCTACCATATTTTTCGCTCTATAACACGCTCCCAACCATAACACGCACATAGTTTTTAGAAAAAAAAATATTCTAAACGAAACAGTGGATGTACAGCGGTGCCTCGCAAGACGAAATTAATTCGTTCCGCGAGTTTTTCCGTCTAGCGAATTTTTCGTCTTGCGAAGCACGGTGTCGGAAAAGTTTTGGAAAAGCTTCAAAAATCACCAAAAACCTCAAAAAAGGCTACCACACCGCGTTCTATGAGTTGCTCCTCGAAGTCAAGTCGCAACTGTATTAACGGTGTTAAGAAAAAGGAAACAAACTTGCAAAAAACACAAGACATTTTCGTCTTGCGAAGCAAGCCCATAGGGAAATAGGAGAACGCTCTTATAAGAGGAGTGGGGAGGAGAGAGAGAGAGAGAGAGACACAGAGAGCCTGCTTGTGAAAAACTTTGCTGTTATTTAGCGAGTGGGGAGGAGAGAGAGAGACACAGAGAGCCTGCTTGAAAAATCTTTGCTGTTATTTAGCGAGTAGGGAGGAGAGAGAGAGAGAGAGCCTGCTTGCTTTAAAGGAGCCAACCGGACAGGAGCCGCTTACACTCGTGTAAGCGGCTCCTCTCCTCTCCCGCTTTGCTCCTTTAAAGCAAGAAGGCTCTCTGTCTCTCTCTCCTCCTCACTCAGCGGCTCTTCTCCCTCTTTGCTGTTTCAAAGCGAGCCACGGAGGAGGGAAGGAAGGGGAACCATGGATCCTCTGCTCACGACTGCAGCAGATCCCCCCGCCATCCGTAGGCATTCGCTCCATAACACGCACAGACATTTCCCCTTACTTTCTAGGAGGAAAAAAGTGAGTGTTATGGTGCGTAAAATACAGTAACCAGAGAAGCATTTCCCAACCTTGGGTCCCATATGCTATTAGACTACCACTCCCATAGCCAGCAGGGGCAGCAATAATGGATAATGAGAGTGGTAGTCCAACATCATCTGGGGACCCAAGGTTGTTAAAGACTGTACTAGAGGATCGGAGCCTGATCCAAGGGATATTCACTTGGCACCTAGAGGGAGACGGGCAATGAAGCTTATCCTTCTCCTATACCAGCAGGGTTGGAGTACTGGATCAAGCTGGTGGCTGGATCCTTACTTCCCAAACCCCACAGGGTCACTTTGACAAGCATGTGGAACCATTTCTTTTGCAGACTGGCTTGACAGTGTCAGGGGACAGATTATCAGGCTCGTGTGCCAGAAGTTCCCCACTGCTGTGCTATAGGGCCATCTGCTTCCAACAGTCTTGAAGGAAGAAGTCTGATGACAGTAATGTAGCATTCTAGACTCCCAAACTGGAAAACATATGGTACTTACCTTTGCACTTCAATTGTCCCCATAGTTTCATATGCAAAGTCACATTTGTTATCAATTTCAATGGCTTTGCTTATAAGTTCCAAACCTTTATCTAAATCCTGCTTCCACTGAAGTTGAAGTAAACTGCAATAAAAACAATTGCAGGCCTAAGTGAACTGTATGAAAACAACAGACCTAACATAATAGCATTCTAAGAAAGAAAATACAGTCTGAAAAAGTAAAGAGCCCTACAGTCAAGTAGGCTCTGGATCCAAGTCAGATGTAGTCATTTACATATACAGTGGTACCTTGGTTTGCAAACGTTTTGGATTACAAACACGTCAAACCTGGAAGTGTGTGTCCCAGTTTGCAAACGTTTTTTGGATTACAACCCCTTTTTTTGGATTACGAACAAATTATTTTTGGAAGCCCCATTGGTGAAAGCACACCTTGGGTTACCACTTGTTTTGGTTTACAAACGGACCTCTGGAACGGATTATGGTTGTACACCAAGGTACTACTGTATACCTTTTGTGACTATATGATTGACAAAATAGAGGCTGGATTCTATTTAAACATGCCAACTTTTGTCTTTGTCGACAGCACAGCTGGATTCAAATCAGGTGAGAGTTCTTGGACAGAAATCCAACTGTTACTGTTGAAGGCAGAAGGTGAAACATTAAGCCTCTCTATCAGTTCAATCACACCTTTCAATCCAGCACATACCAAGCAGTGTGTCCCTACCACGAGGCTCCAATTAGAATGAATCAGTTTTCCACCCTTCAGCCCTCTGTGCAATCCCGCATACGTTTCAAGAAGAGGGGGAAAGATAAAACTAGCAACAACAATTATTTCACTTCTTCTACTGGGAGCATCCCATAAGCAGAGCTCTGTTCATGGGAACTCTGGATCCAACCCGATAATATCACTATACCTTTAAAACATTTTAATGTTGCATTATTACCACCAATAAAGTGAGCTTTCCAGAAAATTGTGGATTGGAATTTTCCCCAAAATATTTACAGCTGCCCTTAAATGCTGGAGATCTGATTTAGCATGTTTGACTTTCATTTAGTAAAACAAAATTACAAGAAGCATGTCTTACTAATTTAATATGTTGCATAAATATCTGAGTAGATTTTCCAGTAGCAAGGAACTGAAATATGTGATTAGGAAACAATAGAAGTCCAAGTAGTGTGATTTTAATTCAGTATTCAAACAAACTCAAAGCTTCACTTGGAAATTTTTATTGAAATGAGTATGTGTATCAATACTTTTAAAATACACATAACTACTCAATAGCATATTTGATTTCAGTGGAAGGGTTCGATGTGGAAGCACTGTTAACATAGTTATTTTAGTATGCCTGAAAAGTTGCACATATACATACTTAGGATTATTCATTCCGTCACTAGTACTGCATAAAACTAAGTGGAACATTTTAACTAAAAGTGGAAATTTTTCCACGCCACGTCCATTTACTAGGGAAGGATTTTATCCCTCTATGTCACCCACCTGATGGAACGGCTTCCATCAGTCTAATGGAGAGCAAAGAAGTTTTCAATGATTCTCCTCCATCCAATATAACCTGTTTAAGAGTCCCTTAACTTTCTGGACCACAGGCTGGAGCACAAGAGGAATAGGTCATCCAAAACTGCTTCAATCCCCATTTTGTTAACAGAAGCTTTACCATCAGTTGAGCAACAGAACTGGATACAACCCATTATCTTTTTAGACAGATTATTTCAGATCTAAAATTTAGGAGACGTTTTCACACATACAATAAACCACAAAAGCGGACCTGCAGATAAGTCATAAATGTAGCAAGCAAGTATAGTACTTACCCTTTATGAACATAAGTAGTAGCATTATCTGGCTCAAGATCAATACATTTATCGTACATTTCATCAGCTTTGCCAAATTGCTGCTGATCTGTTAATGCCTGTATGAATAAACATAATTGAATAATGAAAGAAGATGTAGTTTAAAGATTAAGTTCCCATTCTCGTATACCTCTCCAAAAATAAGTGGCATATACTAGCCCAACCTGTTAGCACATGAAGTATTAAGAAGTATTATTTATTGAGTTGGTTCATGATAATACACAATTTTTTCACAACTGAAGAGAAACATATACCTGGGCATATAGTGCATAGCCTTCAGCACATCTCGGGAATTTTTTAATAACATCTTCGAAGCCTTTCATTGCCGACTGTACTTGTAAAGCGTTATTTCCAGTATAGGCTTGACGATACTGTTAAAAAACAACAAGTGACTATGTAAAAAATAAAAACATGACAGAAAACTAATTTATTGTCATCTAACATCCAAGCAATAAGTAATACATTCTGAAATGTAAACCATCAACTTCCTGAAAGCGAAACAGTATTGTGACAAAATATTTGACTGCTTGACAGTAAAATCCTAATAAAACCCCATATACTTACCAATGCAAAGCATTTCTGTGCTTGTGCCAAGGCAGAATCTGGCCGCAAACGGATACATTCATCAAAATCTTCTACAGCATCTTCAACTTGGTCAAGCAGAATTTTTAGCTAACACAAAGAAAGAAGTATGAGCAAAGCTCTGCATGCTGTACAAGGAAAAGTCAATGCCACTGATAGAAATACCAGAAAAAAATCATTCCACACTCTAATTACCAGGGAAGATAGGCCTACTCCAATTAGAAAATATATTTTACATGGGTAATTTCTAACCAGCTGCCTAGTACTTGTCTCTTGTTTACAGCAAGTTTAGCATCCATCCCCATTTAACACTAATCTTGCACTTCTCTCCAGTTGCTTACTTTTTAGCAGTTAAGAGATATTTAAGAACTACTCAAATATCACAGCACAGTTGTCAATCTCTCTCTCTCGCTAATATTCTGTAACAATATACTCTATAACTATCTATCTATATGTTACAGAGTATCTGATTTTGAAGGGGAAATATTCAAAACAACTCCTACCTACTACTAACTATCCCTGGATTATCACTTTACATTCTACTATTTTAATATTATATAGATATTTGCATTGGTATGGATGCCACCCTAGAATCCCTTTGTGGATGAAGGTATGGGTGGGAAATTTAATAATAAGTAAAATAAATACCTGCCCTCTGTGATGGTAAACATCTGCATTCTGAGGATCAATATCGGCAGCCATATTAAAATCTTGAGTAGAGAGCAGAGGTTGTTGTTGTTGCATATACATACTGCCTCGCTTGATGAGGGCATTAGCACGAAGCTGTTAAAAGGAATAATGGAAATTATAGCTGCCAGCTAAAAAGTCTTTTCAGAGTTTTAGGCTGCGTTAGTCATCCCACTTACCTGGGAGTAAGCCCCAAGGAATTAAATGGTACTTACTTCTGAGTAGACATAATTAGGACTGCAGCCCAAGTTCTGATAGCATAGTTTTGAACAATCAGTCATGGAGCCCTAAACTTGGGTAGTATTTGCAATCTGAACATGATACTGAACAAAATTACTACCGTTTAAACTGTTAAGAACCCCCAAACAAGGCTTAAAGTAGGCCATGACAGTTACAGGAAGACAAATATCCTAGATCCAGAGAACTGAATTGGGTGCCCAGCTAAAATTGGATTCTTTGTTCTTCATTCCTCCCATAACACAGGGCTAGTCATATTATATTGAAGACCCAGGCACCCTTGTCATGAACTGGTATTTCTCTTACTCCTTCTGCAATTTAAGTTTCATATAGCCCTGGCATGGGGAACCTTTGGGCCTCCAGGTGTTGCTCAACTAAAACTCTCATAAGCTCCAGCAAGCAAGGCCAATAACCAGCAATGATGGGAGTTGTAGTTCAGAAACATCAGGAGGGCCAAAGGTTCCACATGCCTGATATACCCTAAGGCAGTAAATACATATGGTGGCTCATGGCCAATCAGTGGTTAATAGAAACTTTGTGAGCAGTTTGTCAGGAAATGGTTATGCAGGGTTTCACTTCCTGGTTAGGTTACACTTCCTGGTTAGGAGTTAGAAGTGCTTTAGATGTCTGAAGCAAAGATGCAATTTATGGCCAGGTCTCATTGGCCAAAAATTTGAAATTCGCCCATTTCTAGGATAATTTTGTTTAATGTCTGTTACACAATGGGCGAAAGTAAATATTGGGCAATGTATAATGCCAATCCTATGCTTGCAAGGAACTGAAGGGGAGAAAAGGCTGGCAATATGCTTAATTCTTAGTCCACCACTTTTCCTCTGTATATGCCCTCTACCCCCACCCCCAGGGTAGTGGTAATAATTTTCAACATTCACTTTTTTCAATAAGTGAATGTTGAAAATTATTACCACTACCCTGGGGGTGGGGGTAGAGGGCATATACAGAGGAAAAGTGGTGGACTAAGAATTAAGCATATTAAGCCATCACACTTGAATCCTCAAAAGGCATAGTAATGACAATATGTTCTTAAAGAAATGGGAGTGCCTGATCACCTCATCTGTCTCCTGAGAAATCTCTATGTGGGACAAGAAGCTACAGTTAGAACTGGATATGGAACAACTGACTGGTTCAAAATTGGGAAAGGAGTACGGCAAGGCTGTATATTGTCTCCTTGCTTATTTAACTTATATGCAGAATTCATCATGTGAAAGGCTGGGCTGGATGAATCCCAAGCCGGAATTAAGATCGCCGGAAGAAATATCAACAACCTCAGATGTGCAGATGACACAACCTTGATGGCAGAAAGTGAGGAGGAATTAAAAACCTTTTAATGAGGGTGAAAGAGGAGAGCGCAAAATATGGTCTGAAGCTCAACATCAAAAAAACTAAGATCATGGCCACTGGGCCCATCACCTCCTGGGAAATAGAAGGGGAAGAAATGGAGGCAGTGAGAGGTTTTACTTTCTTGGGCTCCATGATCACTGCAGATGGTGACAGCAGTCACGAAATTAAAAGACGCCTGCTCCTTGGGAGAAAGGCGATGGCAAACCTAGACAACATCTTAAAAAGCAGAGACATCACCTTGCCAACAAAGGTCCGTATAGTTAAGGCCATGGTTTTCCCAGTAGTGATGTATGGAAGTGAGAGCTGGACCATAAAGAAAGCTGATCGCCGAAGAATTGATGCTTTTGAATTATGGTGCTGGAGGAGACACTTGAGAGTCCCATGGACTGCAAGAAGATCAAACCTATCCATTCTTAAGGAAATCAGCCCTGAGTGCTCACTGAAAGGACAGATCGTGAAGCTGAGGCTCCAATACTTTGGCCACCTCATCAGAAGAGAAGACTCCCTGGAAAAGACCCTGATGTTGGGAAAGATGGAGGGCACAAGGAGAAGGGGACGACAGAGGACAAGATGGTTGGACAGTGTTCTCTACAAACATGAGTCTGACCAAACTACGAGAGGCAGTGGAAGACAGGAGTGCCTGGCGTGCTCTGGTCCATGGGGTCACGAAGAGTCGGACACGACTAAACGACTAAACAACAACAATGACAATATGTACTGGCTGAGGTCAGGTAAGAAGCAACATAGTTACTTATATATTCTACTCAACAGCAGAATCACAGAAATAGATGAACAGAATATCACTGCTTCATCAACTGCAAAACATTTCAGGAAAATAAACACATTCATCACTCACCTTTACATTGGCATCTTCCATACCAATAACCTGATTCAGATCAGGTTTGGCAGCATTTGCATTACCAATAAGCAGGTAGAACGTAGCTCTTAATAGTAAAGCTTCTGCCATATATTTTCCTTTAGCCTCAATTTCTTTAGTACACTCACTAATTATTTTGTCATAGTTTTCTTCTTCCATATATTTCTTTGCCTTTAAATAGCCAGAGCTGAAAATAACATGCATAGTGGTCATTAATGGACAGTGAAGAATTCTCCTTAGTTCTAATAAAAAAATATGGAGAAGGCATTTTGGGTGGTATCACCGGCCTATACATTAACTCACAAACCAATTGGTCCAAAATATCCTATTCCTCATCAATCCTATTCCTCATCAATCCAGCTTTTAAATTTTCAAATATGCAAATTAATAATTTACTTGGGTGTTAATCAGAACTATTTCAACAGACAGCACGTATTAAAGCACACAATCAAATAACAGATAAATGTTCAAAAATGTTTCAAGAATTTATCTTAAAAAAAGGTTTCAGTATCCCAAGTATTCTGACTTTGTAAGGTGGTGATGGCCTTGAAACTAATGGTTTGAGTAACCTCCAGTTCAGAATGTTCATGTGTCCCGATTGACTGGTTGAATCAAATGCACTGTGTGTAAACACACACACACACACACACACACACACACACTTCAATGTGTAGCTTATGGTGCCATTCCTTTGCTATCTATGACCCATCTTCAGCAAAACTGAACACTCGAATTAACAGCATGTGCATTTGACATTCTCTTGAAACTGAACAACTGTCACTTCTCTTTTTGTATGCTCTCATACTCAAGTATCAAAAGAATAATTTCTGCTGCTCAGAAAATAAAATGTTGGTTTTATTTATTTAAAAGTCTTTAATACTACCCTTTATTTAATACTAGCTTTCAACAACAAAATTCTCAGGTAGCTATCAGAAATGAAGCTAAACACAAACCTTTGTTCTACTAATACCTGAGATTTAACCTCTAATCCCACTTTTTGCACATTTATAAACCAAAGTGGTGGTGCTTTGGGTATTCCTTCCATAATAAAGAAGCATTTGTTTTTAAAAAGTAATAAATGTTTTTGCTTATTGTTTAAATTTATACATTTTCTTTTTGCACATATGCCCAACACTCTGAAAATGATTCTCCTCCTGAACTACAAACATATTCTACAGTATCAGGCAAGTTGGTAGTGTACAGCTAGGGCAAACTTAAGCCATGTTCTAAGCAATTATTTTCCTTACAGATTTTCAAAGCTGAAAATATACAGCACCATGCATTTTACCTTTCTTATAAAGCATGCTTTAGAAACATAATGGTTTGTTCTACTTAATTCTAAGAAAATGTCACTTTCTGTGTACTTCTTGGATCAATACCTATCTTTCTGACTCAGTGGACCACCGCAGAGGGAGGTGTATACCTAATATTCCGGATGACTTAAGCCAAGGAAAGAATCATAAAAGCCATGCAAAATGTCATGCTCCCTCATCCCAGCCTTCTTTCTTTCACTCTTTCCTCCTGCTAGCTCTAGCCATGATAAAGTGTTGTGATGGTACCAACTATAACCAGGCTTCAATTAATGCCTAACTAGAATTTGAAGATAGTAAAAAACAAATCCTGGTTAATATTAACCGTGTCTGACCCACAGAAGTAGGGAAGCAAATACACATTTGTCACAATGCTAATATTTTAAGCACAGTAGTAGATAGGTAGCCGTGTTGGTCTGCCATAGTCAAAATAAAAAAATTCCTTCCAGTAGCACCTTAAAGACCAACTAAGTTAGTTCTTGGTATGAGCTTTCGTGTGCATGCACACGAAAGCTCATACCAAGAACTAACTTAGTTGGTCTTTAAGGTGCTACTGGAAGGAATTTTTTTATTTTAAGCACAGTTAAAGCAACATCAGGATAATTATGTCCAGGTAAGTCCACAGATCAGTCTCCATATCCGAGCACTGGAAAATGCACAACCTAACACCATTTTTTAAAAAAAGGTATGGGGGGGGAAGATCCTGGAAATTACAGGCTGGTTACTGGTGGAATGTATGGTTAAAGATGAAATAACCAAGCATATAGAAAAACAAGGCTTGCTGAAGTAGAACCAGGATGCCTTCTGCTAGGATAAGACCTGTCTTACTAAACTATTAAGAGTTCTTTGAGTGTGTAAGGAATTATATAGGTCCTCTTATGGATCACGAATTCGTTAAGTAAAAGGAAGAAGAGAGTTGGAATAAATGGGCTGTTCTCCCAATAGAGGAATGTAGGAAGCAGAGTCCCACAAGGGACTTGTGCTTTTTAACTTGTTCATAAACAGCCTAGAGTTACTAGACTGTTCTTTGACCGTAATAAGAAATTAGTTACTTACTTACTTACTAGCCTAGAGTTAAGGGTGAGTAGTGAGGTGGCCAAGTTTGCTTTTGATATTAAGTTGTTCAGGGTCATTACAATAACAAAAATGTGAAAAGAGGTTTAGACAAATTAATGAAGGATGAGACTCTCCTGCTATTGTGCTCAGGGCCTGCTTCTGGCCTTCCAATATGCATCTGGTTGGCCCTTCTATAAATGTCTGTCCAGTATAAGTTAACAAGAAACTAACAACAAAACCAAATACCAGCTTCCAAGTTGAGGATAAAGGTAAAGGTAAAGGGACCCCTGACCATTAGGTCCAGTCGTGGCTGACTCTGGGGTTGCAGCGCTCATCTCGCTTTACTGGCCGAGGGAGCCGGTGTACAGCTTCCGGGTCATGTGGCCAGCATGAAAAAATCGCTTCTGGTGAACCAGAGCAGTGCACGGAAACGCCGTTTACCTTCCCGCCAGAGCGGTACCTATTAATCTACTTGCACTTTGATGTGCTTTCGAACTGCTAGGTTGGCAGGAGCAGGGACCAAGCAACGGGAGCTCACCCTGTCGCGGGGATTCGAACCACCAACTTTCTGATGAGCAAGTCCTAGGCTCTGTGGTTTAACCCACAGCGCCACCCGAGTCCCTAAGTTGAGGATAGAGACATTTAATTACACCCTCATCCAATGATAGAAATGAAAACTATTATTATCATTAAAAATAAGCAGCAGCAAACATTAATTGGGGATGACCCCATTTCCACAAAAAGGTGAAAATGTTTTGCAAGTCTTAAAGTCGCACACCCTCTTTTTAAGAAAGGAAATCATGTTACATACCTTCCTACAACATTGCTACAAATCACTTCTTGCTCACTGTCACAACATCTACCCATCAACCATACCTTATTACAAAATCACACACCCTTACACACAAATACATTAGCTAGTAACCTGTTACTCTGTGTAGGTGCCACAAGCAAAAGGTAAGCTGGTCCTCACACTGGATGCAGACTACTACTGGAAGGAATGTAAGCACTAGCTTTATTTAAATTTTCCTGTTTAATTAATTATATGTGATACCACAGCAAAACTCCATAGTTATAAAGATGCAGAACAGACAATGATGAATACTAAAAAACCGAAAATTTACTCATTTAAGTTTATCATTTACTTACTTTTCTTTTATGACAGAGGCTTCTCCTTCTTTATCTTTATCTTCATCAGATTTCTCTCCCCTAAGAAGTGGTTGGGAGATAATGTCATCCGTGAAAGAGCTGAAGTATGATTTGATAAATTGTGGTGAAGGCATCAGAGGTTCTCTGTTCTGAAATAAGATGAGACAGTGTTGGTTCAAATGCCATTTCTAATTTTTTTTATCAGTCAATGGCAAGTAACTAATCCAACTGAAATTAGCACACAATTTAATTACACTTTTAAAAAACTGATTTCTGGTTCAATTTCTAAGTGCAGTTTAAGTGCTGGTGGCAGCCTATGAAGTACAAAACAGTCTGGCCAGGGTTTTTGAAGCACTATTCCTTCCTTATCAGCCTGCTAATTCTTTTTCCATCTTCATGAAGACCCTTCTTCTATTCACACACCTAAATTAAGGGGGTGTTAATGAGGGTGCTAATTCCCACTTGAGAATACTCTTTCATGGAAAATCTGGATGAACACTATGCTGTTATTAATATTCGAGGTCAGGAGGACTCTTTTCCTATAGTATTGATACAACTGCTGGTGTCTTGCTGGTTTACCAAGATTACTGGTATTGTAGTTGATTCCTTGCTACTGAAACTGATAATTAAACTATCTACAACACATTATCCTACTGAAACCAAAGTATGTCTAACATAAATAAGACATACCTCCATTTCCCTTCCCTTCCTGTTTTTCTTATGTTTATTTTTAAATAATAAGCTGTTTAGGGTAGGAACCTGGTTTTTGTTCTTTGTGGAGAGCCATGTATATACCTGGAACATGGTTGTTTTTTGGCATGTTATGCAGAAAAAGAAGGATAAATATCGTAAAGTATCTGACTTATGGACTTGCTGCTTCTATTGCTTGTATCGGCTACTCCCACTGTAGTTATCAGCAATCCTTACTTTCACTAGGACCAGTTTTCAAATCACTTCACACTTGCTGTAAAAACCATTAGCACAGCTTTATTCTTGTAACCACCACCAAATGGCAGGTGTGTTACTATCACAACCAATATTGAAAACATACCTTATATTTTTCTTTGGCCTTTTCTTTCCCAAGAAGCTTAAGAACTTTATCAGCTAGCAACATACTTTGCTGATTTTGAAAGCCTTCTAAAATGCACACTGCAGTGACATCTGGGGATTATAAACAGAAAACAATGATATGAATTATGAGTTCTTTAATCCTTGAAAAACTTTATAGCCAGTTGCCACAATGTACATTTTATCCCTCTGAACACATGACTTATACATAACCCTCTTTGCAGCCAAGGATTTTGAGAATAAACATATTCTTTTGCTGAATTCAAACAACTTCTGCATCTTTAACTTTAAAGTACAACATACTCACCTTCTAAACATTCTTTCTTATTGTCTAGCTTCTCATGTGCCTTTGCACGCCTGAAGAGGGCTTTTATGTATCTTGGATTTAGCTCAACTGCCTTTGTACAGTCTTGTGCTACCTCTTTCCATTTTTGCTGTAAACAGAAGAATAACCAGTTACAAACAAGCCATTTTCTCAAAGGAAAAAAATTACAGGAGATTTCTACCACTTTTAACACTGCAACCTAGTATGCTTTAATAGTTTTTAGTCCAAAATGATCTTATCTTCAGATGCTGCTCTAAGTTACAAATTTACAGTTACAGATTTAAGTTACAAATCTATCAATGCAAGCCTATGCTTGTTTACTCAAGAGCTAAGTCCCAGTGTGCTCTACGCAACTTACTCCCAGGTTGATGTGTTTAGGATTACAGAAAATGGTTACAACTACAGAGTATTTACTAAAGTATTAGTAAACAGTTTGACCATAAAGCATATGAATTTTTCGCTCTCAAAGTAGCATCTTGGAGACAGATGTCCGGGAAAGCAAAGAGCAGAAGCAGCCAGTCAAAAAGGAAACTGGGAAACTCTGCAACCCAATAAGAAAATGACTGTGTGCATTCTAAAACAAGATTTTCTAAAAAGAGATACAGCTGGTAGGAAGCAGTATTCAAAGCCTAGTGAAATCAAGACCTGGTACTGTACTATTCAAGCCCGAATAATGCAAATAAAGAAGAAATACTTCTAATAAGCATGTTTCTAAGTATCTTATTAAAGGTAAGTTTGCTACTGCAACTAAATTTAATGCAATCCTCCCACTATGATTCTTATACTCAGAACTCTAAGACCACTATGTTCCATGGGGCTTATTCCCTTGTAAATGTGTGTAAGAATTCAGGCTTGGGCAGATTGTTTGCTGGAGAGGTAAGCTTTCAAATAGACAAACAACATTTATCCTGCTTGCAAATTTCTTATCAGTTTCTGTCAAAAAGGTTTGCCATCTCACCTAGTCACACTACTGTATTTTTCGCTCTATAGGACGCACCGGACCATAGGAGGGGGAGAACAGGGGGAATTTTTTTTTTCTTGTTCTCCCCCTCTAAAACAAGGTGTGTTCAAGGTGCATTCACCCAAGCTTGTGGGGCTGGCGGTGGGGAGAAATGCTGCTTTCCCCCACTGCCAGCCTCAAAGATCCCTGAAGCCTTTGGCGCGCAGCGTCCCGCTGCCCTGCAGAGGCTTTGCACACAGCCGTCCCCAAGCTAGAAGAGCAAGACGGAGCCCTCCGTCTCACTGTTCCGGCTTGGGAACAGCCTTCCTAGCTTCTGCAGGGCAGCGGAGTGAAGGCACTGCAGAGGCTTTGCGCGCAGCCATCCACAAGTTAGAACAGCGAGACGGAGCGCTCCGCAGCGCTGCATCTCCCTGTTCTGGCTTTGGGCTTAGCCGTGCAGCCTGCATTTGCTCTATAGGACGCACACACATTTCCCCTTAATTTTTGGAGGGGAGTAAGTGCGTCCTATAGAGTGAAAAATATGGTAATTACTGGATTTGAAATTCAGTAGTACCGTAATTCATAAATTCAATGTGTTAATACATTTTTCAGTTTGGTCATTAGCGCATTGCAAATAAAAATGGAAATATAAATTTATCAGCTTTAAAAGTTTTGAGTATGGAGAGCAGTATATTTATTAATTTTCTAGAGCAGCATTAGGACAAAAGTAAATATAGTTTGCAGAATACAGAAACAGTAGAGCAAGCCGACAAACACAGAGAGTAACCAGTATTTAATCAGAAATGTAAGGTATGGAAGTTTAGAAATCTAGCACTCTAAGAAACAGTGTCATCTTTAAAACCAAGAGAATCTCAGGTTCCATTTCAAATACACAGTCAGACAACTGGGAATATTATAATCTGTATAAGGCAGTGGTCTTTAGGAGATGCAACACAGCCATGTGTGAATCCTGCAATTCAGAACTTCCAAACCACAAAACTCACGAGTTTCATTTGGCTGTTCAAACTTAGCCTAACAAGGCAGGATATGCCCAAGACCTTTGCTGCCTCCTCCATGCAAATGGGGAACAAGTGAGACAGCTTCAGTTAACCACAGCTTCATGTGTGAACTGGGAAACTATGGTTAATGGCTCCCAAACAAGCCAGGATTTGTTATCCAACTTTAAACTATGGTTTAATATATTCACTTGTTTGGAAGGCATTAACCAGTTTCCCAGTTTGTATTTATCATGAAGCAATAGTTAACTTCTCCTTCATGGTTTGTTTCCCTGCTCACATGAAGAGGATGTTTCTGAGTGCATGGAACTCATGCATATCCTGGATTCTTAAGTCTGAATTTGATCATGAAAACAAGGTCTATGTGCTGCTTCTCCCTACCAAGGAATTGCAAACAACAAGAGGCACTTGTGAATTAGAAGAATTTTAAACTTCTGCATGTGCGGAGTTTAATGCCTAGGGGACTAGAACAAATAAAATGTTTAAACATACAAAGAAGCAGGTGAAGTCTATATTAATAATGTTTGTATTTAAGAAACATACCAGTTGCTCATATGCTGCAGCTCTGTTCTGATAAAAAGTAGAAAGGTCAGCATTTTTCTCAGGCGGACATAAACTGATGGCTTCGGTATAGCACTGAATGGCTTGCTCATATTTCCCAGCTTTAAAATATTTGTTGCCTTTGTTCTTTGCTGCTTGGGCTCTATCAAGAGGGCTCTGGAAAAAAAGATATATTCACCATTCATACATATTTTGAAAATATGAAAGGGCGGGCTTAATAAAACTTTAAAGTGTCCAAAACCACCTTATAGAAACTGAGATATCAAAACTAGGAGCTAAACAGCACCTTAAACCTAGGTTATGGGCGCAACAACAGAATGTCTAGGAACCTTTTTTAATAACAAGAATACAAAGCTGAAAATGAATGAACTGCAGCTAAAATATTATGTTCATTTTTCACACAGTCTAGTCCTTCCCCTGCCCACCCCCCATATATTCTTAAGAGGGTCTCTTCTCCAGTCTTCAGAGAGTATCTGGAAGTGGGGAGGCAGGAAAAGGTCCTCTTTTCCTTCCACTCTGCAGTTTTAATCTGAAATCTTAGGCGCAGTGCTGTACCGAGCTCAGAAACTGCTCACACTAATGAAATTCCGTAGCAAAATGCGCGTAGAAAAATGGGGAGTTTCAAACACTGATGGGGGCTGATCACAAGAAAGCCACTATTTTATAAAGATGCTTCTATAGGTAAACATAATGCAGCATTCAAAATGTGGCAAAGATTTAAACATTTTCCCCACCTTTATTTAGAGCAATCTATATATAGAGAATCTTTAGAGGAGGCCTATATGAATCTCAGCTATGTATGGTTATAAGATGATGTGCATAAAAGGCTGCCACAGCTGCCAGCTGAGAGGAATGTTTAAAATATTTCCCTAGCTTATGAAAGATTTGTGGTGTAGTTCTTGCTACCAATTTAAACATAAACATACATTAAACATACTCTATCACACTAAGATTATTATTTTAATAAAGAAAATAGAAGTAGGAGATAAGCCTCTTTTTATTACAAGCACAGGAAGGCAATATAGCTTACACATGTATCTCCTTTCAAGTCCAAGAGAATACACAACTTAAGAGAGAAGACTGTTATGGTCACTGAACATTCTGTGATGCTTCTTGCTTCCTAATAGTTATGAGTGACCAGTTGATACTTGCACAATGACAGCTAACAAGATAGCCTTCATGCTTTCCTGTTGACTTGGAACCTATGACAAGCCTTTGAAAGGCAACATTCCCCAACTAGAAAGGAGGCACTAAGAGAAATTCGTGTTAGTTTGAACTTTAAATTTGGACTCCTAGAGAGGCAGACAAGAGAGCTGAGTTTAAGCTGGAGTTGACTAGAACTGGGTTCAGTCTTGGAGCTGAGTGAACTAGTTATTCTCTGGGAATCTCAGGCATGACCAGCAGCTATATTACTAGCTTGCTTGCTTCCATAATGCTTTGCTTATTTTTTGTAAACTAAAAGCCAAGTATTTATAGGATACCATGTATCTCTAGGGTTTTTTGTTTTTTTGATAAATAAAACACTTAACTCTGTAGCACTGAACCTAGACAATTCTCTGCTCAAGGAAATGAGATGTGTGTTGAGGATGTTACTATGGACTTGAATTGACTTCTTCAAAATTAATGTTTTTAAAATTAAGACTCCTAGTCCTGGGGGTATAACCTATTTCAATGGTAAAAATTACATTATGGCCTCAATCCAAAGCTTTGTGGATTCCTTTGCAAACACAAGAACTTCAAACATGAAGCAGGCACAGGGCTGTATTGCATGACTTAGAAAATCATGTTGCTCACAATGGAGAATTCCTACAAGCATGCAAAATATCCTCTTAATTTCTACATTGAAAGAAAACACATCATAACAGAAATGTTAATAATTGAGACATTAGTTGCTAGCAGATGAAATCTGTACTTCCTGTACAAAACTGCTCAAGTGCCATAATAGAGACTTAACGTCATTTAGTCTTGCAAAGGCTGTTTGAATAGCACTTCATGATTACTACCTTGTCTCTCAAACACAAACTCCCTAAATGAGATAATGCAAAAGAGTATATTTGTTCATTTGTAAAGAAAACTATGGTAAAACCAAGCTGATAAAAAGGTTTGTGGTAAAAAGTAAACACTAAAGGAATGTGCATGGGTCTTCATTATTTTTCCATGTCACAAAGCTTATGAACAAGGCCTTTGTTTTTAGGGACAGTGTCTTCTCAAGCAGAATGAGGAATTTGCTGTCATTTAATGGGCATGATCTCAGTGAAGCCAACATATGACAAAAATTGACTAGAGATATATAAAGGACAAGTTTCAGCTTTTCCTTACAGATGTATAATTAAAAACTGTCTTTCAAACAACACAGGCAATTTTTTATTCTTGTGGTCCAAGATCAGTACCAAAATGCCAGTGAAAAATAACTGGCACCAACCACCCATACCACAAAATGCCTCTCCAACAAAAATGCAGTGCTTGTCTCTATAAGATATTAAAAGCCTGAGATTTGGAATACCTTTGGCTAGAAAAAGATTTCCAAATTCTACGCACCTACATCATTTGTTAAGAAGGATAGATGACTTGGGGACTTTTTAATATTTTCCATTCATTAATACAACAACAACAACAACATACAAATGCTATTAAGCTGCCTAAACAATAGAAGATACTTATCCTATT
The DNA here is from genome assembly GCF_965112155.1 of Podarcis liolepis. Lineage (NCBI taxonomy): Eukaryota > Metazoa > Chordata > Lepidosauria > Squamata > Lacertidae > Podarcis > Podarcis liolepis. The sequence continues at coordinate 73,003,091 of NC_139558.1, read as the reverse complement.
TCACTTTAAAGAAAGGAATATATATAACTACTCATAAGATCAATAAGTTTTAAAAGTGCACTTTTAAAAATTTGCCATTAATTATTTAACCTGATATGGAAAGTGCTAATATTCATTCTCCAATGCTTGCAAAGAGAATGCAAGCATTTCAATTTCACAGGATTTCCTCAGATAGATTAAAAAATAAAATTCCAAGTTGGAAACAGAATTAAGCAACTGTTCACATCATGCAATCGGACTACATATTTTCAGGGCACAACAATGTAGGTAGAGCTACTTTGGGAGCTGTGCACCATGTAAAAAATAAAGCCCTTACTTTAAGCCATGCTATATATTCCTAATCCATGGCCTGGCATAATTGGCAATTAACAGCTCCCATCAAATGCAAGAGACTATATACATTTCATTCTAAGATTAGACTATCGAATGACTGCACTCTGCTTAGAAATCTCAGAGACACCAAGAACTTTCATTTTTATCTATAGGAACATTTGCTAAGACAGCAATAAGATGCCTGACTCTACACTAAAACAAGAACTGTTTCCAATTAATGTATCTTCCTCATGAGTATTTTTATCTCTGCCTTTCCTAACTTGCACTGAATTACCTAGTAAGATTTAGAGAGGGCACTAATTCCCAAACTCTGTGGTCATAAATGCTAAAGTGTGAAAAAAGTTTCGGAGCCTCAGACTAGGCCATGGGGAAAGACCTCATACCCCATACAGCTTTAGCTGCCAGTATGTGAAATGAGACACCATCCTGAAGACAAAGATGCACTTGGATTTCCCAAAACAGTCATCAGTACAGATGGCAAGAGCATGGGAATCTCTGAAGCATTCATTACCACTGCCCAGAAAGCACACCTCCATGCTCTGGACACCCTGGGCAGTGACTTAATTAAGCACAGGGGAAAGTAAGTCTCCACTATGATGCACTTTGAACTAGAGCATCCTGCAGTTACAAGGTATCTTTTGAATTTAAAAACAAATTTCCTCCTATTTTAATCAAAAGTTGTTTATGGAATCAAAAGTTTGAGAAATATTTACGTAAAATTTCAAAATATAGGTCTCTAAATCAAAGCTATTGCATTTTATTTCAAAGCAGTCTAGCTGAATCAGACCAAAGGCCCACTTAGTCCAGCATCCTGTTCTGTGACCAACTACATACCTATGAGAAGCCTACAATAAAGATATGAGAACAGCACTTGTGTTCCCGAGCAACTGCTAATCAGAGGCATACCACCTCTAAAACTGGATGTAATACTCTGCCATTGATAGCCTTATCATCCATTGATCTGTCTAACACAATTTTAAAGTCATCCAAACCGATGGTCATAACTACCATCCTGTAGCAGAGAATCCTAGTTTAAATACGTGCTGTGTGAAGTACTTCTTTTTCTCTTGTTCTCAATCTTCCAACATGAGCTTCACTGGATGAGTCCTGGATTCGACTACAGTGGTACCTTGGTTGTCAAATGGCTTGGCTCCCAAACAAATCAGTTCCCGAACACTGCAAGCCCACAAGTGAGTGTTCTGGTTTACGAATGTTTTTCAGAAGCCAAACATCCGACACGGCTTCCAATTGAGTGCAGGAAGTTCCTGCAGTCAAACAGACTCCTGGAACAGATTAAGTTCAACAACCAAGGTACCACTGTATTATGAAAGGTGAAGAATGTTCTTTTAGCCACATTCTCCACACAGTGCATCATTTTACACATCTCTATGTCTCTCCTTACCTGTCTTTTCTTCCAAACAGAGAAGCCCCAAATGTTATATAACTTTTTCTCATAGAGGAATTGCTCCAGGGCTTTGATTATCTGGTTGCACTTTTCTACATCACTTCTAGTTCTGCAATGCCCTTACTGAAGTCAGGTAACCAGAACTGTACAGTTCTGTACACCTATTTCAACAACTACTTATCCCTGTTTTAAGAACATAACAAACACAGGAGCACAAATTTTAGAATCTACATTACAAATAACTAGCCTGTGGCCCTCCAGATGTTGCTGGACTACAACTTCCATCATCCCTGACCCATTCAATATACTTGCTGGGAAGTGGAGCCCAATTACATCTGGACAGTCACAACCACTTAGCTGTCCCGATCTATATCCTCCAGATGGATAAAAATCAGTTCATAAATGCACTAGTTTTTCATGTGTTCAGAGCTCTTTCAAAGAAGCAATAGGCATTACAGTGGTGCCTCGCAAGACCGTCTAGCAGTTTTTTCGTCTTGCGAAGCAACCCTATTAGCGGCTTGGCGGATTAGCGCTATTAAAGGCTTAGTGGCTATTAAAGGCTTAGCGGCTATTAAAGGCTTAGCGGATTAGCGGCTAAAAGGCTATTAGCGGCTTAGAAAAAGGGGGGAAGCGAAAAAAAATCGGAACACTCGCAAGACGTTTTCGTCTTGCAAAGCAAGCCCATAGGGAAAATTGTCTTGCGAAGCAGCTCAAAAACGGAAAACCCTTTCGTCTAGCGGGTTTTCCGTCTTGCGAGGCATTCTTCTTGCGGGGCACCACTGTAACTGCAAGAGGACTGTACCGCATGCATGACTACATAACTGAATTAGCTGCACAGCCCTCACAGACAGTGTTCTTAATCCAAGTTGTTCATAAACCAAGCTGTTCTTAAACCAAGGTACCGCTGTACATGACCAAAGAGACACGCTTAACACACTTGGAATGTCCTACGCCTAGAACATTAAGACATGCCTTGAGGAAGGGCTTTCAAAGGCATTCATACTCTTAAATCCAAACCTATGAAAATATATACTGTATCATCAAGTGGATCCCCCATCTCCCAGTGATGGAGTCTCATAACTGGATTCCCCACTTATTCTAGTAATAACACTGAGTCTCACACTTGAGGGCTTTGTAAAGGCTAACTCAAGTTCCTATCCCAAGTAAATTACAAATTGGGACCAGACCCTGTCTGAGGTTTGGGTCCAATTTCTAACGGGTATAAAACCATCTCAGTCCTTTCCACTACAGAAGGTTTTTTTCCCAGCTTGCCAGGGCCAGCAGCAAGAGGCTAGAATCAATTGCGGGGGGGGGTCAGCAACTTGGAGCGGTCGCCCCTGTAATTTACTGGGAACATTTGATCCTATTCTCCAACCGAAACAGAGCGGCTGCCAGATGCCCTCCGAAAGAGGAGAGGGAATAGGGAAGGGCAGAGGAAACGAGGGCCCTCATGCGCTACGTACATTTAACTCCAACGATCATTCCCGCCCAGCCAAAGGTGAGGAAGGATTGGCGGAGGCGACAATGGGCTGGGTGTCTTTGCCGCCGCCCCTGGGAGGGGCCGCGCGGTCTGGCCCTCCGTGTTCCCCGAGAGAGAGAGGCCCTTCAACACAACCGAGGGCCGTTGGAACCTCAAGGAGCTGTTGGGCTCCGGCACGTGAGCGGCCTCCCCCAAGCGCGCGCGGCCGCCGCCTCCCAACGGTTTCGCCTCCCCAACGTTCCATTCCCAACGGCCGCTCTCGAGCCCCGTTCCTCTCAGCCCGTCACCCCAGCCCTTCTCACCATCTCGTCCCCGCTGGGGCCATCGGGGTGTCCGGCCCCTGAGCCGTCGGCGGGCCCCGGGCTGGCCCTTCCCTCGGGGGTCTTCCTCTCGCTCGCCCCTTTGCCTCCGCCCCGCGTGGCGCGCCTTCGCCGGCCCCACAGGTACAGGGCTCCGGCCCCCAGCAGCAGCGGCGCCCCCAGCGCCAGGGCCAGCTGCCAGCGCGGCATCCCCGAGCCGCTCCCGCCCCCGCTGGCCTCCACGGGCTTCGAGGCGGCCATGATCCCCCCGTAGCAGCAGCTACTGCCGCTGTTCCTCCGGCCGCCGCCGAATCAGCCCAGGAGAAAGGGAGAGCGAGGGGTCAACGGAAACGAGGGGCATAACGGGAAAGGAGGCCTATTAAAGCTTCCGCTCGCCGCGTTCCTTCCCATTACCAGCAAGTCCTAGGCTGCGGCGCCACCTGCTGGCCGGATGGAGCCAGCGCAGACAGGGCGGAGGAAGGAGGAACACCCGTCCGTCCACCTGCTGGCGGGAAGCGGTGTAAGCGGAGAATGCAGAATCGTAGAATTGCAGAGTTGGAAGGGACCCTAAGAATCATCTAGTCCAATTACTTGCAATGCAGGACTGTGCAGTCACGCAAGGGAATGTTACTGAAATTTCATTTCGTGCAGGGATGAAAAAATGTACATCTTACGAACACGTGACATATCTTAGACGTGTATGTATATCTATAAATACATGCGTATATATGCAAAACTCATAAAGAAATGGGAACATTTTTTACAATTATGAAATAAAATCACATCAACAAACACCTCATTCAGACAATAAAATAATGAACATTTGTGGGGATCACATCAGCAACCTCTACTCCCATTTAATATACACTAGTATGAAAACAGCTTATAATGGTGCATGGAAAACTCTTTGCACAATCATGTACCCACTCCCCACCCAGTTGGAACCTGGCAACTGGTGAGTACAGTGGTGCCTCGGGTTACAAACACTTCAGGTTACAGACTCCGCTAAGCCGAAAGTAGTGCCTCGGGTTAAGAACTTTACCTCAGGATGAGAACAGAAATTGTGCGGTGGCAGCGGGAGGCCCCATTAGCTAAAGTGGTACCTCAGCTTAAGAACGGTTTCAGGTTAAAAACGGACCTCCGGAACAAATTAAGTTTGTAACCAGAGGTACCACTGTACAAACTAAGAACTTCAAAAGAAGGCTACAACATGAAACTACTGAATTGCAGTTCATCAAGAGGTTCAATGCTCTCTTTTGTAGATTCAGTCGTGGGAAGTGTTAACTGGGGTACTAATGCCAGGGTGTTTGTGCTGACAACTTATTTTACTTTGTGAAGGAACTGGGAACTGTACTCCTCACAGAGCACCCTTGACAAACTACAGTTCTCAGGATTCTCAGGGTGGGGGTGGTTGCATATGGTATGCAACAGCCTTATAGTTGTTTATATTATCTGACCTTAGGAAATATATTTAAATGTGCAGTGAATCCTATACTTACTATAAAAGCTACTTCTTTTCTTTCTAATTTTACTGTTGGTCACCCACAGCATTCAAACTTCTACTTTTTGCTTGGAGATGACAAATTTGAAAAATATTTGTCTGGTGACGCTGGATTGTCTGGTACACCCACCAGAACAAGACAACTAAGTGACTGTTTTAAGACCAACATGGCTGCTCACCTGCAAACAAAATGCTTCCTGTGTTGCTTCCGCTTGTTTGACTGCAGCATTTAGTGGAGGGAGAACATTGCATTTTCCTCCCAATTTCTTGCCTGCAGAATGCAGTGGAGGAAGAAAAACCGGATTTGTTATTGCAGAAGAAGATGGGGCATGCTTGTTCGAACCTCTAGTTGGATGAGAAGGAGTTGTGGTCGACAAGGGTGCTGGTGCTTGTCTGGCTGATGTTTTCACTGGTGGGAGATGCACACTGAACATTGATGGTGGCTTTGCTGTTGGTCTTAATGGTGGAAGAGTAAAATCTGCCATTGCATATACTTCTGTGAAGCTCTCCTAAGAAGAAGAAGAAGATATCTCTCAGATTTTACTTTATAAAATCTGAATTCACTCTCTCTAGCCTCCTCCCCAGGAACTTTTGTTACATTATCAACAACTAAAAAGAAATCAGAAAATGTAAAATATATATGACTGAGATAATAACCATAGCCCTATGGAGAATAAGTCTAATCCTTTTCTTTAAAGCTCACCAAGGTAATAGCCGTTACCATGTCCTGTTGCTATGGGCTTCATAAGTTAATCATCATTAATTAAGACATCCTGTTTCATGTTCGTCCTAAACATCCCAGCAATTGATTTAATCTGATGGTCTCTTGAGGGAGGAAGCAGTCTGTTATAAATGTATATGGTTTCTTCACCAGACAGTGTGGCCAGATGAATGTTTTGCATGTTTATATACTAGACATATAGATTTCAAAAGTTTGTGTTTATATTTTTGTTTGTGTTTATATTTTCCACAGGTGGACCACTTTTTCTGTTCTGGAAATATCAATTCATATATCATGAAACATAATTATAAGAGGAATAAATGTATAAATTCACATACAGTGGCAGATTGGAACCAGTCTTTGGTAGTGTTAGCCAAATTCTAGAATCTTCCAAGGAGAGCCTTTTTGTATAGATGCAATGTGTAATTTGAATATTGGAAGAGAGAACATGCTATTTTGTACAGTCATTTAAGATCTATACTGTGCTAGTTCCTGAACATGGTCAATACATCAATTCTGCTTCCTGAAATTGCAAGCCTGATCTAAATCACAGCCTGAGCCTTGCAGGCATGTTATCATGGAAAGCTCTCCATTGGTATTGGCAGCTGGTGCACTCAACAGCAAGACTATGAAGCAGGCGGCCCAGTTCTCTTGCCACCCTGCAGGGTGTGTGACATTGGGAATTTCTGTAATGGAAAGGTTAGAAACAAGTAGCAATTGTTAAAATAGATTACCAGGGCTTGGCTTGTACATATATAGACAAGACCAAGGGCAGCGCTGGACTAATATATATTTGTTGGGTTGCTTTTAGGTGGTAGCATTTTCTAAATAGAAGGGACCAATTTGAAATTACAGCACTATTCCCTCATAATTGTGTGGCTATAATTCAGCAGTGCTGTTTCACATACATATTTCCCGTCTGTACATGGACTATGAAGAGGATGATGATCTTTCCTTTGCAAAATGGATGAGTAGTTTCTGGGGCCATAGTGTGACTGATGAAAGAGAGAGTAGAGCACAGAGGAAGCAGCAGTCAAGATCGCTGAGTGAAAGGAGAGCCTCTCTTCCGGTAAGACCGTAAGTAGAGAATGTGAAGAGAAAGCAGAAAAATGGGAGAGAAAGGATCATGCCCTGTGGTTGTGTACTTCAGACCTATGGTTGAATTATTGGATGGTGGTTTTATTTATTTTTTAAAAATCCAATACTGTACATAGCAAGATGCGAATCCTAAATGCTTTTCAGCATCCATGTCAATACAGTAAATTTCCACAACCAGAGCTAATAAATAAAATATAGATGAAAATATTGTAGAACTCAAGCATGAGAATTGCTCAGGATTGAATGAAGAAAATGTTTTTAATCCCATAAGACCTTGAGTCAAATTTGCACGGCCAGAATTAATGGACATGTTTTGTTTGTATGTATGAATCTGAGCTGATGGAAGAAAAGTATGAAGTTTGTTGTGAAAATACTCTGGCTTCTCTTCAGATCATATAAATATTTCACTTTTACTAATGAAGTTCACTGTGAAATAGGAGGGTGCCTTAAGTTCCGCTCTGGCTGTGTTAGTTACTGTATTTTCAAATTTTGTTTATTTATTTGGAAGTTCAGAGTCTGCACAGAATTAGTGGGGAGCTGGGAAATTTCCCATAGCACATTGCAAATTCCATGGCTACATGAATTGCTCTAAAACAAGATCATCAAACACAGTCCCTTGTCTATGTTTCCATAAGCATACCATCCCTTGCATGTAAAAGAGGGCATGATTAAATAACGTTGGCGCAGAGGAAGGTTTACCCCACCCCAATCCTTATAAATCTCCCCACAAGCCCCAACTAATTTAGTTTCAGTTGGATCAGAACTCTTTAATAGGTTAAAGAATCCTGAACTAAAGCAGGGGAGATTTGGATGGGAAGAGGTGTGTCTCACAGCATGCATCTTCTGACCACAAGCCACTCTCCCTTCTGTTTATCTTTTTCTCAGCTGACCTTGAAATAACCTCAGCATTCCCTAGATCCAGGAAGGCAATGAATATGCGCAGTCTCCATGAGGCTTTCTTTTGCAGAGAGGGGGTGGAGGTTGTTTTGGTTTTTTGTTTTAATTAAGAATATGTTTCTGTATACCAGCAGAGTCCTTTGGGTATACAAAACCTTTGGCTTTCTCTGTGGGTGGTCTAGTTCCACTGCCTTTCCGATAGGCATGGGATCTCCAAGTTCATATTACCATATACAAGTGCAACAAAACATTATGATGTATCTCTGCCTCCTAACCGAGTTCCTGTTCAGGGTGTGCATCAGCCAGCTATGGCCTTCCCTAGGACACCCATTCCATTCCACACAAACCTTTGTTTTCTATTCTTTTCCAATTGATGCTCAACATTCTGTGGCTAGTGAGCATGCTCACTGGGGCTTTATATGGCTTTGGGTCCCTCAGGCTTAATTTAAAAAAAGGGGGGTTGTAGTTAGGATTCCTTCAAGCATGGTGATACCCCTGCCCCTGTTTCTCACTGTTTTGGCTCCTGTTTGAGGGTGATGGTGTATGGGAATCACTAGGGAAAATGTTAATAAGTTACTTAACAAATTCACAAAATGATTACTGGTCAATTAAATTTGAAAATAGACAATGACTCTAGCTAAAATAAACACTTTATGTTTCCCCAAGTTGTTGCATTCACCTAACTTCACTAAGGATCGACACAAACTTTTGGATTCGCAGAAAGTGTGATGAGATGTGAATCACCAGGGGGAACACAGAGTTTTGAATCTGTTCCAACATGTGCCCAATTGACAGTTCACCATTCCATCCACTACCCATCCCACTTTTTCTATCTAATAGGAAGATTCCAGATAAATTCGGTACTGTGCTAGGGTACTTGGTATTTTCCATCTGGGGAGAACAGGGCAAGAAGAATGTGTGGATGTAAGAGTATTGGAGTCCACATAGGTTCACTTTCTGTGAGCAAAATTCCCGTTGTCTGTAAAATCTTGCTGAACAAATCCCAAAATTGTCACTAAAACAAATGATGTTCTACAAAGCTGTGCTTAAATTGCTAATGCAAAAGGTTAGGGAACAATTATATTTGTAGGTTTATTTTTAATGCATACAATGTGTGTGTGCGCACGCACGTGTGAGCACGTGAGAGAGAGAGAGAATATAAATATAATTCATTTCATTTACATCAAGAGTGACTACTAAAAAATGATATACAAATGCTTAAGGTATGTCATACTTAAAAACAATTCTGACACTATTTTTGAACATTTTAAAATATATTCATTACTCTGGTAAAAACCCAGCACCTGTGTCACCTTTTATGAGTAAAGGCAGTAGGGCATTTTCCAGTTCCAGTTTCCACACTATAACCCTATAACACTGCTACGGCATTATTTGTCAGCTAAGAACAGTATTAAAATGCAGCACTTAATATAGTAATATATTGTGAAGCAATGCTCTTCCCCATGGCAAAATCCTTATACAACAACCACTAAAAGTATTGTAAATATCAGCAAAGATCTCTTGCTACATTAATTAAAAGATTATTGTTTGCTCTTTCTGTCCCTTCCAGATGACCATGGCAACAAAATAACTGATGAATAACCTGTTAATTGCCTCTTGATTGGCCTCTCTTAATTGCTAGCTCTAAAGAAGGCTTTAATGACTGATTTCATCCTATTTTTAGAATGTTATTTTTATATAGAAACATAAATAAATCTATATACAAATGAAAAATCCACTGCCATGGTTAACAGGAAGCATTAAAAGAGCCGAACATATAAATTGGAAGATTTTAATTAAATGTGCATGAGTGCTAATAAGCTTCAATAGTACTTTTTCAGTCATCACTCCACAAATCGAAAATGGAGGACAAAACAGACAACACTATACTGTACATATTTGTTCATGTGATTGTCTGGATTTTCCATAAAAAGTACGGAACAAATGATAACAATTCTAGAGTAAAGTAAATGTGAAAACAACCCATTATATATGCAGTCCACTACTTTTTTCCTAGCCACAACCAACCAGATATCTCTGGGAGCTTACAAAATGGACATAAATGTCCCTAACATCAATTGTTCAGAGGTATACGTAATCTGAACATGGAAGTTTTATTTAGCTAGCATGAACGACATCTATAAATGCATCCTCCATGATTTTCAAAATCCTTTTTAGAGACCAGCGCTACAGCCTGTGGTAGTTAATTGTCATACTAAAAGTCTTTCATAGGATCAGTAGAACAGCAAGGAGGGAAATGGGCCTCTCTTTATACCCACATTGTACTCTAATAACTAGATTATCTATTCTGTGAAATTACAGCATTTGTCCTCAGCCTCTTACCCTCTTTGGTTTTAGTTATAAATAATTCAGTTAAAGCTACTTGTCCATATCTGTAGTACCTTCTTTAAAATTATAACTTGCCTTTAAAACATCAGAAGATCTAGAATCTTTCAATTAACTCATTTACAGCCCATTTCCTAAAGGAGTGCTTCTATTGATCAGATCAATATTCACTGCATAGTCACAGTGGGAACAATTCACTAAAAGCTTGTGACAGGAAATCATGCTCTTTGAATGGCTTTCCAGATACAGATACATGCATATAATTCCCACTTCATTATATCAGATAACCTCTCAAGATGTTAGAGGTTTCTGTATTTCCTCCCCCTGCCACCCAAAAGCAAAATGGAATTCCCTGTGATTCCCTACAAACCATTGGTGATGGTGCCATCAATTTGTATTGGCCCACAAGGGAATCTTGCATAAAATTGGCTGTTAGTGGCTTTGATTCCTGTATGCATGTTCTCCTAAAGTTGGGGCCTCCTGATGCTAGATTAGAAAAGGGAATTTAGAAACAGCTTGTATGATTAACATGATTAATTCTGTACTCCCCAGTCTCTGCTGGGTAACATAGCAGGATCCTGGGTTTCTCTCTCTCAGTAGCATGAAACGAATAGGTAGGTACAATAGGGCAAGCACTGCTCTTTGGTGTCTCACAACACAGTGGGCCCAAATTAAGGAAGGAGTTTATTAAAGCTAAGGCTGGGGTTACAAACAGGCTTTGGAAAATACAAAGGGCTCTTCAATCTAGTTTTTGAATATTCATCCTGATTTGCTTGCACAGAGCTTATGTGGAAATTAAATTATATCAACTATTTATTGAACATGTGTTCTGATCTTTTTATATAGTAAAGTTATACAATATTGAGCATTCATCCTGATTTGCTTGTGGAGTGCTTATACCCCTTCCTGTTATTCATTCATTCCACACTTTTGGGTGCATTTCTCTTTCACTTTACTTACTGCAAATAGTCCATTTCTTTGGGAAGTTTTTATAGCTGACATTAGTGAGCTTGCATCTATACTATATTACCCTCATTTGGACAGCTCCTATGAATTCCCAATACAGCAGCTACTGAAGGACCAACCTAACCTCGCAGTAAGAACTTTGTATCATTATCACAGAATGCTTTCTCTCTGAATTGTTCTCATATTTTACCTGAACAACCTGAGAAGTTTAGTATTAAATGTTGGAGGTTTTAAATCAATAAATAATGACTTTTTAAAAGATGAATGTCATTGTATTCAGCTGTCACATAAAAACTATCCTTTTTCTCAAGCTTTGAGACATTTTGATCAAGGGTACTTACAGAACCAGATATAAAAACATTAGGAGAGAAAATACATATGGGAGGTAAATATTACAAACTAGAATGTTGCTCCTAGCCAGAAATCCAAGACATCTGACAAAAATCCTGGCAGGAAATTCCTGTGGAGAGGCTTTAATTTGAATCCAATAGATGGATGGCTGCAATAATCCATGAAAAAGGTACATAAGGAAATACTTCCAGTCAGATATCAGTCTATGGCCTCATCTGCACTGTACTTTTGAAGCAATATTATACCACTTCCTCCAAAGAAGCCCAGGAGCTGTAGTTTGTTAAGGGTGCTGAGAGGTGTTAGTAGATCCCAATTTCCCTCAGAGAGCTGCAATTCCCAGAAATCCCTGGGAAAAGGGATGGACTGTAAAACCACTCTGATGATACCACTTTAAATTTATAGTGCAGATGAGGCCTAAAGAGTTTTTCCCAATCTAGCATCTGAAGAACAACCAACCTCAAAGTATGCTTGGACACTGGGTAAGAAAGTAGCTGATTCCAGGTCCTTGAAAAATAATGAGTCCATTTCCACTCTGGCACAATATTGCTATGACTAAAGGTTGCAACCCTATATCCACTTACTTGGGAGTAGAACTCATTATATTCAATGCGACTTAATTCTGAGAAGGTACATATAGGATTGTGCTGTAAACCATTAGGGGATTTGGTTATCAGCCTTTAACTGTGCCACTAGATTTCTTAAAAAATGGCTACCTCCTAATTACCTAAAAGCAGCCAAGCAGGAATAATGCTGAAAAATAAAGATAAATGGCTGGTGCGGGGAGGGCAGTTACTTTCTTTTATTTGAACTCAGTGCGTGTCAATAAAAATATCTTCCTTACACATAACAAATGAAATGATAAATAATATACATTTATCATTTATTTCATTATGTCAAGGCAGGTGACTAAAAACCGTGTTCATAAGGAAATTATTTTGACTGCCCCACAGTATGTAGCAACAGCCAGAGATCTACATCTCTTCAAGAATGTAGACATGTGATTTAAAACACACACACACGTGTGTGTGACTTCATATCATGGATGAAATAGAGTAATAAAACCTATTTTGTGTCAAATTTCTGCATAAAGATTATTTTTATTGCATAATGATTCTTTTTTTTTTTTACAGGCCAAGCTTTCTTCCATCCATATGACAAGGCTTCATGGTTCTACCAAGATCCCATCCTCAGGCCACCTAAAAGAACTGCAAGAAGATCAAGATACAAAATGCCATTGTCATATGAAGGCAAGCAAAAAATCCTCAAATGGTAATTCTTCCCAGGGGACAAGTGGACCAAACAGTAGATCAAACTCCATACAGGAATTTTCAGAATCCTTTGAGAAGCAACTGCATTTCAAAAACAAGCGCTCAGTTTCTTTGGTAAGTGCAACCATTTGTATATGCTAGTCTAATTGAACCATGTGTTTAGTGCTTAGCCCAACCACCACCACTTCCACTTTCATATCAATATGGAATAATTAGTTGGTCTGGGTCAGCCATGATGTCAGCTAGATTTGAATGGCTTCTCCAGCTATCTTGAGCTATTTTACTCAGCTGTCTGACAATGTAGTTGTGTTTCTTTAAAGGTCCCTATATTATATTTAAACTTATAGTAAATCAATATGAAAAATACCGTATTTTTCGCTCTATAACACGCACCCGACCATAACACGCACGCAGTTTTTAGAGGAGGAAAATCCGTAGGCATGCCACCCGTAGGCATTCCCTCCATAACACGCACAGACATTTCCCCTTACTTTTTAGGAGGAAAAAAGTGAGTATGGTATTTAATAATTGGAACATTAACTCAGTTACCATATACATGCCATAGACAGATTATTAAATTAATTTTCAGTGCTCTTTTTCTTTCAGGAACCTGAAGGGATGAAAGAGAGGAGAGAAAGAGAAAAACTGCATATTCCCAAGAGCAGGTCTCGTAAGAAAGCGGGAGAAAAGAAGGAGCAAAAGAGAGAGCAAGGTGAAGGAGAACACAACATGGAATTTGCAGCAGGGAAACATAGTTAATAATTTCCTGATACCCAGGAATAAAGAGGAAATGTGTTTGCATCCATTAGGATAGACTGACTTTTTAAAGAAATGACAGTATAAAATAGATTGTGACACTTAGTTTTTATTCCCTAAAATTGCAAGTGTTATATAAGTAGAACAAAGCATAAATGTTAAAATTTAAATACTTTGTATTCCTTTGAAGCTGTTTGTATAGACTTGTTAAAAAAAACTACATTCAATCAGAAACATTTATCTAACAAAAGTGAGCAATAAATTGTCAGACAACCATTCAATGTGTTAATTTACAAACACAAATATAAATATGAAAGGCTTGATGGTTGTGCTAAGCCATATGAAGATGGCTTTTGTTAAAGTTGGAAGCTGAGCAAAGATTCAGCAGTAGGCTCATGAAAGAGGAAGAATCATCCATACCTACTGACTACTGACTTGTGCTGCATGATTTTAAGTTTCATAGATAACAATACAGTGGTACCTCAGAAGTTGAATGGAATCCGTTCTGGAAGTCCCTTCAACTTCCAAAATGTTTGGAAACCAAGGCACAGCTTTCGATTGGCTGCAAGAAGCTCCTGCAGCCAATTGGAAGACACGTCGGACATTTGGGTTCCAAAGAACGTTCACAAACCGGAACGCTCACTTCTGGGTTTGCGGCATTCGGGAGCAAAAAGAAGGCGTTCAGAATCCAAGGTACGACTGTATTGTAAACACCTGTATATAGTCATGTACTGTATGAAAACAAATTGAGAGTTATTCTGGATATTCAATGTCAAACCTTGTTCTTTTCTGTTTGTATAAAAGTAACACACATGTTTTAAATATTCACCCAAAACAAATGTATAAATAAAATTGCTTTGTATGTTTAAAATTCTATATAAAGGGAACCAAAACGTTACTGAAGCTATCTAAAGTCTAAAAAAACAACCTCTTGTTGGGTCACCTGTTGCACTTCTTTTATTTCTTCCACATCTCTGCTGTCTCATTTCTTCTTTTTCTACCACATTCTCATACCCCTCTCCTGGAACAAACATATGTTTCCACTGCTATTCTCCTGTCTCGCCGATCACATTATGGTACCCCTTCCCAACAGTCTGTGGCACTTTCCAGAATTCATTTTACTTTTAAATTCTAAACTTTATATATATATATATAAATCACCCAATGGGCTTGGGTCAAGGAGTAGTCTATGAAGCAGGAGTTGGGAATCTATTTCAGCCCAGGGGCTATATTCCCTTCTAGACAACATGCCATAGGCCATAGACCACTGGGTAGTTGTGGCTAGAGGCAAAAGTGGTTGCAGTAGTGGATATAAAGTTAGCCTTTGTACTGTAGGTTAGCATTTGCGGGCACTCAACACACCCTACTCTATCCTGTCTTCAGACAAGCTCTATCCCCTTAACCATTTTGGTTGTTCTTTTCTGAACCTTTACCAGCTCTATACCGTAATAACCTTTTTGAGGTGTGGCAACTAGAACCGTACACATTTTTGTTTAATGCCATGATATTGGCAGTTTTATTTCCGGTTCCTTTCTTGATAATCCCTAGCACGGAATTCAGCTTTTTCACAGCTGCTGAACACTGGCATCTTCATCGTTCAGCCTAGACACTGAGGTCCAGCTCCGAGGACCTTCTGGCGGTTCCCTCCCTGTGAGAAGTGAGGTTACAGGGAACCAGGCAGAGAGCTAGGATTAAGGGGATGGAACAGCTCCTTTATGAGGAAAGTTTGCAGCAGCTGAGACTTTTTAGTTTAGAGAAAAGGCAAGTGAGACGTGACATGATAGAAATTTATAAAACTATGCATGGCATGGAGAAAGTGAAGAAAGAAATTTTTTTTTGTTCCCTCTCTCAGAACATTAGAACCTCTAGACATCTAATGAAGCTCAATATCTCCCAGATGCATAGTTCTGTGTGGGGTCTGCTGTGCACCCAGGTGCCCTCATACTATGAAGAGAAGAGAGCTACTTTTCTGAAGATAAAATCATAGAATCATGGAATCTAAGAGTTGGAAGAGAGTGCCCAGGGTCATCTAGTCCAACTCCCTGCAATGCAGGAATCTCAACTAAAGCATCCATGACAGATGACCATCCAACCTCTGCTTAAAAACCTCCAAGGAAGAAGAGTCCACAACCTCCCAAGGGAGACTGTTCCACTGCCAAACAGCTCTTACTGTCAGAAAGTTTCCCCGCATGTTTAGTCAGAATCTCCTTTCTTGTAACTCAAAGCCATTGGTACAAGTCCTCCTCTCCAGAACAGCAGAAAACAAGCATGTTCTTTCTTCCGTGTGACAGCCCTTAAGTCTGGGAACTGTGTACGCACATCTGAGCAGCTCTGCTCAATAACAAAGACTAGTTCTGAGCAACATAAATTACTGGAGGAGAGATAGTATGTCAACGTCCTCTTTGTAAAGTACTGTATACACTCTAAACAAAAGTTTTAAGAGGACCAATACAGCATCTGTGTCTGGCTATTTGTCATACAGCAACAATAAATCTCTTTCAAAGACAGCATATTTTTATGTTGTTAGTACATCTCCAGAAATAATTTGTGCCATTTAACAGAAAACAATCCCCCCCACCTACCTGGGATTCGATTTTGTGTATCTGCTGCTTAGTAGGTTTCTCCATTGTTCCTAAGAGGGGAGTGCATTGGTGTTTTGACTTGCCAATCACACAGATGTTCAGTAGAAGTCAGATTTTCCTCCACCACCATTTGCAGAAAATCTTCATTGCTCTTTATTCATTGTTCATGATGTCCTTCAGTTTAAGAGCTAAGCAAAACAGGGAGGTTGGGGAGAAAACTGAAAAAGTAGTTATTTTCAGAATGGCTTCCTTCCAAAAATACAAACATAAACAACCACAGCCACTAAGAATATATTTCTGAAAAAGATAGATATGTAATGTTTGGTAGATGATCAAGTGTTGCTTATGGTAAGCCATTTTACAAAAGCAGTAGACAAGAATACTGTAATGCAAAATCTTTATATAATGAATGTAATTTAATTTAATTACCAGCACTTGAAATCAGATTCAGCTGCCAGACCGGTCAGCAAAATGTCTCAAGCTGGCATTGCTGACAAGTTGTTGTTCTCTAATAATAATAATAATAATTTATTATTTATACCCCGCCCATCTGGCTGGGTTTCCCCAGCCACTCTGGGCGGCTTCCAAAAGAATATTAAAATACTATGTTACATCAAACATTAAAAGCTTCCCTAAACAGGGCTGCCTTCAGATGTCTTCTGACAAGGAGTTATTTACTTCCAGGCACTCATCTTTAAAGCTGCAGGTCTGGATCTTCTGCAGCAGATTTCTTACATAACTGCAGATAAGCAACTTTCTGTGACAGAACATGGCCTCTGCTATAGACAGTCTCTGCTTGTGACCTACAGAATATGGCTCCAGCACATAGTGACATTTATTTTGATTGCTCTGGGATTTTTGAGTCACTCAGAAAGTCATTAAAACCTGAATGTTTTAATGGAGTTTCCCAAGTGCTGAAATGGCAAATGGGCTGCTTCGGAACCAGATCACAATGGACCTCTCTTTTGGTGACATAATTGATTTTTGTATATACCACCCTTTACTTCACAAAATCAAGGTGATTAAAGAGTGGGATTTTGTCTGCTCTACCAGGACACATTTATGTATGGAGTATGACCAGTTTTGAAGGAAGAGAGTCTAACTTGAAGGTGTTATCAATGGTTCTTAATTTATTTCAACATGATCTTTCAAAAGCATTTGGTCAATGCAGCAATGAACATTACATCTATACTAAGGATTAAATCAAATAAATAGTGGATTTATGATCCACTTTTTGACTCGGATCCAAAGTCCACACAAAGTCTATGAGCAAACTATCCTGGAATGAGCTTTCTCACTAGGTGGTTTGGTTGGGAGTGGTAAGGAAGACTTTATCACACATCAGGTGCATATGTGTGACAAATGCATAGTAGATGTGTGGCAAACACATAGTAAAGTCTGTATTCATCTCATCTGTACCTAAGCCAATGATGTCCCTAATTACTTTGGAAAGCATGAAATCTCCAATGTACGGTATATCCATTTCTTTTAAAGAAAAGTTTGCAAAATTCATGTTCAAAGAGAAAAACAACCACTTTATCATTTTAATTGTCTGGCTCATGGTGTCATGACATGATGTTAATGAATTCATAATTAGTCATTAATGAAACATCAGAACTCAAAGCTGCATAACTTGTGTGTACTAAACATTACTTGGCAAACGACAGCAAGGAATATGTTCCATTTTAACATTTCTTCTCCCAGGTCTTTGCCTAATTAAACAATCTATGGCCTTTTAAACTGGGGGAGGGGTGTATTGTTTCATTTGTTACTATTTGTTACTATTATATATATTTGCGTTTTTATATTGTTAACTGCCGTGTGATCCTTGGGAGAAGAGAAAAGATTTTGCCTGGTCCCTAAATATTTTATATATATATATCCTTTAAGATAACCAAAAGATGGTTGGTTGGTTTTTAGTACATTTCCAGAAGGCAAGACCTAATTTTGAAGAATTTCTTGAGTGACTAATAATATATGTCAAAGAATTACTTACACTGCTGGACATTTTTAGACCTAACAACCTACTGGGTATCAAGCAGTGTAGGAAACATTTTGCCACACTATGTTCAACTTTGTAACCTCCATATTTCAATGGGAAATAAATTGAGCTCCACTCTATTAAATTGTAAGCCACAATAATAATTCAGAAGACAGGTTGTTTCTTGAAAAATATCCAAAACTTATTCATGAAGTAGCCTATGTATGTCAAGCAGCCTGATGAACCCAGAAATAGAACTGAGAAACTTTCTCTGGTCTTTTGCAATGAGAAAAATTCTCAGTTTATTTTCAAATAACAACTGAATCATGTTACTTGTTTTTTACCTTGAGGTTTTCAGCTGATTAAACAGTTTTAGTGTATATTCTGTTTTCAATGGGATGATTATGGCACATGGTAAGAATTATTTACATTGGTATCTACCTGTGCATTGTCTTAGCCACACTCACATGCAGAATGTATCTAAATAGATGAGATTACCTTATTATTAAAACAGGTTTTGCCTGAAGTCTCTTTTCTCTGTAAGCCATCCTCATTGTTAAGAGTTGTTGAAACAGCCAAGTTATTGTCACATTTGTGATGAAGATCACAGGAGGCCTGCATCAGCAGAATTATTAACTCAGCAGTGATGTCATCAGACAATGGACTAAGCCCATATCCTCAGTATATAGTCAGAGCAGTAGCAAGCATTTTCAATAGTTTTGGCTCTCCTGCCCCCCTCCAAAAAAAAAAACACCTGGGAGCTGCAGTTGGTTAATGGTGTGGAGCTATAATTTACAGAGTGGTTTAATGATCAATCCCTCTTCTGAGGGAACTTTGATAACTGTAGCTCTGTGAGGGAATAAGGGTCTCCTAACAACTTTCAGCACCCTTTACAAACCGTAGTGCCCAGGATTCTTTGAGGGAACTATAACTGTTAAAGGTGGCAAGATGCTGTTTTAAATGTACAGTATAGTGCAGATGCGGCCTAAAATGGCTTTTCTGGTCGGGTACAACAACCCTATGAGGTAGCTTAAGAGGCTGTGGCTGGCCCAAGGTCACCCAATGAGCTTCATGACTGAGTGGGGATTTGAACCCTGATCTCCCAGGTCCTAGTCTGACACTCTATAACCACTACACCATACGGGCTTCCTAGACAAAACAAAAAAATTCCTTCCAGTAGCACCTTAAAGACCAACTAAGTTAGTTCTTGGTATGAGCTGAAGAAGTGTGCTTGCACACGAAAGCTCATACCAAGAACTAACTTAGTTGGTCTTTAAGGTGCTACTGGAAGGAATTTTTTTGTTTTGACTATGGCAGACCAACACGGCTACCTATCTGTAACTGGCTTCCTAGAGTACTTCTGCTATGGGGCAGCTATGTAAATTAAGAAGGTAAAAAAATATGGGGAAAGCCATATATCACAGAGAAGGATCTGAAATAATTTTCTTGAAGCTTGACTTTGTTATATTCTGGATTGTTTTATTTTATGTAAACCGTTTTTTTCTTTAAATATAAAGCAGTATAGAAGAAATAATAATAATAATAATAATAATAATAATAATAATAATAATAATAATAATAGTAGTTCAATTTATATAGCTGCATGCACATACTAAAAGCCCAGTCAGTACAGCATGAAACTCTTAATCTCAGGGTCTTGGGGGGTTCAAGCCCCACGTTGGGCAAAAATATTTTAGCATTACAGGGGGTTGGACTAGATGACTCTCAAGGTCCCTTCCCGCTCTTCAATTCTATTTCTAAATTTTGTATGTATTGCACACACACAGAGAGAACATACAAAAGACGATCATACTAAGTAGACCTAATGTAGTAAATATAAACTATTTTGGAAAAGTGTATTTGGGGAATTCATCTCGGCATTTAGCGCTGAAAAGAGACAATACTAAACTAGATACACCAGTGATGTGACTTCGCCCTTCCTACATTCCAGTATGCAGGGATAAGGTTAATATCTGGGAATATAGGCAAGTGACTACCAGAGGACCACAAGTATGTGGGACAGGAGTAATTTATGCAAAATTGCTCTTTTGGGATATCTTCCCCTACTGCCCTTTCTAAGTCTGTCCCCCTGTATGCTCTGACAAGCAGGGCCGGCCCTACCATTGGGTAGGGTAACGCAGCTGTCTCAGGCGGCAGAGGCTGTGGGACAGGGAGAGGTGGCAAGTCAGAGCTGCCTGTATGCCCTGCAGCTTACCTTGAGCTAGTCTGCTGCCTCAAGTGCAGTGGAGGGCAAGGTCATGTCGCCAGCACTTGAAATCAGATTCAGCTGCCAGACCAGTCAGCTTCTGGAATGGGAGAAGGGTGTCATCTTTTCCTTTACCAGGCAGCAAAATGTCTCGAGCTGGCATTGCCGACAAGGAGTTATTTACTTCCAGGCACTCATCTTTAAAGCTGCAGGTCTGGATCTTCTGCAGCAGATTTCTTACATAACTGCAGATAAGCAACTTTCTGTGACAGAACATGGCCTCTGCTATAGACAGTCTCTGCTTGTGACCTACAGAATATGGCTCCAGCACACAGTGACATTTATTTCGATTGCTGTGGGATTTTTGAGTCACTCAGAAAGTCATTAAAACCTGAATGTTTTAATGGAGTTTCCCAAGTGCTGAAATGGCAAATGGGCTGCTTTGGAACCAGATCACAATGGACCTCTCTTTTGGTGACATAATTGATTTTTGTATATACCACCCTTTACTTCACAAAATCAAGGTGATTAAAGAGTGGGATTTTGTCTGCTTTACCAGGACACATTTATGTATGGAGTATGACCAGTTTTGAAGGAAGAGAGTCTAACTTGAAGGAGATATCACCACCACCATCTTTCTGCATGCTAATTCCGACTGAATTCCCCACGTGTTGTTGCTTAAGTAGCCAAAACAGTATCAAGCAACCAGACATGAGAGCAGCACACCACCATCCTTAGGGCAGTGAGGTGTGCAGAAGTACAAAAAACAGTGTTTAGAAAAACTCTAAAGGAGGAGGAGGGAAACCCCACAAAGCAGTCCAATGAAGACTATGCTTGACTAGTGAACTGAGAATGCTGGCTGTGGTAAGAAAAAAATCTGGAAAAACTGGATGCACATCACTACTCTCTGAGCACTGAGAGACTCTAGGGGTTCCAACACTTACCCAGGGCTCTGTTTCTTTGGAATGAAAGTCAGCTGAGACTCTGCTGTCTTTTAAGATATTTTATTTGAACACAACCTGAGCATAGGATGGAAGGACTCACAGCATTAACACCCTCATGGATCTTGCTTCCCCTTGCTTTCAGGGAAGCCCCAAAGTCCAGCAAAGAGCAAACACGTCTCTCTCTCTCTCTTCTGCTTTATCTTCTTTCCAGCTCACTGCTCACAGCTTGGCTATCCTTCTACATACCAGCCAGATGAGATGGGTGGGGAAAGCCCTCACCCATTTGGCACACAGAACCTAAGCCATTTCCTTGAAAAACACACACACACACACACACACACACACACACACATATATGAAGGAAGAAAAAGAAGAAGAAGAGTTTGGATTTGATATCCCGCCTTTCACTCCCCTTCAGGAGTCTCAAAGCGGCTAACAATCTCCTTTCCCTTCCTCCCCCACAACAAACACTCCGTGAGGTGAGTGAGGCTGAGAGACTTCAGAGAAGTGTGACTGGCCCAAGGTCACCCAGCAGCTGCATGTGGAGGAGCGGAGACGCGAACCCGGTTACCCAGATTACGTGACTACTGCTCTTAACCACTACACCACACTGAACCCAACTGCTTTCTTGCTTTCTTGTCATCCAGCACCCACCCACCCACTCACCCTAAGCAGTCCCGTTTGAAAAGGGCAAACTCTGAAGGCTCCTTCAAGAAACAAATAACACATTTTGTTCCAGGGACCCATTGGGAGGAGCCATAGCACAGTGACAGAGCATCTGCTGTGCATGTAGAACATCCCAAGTTCAACCTCCAGCATATGCAGGTAGGACTGGGAAAGACCCCCTTTCTGAAACTCTGGCGAGCTGCTGCCAGTCTGTGTAGACAATGCTAAGCTAGACAGACTGCTGGTAGTACAAGGCAGCATCCTATGTTCCCTCTATTTCCAATTTCCAGGAATGAATGTCTCATGCAGCCAAAATTACACCACCTATGCACAAGAGGGAGGTATTGGCACACTTGGTAAAACCGTAAGTTCGGACTAGATGCCACTTGCTGTACCTTCCAATTTCCAGGAATGAACGTCTCATGCAGCCAAAATTACACCACCTACGCACAAGAGGGAGGTATTGGCACACTTGGTAAAAGCATAAGGTCAGACTAGATGCCACTTGCTGTACCTTCCAACTCTAGAATTCTGTGATTCTATGCCAGCAATGATGACTTTTCCTGCTCCCTACCCCCACCATTGTGTGAAATCTTAATATTGTAAAATGCCAAACATTTGTTTGCCTATCGTTTGTAGCACACTGATGTTTATCAGATGGCACAGAGATGTATGGCTTTCCTGGTTTTCTGTTCCCCCTTTTGCTTTTCTATTGTTTCTCTTTAAAAACTACTCTTTTACAAAAAAGAAGAAGAAGAAGAAGAGGGGGGGGGGGAGAAGAAGAAGAAGTGTGAAAACAGTAGGCTTACCAGCTGCAATAGGAGAGTCAAGCATACCAATTTCACACAGAAGCACATCATTGCTTACTTCAACTCGCCTGTGGAAACAACTCAGAGGCCATGAAAGAAGGAAGGGTATCAACAGGAAGATTTAAAAGAACTATTGGAAACTCAAGGCAGTGGAGATATAAGATGATCAGAGCCCCACCGAACTTGAAGCATGGGAAGTCCCAACAAACAATTATAATTTGGCAGAATATTTGGACTATATGATATGTATTTGTATAATTTGGAATATTTAATGTGATTTGATTGGATTGTTAAAATGGAAAATTTAATAAAAAATATTTTTTAAAAAAATTCTAATTACAACCAGGAAACAGAAGCCTCTGAGGATGATGGATTCAAGAAGAGAGAAGAGGTCACCCTTTCCCTGTGCTGGAGAATAAGGGCCAATTTTAATGGGGTCTTCTTCCTTTTGGGGCTGTGCAGCTCTGCAAAAACAAAAGCCTTTTAGTAATAACTGGAACCAAATACAGTAAAGGAATTGAATTTGCATCTATCAGGCCAGGGAAGTTTGCCAAACGATTGCTGCTTAAAGGGTCCTCCTGAAAAATCCAGAGGGCTGTGCTTTCTCTCTCTCAATTTCTTAAGACCAGCAGGAGTTCCTACAAAGGAAATAAATGGCTGTTCTTCTGGGACTCCCAAAAGTGCCCACAACGTGGGAGAGAACATCTTCGCTTGACTCTTGGTAGGAGAGCACCCCTCGTTTTCTCCTCCCAAGGCAGCAGTCCTCCGTGACTCCCAATCGGGCCAGTGGGCGCCAGTTGTGCCCATCTCGCCTGTGGGACAGTCTCTCCCCTTCCCTGCCTTTGGCCACCTCCCCTCAGTGCCACATCACTGCAGCCCCTGAGGCAGTGCCCCTCTTACCCCAGCAGAGGGCGGCTGCAGGGAGGCGGGGAACTCTCTCGCAGACGGACGTCTCCTCCAGCCCATCCGCAGGCGAGAGGGGGTAGAAGGGGCCAATGGGACGCGGCTGGGGAGGCGGGCGCGGAGGAGAGAGGGAGCAGGCGCCGGCTTGATTGTCCCAGCGGCGCCACTGGCCCGAAGAGGCGCAACTCTGGGCAGCGGGAGGAGGCGGGATGGGAGCGGGGAGGAGCCGCCGCGCGGATGCATCTTTCCCGGACGACGATCGCCTCCAGCCTTTCGTAGCTGCTGCTGAGGAGGGATGAGGTCACCCACACGTCCGCATCCTTGAAAGTCGCCGGAGCGCCGCGGGTTAAATGATTCTCAAAAGTTCCCAATTGGGACAATAAGGATCATTTTGCAAAAAAAAGTTGCAAAGAAGCAGACCAAGTTCGGTAAGCCTTAGCCCCTGTATTTGCGTGGTTCTCCCCCCCCCCCCCGTTTCCACAGATTTGAGGGAGTGGATCTCTCCCATCTGCTCTGGAGTGGATCTCTCCTGTCTGCTCCGGAGTGGATCTCTCCCACCTGCTGTGGAGTGGATCTCTCCTGTCTGCTCCAGAGTGGATCTCTCCCATCTGCTCCGGAGTGGATCTCTACCGTCTGCTCCGGAAAGGATCTCTACCATCTGCTCCGGAGTGGATCTCTCCCGTCTGCTCGCTGCCCGATCCTGAGCACGTTCACGCCGCAAAAGTCTCATTTCCTGAGTTTAGCGCTACTCGGGCAGTTCTGCGCTTACCTGGGAATAACTGGATTCCCATGGAGTTCTGAGTAGGAAAAGCATTTATATGTGATTTGCAGCGACGTCGACGCACGTCTTTGAGCATCTCTCGCTGGAAGATTTCAGCTCAAGCCTTTCTCACATTCTAGCGGGACGTTCTCCTGAGCAAGTCCTGTCGGAATGAATGTTAAACGCCTTTCTCGCACCTTGGGCGCAGTTTGTTGGGGACTGTGCAGGAGAACCTCCCGCCGGCTGCTGTCTTTTTTTTCTGTGGCTCCTGGAAAGTCGACTCCCTTCCCCGCTACACCGGAGTTTGCGGAATCTAGGGAGAGTGGTGTATAGAATAGTTTTTTCATATTTGCTGTTATTTGGCCTGCCTTCTATTCTTTATATATTGTGGGGCTTGGTGGGAAACACTCAGTGTGCCTAAATAAATAGGGAAACTTGTTGAAGATTAACTAACGTGTTTTAGTTGCTCCTTTGCCTTCAAGACCCGTATGGGGTTTTTTCCCCAACAACAACAAGGATGTGATCTAACCATTTTTTTAAAAAACCCCAACACATTTCATTATTCTGGTAGCACTGCAGATATTTTCAGCATGAGTCAAGTGTTGATGGCAACTGATCTATGTGTAAATACAATACAGCATGTCACAAAATATTAGATACAGGTCTATAGCTTGCTTGTTCCTTTATATGCTAGCCTGGGTTGTTATGACACACAGGAATGCTCCCAAGAGTAATTGGAAACACCTTTTTTCCAATTGAAAATATGACCCCAAAATATTATCGCACCACAATAGGATATTTCAACATAGTTTTTTTTGTTACTGTTATTAAATCTTAACCTATAAAGCATGCTTTCTATATCAAAGGTGATTCTGCAAACCAATGTTTCCCCTTATGAAGTTCATAAAAGTAAGTCATGGAAGTCAAGAAAAGCTGCTACAACTTAGTTCCCTAAGACAGAATCGTCGCTGCCACAGCCATGCTGCCCAATATGATTCAGATATTTCAGGTGGTAGAGAAAATGGTGAACAAAGTCTGTAAGATGAAAGATGGCTGTCTAATTCAAGGGATAAATTAATGGAAGTACTAAGTAATGTAGGCCTTCTGGGTCATGTCCTTGTTATGTACACCAGCCCCTAAGGAATGCTGTTGCATATTTTACTGTGGAGAATTATTGAATTGTGGAAGGGATCTTTCAGTTCATCTGCTCCAGGTGTGGGGAGCTGCAAAATGGTGGCTTAGGGGCCTGGGCATAGCCAGGATTTATGTTGGGGGCGCAGGTTTTATGTTGGGGGTGTGTGCAGAACCAAGCTAACTGCAATGTGATTGTTCAGTTACTTAAGTATTTTTATTTATTTACTTGATTGGGGTGGGCAGCTGCCTAGGGGTGACATGCAAAATCGACCCAGAGTTTCTGCAGATCAGGGATTCTTAAAGCTTTTCAGCATGTGTGTAGGGGGCCATTTTGTTGTTGCCATTGTTAAACTAATGGGAATCCGAAACCCCTTGCCAATCTACTGAAAATTCCTGAGATATCACCAATTGTTGTAGATTTGTCTTCTGCCTGGCCCGTGTCTAGCTGAACCAATCCTCTGCTTAAGGCAGGTTCAACAAGACAGGATATGCTACGGCGTCTCTGCTTAAATATGCAACTGGAAATGCAAGGGGCTTCTTATTCTCTCTTCAAGTTCTGGAACAGATTAAAGAAGTTCTTATTAACTAAGCCCATTTATCATCTCCAATACAAGGACACCCCGTGATGCATAAGCAGCTCTCCAGCCATAATGCGCCACATGCTACAATTCTCCCTACTGGGGGCACCGAGTCTCTTACTCCATTCTAGATTTCTCTAGACAGCGCTGATGGGAATGGGGATAGTTTGCTTCAGTTGCAGGCTAGTACTTCATACCCAACAGAGTTCCATGTAGTAGAAGAGGAAGAATGAAGTGATGGCTCTGTGCAAGAAGTCAAATTTCCCCAAGAAGTCAAACCTTCCCATTGCCTTTTTCAAGAGAGTCATTACATGCCTCTCATGTGTTGATATTTGGTTACCTTAGGTCTTACTCGTCTGTCATCAGAGGCACATGTGGCTTCCTGTCAAGCAACCCAGCCTCTTGCAAATTTCAACATTTGTTTAAAAAGCTTGCAGTGTGCCTCCTTCCTGTGTATCTGGTAAGTGTGCACATGCAGACTATCGTTTTCCGCCTTTGCAACAGCAATGAAACAACAGAAATTGCCAACAGTGGAATCTTGAGCAGGGTAACCCTGCAAAGAAAAAGAAAGAGCCAGGGTGGATTTGATTGAAATCAAATTGATTTAAGTCACGATTTAAATCACTAGTCAGAGAAAAATAACCATTTCCTTAATAACAATTTAAACCATTTATTTAACTAAAACAATAACATTATAGCATATGTATCCATGTTTGTTAACTGATGTGGTTAAACGATTTTTTAAAAACCCCCACACACCTTAGACTGAGTTTTAGCACACATGAAAAAGTTAAAACAAATTTTTATTCCCTGATGAATAGCCTTTGGACTATAATGTAACTTAAATAGAAAACTGTCTTTAGAAAGATTTTTCCTCCAAAAGCGTTTTATTTTAAAAATCCAATTTAAATCCAAAACAATCCGATTTAAATAATAATTAAAAAATCATTTTATTTTTTAAAAAATTAATCATTTCTTTTTGTCCACCCTGGAAAGAGCATTGAAACTCAGCTGCACAAGCAGTATGCACACAAGTGGAAGTTAATGAAATAAAACAAATAGTTCTCTTTAACTGCTGACCAACAACAACAACAATTTATTATTTACCGGTATATCCTGCCCATCTGGCTAGGTTTCCCCAGCCACTCTGGGCGGCTTCCAAAAAAGTATTAAAATACAGTAGTCTATTAAACATTAAAAGCTTCCCTAAAGAGGGCTGCCTTCAGATGCCTTCTAAAAGCCTGGTAGTTCTCTTTGACATCTGGTGGGAGGGCGTTCCGCAGGGCAGGTGCCACTACCGAAAAGGCCCTCTGCCTGGTTCCTTGTAACTTGGCTTCTTGCAATGAGGGAACCGCCAGAAGGCCCTTAGTGTCCGAGCAGAACGATGGGGGTAGAGACACTCCTTCAGGTATACTGGACCAAGGCCATTTAGGGCTTTAAAGGTCAGCACCAACACTTTGAATTCTGCTCGGAGACATACTGGGAGCCAATGTAGGTCTTTCAAGACCGGTGTTATATGGTCTCGGCGGCTGCTCCCAGTCACCAGTCTAGCTGCCGCATTCTGGATTAATTGCAGTTTCCGGGTCACCTTCAAAGGTAGCCCCATGTAGAGCGCACTGCAGTAGTCCAAGCGGGAGATAACTAGAGCATGCACCACTCTGGCGAGACAGTCCGTGGGCAGGTAGGGTCTTAGTCTGCGTGCCAGATGGAGCTGGTAGAAAGCCGCCCTGGACACATAATTAACCTGCGCCTCCATGGACAGCTGTGAGCCCAAAATGACTCCCAGGCTGTGCTCCTGGTCCTTCACTGGTTCTGATTTGAAAGAGAGTACATAGGGTGCCTCTGCTATAGGCGTCTAGTTAATTGAGATAATTGCTCAAATTAAAGCTGCATCATTCTCTGCTGTAGGAATGTAGGAAGTCAGTTCCACTGGCTAATAACATTTTGTACCTTAGACCCATTAAAGATGATCCATTGACTTCTTCTTAAGAAGGTCCACAGCGTGACTGGCCTCTCCATGTGTGCGTCTTGCACATCTTTAAATTCCATAAGAACATCCATTACCTGCCTGGAGGATCTTACAAAAAATGCACTGCAAGTTCAAAACAGGGTGAGACAAAACACCCCATAAGTTAATAAAGTCAGCAACATTTATTGCAGAGACAACCTTGGATATGATTCAGTTCGCCGCTCATGTGATAGATACAAAAATGGTGGCATGCCAGGCTCTGTAGCTGAAACACTGAGAAGCACACACCCCATTCAAAGTGTATTCAGAGATGATGCATTGAAGGATATCCTAATAGAGTCTGAGACAAGAGGAAGGTGCTCACACACAGACAGAGGGGGGAAAGTATTCAAAGTGACACACCTTATTCTCTATACCAGTCCTTTCGGAATTTCCAATACCAAGGGGAAATCCAGAAATTATAGACAAAACCTCAATGGCACAAACCTAAATACCCTGAGAAGCAGCATCCAGATAGGTTCCAGAATACCATGGAGAATACCAAGTCCCACACCAAGGAAACTGAATACAGTAAGGTTGGAACCATCTTCAATATTTGTTCACGTGTTACAGCACGCAGCCATGGATTGCTGGTCCTGAACGTGATAAAACATTGATACGGAATTTCTATCGACACCCCAATGCTTCCCTGCATTTCCTCCAGTGGTCCTAGTCCCCATACAGAACGAGTTTTGTCCAACCACAGGGATGTAGTCAGGGCAGAGGTGAGGGACCTTTTCCAGCTGACAACCACATTCCCTTCCGGGGGCCATGTGCAAATGGGGGGGGGGGCTAGAGGCAAAAGTGGGTGGAGCAATAAATGCTAATTTTACATTTTGCACAGTAGGGTAGTTTCTGCACACACACACACACACACACTCCTTTGTATTCTCTATGCAGGCAAGCAGGAGACATTATCGGAATTCAGCTTGTCAAAAGCATTTGAGAAAGGTGGAAAGTCTGGCCTGGGAGAGAAGGTGTGGTTTGGGGAGAATCCTGAGGGCCAAGCGGAGAGACATGGAGGGCCGCATTTGGCTGGTGGGCTCAGGGTTCCCCACTCCTGTCCTAGGTAATATAAAGATCAGTTCATGCAACAACTCTGAAGGACAAGCCAGTATGATCATAAAATAATTGGGAATTCTGCTGAGAAATACTACCTAACATAAAATCACTTGGTGAATTTCTTGCTGATCTGAGTTTCAGCTTATTCTTTAACCACCGCCCTACCCCGCTTCCTGATTTCAATGAATAAGGATTGAGAAACATTTATGAACAGTCACAAAAGTTTGTTCCAGTGTTTGACTTGGAGACAAGTCAAACATTGATAAACATATTTTCCCCAAAATAGTGATTCTTTTTCTCCTAAGGAAAGGTTACTGTAAAATATATGTTTCACAGTAACCTTTTATCAATGGTGTTAGAAGAAACACACACACTATTTTTAGATAGATAACATTTATTTGTCAGAAGACAATATTATTCCATACAATATTTTTCCCCAATTCAGTTTTGGCTCCATATCTAAGAGGAAAATTATTTCAAAACAAAACCCCTCATTATTTCTGTTCTACAGTGATTTAACACAGCACATTCTGTTTTTAAAGATGCCTGTACTGTAAGGTTCTGCCAATATTTACAAACCTGCTTGGATAGCCAGAAAATGAGAAGGAAAGTCTGAGAGACTTACTGGAGTCATCAGTTCCTTAAAAAGCACTTTTGTTGTCTGCCATTTTGAGTCTGACATCTTCTAAGGTCAGGGGCGCTGACTTATAAAAAATATTGGGGGGGCCCATACCGGGGTCCTGCCGCTGGTTCGCTCGGGTAGCCGGGAGAATGCAGTTCGAGGTGGCGGTGTTGGGGAGAGACCCTCGCTCAGGGGGCCACTAGACTTTGCGGCCGGCGGCCTATCTGGGGGGTTTTGGAGCGTATTTCGGCGGAGCGATTGGGGAGGAGGGGGCTTGTTGCCGATTCTTCAGCTGAGTCGGAGATCCGCTGCTGGGGGTCCCTGGGCCGAGTTGTGAGCACGGCCTGCTGAAGGGAGATCCAGCCGGGGTATTGCACCACAGCATCCACAGCCCTGCTGCTTATAGCAGCTGAAGGTGGTGGGGCCGGCAAATAGCTGCACCAGTCTAGGGCTTTCTGTAGGCCAGGCGAGACTGACAGGGGCTCTGGCTATGAAAATAAAATACAAAACCGAGCCTGGTACAAAGGGAATTTGGATCGCAGCGTTGAGGAGGGGTGGAAAGGAATCTGGAATCAGACTGTTTCAATGAGAAGTGCATATGCACATATCTTTTAATACAAGCTGAGATTCCTGCATTGCAGGGGTTGGAGTAGATTACCCTTGGGTTCCCTTCCAGCTCTACAATTCTGTTATTCTAAGGGTGGAGAACCTGTGGCTCTCCAGGTGTTCTAGGACTTGCAGTCTAGCACTGGCTATGCTGACTTGGGCTGGTGAGAGTAGGAGACCCAGCCACATCTGGTTCCCCAACCCTGCTCTAAAGGAGAGCTCAGATCGTCCAAGCATTATAACACTAGGCTCCCCACCATCTCCAAGGCTGCATCTGTCCAACATAATGAGGATCCACGTGACAAGCAAATGTTGTAAAGCCACCTCCTGCAGGAATATGTTTATATGCAGACTGAAACTTAAGATTAGAGCCACAAGTAACGGGTTT
Source organism: Podarcis liolepis (assembly GCF_965112155.1). Lineage (NCBI taxonomy): Eukaryota > Metazoa > Chordata > Lepidosauria > Squamata > Lacertidae > Podarcis > Podarcis liolepis. Next base: position 72,972,421 of record NC_139558.1, on the reverse strand, counting down.
CTTCCAGGAACGCTTTACTAAAGAACACTCTTTGACCGTATCTTTTTGTGCAGTAGGAAAAGATGGGAAATTTTAAAGGTCATGCACTTCCTGGAAGTTTCTTGCTTATCTTTGGCCTGTGGTGGTCTGTGAAATATCCACTGAAGTACCTCTGTCGAAGGAAAAAGAACGCTTCCATTGGTTCCAAGGCAGGATTTCATCACTTAGAAATAGCAGAAGGCATAGCCAAAGCCTCCTTTGCCCTAATTGGTAAGTTGAAAATAGTTAGGACTGAGGATGTTTGGGTCTTCATGAATAACAATACAAACCATGATTATTTTTAAAACAATATGCATTAATGGTAAAACAAATTGTAGTGTGGATTCTGTCTGTCATTGAATGGGAGAAGGGTCATAGCTTAGTGGCAGGGGATCTTTTTTCTGTGTAGAAGGTCCCATGTTTAAAGTGAGCCTCCCTGGGGAGAGCATTCCACAAGTGGAGGGCTTCCAAAGAAATGGCCCACTCTCATATTTCTGCCCACCAGACCTCACATGGAGGAGGCACACAAAGAAAGGCCTCGTCTGATGATGACACTGTGTCAGGGTGCTGTCAGTGGCTCCTGGCTGGTTGCCCAGGAAAGTATAAAGACAAGGAAAAGTTTCTTACAGTCTTTCTTTATTGCAAACTCTACAGAGAGAGGCTATAGAACCCAGCCGCTTGGATAATGGCATTGTCCCAAGTGAATCTCCACTCCCGGTCTCTCCCACTTTCTCATTCATCATTCTCATTGCCTCCTCTATGGGTGCCCTCTGCCTTTGAGCTCTTTGTTCTCCTACTTTTAAGGTTTGCCAGGTTCTGGGAGATGGACGGTCTGGAATGCTTTCTAGGGACAATGTGTCAGCCAACTTCTGCTTTGGCTCTCCCATGATTTTCCAACTCCCCCCCTCATCTGCCTCTGAGTTATGACCTCCCGCAAACCCTCTATTGTCTTCCTCTTCCTCCTCCCTGGATGAGGTCTCCACCATTCCTCCTCTGCCCAGTCTCTGGGTCGGTTTATATGATGGTCTTTGAGGTATTATGGTCCTGAGCTATTTAAGGTTTTATAGGTCAAAACCAGCACTTTAAATTGAACCCGGATACTAATTGGCAGCCAATGCAGTTGGGCCAAGATTGACGCAATGTGCTCCAACTGTCTTGCCCTGGTGATCAACCTGGTCGCTGAATTCTGTACCTGCTGAAGTTTCTGAACTGCCTTCATCATGATCCAGTAATCTAACCTGGAAGTTACCACACCATAGACAACTGATGTTAGGCTATCCCTGTCCAGATAGGGGTGTAGCTGGGCCACCAGCCGAAGCTGATGGGAGGCACTTTTTGCTACCGAGGCCCCCTGAGCCTCAAACAACGGCAGTGGATCCATTCTGTGTACCCATTCCTTCAGAGGGAGTGGAACCCCATCAAGAGCAGGCAGCCTCCCATCCATCCAGTCTAGGGAACCACCCACTAACAGTGCCCCAATCTTGTGTGGATTGAGCTTCAAGGTCATTGGCTCTCAACCAGTCCATTACCAGGATGGTGTCAAGTTTCCTTTTGGGGTTCATAGCTGTGGTTCCAGATGCTTAATAGTGCTAAAGAAAGAAGATATGAAATGGAGTTGTGGGCAGTAGCATTGACTAGACCAAGAGGTATGCATAAAGGACTGACCTGAATTTTCAGCTGATGCAAAATAAGCAAGGAGAAAGGCTGCCATTACCACAGTGATGCTAAAAGGCTTTAACTAGTCTTTAATCAGGCAACTGATTAAAGGTTGTTGACACAGTGTGCCAATGTTTCACACACAGGTATGATCGCCGAACAGTTTGTTCCTGATGGGCCACATCTGAAGTTGTATAATTATGAAGAGAAACAATGGGATCACCTAATGAACTGGCAGCATGCAACCATGTATCTTTTCTTTGGCATCTCAGGGCTGGTAGACATTGTGGTGCACAGCACTAATGTGTTACCAGTAGCCTTGGACAGGTTGATGCTTTCGATTGCTGTTTTTGTGGAAGGTGAGTTGACTGTATCATACTGTTAATGGAGGAAAATCTTCTCTGAACTCTTAACACAAAAATGAGAAGATAAAAGGTTATCAATTAGAGAAGTGCTCACCAACCTGGTGCCCTCCAGATGTTTTGGACTGCAACACCCAATAAACCCTGCTTTGCCCTAGGTTGGTAAAAGCTGCATTAGAAAAATTACATCATATAGTCATGTATGAAAGGGTGCGACAAAGAGAGGCTGAAGGAAAGGTCAAGAATGAGAATTAATGGAGCTGAAGAATGAACTTTCTATCTTTACTGTATTAGGCAGACTAAAGGAAGGATAGAAGAGTTAAAGATTTGGGGTTTGAAGTAGGGTTAAAGGCTCCTTATATTTAAGTTAATTAAGCAGACACCACAGTGTGTACTGCGATCCCAAACATAACACACTTATTGATGAGTGTGGCTCTCTGCTTTGCGTTAACAATATGTTTAGGATCACAGAAGCATGTACTTTAGGGTTACCATATTTCCAAAATATTTAAAAAATAGGAAAGCACATATATGTACATGCATTTTTGTTTGTGAAATGAAAATACCTCAGCATTTAATGTAAATTATGTATACAAATATAATAAGAACAATACCTTTGGGGGGACACAACCAATATTTTTGTCCACATTTTATTGATCTGTTTGCTGCTGGTGTTCTGTAATCTGCCTTGTGATGAGTCTTGCCCTTTAAAGCAGAATATAAATCTTTCAGCAAATAAATAGAAGGAAAACGTGTACATTAAAACTTTCATAGTGGGATTCACATTCATACTTCCCCCTACTCCTGCCATAACTGGGGGTTTGGGGGGGTGTCGAGCATATGGAGGGAAGATTTAATTTTTTCGTCTCTTGCCCAAGTCCTGATAAAAATCGCTTCCCCACTGGACTGCTTTGCTCTGTGTTGCCAGTTAAAATAGTCCCCAACACCTATTATTAGTTACAGAGAGGGAGCATGAACCTGACATGGTTGCTAATTAGTATCCCATCTAGTTTCTATTTTGGCCCTGAGCACCGCAGACTTGTGGAGTCCTGAGCTATCTCCCCTCTAGTATCCAAGGGAGGTGGGATATTGGATTCTCCCTACTGAAATTCTAGGTACCTGAGCACTTCTTGACTTTTCTAAAATAATGCATGCGTATAGACATAGGTTACTTGAAACAAAACCAAAATATTACGGTTTGTAACAGAAAATTTGTTCAGTAAATTAATACGTGAAGCAAAAGTAGACCCTCTCATTTCTTTGTCACCAGGATTTCTCTTTAATTTCCACATCCACGGGCGACCTATGTTAGATTTCCATGTTCATCAGTTACTTGTAGTGGCCGTCTTTGGAGGAGCTGCTTGCATCTTCTTGGAGGTCTTCTTCCATGGCGTCATTTTCCTTGAGATGTTCCGAACCAGTCTTTGTATACTGCAGGGGAGCTGGTTCTGGCAGGTGAGCGAGTCTGTGTTTCCTGCCTTCGTAATCAGTTAATTCCCAGGAAAACTTTGATTTCAGGCCCAGCAGCAGCCAGCAATATCCTTAGGGAGCTGATACCATTGCCCTACCAACCATCTTCTGGTGTTCCTCTAATTACCAGGCAGTCACCCTTGAAATTGGAGCTGATTATGTCACACTGGGGCATTGTGCTTTATTACATTGATGGCTGCCTGGTACTCAACAGAGGAAGGCTGCCACCACCTTCCTCTTCATTCATCATCTTCTGCCTTCACAGGAAAGCCTTCTTTCTCATGCCTGCATTCAACAGAAACATACCGTATTTTTTGCTCTATAAGACGCACAAGACCACAAGATGCACCTAGTTTTTGGAGGAGGAAAACAAGAAAAAAATATATTCTGAATCTCAGAAGCCAGAACAGCAAGAGGGATCGCTGCGCAGTGAAAGCAGCAATCCCTCTTGCTGTTCTGGCTTCTGGGATAGCTGTGCAGCCTGCATTCGCTCCATAAGACGCACACACATTTCACCTTACTTTTTAGGAGGGAAAAAGTGAGTCTTATAGAGCAAAAAATACGGTACTTAACTATTGCATTTATATCCCACCTTTTCTCCAAGGAGCTCAAGGTGGTCCACATGGTTTCCCCCCTCCTCATTTAATCCCCGCAGCAACCCCTGTTGGGTTAGTTGGGCTGAGAGACAGTGAGTGGCCCAAGGTTACCCAGTGAGCTTCACAGCTGTGGAGATTTGAACTGGGGTCTCTCAGGTCCTGGTCCAAGACTCTTAACCACTACACCATGCCTCTGAGTCAGAGGAGGAGTCAGACCACCCAACCCAATAGGGATCCTATAAATCAGGCCCCATGCCTGGTCCACTCTGCAACAGGGATCTGGCCTGTCTGAGATACTTGTGGGGAGAAAATGAAAGGCTGTAAAACGACACTCTTGGGGGAGCAGCCCGGAAGATGAGATTGAAAAATGGGAGGGCTGGTCGTTAGATGGATAAGTTTGGAGCTGTTCATTTGTCTTTCAAATACTGCACTTCAGATCAGACAGCTGCATTGTTTGTAACCAACCATTTCTCCTATTGAATAGAGGTGGCACAACAATGTACTCATTCTGGCAAACTTTCATATTTCTGGGATGGATTATATTTTGCCTCATTATGGGAGCCACTATTGCTTCAAAGCTCAGGGCAAGGGAGTTAAATGAAACTCTGAACTCTGATGTTTTGTAAATCTTCTGTGTTTAGCTTTGTACATGCCACTTTGTTATGAGTTCCGTAGGCGCAGTACTGTTGTTTGAGAGTATATGTTATGACAAGGAAAACATCTAGGTAAAAAATAGAAAAGGTGCAGAGTTTGTTTGACGAATGGGAGAGTTCACAACAGCAGAACAAGTTTCAGAAGGGAAGGCAGCTCTCCCATTTGCAGTGCTTTCCATAAATAAGCTTAAATACAGTGGTACCTCAGGTTACATACGCTTCAGGTTACATACGCTTCAGGTTACAGACTCTGCTAACCCAGAAATAGTAGCTTGGGTTAAGAACTTTGCTTCAGGATGAGAACAGAAATCATGCTCCAGCGGTGCGGTGGCAGCGGGAGGCCCCTTTAGCTAAAGTGGTGCTTCAGGTTAAGAACAGTTTCAGGTTAAGAACGGACCTCCAGAATGAATTAAGTACTTAACCCGAGGTACCACAGTAAATATGTTCAGTACCATAGAAGAATTCACCAATGCATTCTCTTCTCCAGGGTGTTCCTCTGTAGATTTGGGATTGAGACTTATCTTCTTTTACTTCTGCTTGTAAATTTCTATTTAAGAAGCATTTCAAAAATGTAACTGTGAAGTTACTTTCTTTGGGCTGGTGTTATTATAAAAATATAAGTGCGTGTCTTACATCTTTCAAAATATAGACCAATGATGCATCATTTTATAAAATTTCTCTTTAAAATCATAACACAATGTGAATTTTAACCCTTTAGTCCACATATACTCTCACTGTTCCATCTGTATATTATAACCAATTTTGTTTACCCATTTGACCATGCATTCTTTAATTAGTTCTTCTTATGTTTCAAATTTCAAGAAAACTTTATACATTTTTGCAATAACATAGCCATCATCTGCCAAATGTTCTTTTTTTGACACCACAGATTGGATTTGTACTTTATCCTCCAAGTGGGGGTCCAGAATGGAACCAAACGGACCACAATAATATCATGTTCATCACCATGTGCTATTGCTGGCATTATGCATTTGCACTTCTAATAATGGCTTTGAATTACACTGTAATCAGCTGGTAAGTAAATCCCGAAGAGCTTCATTTAACTTGCCACTAAATGCTAGAGCGTTGTTCAACATAAGAAAACTCTCAGCTATGGCAAAATTGACTACTCCAGTTCTGGAGGAATGCGAAACTGCCATGGTCTCCATATGTCAGCCTGCAACCATTGGCACAACCCAAGTGAGCTTTGCTGTTTTCTCACAACCTTGCTAGGAAATAAGCAAAGTTCCTCCGTGTCATTTATGTAGCAATGTGCCTTTCTTTTTCTTCTGAAAGAGGTAGCAGTCCGTTGAACTCTGTGAGGCTCTTTCCTGTAGTCTGTCTCTTCTCAAAGCTTAAGATCAGGGAAGACGCATGAACGATTTGCTCATGGATCTATTTGAAATGTCAGCCCTAGAATATTATATGGTTGGGTCCAGAGAAATGCCATTGAAAAGGATAGGAATGGCAGAGTGGTGCCCCTCACTGGCCCTCAGGTCAGTTGCGTCACTACTGCCTACCAGGAGGTAGAGGGTGAGGGATGAGGTCAGAATGGTGGAAATGGGCCAGCAGGAGCACATGCATCCTAGCCTCACAGTCCCCTCCCTCTCCCACTCTGCACCCTGTAAGCAGCAGTGACACAACTGACCAGAGATCAGGTGACTTCCAGCACCCATTGCATTGCTGGAGGGTTATTTTCCTACCTCTGCCAAGGGTTGAGGGACTCTGCTGAATGGCGCAGGTTGTGGTACAGGGGGATTGAGGAGGGGATAGCTGACGATTGTGTAGAGCCACCATCCATGAGCACTTTAAAGTGTGACAAAACATTGGTGAGTTGACTTGGGGTATACATTGTTATTATGGTAATCCCGTATAAAATAGGCAGCTCCCCACTTGATTCCTACCCAGCTTAGAATATATGACAGTGACTTTGCAATTCATGTGCAAAGCAGAAATATATATAAACAACTAAGGTAAGATTGCCAACTTCAATTAAAAATTATACGAAATGAAACATATATTTTATTTTAATGAAATATTTCCAGTCTCTGATGTCACCAGATTATATTGGCCCACACCACAGGGAGAAAAGTCATTTAGTAATCAGCTGAGTGCCCTGAATGAGCTGATAATGGGGTTATTAACTATTTTACACAAATATCTTAAAAAGAGCAAAGCTATATGTGAGTGTTTCGGAAGTGCTCTCTCTGCATGGACATAGATGATTTTGGGATGGATTTTGCTTTAAATGACCCTCAAATACTGTTGAAGGCAGCTCATTCATTTGTGCACTTGAGAAAACTCTTCTATATTTTAGAATAGTTGGATCCTGTAGATATATATGCCAGTGTATCAGGATATATAATTGGAAAACAGTTAAACCAGGAATATAAGTTTCTCATTCAGAAAGGCTCTTCTGTTGTTTGATATCAAATAGGTGTTGATTTCCTGACACCTAACCGGGTGAACATGTAGCTCAAATGGTTCTGCTTTGCTTTCCCTCTCTCCAGGATAGTTCGCACAAAACTAAAACAAACTCCATCCATGGAAATTGGATTATTGAAAACATCTGAGCGAGACCAGGAATCGGAAGATGAGATCTAATTCAGCACAAATGTTTTCTTACGGTTTCGCACCTATTCTTTCCACTTCTGAATTGTAATGGCGTTGTTTATCACATCATTAAGACTCTGCATTAATTTATGAAACTTCCATTAGTGCATCGTTTATCCTTTGCTTGAAGTAGAAAGAGAATGTTTTGCTAATGAATAGGCTGGGGTGACATTGTCATGTGCAAATCAATCCAGACCATTATTATGGGTGGGGCTATTCTTTCATTGCTCTTGGGTAAACTGGGAGATTTCCACACATAGCAATCAAATGCAACCCTGCTGTTGCATAAAACTGATTGTATACACCTTAAAACCAAGCCAGTCATAAAATGCGCATATCTATTTTTAACTACCGTATTTTTCGCCCTATAGGATGCACCGGCCCATAGGACGCACCTATTTTTTTTTGGGGGGGGGGAAATCAAGGGAAAAAATTTTATTTCCCCCCAAGCTATCCCCAAGCTAGAAGAGGGAGACGGAGCACTTCGTCTCCCTCTTCTGCCTTCAGGGACAGCCTCCCAAGCCTCTGTGGGGCAGCGCATGGCGCTGCCCTGCAGAGGCTTTGCGCAACCATCCCAAGCTAGAAGAGGGAGATGGAGTGCTCCGTCTCCCTCTTCTGCCTTCAGGGACAGCTTGGCCCGCTATCCCACGAGCTTGTGGGGCTGGCGGGGGGAGAAGCAGGCTTGCTTCTCCCCCCGCCAGCCTCCAGATCAGGTCGGGGAATAGGGGGGTGGCGGAGCGCCGCCATCCCGCTATTCCCCGACCTGATCTGGAGGTTGTGGGGCTGGCGGGGGGAGAAGCAGGCTTGCTTCTCCCACCCCCAGCCTCCAGTTCAGGTCGGGGAATAGCGGGATGGCGGCGCTCTGCCATCCCCCTATCCCCCGAGCTTGTGGGGATGGCGGGGGGGAGAAGCAGGCTTGCTTCTGCCCCCGCCAGCCTCCAGTTCAGGTCGGGGAATAGCGGGGTGGCGGCGCTGCGCCTCCCCGCTGTCCCCAGCTTTTGGGTGCAGGCTGCTGCCCGCAAGCCTTGCGAGCCCGCGGGACATCCCGCTGGGCTTGGAAGACTTGGGATAGCTTCCTGAAGCCTGGAGAGCGAGAGGGGTCGGTGCGCACCGACCCCTCTCACTCTCCAGGCTTCAGCGAAAGCCTGCATTCGCCCCATAGGACGCACACACATTTCCCCTTCATTTTTGGAGGGGAAAAAGTGCGTCTTATAGGGCGAAAAATACGGTATAAAGAATAATTTGTTATCTGTCCAAAGTGTATCTTGCAAATTTATATTTTTCAAAGTTATTGCTTTGTTTATTATTATTTATTATCGAGTACGATCTAACTGCATTAAAGGAAATACAAATCTAGTGCAAAAAAAAAAAGGTTAGTGTTGTGACTTAGGACACAATGGCATTCTTAAAATGCTGGAAGATTGTAAGCACTATGTTAGACTTGTTACTTACCTTGTACCAGAGTCCATTTATCTAAATAAGGCATATATGCCTGCTGTATATCTTAGAGCCTTTGCTCTGAATTTATTCAGTGTGTAGTAGAGTTGGGTGAGAGGGTTCAAATCCCCACTTGACCATGAAACTTGACACACCTTGGAAAAGTCATTATGTCTCTGTGAGGCATGGGGAATATGAGGCCCTCCAGATGTTGTTGCACTCCATCTCCCATCAGCCACAGACAGCAAGGTCAGTGATCGTGTAGGATGGGAGTTGTAGTCCAGCAACTTCTTCAGAGCCACAGGTTCACTATCCCTATACTCAAAGCAAACAGTGATTACTGTTTGGGAGAGGGATATGGCTGTGCTACCTCCCTCACTTGCAGATACCTCTTCCTGGAAGTAATACTCATTCCTTTTGAGTTTGCTTACTGGGAAAGCACCATTTAGAAGTATCCTTATTTGTGCCACGTTACTCAGTATGAAGCTATACTCAGGAAATACCGTATGACATAGCGTGCCTTTTAGCTTTCTTGTCAGTAAGTATATTATCGGCTGGGAATAGAGTATGTGGGTCATAAAATGGCAAGTGTGTCTAGCAGATTTAATAGGATGTGTTGTGTATTGAGTCAAAGGATTTTATATCTGTATTATTATTGTCTGTATTTGCATTAGGGTAAAGTAACTGCCTTTTGGTTCCAGAGGGTACAGCTACTATTGGTTCATTTAAGCTGCTGTATTTGGATCCTCTGTCTTATTGGTTCCCTCCAAAAGGCAGGACTGCCTGATATTGTTCCCTCCAAAATGTATCCTTTCTTGCTAGTTCCCTGTCCCTATAAATGTAGCTTTCCTCTCCCCAGTCTTTAGTCTTGTTGCTTTAATAAAGAAGTGTTACTAGAGAACTGTCTCCAGCATGTTATATCAAGAGAGCTGAAATTACAAACCCCACGTCACAACAGGATGTACATATGTTCTGTTTAGGAAATCCAACTTTAAATGACTCTTCTACCAATGGACAAGAGCATTTTAATTTCTACTTCATATGCACTTTCTAAACACCAAAAGTTATTGTTACAGCAATCTTGTGGTAGAGAGGAAGAAGAATTCTGTTTATCCAGTAATCAATGAAGGATCCTTCAGGCTAGTGCAGCTACTTAAAATTATGAATAATAATTTGGTTTTAAATGTTGAAATAAATTGTTCCAGTTTACTTTGAAACAAGCAACATTTGTAGTCTTGTTTTTTTTTTTTACTCTTTCGTTGAGTTCCGTTGTTAGTCCACTTGCACTAAGGTTCTGGACATATATCTATCCTTCAGCCAACAGAGCCTCATATATTACCAAATATATGTGCATAGGATTTCAGCATTAGATGCAGTGAAGTACAGTGTTACCTCGGGTTACATACGCTGCAGGTTACATACGCTTCAGGTTATAGACTCTGCTAACCCAGAAATAGTGCTTCAGGTTAAGAACAGAAATCGTGCTCCGGCGGCGCGGCAGCAGCAGCAGGCCCTATTAGCTTAAGTGGTGCTTCAGGTTAAGAACAGTTTCAGGTTAAGTACGGACCTCCGGAACGAATTAAGTACTTAACCCGAGGTACCACTCTAAACTGCAAATTATGATTTTTATTTGAGGTGTGCGGTTGCAATTATGAGAATGGCTTGAGTCCACACACACGTGGCTTTAGTCTTCCGCTTTTCATATGTATATCCCTGTTACTCATCCACAGCATTGAACAATGAGAAAATGCTTCCATGCTGTGTGTTTTGGCCCTTCAAAAACTATTTCTCCATCTTCCACAACCTTTTTCCATGTGAGGATATGTGCAGCAGGTCTGTCTGTACCTATGCTCATGTGACTTACACAGGAAGATTGCAAGAGCAAACATTATCTGCCCTTAGTTATCATGTTTCAAAACGAGCACAATGGAGCCTTGCTTTTTGGGTGTGTGGGAGAAGACTTCTATCTTAATTTGGTGGGTTTCTATTTTTTTTTTAATATTGTTATTATTGTTATCATCATCACAGAGTATTAAGGGACCCTGATTGTCTTCCAGTCCAACCCTGCAATGCAGGAATCTCAACCAATAAAAACCTCCAAGCAACTTACATTAAAAAAAAACCCATACATAATTATTAATTAATTAATAAACTTTATTTGCGTAGCTGACAGGCCATAGCATCAAGGGACAAACACCGACAAAAATACATTACAAATATAAATAGCATAAAATCTTATGACCTATTTAAACCCTAGGTAGAAGCTGGATTAAACATGCATACATTATGCCTTTAAAAAAAAATCACAGCATTAACATTCTCATTCAAAGACCACAATTCATATAGACAGTGCTTTTTTCTAAAAAAAATTAAAAATGTTTAGGGGTACTCTCATTTTGACTCAAGAAAAATCACCATTTTATTGTTCAAATGGGGAAAAATAAATACAGTAAAGGGACAAAAGTACAAAGAACATGCATTACACGAGGAAAGAAATGAAGCCGCCATCGGAGGTGGTAACAACGAAACTGACCAATCACCGTGCTAGATTCCAACTCCTACTTCACACATTAAACGCCCGCTTCCGTCTGAGACTCGGGAAACACTGTGACAGAAAATGAGCGCTAGAGATGAAACTAAAATTCCCCCCCCCCTTTAGTTTCTTCTCCCGTTAGATTCACAAAATGTTTAGGGGTATGCGTACCCCTATGTCCCCCCCGAAAAAAGCACTGCATATAGATATGCACGTGTACAAACACCTGCTCCTCAATAACAGCCACTCACCAAAAACATCCATACCACATATGAGAAATCACCCACCTAAAAATAAAAATCTGATAAGCTTCCAAAACAGCAGTGACTGGATGTATAACGATTTCCTTTTATGTATTGGATTTTCTGTGGTAAGAGGAAATCCAAATTAAATATTAAAGCACCATAGTTAAAGGCCCACTTCTTCAGATACACTTTTCAGAGTTTTAATGATGTGAACATTCATGTTATTAGTATTTTTAGTGCAAGCTGATAACAAACCACATCATGCTAGGAGAAAACCAGTGGTTGCGTCTTCATCCAAAGTTTGGTCAGTCCGCGCTGGTCATGGGACCGAGACGGCTCTGGTTGCCCTAACAGATGATCTTCGTAGACAGCTGGATCGAGGCGGGTCGGGGCTGCTGATTCTTCTAGATCTGTCAGTAGCTTTCGACGTGGTTGATCACGAACTCCTGGACCACCGCCTTGCCGACGTGGGGATCCAGGGCACAGTCCTTCAATCGCTGTGCTCGTTTCTCTCTGGTCAGGGACAGAGGGTGGCGCTTGGGGGGGAATTGTCATCGCGCCACTCCTTGGTGTGTGGAGTACCTCAGGGTGCGATACTCTCTCCGATGCTTTTCAACATCTTTATCCGCCCCCTCGCCCAGCTTGTCCGGAGTTTTGGGCTGGGTTGCCATCAGTATGCCGATGACACCCAACTCTATCTGTTGATGGATGGCCATCCTGACTCGGCCCCAGACACACTGACCAGATGTTTGAAAGCTGTGGCTGGATGGTTACGAAGGAGCCGGTTGAAGCTAAATCCTTCGAAGACAGAGGTCCTGTGGCTGGGACAGGACAATATGGGATTGGGGGGCAACTCCCATCTCTTGGGGCGCAATTAGTGCCAGCACCGTCCATTAAGAGTTTGGGTGTAATCTTCAACACCTCTTTTTCCATGGAGGTGCAGATTGCAGCTATAACAAAGGTGGCATTTTTCCATCTCCGCCAAGCTAAGCAGTTGGCTCCTTACCTCTCTCGCCCTGACCTAGTCACTGTGATCCACGCGACGGTCACCTCCATACTGGATTATTGTAACTCGCTCTACATGGGGCTGCCCTTGAGACTGACCCAGAAACTCCAGCGGGTGCAGAATGCTGCAGCGAGACTCCTTACGGGGTCTTCGCTGCAAGATCACATTCACCCGGTGCTATACCAGCTGCACTGGCTCCCAGTGGAGTACAGGATCAGGTTTAAGGTGCTGGTTTTAACCTTTAAAGCCCTATATGGCCTAGGACCCTCGTACCTATTGGACCGCCTCTCCTGGTATGCCCCACAGAGAAACTTACGGTCTTCAAATAAAAACATCTTGAAGGTCCCAGGCCACAGAGAAGTTAGGCTGGCCTCAACTAGAGCCAGGGCTTTTTCGGCTGTGGCTCCGATCTGGTGGAACACTCTGTCACAAGAGACTAGTGTCCTGCGGGACGTGACTTCTTTCCGCAGGGCCTGCAAGACAGAGCTGTTCCACCAGGCCTTTGGCCAGGGCACAGCCTGACTCCCTCCCTCAGCAATCTTCGTGGAGCTCTGGCCCAATGGTTGCCAGTGGCTTGATTTGAATTAATTTTATAATGGTTTTAGAGTGTTGTTGTGCTGTACTTTTGTACTGTTTTATTGTTGTTAGCTGCCCTGAGCCCGGCTGCCCTGAGGGCGGGATATAAATAAGATTTCTTCTTCTTATTATTATTAATATATTTGTGGCCAACTTATTGTGGAGCAGACCACTTTAACTGCCATAGCCTTTGAAATATACTCGGAGTCGCGTAGTGATTTCATGCTCTTTATTGCAGCTCGTGAAACAGTGAATGAATTTTCCCCAAACCTCTGGCTTTATATACATTATTTACACAATGTGTCCCATCTGACTGGCTGATTCTGCTTCCCTCCTAGAGCCTGATTGGGCTGCTCCCGCAGGCCAATCAGTTATTACATTCTGGGATCATACCTGCCTAATAGACTGATTGACTTCCTCCTGGGGCCTGATTGGACTGCTCCTGCAGTTTGTTGTATTCTAAGATCCTACCTGCCTAGTGTTCTAGGATCCAAGCTTAGTACATAACACCCTTCTTCAAAGAATCATGGGAATGGTGGTTCATTGAAATACTGAGAATTCTCAGAGGTTCTCCCATTCCTTCTGGGGAAAGTTTTCTAAAAGAACTGCAAGAAGATCAAGATACAAAATGCCATTGTCATATGAAGGCAAGCAAAAAATCCTCAAATGGTAATTCTTCCCAGGGGACAAGTGGACCAAACAGTAGATCAAACTCCATACAGGAATTTTCAGAATCCTTTGAGAAGCAACTGCATTTCAAAAACAAGCGCTCAGTTTCTTTGGTAAGTGCAACCATTTGTATATGCTAGTCTAATTGAACCATGTGTTTAATTTTACGTAATTTATACTTTTCAAGTGGTGAAGTGGAACGGATATAAAAAGTGCTTAGCCCAACCACCACCACTTCCACTTTCATATCAATATGGAATAATTAGTTGGTCTGGGTCAGCCATGATGTCAGCTAGATTTGAATGGCTTCTCCAGCTATCTTGAGCTATTTTACTCGGCTGTCTGACAATGTAGTTGTGTTTCTTTAAAGGTCCCTATATTATATTTAAACTTATAGTAAATCAATATGAAAAATACCCGTATTTTTCGCTCTATAACACGCACCCGACCATAACACGCACGTAGGTTTTAGAGGAGGAATATCCGTAGGCATGCCACCCGTAGGCATTCCCTCCATAACACGCACAGACATTTCCCCTTACTTTTTAGGAGGAAAAAAGTGAGGGTTATGGTGCAAAAAATACAGTATTTAATAATTGGAACATTAACTCAGTTACCATATACGTGCCATAGACAGATTATTAAATTAATTTTCAGTGCTCTTTTTCTTTCAGGAACCTGAAGGGATGAAAGAGAGGAGAGAAAGAGAAAAACTGCATATTCCCAAGAGCAGGTCTCATAAGAAAGCGGGAGAAAAGAAGGAGCCAAAGAGAGAGCAAGGTGAAGGAGAACACAACACGGAATTTGCAGCAGGGAAACATAGTTAATAATTTCCTGATACCCAGGAATAAAGAGGAAATGTGTTTGCATCCATTAGGATAGACTGACTTTTTAAAGAAATGACAGTATAAAATAGATTCTGACACTTAGTTTTTATTCCCTAAAATTGCAAGTGTTATATAAGTAGAACAAAGCATAAATGTTAAAATTTAAATACTTTGTATTCCTTTGAAGCTGTTTGTATAGACTTGTTAAAAAAAACTACATTCAATCAGAAACATTTATCTAACAAAAGTGAGCAATAAATTGTCAGACAACCATTCAATGTGTTAATTTACAAACACAAATATAAATATGAAAGGCTTGATGGTTGTGCTAAGCCATATGAAGATGGCTTTTGTTAAAGTTGGAAGCTGAGCAAAGATTCAGCAGTAGGCTCATGAAAGAGGAAGAATCATCCATACCTACTGACTACTGACTTGTGCTGCATGATTTTAAGTTTCATAGATAACAATACAGTGGTACCTCAGAAGTTGAATGGAATCCGTTCTGGAAGTCCCTTCGACTTCCAAAACATTTGGAAACCAAGGCACAGCTTCCAATTGGCTGCAAGAAGCTCCTGCAGCCAATTGGAAGACACGTCGGACATTTGGGTTCCAAAGAACGTTCACAAACCGGAACGCTCACTTCTGGGTTTGCGGCATTCGGGAGCAAAAAGAAGGCGTTCAGAATCCAAGGTACGACTGTATTGTAAACACCTGTATATAGTCATGTACTGTATGAAAACAAATTGAGAGTTATTCTGGATATTCAATGTCAAACCTTGTTCTTTTCTGTTTGTATAAAAGTAACACACATGTTTTAAATATTCACCCAAAACAAATGTATAAATAAAATTTGGATTAAGGGGATGGAGCAGCTCCTTTATGAGGAAGGTTTGCAGCAGCTGAGACTTTTTAGTTTAGAGAAAAGGCAAGTGAGACGTGACATGATAGAAATTTATAAAACAATGCATGGCATGGAGAAAGTGAAGAAAGGATTTTTTTGTTTTGTTCCCTCTCTCAGAACATTAGAACCTCTAGACATCTACTGAAGCTCAATATCTCCCAGATGCATAGTTCTGTGTGGGGTCTGCTGTGCACCCAGGTGCCCTCATACTATGCAGAGAAGAGAGCTACTTTTCTGAAGATAAAATCATAGAATCATGGAATCTAAGAGTTGGAAGAGAGTGCCCAGGGTCATCTAGTCCAACTCCCTGCAATGCAGGAATCTCAGCTAAAGCATCCATGACAGATGACCATCCAATCTCTGCTTAAAAACCTCCAAGGAAGAAGAGTCCACAACCTCCCAAGGGAGACTGTTCCACTGCCAAACAGCTCTTACTGTCAGAAAGTTTCCCCGCATGTTTAGTCAGAATCTCCTTTCTTGTAACTCGAAGCCATTGGTACAAGTCCTCCTCTCCAGAACAGCAGAAAACAAGCATGTTCTTTCTTCCGTGTGACAGCCCTTAAGTCTGGGAACTGTGTACGCACATCTGAGCAGCTCTGCTCAATAACAAAGACTAGTTCTGAGCAACATAAATTACTGGAGGAGAGATAGTATGTCAACGTCCTCTTTGTAAAGTACTGTATACACTCTAAACAAAAGTTTTAAGAGGACCAATACAGCATCTGTGTCTGGCTATTTGTCATACAGCAATAATAAATCTCTTTCAAAGACAGCATATTTTTATGTTGTTAGTACATCTCCAGAAATAATTTGTGCCATTTAACAGAAAACAACCCCCCCCCCCACCTACCTGGGATTCAATTTTGTGTATCTGCTGCTTAGTAGGTTTCTCCATTGTTCCCAAGAGGGGAGTGCATTGGTGTTTTGACTTGCCAATCACACAGATGTTCAGTAGGAGTCAGATTTTCCTCCACCACCATTTGCAGAAAATCTTCATTGCTCTTTATTCATTGTTCATGATGTCCTTCCGTTTAAGGGCTAAGCAAAACAGGGAGGTTGGGGAGAAAACTGAAAAAGTAGTTATTTTCAGAATGGCTTCCTTCCAAAAATACAAACATAAACAACCACAGCCACTAAGAATATATTTCTGAAAAAGATAGATATGTAATGTTTGGTAGATGATCAAGTGTTGCTTATGGTAAGCCATTTTACAAAAGCAGGAGACAAGATGCAAAATCTTTATATAATGAATGTAATTTAATTAATGGTTCTTAATTTATTTCAACATGATGTTTCAAAAGCATTTGGTCAATGCAGCAATGAACATTACATCTATACTAAGGATTAAATCAAATAAATAGTGGATTTATGATCCACTTTTTGACTCGGATCCAAAGTCCACACAAAGTCTATGAGCAAATTATCCTGGAATGAGCTTTCTCACTAGGTGGTTTGGTTGGGAGTGGTAAGGAAGACTTTATCACACATCAGGTGCATATGTGTGACAAATGCATAGTAGATGTGTGGCAAACACATAGTAAAGTCTGTATTCATCTCATCTGTACCTAAGCCAATGATGTCCCTAATTACTTTGGAAAGCATGAAATCTCCAATGTAATCTCCATTTCTTTTAAAGAAAAGTTTGCAAAATTCATGTTCAAAGAGAAAAAACAACCACTTTATCATTTTAATTGTCTGGCTCATGGTGTCATGACATGATGTTAATGAATGACATGATGTTAATGAATTCATAAATAGTCATTAATGAAACATCAGAACTCAAAGCTGCATAACTTGTGTGTACTAAACATTACTTGGCAAATGACAGCAAGGAATATGTTCCATTTTAACATTTCTTCTCCCAGGTCTTTGCCTAATTAAACAATCTATGGCCTTTTAACCTGGCCCCTAAATATTTTATATATATATCCTTTAAGATAACCAAAAGATGGTTGGTTGGTTTTTAGTACATTTCCAGAAGGCAAGACCTAATTTTGAAGAATTTCTTGAGTGACTAATAATATATGTCAAAGAATTACTTACACTGCTGGACATTTTTAGACCTAACAACCTACTGGGTATCAAGCAGTGTAGGAAACATTTTGCCACACTATGTTCAACTTTGTAATCTCCATATTTCAATGGGAAATAAATTGAGCTCCACTCTATTAAATTGTAAGCCACAATAATAATTCAGAAGACAGGTTGTTTCCTGAAAAATATCCAAAACTTATTCATGAAGTAGCCTATGTATGCCAAGCAGCCTGATGAACCCAGAAATAGAACTGAGAAACTTTCTCTGGTCTTTTGCAATGAGAAAAATTCTCAGAGTTTATTTTCAAATAACGACTGAATCATGTTACTTGTTTTTTACCTTGAGGTTTTCAGCTGATTAAACAGTTTTAGTGTATATTCTGTTTTCAATGGGATGATTATGGCACATGGTAAGAATTATTTACATTGGTATCTACCTGTGCATTGTCTTAGCCACATTCACATGCAGAATGTATCTAAATAGATGAGATTACCTTATTATTAAAACAGGTTTTGCCTGAAGTCTCTTTTCTCTGTAAGCCATCCTCATTGTTAAGAGTTGTTGAAACAGCCAAGTTATTGTCACATTTGTGATGAAGATCACAGGAGGCCTGCATCAGCAGAATTATTAACTCAGCAGTGATGTCATCAGACAATGGACTAAGCCCATATCCTCAGTATATAGTCAGAGCAGTAGCAAGCATTTTCAATAGTTTTGGCTCTCCTGCCCCCTCCAAAAAAAAACCTGGGAGCTGCAGTTGGTTAAGGGTGTGGAGCTATAATTTACAGAGTGGTTTAATGATCAATCCCTCTTCTGAGGGAACTTTGATAACTGTAGCTCTGTGAGGGAATAAGGGTCTCCTAACAACTTTCAGCACCCTTTACAAACCATAGTGCCCAGGATTCTTTGAGGGAACTATAACTGTTAAAGGCGGCAAGATGCTGTTTTAAATGTACAGTATAGTGCAGATGCGGCCTAAAATGGCTTTTCTGGTCGGGTACAACAACCCTATGAGGTAGCCTAAGAGGCTGTGGCTGGCCCAAGGTCGCCCAGTGAGCTTCATGACTGAGTGGGGATTTGAACCCTGATCTCCCAGGTCCTAGTCTGACACTCTATAACCACTACACCATACTGGCTTCCTAGACAAAACAAAAAAAATCCTTCCAGTAGCACCTTAAAGACCAACTAAGTTAGTTCTTGGTATGAGCTGAAGAAGTGTGCTTGCACACGAAAGCTCATACCAAGAACTAACTTAGTTGGTCTTTAAGGTGCTACTGGAAGGAATTTTTTTGTTTTGACTATGGCAGACCAACACGGCTACCTATCTGTAACTGGCTTCCTAGAGTACTTCTGCTATGGGGCAGCTATGTAAATTAAGAAGGTAAAAAAATATGGGGAAAGCCATATATCACAGAGAAGGATCTGAAATAATTTTCTTGAAGCTTGACTTTGTTATATTCTGGATTGTTTTATTTTATGTAAACCGTTTTTTTCTTTAAATATAAAGCAGTATAGAAGAAATAATAATAATAATAATAATAATAATAATAATAATAATAATAATAATAATAATAGTTCAATTTATATAGCTGCATGCACATACTAAAAGCCCAGTCAGTACAGCATGAAACTCTTAATCTCAGGGTCTTGGGGGGTTCAAGCCCCACGTTGGGCAAAAATATTTTAGCATTACAGGGGGTTGGACTAGATGACTCTCAAGGTCCCTTCCCGCTCTTCAATTCTATTTCTAAATTTTGTATGTATTGCACACACACAGAGAGAACATACAAAAGACGATCATACTAAGTAGACCTAATGTAGTAAATATAAACTATTTTGGAAAAGTGTATTTGGGGAATTCATCTCGGCATTTAGCACTGAAAAGAGACAATACTAAACTAGATACACCAGTGATGTGACTTCGCCCTTCCTACATTCCAGTATGCAGGGATAAGGTTAATATCTGGGAATATAGGCAAGTGACTACCAGAGGACCACAAGTATGTGGGACAGGAGTAATTTATGCAAAATTGCTCTTTTGGGATATCTTCCCCTACTGCCCTTTCTAAGTCTGTCCCCCTGTATGCTCTGACAAGCAGGGCCGGCCCTACCATTGGGTAGGGTAACGCAGCTGTCTCAGGCGGCAGAGGCTGTGGGACAGGGAGAGGTGGCAAGTCAGAGCTGCCTGTATGCCCTGCAGCTTACCTTGAGCTAGTCTGCTGCCTCAAGTGCAGTGGAGGGCAAGGTCATGTCGCCAGCACTTGAAATCAGATTCAGCTGCCAGACCAGTCAGCTTCTGGAATGGGAGAAGGGTGTCATCTTTTCCTTTACCATGCAGCAAAATGTCTCGAGCTGGCATTGGCGACAAGGAGTTATTTACTTCCAGGCACTTATCTTTAAAGCTGCAGGTCTGGATCTTCTGCAGCAGATTTCTTACATAACTGCAGATAAGCAACTTTCTGTGACAGAACATGGCCTCTGCTATAGACAGTCTCTGCTTGTGACCTACAGAATATGGCTCCAGCACACAGTGACATTTATTTCGATTGCTGTGGGATTTTTGAGTCACTCAGAAAGTAATTAAAACCTGAATGTTTTAATGGAGTTTCCCAAGTGCTGAAATGGCAAATGGGCTGCTTTGGAACCAGATCACAATGGACCTCTCTTTTGGTGACATAATTGATTTTTGTATATACCACCCTTTACTTCACAAAATCAAGGTGATTAAAGAGTGGGATTTTGTCTGCTTTACCAGGACACATTTATGTATGGAGTATGACCAGTTTTGAAGGAAGAGAGTCTAACTTGAAGGAGATATCACCACCACCATCTTTCTGCATGCTAATTCCGACTGAATTCCCCACGTGTTGTTGCTTAAGTAGCCAAAACAGTATCAAGCAACCAGACATGAGAGCAGCACACCACCATCCTTAGGGCAGTGAGGTGTGCAGAAGTACAAAAAACAGTGTTTAGAAAAACTCTAAAGGAGGAGGAGGGAAACCCCACAAAGCAGTCCAATGAAGACTATGCTTGACTAGAGAACTGAGAATGCTGGCTGTGAAAAGAAAAAAATCTGGAAAAACTGGATGCACATCACCACTCTCTGAGCACTGAGAGACTCTAGGGGTTCCAACACTTACCCAGGGCTCTGTTTCTTTGGAATGAAAGTCAGCTGAGACTCTGCTGTCTTTTAAGATATTTTATTTGAACACAACCTGAGCATAGGATGGAAGGACTCACAGCATTAACACCCTCATAGACCAGCCTCATGGGTCCTCTCTGTATTTACTGATTCTGCCTCTCCTGCTGGCCCCTCCTGCTCTATGGGCCTCACTGCCCCGCTGTTCCCTTGGGACTCCTCTGACCTGTCCTCCTCCTGGGTTTCTCCCGGGAATCGTCGCCGTATCTGGTCGCAGTGGCGGCGCCAGCATTGCCCCCCATCCGTTAGCACCTCGTACGACACTGGGCCAGTGACCCTGGTGACTGTGGCGGGTACCCATGCTGGGCCTGCCCCAAAATTCTTTGCGTACACTGGGTCCTGGGCCTTGAAGGTCCGGGGGTTCCTGCCTTCCCCCACCACTACCTCATCCTGAGCTCTATCGGGGTGAAGGCGGTCCAATCTGATTGCAAGGCGCCGACCCATTAGTAGTTCAGCGGGGCTCCGGCCAGTCGTTGAGCTGGGGGTGCTGTGCTGTGCTAGAAGGAATGTGGCAAGGCGGTACTCCAAGTCCCCATGCGTCATGCGGCGAAGGGTGTCCTTGGTGGTCCGCACCATGCGTTCTGCTTGGCCATTGGTGGCAGGGTGGAACGGCGCCGAACGGATGTGGCGGATGGCGTTCTGCGCTGTGAAGGTTTGGAATTCTCCTGATGTAAATGCAGTCCCGTTGTCTGAGACGAGAGTGTCAGGGAGCCCGTGGGTTGCAAACAGCCTGCGTAGAACCCGGATGGCTGCGGACGTGGAAGTGGATGGTACCAGTGCGACTTCCAGCCATTTGGTGTAGGAGTCCACCACTATGAAGAATGTTTTCCCCTGAAAGGGGCCAGCGAAATCCACATGCAGGCGTGACCATGGTGCTCGGGCGGACTCCCAGGACTGGACTGGGGCCCTTGGGGGATCTGGGCAGGATTCTTGGCAGGCCTGGCAGTGTTTGACCCAGGCCTCTATCTCTCCATCGATCCCCGGCCACCACACATAACTCCTGGCAAGGGCCTTCATTCTTACTACCCCTGGATGTGTCTCGTGTAGGGCTGTGAGGACCCTTTTGTGGAGGGGCTGGGGAACAACGACTCTGCTTCCCCATAACAGGCACCCCTTGTGGGCCGACAGTTCATGTTTGCGGGTTGTGTAGCCGGCGAATTCTGGCCCGGGGCTGCTGCTGCGCCATCCCCTCCACACCCAGTCCAGGACCCGGGAGATGACCCTATCTTTCTTGGAATGGTGTGCAACTTCTTGTGCCTGAATGGGGCGGTCGGGAAGCAGCTCCAGGCTCATAACCTCTTGTGCAGGTGCTGGGTCAGGGCCTGTTTCCGGTAGTGGTAGCCTGCTGAGGGTGTCCGCATGGCCCATCGTCTTCCCAGGTCGGTGAATCAGTGCATACTGGTAGCTGGCAAGGAAAATTGACCACCTGAGGACGTGAGGAGACAGCACTTGGGGGGTCTGCTTTTTGGGGGCAAACAAGCCAAGCAACGGCTTGTGGTCAGTCACCACGGTGAAGGGCCGCCCGTACAAGAAATAATGGAATTTTTTTACTCCCTTCACGATTGCCAGACCCTCCTTGTCAATTTGCGAGTAGTTCCGCTCGGTTGCGTTGAGTGACTGGGAAAAGTACGCCACCGGTACCTCTCTTCCATCTGGGAGTTGGTGCCCCAGGACAGCGCCAATGCCATAGGGTGAGGCGTCGCATGCTAGCACCACCGGCAGCCTCTCGTCAAAGTGTGCCAAGACCGAGTTTGAGACAATCAAGTCCTTGACTGCCTGGAATGCGGCCTCCTGGCGCTGGCCCCACACCCAAGGGGCCCGCTTGTCCAGGAGTCTGTGTAGGGGCTCCGCTACCGCCGCCTTGTGGGGAAGGAAGGAATGGTAGAAGTTCAATAGTCCCAAGAAGGCCTGAAGTTCAGTCTTGCTCTTGGGCGCTGGGGCATCACAAATGGCCCGTACCTTGTCCCCAGTCGGGTGGACCCCTTCTGCGTCCACCATAAATCCCAGAAAGTCCACCTGAGGCACTCCTAGTAGACATTTTTCCCGCTTCACCTTGAGACCCGCCGTCTGGAAACGGTGCAGAACGGTGCGGAGGCGGTCCTCAAACTCCTCTGGTGTGGGCCCGGCAATCAACACATCATCGAAGAAGGGGGTGACGCCAGGAATCCCTTTAAGGAGAGAGTCCATTAGATTCTGGAATATGCCTGGTGCCACACTGACCCCGAATTGCAGCCGCTTTACCCTGAACGCTCCTCTGTGCGTCACAATCGTCTGTGCCTCTGCTGTGGCCTCATCTACTGGCAGCTGTTGATATGCTTGGGCCAAGTCCAGCTTGCCAAAAATTTTCGACCCAGCCAGGGTGGCAAGGACATGGCTGACCACTGGCACTGGGTATGCGTGGGCCGTGAGGGCCTTGTTTGTGGTACATTTGTAGTCTGCGCAGATGCGGACCGAACCATTAGGCTTGACGGGTGTGACGATTGGAGTTTCCCAGGGGGCATTAGGCACCGGCTCCAGCACTCCTTGCTCCACGAGTCGGTCCAATTCCTCGTCTATACGGGGTTTCAAGGCAAACGGGACCCGGCGGGCCTTGAGCCTGACTGGTCGTACTGCGGGGTCAAGATGTAGCGCAATGGAGGGGCCCGTATACTGTCCCAATTTCCCGTCGAAAACCCCTGGAAATTCCTTGCATATGGCGTCCACATCCACTTGTAAGCTAGTGTGGTTCACCCCGGTGACAGCTAGCCCCAGTGGTCCAAACCATGCCAATCCCAGTAAGCTAATGTAGGGGCCCTTGACCACAAGCAAGTCCAGTTGCCGCGTCCGCCCTCGGTATTGCACCCTGAAGGTCCCCACCCCCATTGTGGGGACCTTACGTTTCTGGAAGTCCCGTAGGGTGAATGGGGCCGGCCTGAGTTTGGGACCCCCAGTAGGACACAGTTTCCTTAAGGTCCTTGCCGAGATTATGGATAGAGTTGAACCCGTGTCAAGCTCCATGCGGCATGGGGCCCCCTCTATGTGTACCTCTACATAAATTTTCTCTACGTTGGGGTGGGGCAACTGGTATACCTGGCAGTCCGTGAGCTCCAGCGAGTTGCCTTGGTGCGTTGGGCCCCGGGACCTGGGGCTCTTGGATTGGTCATCTGATGCCTGGTGTCGGGTGGGCCGAGCCCGACACACCCGGGCGATGTGTCCTGATTTTCTGCACTGCCTGCACTCTGCGTTGCGGAAACGGCAGGTCCTCCTCTCGTGACTCTCCCCGCAGCTTGCACAGTTTCCTCCTTCTCGTCGAGGCAGCTGTGGTCTGTGCGCTGCTTGAGTGTGCTGCTGTACTCGGTGCACCTCCTCCCTGTCGGATCCTGAGTCGTCGGTGAGGTCTTCGTGGTGGACCCTCGGTTGGGATGGCAGGCTCGGCCGTGCCTCTTGCGTCGACCTCTTGGCAGCTTCCGTTGCCAGGGCCTCCTCCAGAGCGACCTGGAATGTTAGGTCCTTCTTAGCGTAGAGGCGTCGTTGCAGCTTCTCATCCTTCAGGCCACCAACGAGGCGGTCACGAAGCATGTTCTCCAGCTCTGAGAAGTTGCAGAACCAGGCGGCTTGGCGGAGAGAGGTCACAAACCCAGTTATGGTTTCCCCAGGGGCTTGCCGCTTTGCGTAGAAGGCATTTCAACGAGCCACCACTGAGGGCTGCGGCGAAAAGTGCCCCTTCAGCTGTTCCATTATTGTTTTGTATGGAACAGTAGCGACGTCTTCAGGCTCAAGGAGAGCCCGGGTGACTTCAAACGTCTCCTCTCCGCAGACGCTGAAGAATATCGCCCTCTTCTTGGTGTCTTCTTCGTCGGTGACCCCTTGGGCTTCTAGGAGGAAGGTGAAACGGGAGGCGTACGCTTCCCAGTCTCCAGATGCTGGGTTGAATGGCGAGAAGCTGCTGTTGGCTGCCATTCTGAGTTCCTTGTGTCCCGGAGCTGAAGCCTGGATACACGGTGCGAGGCAGTGGTGCGGCAGGTGGCGGTGCTGCGGTGCTGTGTGTGGCAGTCAGCTCAGCGGGATCCCATCTTCGTCGCCAGTGAAATATACTCAGAGTCGCAAAGTGATTTCATGCTCTTTATTCAGCTCATAGTGGTGAGGAGGAATGAGTGAAAGTCCCCTCACAGTTTCTGCTTTATATACATTATTTACACAATGGGCTGCACATGATTGGCTAATCCCGGAATTCTACTGTAAGCCAATCAGGTTGTGGATTCACTTCTATCTGGAGCAGGATTGGGTGGTTCCTGCCAACCAATCATATTGCTGCATTGTTCTAGGACCAATCAGACTGCTGCATTCTGAATCCTATTGTTCTAGGACCAATCAGACTGCTGCAATTTGGATCCTATTGTTCTAGGACCAATCAGACTGCTGCAGTTTGGATCCTATTCAACTCAGTACATAACACCCTTGCTTTCAGGGAAGCCCCAAAGTCCAGCAAAGAGCAAACACGTCTCTCTCTCTCTCTCTCTCTCTCTCTCTCTCTCTCTCTCTCTCTTCTGCTTTATCTTCTTTCCAGCTCACTGCTCACAGCTTGGCTATCCTTCTACATACCAGCCAGATGAGATGGGTGGGGAAAGCCCTCACCCATTTGGCACACAACCAAAGCTATTTCCTTGAAAAAGGAACTGGTTTGGCAAGCTTGGTTTTATATACCTCTATGCCCAGAGATGAAGGAACCCAAGAATCGAAAGGAACCAGAGTATCACCCAGACTGACCCAACAAGCTTGTGTGCGTGCGTACACACACACACACACACACACACACACACACAGACACACATATGAAGGAACCCAACTGCTTTCTTGCTTTCTTGTCATCCAGCACCCACCCACCCACTCACTCACCCACTCACCCTAAGCAGTCCCCTGTTTGAAAAGGGCAAACTCTGAAGGCTCCTTCAAGAAACAAATAACACATTTTGTTCCAGGGACCCATTGGGAGGAGCCATAGCACAGTGACAGAGCATCTGCTGTGCATGTAGAACATCCCAAGTTCAACCTCCAGCATATGCAGGTAGGACTGGGAAAGACCCCCTTTCTGAAACTCTGGCGAGCTGCTGCCAGTCTGTGTAGACAATGCTAAGCTAGACAGACTGCTGGTAGTACAAGGCAGCATCCTATGTTCCCTCTATTTCCAATTTCAAGGAATGAACGTCTCATGCAGCCAAAATTACACCACCTATGCTCAAGAGGGAGGTATTGGCACACTTGGTAAAACCATAAGGTCGGACTAGATGCCACTTGCTGTACCTTCCAACTCTAGAATTCTGTGATTCTATGCCAGCAATGATGACTTTTCCTGCTCCCTACCCCCACCATTGTGTGAAATCTTAACATTGTAAAATGCCAAACATTTGTTTGCCTATCGTTTGTAGCACACTGATGTTTATCAGATGGCACAGAGATGTATGGCTTTCCTGGTTTTCTGTTCCCCGTTTTGCTTTTCTATTGTTTCTCTTTAAAAACTACTCTTTTACAAAAAAGAAGAAGAGGAAGAGGAGGGGGAAGAAGAAGTGCGCAAACAATAGGCTTACCAGCTGCAATAGGAGAGTCAAGCATACCAGTTTCACAGAGAAGCACATCATTGCTTACTTCAACTCGCCTGTGGAAACAACTCAGAGGCCATGAAAGAAGGAAGGGTATCAACAGGAAGATTTAAAAGAACTATTGGAAACTCAAGGCAGTGGAGATATAAGATGATCAGAGCCCCACCGAACTTGAAGCATGGGAAGTCCCAACAAAAAACTAGAATTTGGCAGAATATTTGGACTATATGATATGTATTTGTATAATTTGGAATATTTAATGTGATTTGATTGGATTGTTAAAATGGAAAATTTAATAAAAAATATTTTTTTAAAAAATTCTAATTACAACCAGGAAACAGAAGCCTCTGAGGATGATGGATTCAAGAAGAGAGAAGAGGTCACCCTTTCCCTGTGCTGGAGAATAAGGGCCAATTTTAATGGGGTCTTCTTCCTTTTGGGGCTGTGCAGCTCTGCAAAAACAAAAGCCTTTTAGTAATAACTGGAACCAAATACAGTAAAGGAATTGAATTTGCATCTATCAGGCCAGGGAAGTTTGCCAAACGATTGCTGCTTAAAGGGTCCTCCTGAAAAATCCAGAGGGCTGTGCTTTCTCTCTCTCAATTTCTTAAGACCAGCAGGAGTTCCTACAAAGGAAATAAATGGCTGTTCTTCTGGGACTCCCAAAAGTGCCCACAACGAGGGAGAGAACATCTTCGCTTGACTCTTGGTAGGAGAGCACCCCTCGTTTTCTCCTCCCAAGGCAGCAGTCCTCCGTGACTCCCAATCGGGCCAGTGGGCGCCAGTTGTGCCCATCTCGCCTGTGGGACAGTCTCTCCCCTTCCCTGCCTTTGGCCACCTCCCCTCAGTGCCACATCACTGCAGCCCCTGAGGCAGTGCCCCTCTTACCCCAGCAGAGGGCGGCTGCAGGGAGGCGGGGAACTCTCTCGCAGACGGACGTCTCCTCCAGCCCATCCGCAGGCGAGAGGGGGTAGAAGGGGCCAATGGGACGCGGCTGGGGAGGCGGGCGCGGAGGAGAGAGGGAGAAGGCGCCGGCTTGATTGTCCCAGCGGCGCCACTGGCCCGAAGAGGCGCAACTCTGGGCAGCGGGAGGAGGCGGGATGGGAGCGGGGAGGAGCCGCCGCGCGGATGCATCTTTCCCGGACGACGATCGCCTCCAGCCTTTCGTAGCTGCTGCTGAGGAGGGATGAGGTCACCCACACGTCCGCATCCTTGAAAGTCGCCGGAGCGCCGCGGGTTAAATGATTCTCAAAAGTTCCCAATTGGGACAATAAGGATCATTTTGCAAAAAAAAAGTTGGAAAGAAGCAGACCAAGTTCGGTAAGCTTTAGCCCCTGTATTTGCGTGGTTCTCTCTCTCTCTCTCTCCCCCCCCCCCCGTTCCCACAGATTTGAGGGAGTGGATCTCTCCCATCTGCTCCGGAGTGGATCTCTCCTGTCTGCTCCGGAGTGGATCTCTCCCATCTGCTCCGGAGTGGATCTCTCCCGTCTGCTCCGGAGTGGATCTCTACCATCTGCTCCGGAGTGGATCTCCCGTCTGCTCCGGAGTGGATCTCTCCCGTCTGCTCGCTGCCCGATCCTGAGCACGTTCACGCCGCAAAAGTCTCATTTCCTGAGTTTAGCGTTACTCGGGCATAACTGCGCTTACCTGGGAATAACTGGATTCCCATGGAGTTCAGAGTAGGAAAAGCATTTATATGTGATTTGCAGACGTCGACACACGTCTTTGAGCATCTCTCGCTGGAAGCTTTCAGCTCAAGCCTTTCTCACATTCTAGCGGGACGTTCTCCTGCGCAAGTCCTTTCGGAATGAATGTTAAACGCCTTTCTCGCACCTTGGGCGCAGTTTGTTGGGGACTGTGCAGGAGAACTTCCCGCCGGCTGCTGTCTTTTTTTCTGTGGCTCCTGGAAAGTCGACTCCCCCGCTACACCGGAGTTTGCGGAATCGAGGGAGAGTGGTGTATAGAATAGTTTTTTCATATTTGCTGTTATTTGGCCTGCCTTCTATTCTTTATATATTGTGGGGCTTGGTGGGAAACACTCAGTGTGCCTAAATAAATAGGGAAACTTGTTGAAGATTAACTAACGTGTTTTAGTTGCTCCTTTGCCTTCAAGACCCGTATGGGTTTTTCCCCCCCAACAACAACAACAAGGATGTGATCTAACCATTTTTTAAAAAACCCCCAACACATTTCATTATTCTGGTAGCACTGCAGATATTTTCAGCATGAGTCAAGTGTTGATGGCAACTGATCTATGTGTAAATACAATACAGCATGTCACAAAATATTAGATACAGGTCTATAGCTTGTTCCTTTATATGCTAGCCTGGGTTGTTATGACACACAGGAATGCTCCCAAGAGTAATTGGAAACACCTTTTTTCCAATTGAAAATATGACCCCAAAATATTATCGCACCACAATAGGATATTTCAACATAGTTTTTTTTGTTACTGTTATTAAATCTTAACCTATAAAGCATGCTTTCTATATCAAAGGTGATTCTGCAAACCAATGTTTCCCTTATGAAGTTCATAAAAGTAAGTCATGGAAGTCAAGAAAAGCTGCTACAACTTAGTTCCCTAAGACAGAATCGTCGCTGCCACAGCCATGCTGCCCAATATGATTCAGATATTTCAGGTGGTAGAGAAAATGGTGAACAAAGTCTGTAAGATGAAAGATGGCTGTCTAATTCAAGGGATAAATTAATGGAAGTACTAAGTAATGTAGGCCTTCTGGGTCATGTCCTTGTTATGTACACCAGCCCCTAAGGAATGCTGTTGCATATTTTACTGTGGATGGAGAATTATTGAATTGTGGAAGGGATCTTTCAGTTCATCTGCTCCAGGTGTGGGCAGCTGCAAAATGGTGGCTTAGGGGCCTGGGCATAGCCAGGATTTATGCTGGGGGCGCAGGATTTATGTTGGGGGTGTGTGCAGAACCAAGCTAACTGCAATGTGATTGTTCAGTTACTTAAGTATTTTTATTTACTTGATTGGGGTGGGCAGCTGCCTAGGGGTGACATGCAAAATTGACCCCAGAGTTTCTGCAGATCAAGGATTCTTAAAGCTTTTCAGCATGTGTGTAGGGGGCCATTTTGTTGTTGCCATTGTTAAACTAATGGGAATCCGAAACCCCTTGCCAATCTACTGAAAATTCCTGAGATATCACCAATTGTTGTAGATTTGTCTACTGCCTGGCCCATGTCTAGCTGAACCAATCCTCTGCTTAAGGCAGGTTCAACAAGACAGGATATGCTACGGCGTCTCCGCTTAAATATGCAACTGGACAATGCAAGGGGCTCCTTATTCTCTCTTCAAGTTCTGGAACAGATTAAAGAAGTTCTTATTAACTAAGCCCATTTATCATCTCCAATACAAGGACACCCCGTGATGCATAAGCAGCTCTCCAGCCATAATGCGCCACATGCTACAATTCTCCCTACTGGGGGCACCGAGTCTCTTACTCCATTCTAGATTTCTCTAGACAGTGCTGATGGGAATGGGGATAGTTTGCTTCAGTTGCAGGCTAGTACTTCATACCCAACAGAGTTCCATGTGGTAGAAGAGGAAGAATGAAGTGATGGCTCTGTGCAAGAAGTCAAATTTCCCCAAGAAGTCAAACCTTCCCATTGCCTTTTTCAAGAGAGTCATTACATGCTTCTCATGTGTTGATATTTGGTTACCTTAGGTCTTACTCCTCTGTCATCAGAGGCACATGTGGCTTCCTGTCAAGCAACCCAGCCTCTTGCAAATTTCAACATTTGTTTAAAAGCTTGCAGTGTGCCTCCTTCCTGTGTATCTGGTAAGTGTGCACATGCAGACTATCGTTTTCCGCCTTTGCAACAGCAATGAAACAGCAGAAATTGCCAACAGTGGAATCTTGAGCAGGGTAACTCTGCAAAGAAAAAGAAAGAGCCGGGGTGGATTTGATTGAAATCAAATTGATTTAAATCACGATTTAAATCATGATTTAAATCACTAGTCAGTAAGACTTGATTTAAATCATTTTTTTAACAGAAAGACTCATACTTGCTAGTATAATCTTAATATTTACAACCAGATGAAGGTTTCATTTTTGGAATAATAAATTTTCAGACTAGCTTTTACAATTATATCAAAAATTACTGATTTGGTTATACTATTAGAAATACGTAGACAGATCATTATGAAATGATTGCTTATATTTAGACAACTTTTCTGCTGCTGGAAGGAGAAAAATAACCATTTCCTTAATAACAATTTAAACCATTTATTTAACTAAAACAATAACATTATAGCATATGTATCCATGTTTGTTAACTGATGTGGTTAAACGATTTTTTAAAAACCCCCACACACCTTAGACTGAGTTTTAGCACACATGAAAAAGTTAAAACAAATTTTTATTCCCTGATGAATAGCCTTTGGACTATAATGTAACTTAAATAGAAAACTGTCTTTAGAAAGAATTTTCCTCCAAAAGTGTTTTATTTTAAAAATCCAATTTAAATCCAAAAAAATCCGATTTAAATAATAATTAAAAAATCATTTTATTTTTTAAAAAATTAATCATTTCTTTTTGTCCACCCTGGAAAGAGCATTGAAACTCAGCTGCACAAGCAGTATGCACACAAGTGGAAGTTAATGAAATAAAACAAATAGCTCTCTTTAACTGCTGACCAACAACAACAACAATTATTATTTACCGGTATATCCTGCCCATCTGGCTAGGTTTCCCCAGCCACTCTGGGCGGCTTCCAAAAAAGTATTAAAATACAGTAGTCTATTAAACATTAAAAGCTTCCCTAAAGAGGGCTGCCCTCTGATGTCTTCTAAAAGTCTGGTAGTTCTCTTTGACATCTGATGGGAGGGCGTTCCGCAGGGCAGGTTGTTGGGATTCGCAGGATACTGGATAAGTCTGCAGGCTTCAACAGGATGATGCAATACTCTGCTGGGTCAGAGTGACTCAGAAGGAGTGTGATTAGTGTAATTGGCTATCACCTGTTTTAAAAAGGAAAGCCTGTTTAACAGGGGGTGTGGTGGTGCTGTGGTGGAGAGTATTCGTTTGTAAGTACTCTGTATGGACTGTTTCTTTTGTAAATGCCTGTATATAGCTCACATTAAAAAGGACTGCACTGAAAAACCTGGAACTCTTAGTGTTTCGCTGAAAACGCCGCGTGGAATACGCGACAGGGTTATGGGCCCAGCACGCTTCCGCTGCGCAAGAGTACAGGTGGCAGTTATCTAGCCGTGGGTGCTGGAGGTGAGCTGCAGGGATGGAGCAGTCCAGAACTGGCGTGTTGCTGGAGAAGCTGACGGCCACGAACTACAGCATCTGGTCAGTCCGCATGCAACACTTCCTCAAGTGTGAGGGCCTGTGGAAAGTGGTGGAAGAGCCACCACAGCCCCCTGAGGAGGATGAAAAGGATGAGAAAGCTTTGGCTATGATCATCCTTGGAGTGGACGACAGCCAGCTAGTCTATGTAGCTGATAAGGTGACGGCAAGTGAGGCGTGGAATGCGCTCAAGGCTGTCCATGTGCGGAAGACAGCTGGCTCACTGATAACACTGACCAGGAGACTGTACCGGTGTCGGAAGAAACCGGGGGACTCCCTGGTAAACCACCTAAAATTCCTAACAGGCTGTTTCCAGGAGCTAGCCTTAAGAGGGAGGCCTGTGGGGGAAGAGGACAAAGTCTTTATAGTCCTAAGTTCCCTTGATGACAGCTATGATATGCTGGTCAACTCCCTCGAGTCTGTAGAGACTGATAAGCTGACTCTGGAATACGTGACCGGACGGTTGTATGCAGAGGAGGACAGGCGTGCAGAGCGAAAGATGACCTCAGCCCAGCTGTTGGAGCATCCCAGAGGGAAGAACAGCCGGGAAGAGCAGAGGTGTCGGGAGCTGGAGAAACAGCCAGGAGGAGCTGCTGCAGGCCAGCCGGTGGTCAACAAAGTAAAAAGGTGTTTTTGCTGCAAGTCCAGTGGACATCTGCTGCGGGACTGCCCGAGAAAACAACAAAAACAGCGGAAGCACAAGTGGCAGCAGAGGGAGTCTACCGCTTGGGTGTCTGCAGATGGTCAAGAAAATGAGGAGCTGTGGGCTCTGGACAGTGGAGCTTCTCAAACCTTTTGTAAAAGAAAAGGATTGCTAACTGATGCTAGGGCTTCAAACAAAAAACATGTAAGTCTTGCTACGGGCCAGAAAGCTAATGTGGTTTGTGATGGGGAGGTTGTGTTCCCACAGCTGGGACACACATTCAGGAATGTGTTGTGTGTGCCTAATTTGCAAAACAATCTCCTGAGCATTCCTGATTTGGCAAAAGCAGGCTTTGAAGTAAATTTTGTGGGAGATCAGTGCCAGATAAAGCAAAATGGGGCAGTGTTGGCAAATGCTAGCCTTAGAACTAATATGTATGTACTGCAGTGTGAATCTAAGGTTGCAAATGTGCAAAATGTCCCGACCCATGATATGTGTATTCATCTCCTGCACAGGCGTCTGGCTCATGCTAGCTATAAGGTGCTAAACAAAACATTGTAGTTGTGTGGGGGGATGAAAAACATAAAAAGTTGTGATAATTACTTAGACTGCAAAATCTGCAAGGAGGTTAAAAGCAGGGCTTGCCCAGTAGCAAGAGCAAGCCAGAGAGAAACCAAAAAACCACTGGAGTTGATTCATGCTGATGTAACTGGCCCTTTTCCACCAAGTGTCTCCCACAACAAGTACTGTTTGATCCTAGTGGATGATTTTTCTAGATTTGGCTGGGTCTATCCATTAAAGCAAAATTCTGACGTTGCCCAAACTTTGAGGTTCTGGGTAAGAAAGGTAGAAATGCAACTTGGTGAAAAGGTGTCCTCTATTCAATCAGACAGGGGAGGGGAGTTTATGGCAAGCTCCCTAAGAAACTGGTTGCGTTCCCAAGGGATTAAACATAGGCTTACCAATGTGGCCACGCCTCAGGAGAACGGAGTAGCAGAGCGTAGGGGAGGTCTCTTGCAGACACAAATGAAAGCATTGTTAGCAGATGCAAATCTTCCAATTAAGTACTGGGCTGAAAGTATTAAGACTGCGAATTATATTGGGAATCGCTTGTGGTCAAGGGTACTAGATGACATACCCTATAAAATTCTCTATAACAAATGTCCCAGTTTGCAACATTTAAGAAAATGATACATTATGATGAAGTGTTTGCCCCAACAGCAAAGGCTGAAACAGTAAAATCAGTTTTAGCAATGGCAAGTCTGAGAGGGTTAAAAGTTAATCATTTTGATGTTGCCTCAGCATATTTAAATGCTCCTATTGACGCCGAGGTATATTTACAGCAAATACCAGGTTATGAGCTAGAAAAAGACAGCATGGTGTTAAAGCTGCAAAGGGCACTATACGGTTTACACCAAAGTGCACGTCTATGGCATGAATGCATAGACACAACTTTGAAAAAGATGGGATTCAAACAAAGCCTGGCTGATTCCTGTTTATATTCAGCAATGGTGCAAGGAAGTGTTTGTTATTTACTTTTGTATGTTGATGATATCTGTCTAATAACAACTGCACAAAAGCAAGTGTCTTGGTTTATAAACAGCCTAGGTAACAAATACAAACTGAAGTATTTGGGAGAGATTCAGAATTACTTAGGAGTAGAGGTTCAGAGAAATGAAGAGGGCGTTTACTCTCTGAGTCAGAAGGAAAAAATCGAAAAGTTACAGAAGACCT
This sequence comes from Podarcis liolepis, assembly GCF_965112155.1. NCBI lineage: Eukaryota > Metazoa > Chordata > Lepidosauria > Squamata > Lacertidae > Podarcis > Podarcis liolepis. Next base: position 72,938,357 of record NC_139558.1, on the reverse strand, counting down.
ATGGAATGGAGAGGGCAAATGAGGTTGACACTCCCATAACTACCCAGTACAAAAATGAACCAGAAGGGCAAAAATGTGAGAATGCAACAGTGTTTCATTCTCTGTTGGGTTCTCTGTTATATTTAAGTTGTTGGACAAGACCCGACATAACATTGGCAGTGCACATGTTAAGCCAAAGAAGTGCAGACCCGGCTCAGAGAGATTGGGTAGCACTTAAAAGAATCCTAAGGTATCTGAAAGGCACAAAAGATTACAAACTGGTGCTGGATACAGGACATGATCAGCAAGTGTAGGCATACGCTGATGTCAGCTGGGGAGACAGAGAAAATGGAAAGTCTACCACTGGCTATGCCATATATATTGGAAATGCCCTGGTTCAGTGGAAATCCCAGAAACAAACATTTGTTGCCACAAGTACTTGTGAAGCAGAGTACTCAGCCATAAGCTGAGAATGTGTATCACAAATAGAGTGGTTTACTTGCCTAACAAAAGAGCTTGGAATACCTTCTGAAATGCCAATCACTGTGCTAAGTGACAACATGGCTGCACAACAGCTTGCCAACCAACAGAACTTTAAAAGCAAGAGTAAACATATTGCGATAAGATACGGAAATGTGAAAAATGCTTTGGAAAGAAATGTGTTAAAGGTACAGCACTGTAACACAAAATGTAATGTGGCAGATTTGTATACAAAATGTTTGGATGCTCCTAAATTTCGAGACTTAAGAGAATTATTGGGTCTCAAGCCTTTGACTTAAGGAGGAGTGTTGGGATTCGCAGGATACTGGATAAGTCTGCAGGCTTCAACAGGGTGATGCAATACTCTGCTGGGTCAGAGTGACTCAGCAGGAGTGTGATTAGTGTAATTGGCTATCACCTGTTTTAAAAAGGAAAGCCTGTTTAACAGGGGGTGTGGTGGTTGTGCTGTAGTGTGGTGGTGCTGTGGTGGAGAGTATTCGTTTGTAAGTACTCTGTATGGACTGTTTCTTTTGTAAATGCCTGTATATAGCTCACATTAAAAAGGACTGCACTGAAAAACCTGGAACTCTCAGTGTTTCGCTGAAAACGGCGCGTGGAATACGCGACACAGGTGCCACTACTGAAAAGGCCCTCTGCCTGGTTCCTTGTAACTTGGCTTCTTGCAATGAGGGAACCGCCAGAAGGCCTTTAGTGTCCGAGCAGAATGATGGGGGTAGAGACGCTCCTTCAGGTATACTGGGCCAAGGCCATTTAGGGCTTTAAAGGTCAGCACCAACACTTCTGCTCGGAGACATACTGGGAGCCAATGTAGGTCTTTCAAGACCGGTGTTATGTGGTCTCGGCGGCTGCTCCCAGTCACCAGTCTAGCTGCCGCATTCTGGATTAATTGCAGTTTCCGGGTCACCTTCAAAGGTAGCCCCATGTAGAGTGCACTGCAGTAGTCCAAGCGGGAGATAACTAGAGCATGCACCACTCTGGCGAGACAGTCTGTGGGCAGGTAGGGTCTTAGTCTGCGTACCAGATGGAGCTGGTAGAAAGCTGCCCTGGACACAGAATTAACCTGCGCCTCCATGGACAGCTGTGAGCCCAAAATGACTCCCAGGCTGTGCTCCTGGTCCTTCACTGGTTCTGATTTGAAAGAGAGTACATAGGGTGCCTCTGCTATAGGCGTCTAGTTAATAGAGATAATTGCTCAAATTAAAGCTGCATCATTCTCTGCTGTAGGAATGTAGGAAGTCAGTTCCACTGGCTAATAACATTTTGTACCTTAGACCCATTAAAGATGATCCATTGACTTCTTCTTAAGAAGGTCCACAGCGTGACTGGCCTCTCCATGTGTGCGTCTTGCACATCTTTAGATTCCATAAGAACATCCATTACCTGCCTGGAGGATCTTACAAAAAATGCACCGCAAGTTCAAAACAGGGTGAGACAAAACACCCTATAAGTTAATAAAGTCAGCAACGTTTATTGCAGAGACAACCTTGGATATGATTCAGTTCGCCGCTCATGCGATAGATACAAAAATGGTGGCATGCCAGGCTCTGTAGCTGAAACACTGAGAAGCACACACCCCATTCAAAGTGTATTCAGAGATGATGCATTGAAGGATATCCTAATAGAGTCTGAGACAAGAGGAAGGTGCTCATCACACAGACAGAGGGGGGAAAGTATTCAAAGTGACACACCTTATTCTCTATACCAGTCCTTTCGGAATTTCCAATACCAAGGGGAAATCCAGAAATTATAGACAAAACATCAATGGCACAAACCTAAATACCCTGAGAAGCAGCATCCAGATAGGTTCCAGAATACCATGGAGAATACCAAGTCCCACACCAAGGAAACTGAATACAGTAAGGTTGGGGTCATCTTCAAGATTTGTTCACGTGTTACAGCACGCAACCATGGATTGCTGGTCCTGAACGTGATAAAACATGGATACGGAATTTCTATCGACACCCCAATGCTTCCCTGCATTTCCTCCAGTGGTCCTAGTCCCCATACAGAACGAGTTTTGTCCAACCACAGGGATGTAGTCAGGGCAGAGGTGAGGGACCTTTTCCAGCTGACAACCACATTCCCTTCAGGGGGCCATGTGCAAATGGGGGGGGGGCTAGAGGCAAAAGTGGGTGGAGCAATAAATGCTAATTTTACATTTGCACAGCAGGGTAGTTTCTGCACACACACACACACACACACACGCACACACTCCTTTGTATTCTCTATGCAGGCAAGCAGGAGACATTATCGGAATTCAGCTTGTCAAAAGCATTTGAGAAAGGTGGAAAGTCTGGCCTGGGAGAGAAGGTGTGGTTTGGGGAGAATCCCGAGGGCCAAGCGGAGAGACATGGAGGGCCGCATTTGGCTGGTGGGCTCAGGGTTCCCCACTCCTGTCCTAGGTAATATAAAGATCAGTTCATGCAACAACTCTGAAGGACAAGCCAGTATGATCATAAAATAATTGGGAATTCTGCTGAGAAATACTACCTAACATAAAATCACTTGGTGAATTTCTTGCTGATCTGAGTTTCAGCTTATTCTTTTAACCACCGCCCTACCCCGCTTCCTGATTTCAATGAATAAGGATTGTGAAACATTTATGAACAGTCACAAAAGTTTGTTCCAGTGTTTGACTTGGAGACAAGTCAAACATTGATAAACATATTTCCCCCAAAATAGTGATTCTTTTTCTCCTAAGGAAAGGTTACTGTAAAATATATGTTTCACAGTAACCTTTTATCAATGGTGTTAGAAGAAACACACACACTATTTTTAGATAGATAACATTTATTTGTCAGAAGACAATATTATTCCATACAATATTTTTCCCCAATTCAGTTTTGGCTCCATATCTAAGAGGAAAATTATTTCAAAACAAAACCCCTCATTATTTCTGTTCTACAGTGATTTAACACAGCACATTCTGTTTTTAAAGATGCCTGTACTGTAAGGTTCTGCCAATATTTACAAACCTGCTTGGATAGCCAGAAAATGAGAAGGAAAGTCTGAGAGACTTACTGGAGTCATCAGTTCCTTAAAAAGCACTTTTGTTGTCTGCCATTTTGAGTCTGACATCTTCTAAGGTCAGGGGCGCTGACTTATAAAAAATATTGGGGGGCCCATACCGGGGTCCTGCGGCTGGTTCGCTCGGGTAGCCGGGAGAACGCAGTTCGAGGTGGCGGTGTTGGGGAGAGACCCTCGCTCAGGGGGCCACTAGACTTTGCGGCCGGCGGCCTATCTGGGGGGTTTTGGAGCGTATTTCGGCGGAGCGATTGGGGAGGAGGGGGCTTGTTGCCGGATTCTTCAGCTGAGTCGGAGATCCACTGCTGGGGGTCCCTGGGCCGAGTTGTGAGCACGGCCTGCTGAAGGGAGATCCAGCCGGGGTATTGCACCACAGCATCCACAGCCCTGCTGCTTATAGCAGCTGAAGGTGGTGGGGCCGGCAAATAGCTGCACCAGTCTAGGGCTTTCTGTAGGCCAGGCGAGACTGACAGGGGCTCTGGCTATGAAAATAAAATACAAAACCGAGCCTGGTACAAAGGGAATTTGGATCGCAGCGTTGAGGAGGGGTGGAAAGGAATCTGGAATCAGACTGTTTCAATGAGAAGTGCATATGCACATATCTTTTAATACAAGCTGAGATTCCTGCATTGCAGGGGTTGGAGTAGATCACCCTTGGGTTCCCTTCCAGCTCTACAATTCTGTTATTCTAAGGGTGGAGAACCTGTGGCTCTCCAGGTGTTCTAGGACTTGCAGTCTAGCACTGGCTATGCTGACTTGGGCTGGTGAGAGTAGGAGACCCAGCCACATCTGGTTCCCCAACCCTGCTCTAAAGGAGAGCTCAGATCGTCCAAGCATTATAACACTAGGCTCCCCACCATCCCCAAGGCTGCATCTGTCCAACATAATGAGGATCCACGTGACAAGCAAATGTTGTAAAGCCACCTCCTGCAGGTATATATTTATATGGAGACTGAAACTTAAGATTAGAGCCACAAGTAACGGGTTTCTTCCAGGAACGCTTTACTAAAGAACACTCTTTGACCGTATCTTTTTGTGCAGTAGGAAAAGATGGGAAATTTTAAAGGTCATGCACTTCCTGGAAGTTTCTTGCTTATCTTTGGCCTGTGGTGGTCTGTGAAATATCCACTGAAGTACCTCTGTCGAAGGAAAAATAACGCTTCCATTGGTTCCAAGGCAGGATTTCATCACTTAGAAATAGCAGAAGGCATAGCCAAAGCCTCCTTTGCCCTAATTGGTAAGTTGAAAATAGTTAGGACTGAGGATGTTTGGGTCTTCATGAATAACAATACAAACCATGATTATTTTTAAAACAATATGCATTAATGGTAAAACAAATTGTAGTGTGGATTCTGTCTGTCATTGAATGGGAGAAGGGTCATAGCTTAGTGGCAGGGGATCTTTTTTCTGTGTAGAAGGTCCCATGTTTAAAGTGAGCCTCCCTGGGGAGAGCATTCCACAAGTGGAGGGCTTCCACAGAAATGGCCCACTCTCATATTTCTGCCCACCAGACCTCACATGGAGGAGCCACACAAAGAAAGGCCTCGTCTGATGATGACACTGTGTCAGGGTGCTGTCAGTGGCTCCTGGCTGGTTGCCCAGGAAAGTATAAAGACAAGGAAAAGTTTCTTACAGTCTTCCTTTATTGCAAACTCTACAGAGAGAGGCTATAGAACCCAGCCGCTTGGATAATGGCATTGTCCCAAGTGAATCTCCACTCCTGGTCTCTCCCACTTTCTCATTCATCATTCTCATTGCCTCCTCTATGGGTGCCCTCTGCCTTTGAGCTCTTTGTTCTCCTACTTTTAAGGTTTGCCAGGTTCTGGGAGATGGACAGTCTGGAATGCTTTCTAGGGACAATGTGTCAGCCAACTTCTGCTTTGGCTCTCCCATGATTTTCCAACTCCCCCCCTCATCTGCCTCTGAGTTATGACCTCCCGCAAACCCCTGTTGTAAATCTCTATTGTCTTCCTCTTCCTCCTCTCTGGATGAGGTCTCCACCATTCCTCCTCTGCCCAGTCTCTGGGTCGGTTTATATGATGGTCTTTGAGGTATTACGGTCCTGAGCTATTTAAGGTTTTATAGGTCAAAACCAGCACTTTAAATTGAACCCGGATACTGGCAGCCAATGCAGTTGGGCCAAGATTGACGCAATGTGCTCCAACTGTCTTGCCCTGGTGATCAACCTGGTCGCTGAATTCTGTACCTGCTGAAGTTTCTGAACTGCCTTCATCATGATCCAGTAATCTAACCTGGAAGTTACCACACCATAGACAACTGATGTTAGGCTATCCCTGTCCAGATAGGGGTGTAGCTGGGCCACCAGCCGAAGCTGATGGGAGGCACTTTTTGCTACCGAGGCCCCCTGAGCCTCAAACAACGGCAGTGGATCCATTCTGTGTACCCATTCCTTCAGAGGGAGTGGAACCCCATCAAGAGCAGGCAGCCTCCCATCCATCCAGTCTAGGGAACCACCCACTAACAGTGCCCCAGTCTTGTGTGGATTGAGCTTCAAGGTCATTGGCTCTCAATCAGTCCATTACCAGGATGGTGTCAAGTTTCCTTTTGGGGTTCATAGCTGTGGTTCCAGATGCTTAATAGTGCTAAAGAAAGAAGATATGAAATGGAGTTGTGGGCAGTAGCATTGACTAGACCAAGAGGTATGCATAAAGGACTGACCTGAATTTTCAGCTGATGCAAAATAAGCAAGGAGAAAGGCTGCCATTACCACAGTGATGCTAAAAGGCTTTAACTAGTCTTTAATCAGGCAACTGAATAAGAAGGTTCTTGACACAGTGTGCCATTGTTTCACACACAGGTATGATCGCCGAACAGTTTGTTCCTGATGGGCCACATCTGAAGTTGTATAATTATGAAGAGAAACAATGGGATCACCTAATGAACTGGCAGCATGCAACCATGTATCTTTTCTTTGGCATCTCAGGGCTGGTAGACATTGTGGTGCACAGCACTAATGTGTTGCCAGTAGCCTTGGACAGGTTGATGCTTTCGATTGCTGTTTTTGTGGAAGGTGAGTTGACTGTATCATACTGTTAATGGAGGAAAATCTTCTCTGAACTCTTAACACAAAAATGAGAAGATAAAAGGTTATCCATTAGAGCAGTGCTCGCCAACCTGGTGCCCTCCAGATGTTTTGGACTGCAACACCCAATAAACCCTGCTTTGCCCTAGGTTGGTAAAAGCTGCATTAGAAAAATTACATCATATAGTCATGTATGAAAGGGTGCGACAAAGAGAGGCTGAAGGAAAGGTCAAGAATGAGAATTAATGGAGCTGAAGAATGAACTTTCTATCTTTACTGTATTAGGCAGACTAAAGGAAGAATAGAAGAGTTAAAGATTTGGGGTTTGAAGTAGGGTTAAAGGCTCCTTATATTTAAGTTAATTAAGCAGACACCACAGTGTATACTGCGATCCCAAACATAACACACTTATTGATGAGTGTGGCTCTCTGCTTTGCGTTAACAATATGTTTAGGATCACAGAAGCATGTACTTTCGGGTTACCATATTTCCAAAATATTTAAAAAATAGGAAAGCACATATATGTACATGCATTTTTGTTTGTGAAATGAAAATACCTCAGCATTTAATGTAAATTATGTATACAAATATAATAAGAACAATACCTTTGGGGGGACACAACCAATATTTTTGTCCACATTTTATTGATCTGTTTGCTGCTGGTGTTCTGTAATCTGCCTTGTGATGAGTCTTGCCCTTTAAAGCAGAATATAAATCTTTCAGCAAATAAATAGAAGGAAAACGTGTACATTAAAACTTTCATAGTGGGATTCACGTTCATACTTCCCCCTACTCCTGTCATAACTGGGGGTTTGGGGGGGTGTCGAGCATATGGAGGGAAGATTTAATTTTTTCGTCTCTTGCCCAAGTCCTGATAAAAATCGCTTCCCCACTGGACTGCTTTGCTCTGTGTTGCCAGTTAAAATAGTCCCCAACACCTATTATTAGTTACAGAGAGGGAGCATGAACCTGACATGGTTGCTAATTAGTATCCCATCTAGTTTCTATTTTGGCCCTGAGCACCGCAGACTTGTGGAGTCCTGAGCTATCTCCCTCTAGTATCCAAGGGAGGTGGGATATTGGATTCTCCCTGCTGAAATTCTAGGTACCTGAGCACTTCTTGACTTTTCTAAAATAATGCATGCGTATAGACATAGGTTACTTGAAACAAAACCAAAATATTACGGTTTGTAACAGAAAATTTGTTCAGTAAATTAATACGTGAAGCAAAAGTAGACCCTCTCATTTCTTTGTCACCAGGATTTCTCTTTAATTTCCACATCCACGGGCGACCTATGTTAGATTTCCATGTTCATCAGTTACTTGTAGTGGCCGTCTTTGGAGGAGCTGCTTGCATCTTCTTGGAGGTCTTCTTCCATGGCGTCATTTTCCTTGAGATGTTCCGAACCAGTCTTTGTATACTGCAGGGGAGCTGGTTCTGGCAGGTGAGCGAGTCTGTGTTTCCTGCCTTCGTAATCAGTTAATTCCCAGGAAAACTTTGATTTCAGGCCCAGCAGCAGCCAGCAATATCCTTAGGGAGCTGATACCATTGCCCTACCAACCATCTTCTGGTGTTCCTCTAATTACCAGGCAGTCACCCTTGAAATTGGAGCTGATTATGTCACACTGGGGCGTTGTGCTTTATTACATTGATGGCTGCCTGGTACTCAACAGAGGAAGGCTGCCACCACCTTCCTCTTCATTCATCATCTTCTGCCTTCACAGGAGAGCCTTCTTTCTCATGCCTGCATTCAACAGAAACATACCGTATTTTTTGCTCTATAAGACGCACAAGACCATAAGACGCACCTAGTTTTTGGAGGAGGAAAACAAGGAAAAAAAATATTCTGACTCTCAGAAGCCAGAACAGCAAGAGGGATCGCTGCGCAGTGAAAGCAGCAATCCCTCTTGCTGTTCTGGCTTCTGGGATAGCTGTGCAGCCTGCATTCGCTCCATAAGACGCACACACATTTCACCTTACTTTTTAGGAGGGAAAAAGTGAGTCTTATAGAGCAAAAAATACGGTACTTAACTATTGCATTTATATCCCACCTTTTCTCCAAGGAGCTCAAGGTGGTCCCCATGGTTTCCCCCCTCCTCATTTAATCCCCGCAGCAACCCCTGTTGGGTTAGTTGGGCTGAGAGACAGTGAGTGGCCCAAGGTTACCCAGTGAGCTTCACAGCTGTGGAGATTTGAACTGGGGTCTCTCAGGTCCTGGTCCAAGACTCTTAACCACTGCACCATGCCTCTGAGTCAGAGGAGGAGTCAGACCACCCAACCCAATAGGGATCCTATAAATCAGGCCCCATGCCTGGTCCACTCTGCAACAGGGATCTGGCCTGTCTGAGATACTTGTGGGGAGAAAATGAAAGGCTGTAAAACGACACTCTTGGGGGAGCAGCCTGGAAGATGAGATTGAAAAATGGGAGGGCTGGTCCTTAGATGGATAAGTTTGGAGCTGTTCATTTGTCTTTCAAATACTGCACTTCAGATCAGACAGCTGCATTGTTTGTAACCAACCATTTCTCCTATTGAATAGAGGTGGCACAACAATGTACCGTATTTTTCGCTCTATAACACGCATCTGACCATAACACGCACGTAGTTTTTAGAGGAGGAAAACAAGGAAAAAATATTCTAAATGAAACAGTGAATGTATGATTTTTATGGTTCATGCTGTGGCCACAGACATGTGATCTGACAGTGAGTTTGGGGTAGCCCAATGCAAAAATCCTGAGGATCCATGTGGATCCATGCTTTGTAACCACGTTTTTGCGCCATTGCGGCCCCATGAAACAGTGGGTGCGTGTGTTTTTTGGTGCAGGCTGTAGCCATGGAAATGCTATGTGATCTGATGGTGAATTTGGGGTGACCCAGTGCAAAAATCCTGAGGATCCATGTGGATCCGTGCTTTGTAACCACGTTTTAAGTGGGGAGGGAAGGAAAAGAACTCAAGGGACAAGGAGCTTTTCCGCGGGGAGGAGGGTGGGAAAGAGCACTGTTGCTTTAAAGGTATACTTAAGGTATTTGCCCTGTGCCTGGGTTTTTGCCATTTAACAGTTTGCAGCCTTTTCCTTCCGCTCCTTGGTTTGAGGCAGAATAGATTTGAGCAAGTGAGGAGGACTTGGATTCCAGGGGATTCGCCATTAGCTGTGTAAAAGCGCTCCTCCTTGCAGCCTGAACGATAAGCAGCCACCAGCAGCAATAGAATGGAGCACAAAAAAGAGGTAGGGGCACTAGGACCCAGACAATGCTCAAATCTATCCTGCCTGAAAACAAGCTGCTCCATCCCAGCCGATCAGCTGAGACGCGGGGATTTGCGAAGTTTCCCCCTCTCCCTCATGCCCTCCCCAGCCTTTTTTTTTTACTTCCTGGTTTTCACTACGCTGGCTCAGAGCTCGAGGTTGGTTTTATTTTGCTGCTGGTTGTTTAAATTTTATCTTTCCTGCCGTCCCTCTGCAGCCTCATTGCTCTGGTTAGAGAGCGCGCAGACCTTTGCTAGCGTCTCTCCCTCCTCCCGTGTAAGCGGCTGCTGCCGGCTTTGCTGCTATGGCTCTCCTTCCCTCCCTCCTCCCGGCTCCAGGTCGCTTTAAAGAAAGCAAAGTGAGAGCCTCGTAGAGCGTGTAAGCGGCTCCCGCTTTGCTTGACTGATGGCAGCCATGGCTCCGATCTGTGCATTCGCTCCATAACACGCACAGGCATTTTCTCTTACTTTCTCGGAGCAAAAAAGTGCGTGTTTTGGAGCGAAATTTACGGTACTCATTCTGGCAAACTTTCATATTTCTGGGATGGATTATATCTTGCCTCATTATTGAAGCCACTATTGCTTCAAAGCTCAGGGCAAGGGAGTTAAATGAAACTCTGAACTCTGATGTTTTGTAAATCTTCTGTGTTTAGCTTTGTACATGCCACTTTGTTATGAGTTCCGTAGGCGCAGTACTGTTGTTTGAGAGTATATGTTATGACAAGGAAAACATCTAGGTAAAAAATAGAAAAGGTGCAGAGTTTGTTTGACGAATGGGAGAGTTCACAACAGCAGAACAAGTTTCAGAAGGGAAGGCAGCTCTCCCATTTGCAGTGCTTTCCATAAATAAGCTTAAATACAGTGGTACCTCAGGTTACATACGCTTCAGGTTACATACGCTTCAGGTTACAGACTCTGCTAACCCAGAAATAGTAGCTTGGGTTAAGAACTTTGCTTCAGGATGAGAACAGAAATCATGCTCCAGCGGTGCGGTGGCAGCGGGAGGCCCCTTTAGCTAAAGTGGTGCTTCAGGTTAAGAACAGTTTCAGGTTAAGAACGGACCTCCAGAATGAATTAAGTACTTAACCCGAGGTACCACTGTAAATATGTTCAGTACCATAGAAGAATTCACCAATGCATTCTCTTCTCCAGGGTGTTCCTCTGTAGATTTGGGATTGAGACTTATCTTCTTTTACTTCTGCTTGTAAATTTCTATTTAAGAAGCATTTCAAAAATGTAACTGTGAAGTTACTTTCTTTGGGCTGGTGTTATTATAAAAATATAAGTGTGTGTCTTACATCTTTCAAAATATAGACCAATTATGCATCATTTTATAAAATTTCTCTTTAAAATCATAACACAATGTGAATTTTAACCCTTTAGTCCACATATACTCTCACTGTTCCATCTGTATATTATAACCAATTTTGTTTACCCATTTGACCATGCATTCTTTAATTAGTTCTTCTTATGTTTCAAATTTCAAGAAAACTTTATACATTTTTGCAATAACATAGCCATCATCTGCCAAATGTTCTTTTTTTGACACCACAGATTGGATTTGTACTTTATCCTCCAAGTGGGGGTCCAGAATGGAACCAAACGGACCACAATAATATCATGTTCATCACCATGTGCTATTGCTGGCATTATGCATTTGCACTTCTAATAATGGCTTTGAATTACACTGTAATCAGCTGGTAAGTAAATCCCGAAGAGCTTCATTTAACTTGCCACTAAATGCTAGAGCATTGTTCAACATAAGAAAACTCTCAGCTATGCAAAATTGGCTACTCCAGTTCTGGAGGAATGCGAAACTGCAATGGCCTCCATATGTCAGCCTGCAACCATTGGCACAACCCAAGTGAGCTTTGCTGTTTTCTCACAACCTTGCTAGGAAATAAGCAAAGTTCCTCCGTGTCATTTATGTAGCAATGTGCCTTTCTTTTTCTTCTGAAAGAGGTAGCAGTCCGTTGAACTCTGTGAGGCTCTTTCCTGTAGTCTGTCTCTTCTCAAAGCTTAAGATCAGGGAAGATGCATGAACGATTTGCTCATGGATCTATTTGAAATGTCAGCCCTAGAATATTATATGGTTGGGTCCAGAGAAATGCCATTGAAAAGGATAGGAATGGCAGAGTGGTGCCCCTCACTGGCCCTCAGGTCAGTTGCGTCACTACTGCCTACCAGGAGGTAGAGGGTGAGGGATGAGGTCAGAATGGTGGAAATGGGCCAACAGGAGCACATGCATCCTAGCCTCACAGTCCCCTCCCTCTCCCACTCTGCACCCTGTAAGCAGCAGTGACACAACTGACCAGAGATCAGGTGACTTCCAGCACCCATTGCATTGCTGGAGGGTTATTTTCCGGACTCTGCCAAGGGTTGAGGGACTCTGCTGAATGGCGCAGGTTGTGGTACAGGGGGATTGAGGAGGGGATAGCTGACGATTGTGTAGAGCCACCATCCATGAGCACTTTAAAGTGTGACAAAACATTGGTGAGTTGACTTGGGGTATACATTGTTATTATGGTAATCCCGTATAAAATAGGCAGCTCCCCACTTGATTCCTACCCAGCTTAGAATATATGACAGTGACTTTGCAATTCATGTGCAAAGCAGAAATATATATAAACAACTAAGGTAAGATTGCCAACTTCAATTAAAAATTATACGAAATGAAACATATATTTTATTTTAATGAAATATTTCCAGTCTCTGATGTCACCAGATTATATTGGCCCACACCACAGGGAGAAAAGTCATTTAGTAATCAGCTGAGTGCCCTGAATGAGCTGATAATGGGGTTATTAACTATTTTACACAAATATCTTAAAAAGAGCAAAGCTATATGTGAGTGTTTCGGAAGTGCTCTCTCTGCATGGACATAGATGATTTTGGGATGGATTTTGCTTTAAATGACCCTCAAATACTGTTGAAGGCAGCTCATTCATTTGTGCACTTGAGAAAACTCTTCTATATTTTAGAATAGTTGGATCCTGTAGATATATATGCCAGTGTATCAGGATATATAATTGGAAAACAGTTAAACCAGGAATATAAGTTTCTCATTCAGAAAGGCTCTTCTGTTGTTTGATATCAAATAGGTGTTGATTTCCTGACACCTAACCGGGTGAACATGTAGCTCAAATGGTTCTGCTTTGTTTTCCCCCTCTCCAGGATAGTTCGCACAAAACTAAAACAAACTCCATCCATGGAAATTGGATTATTGAAAACATCTGAGCGAGACCAGGAATCGGAAGATGAGATCTAATTCAGCACAAATGTTTTCTTACGGTTTCGCACCTATTCTTTCCACTTCTGAATTGTAATGGCGTTGTTTATCACATCATTAAGACTCTGCATTAATTTATGAAACTTCCATTAGTGCATCGTTTATCCTTTGCTTGAAGTAGAAAGAGAATGTTTTGCAGAGGCTTTGCGCAACCATCCCAAGCTAGAAGAGGGAGATGGAGTGCTCCGTCTCCCTCTTCTGCCTTCAGGGACAGCTTGGCCCGCTATCCCACGAGCTTGTGGGGCTGGCGGGGGGAGAAGCAGGCTTGCTTCTCCCACCCCCAGCCTCCAGTTCAGGTCGGGGAATAGCGGGATGGCGGCGCTCTGCCATCCCCCTATCCCCCGAGCTTGTGGGGATGGCGGGGGGGAGAAGCAGGCTTGCTTCTGCCCCCGCCAGCCTCCAGTTCAGGTCGGGGAATAGCGGGGTGGCGGCGCTGCGCCTCCCCGCTGTCCCCAGCTTTTGGGTGCAGGCTGCTGCCCGCAAGCCTTGCGAGCCCGCGGGACATCCCGCCGGGCTTGGAAGACTTGGGATAGCTTCCTGAAGCCTGGAGAGCGAGAGGGGTCGGTGCGCACCGACCCCTCTCGCTCTCCAGGCTTCAGCGAAAGCCTGCATTCGCCCCATAGGACGCACACACATTTCCCCTTCATTTTTGGAGGGGAAAAAGTGCGTCTTATAGGGCGAAAAATACGGTATAAAGAATAATTTGTTGTCTGTCCAAAGTGTATCTTGCAAATTTATATTTTTCAAAGTTATTGCTTTGTTTATTATTATTTATTATCGAGTACGATCTAACTGCATTAAAGGAAATACAAATCTAGTGCAAAAAAAAAAAGGTTAGTGTTGTGACTTAGGACACAATGGCATTCTTAAAATGCTGGAAGATTGTAAGCACTATGTTAGACTTGTTACTTACCTTGTACCAGAGTCCATTTATCTAAATAAGGCATATATGCCTGCTGTATATCTTAGAGCCTTTGCTCTGAATTTATTCAGTGTGTAGTAGAGTTGGGTGAGAGGGTTCAAATCCCCACTTGACCATGAAACTTGACACACCTTGGAAAAGTCATTATGTCTCTGTGAGGCATGGGGAATATGAGGCCCTCCAGATGTTGTTGCACTCCATCTCCCATCAGCCACAGACAGCAAGGTCAGTGATCGTGTAGGATGGGAGTTGTAGTCCAGCAACTTCTTCAGAGCCACAGGTTCACTATCCCTATACTCAAAGCAAACAGTGATTACTGTTTGGGAGAGGGATATGGCCGTGCTACCTCCCTCACTTGCAGATACCTCTTCCTGGAAGTAATACTCATTCCTTTTGAGTTTGCTTACTGGGAAAGCACCATTTAGAAGTATCCTTATTTGTGCCACGTTACTCAGTATGAAGCTATACTCAGGAAATACCGTATGACATAGCGTGCCTTTTAGCTTTCTTGTCAGTAAGTATATTATCGGCTGGGAATAGAGTATGTGGGTCATAAAATGGCAAGTGTGTCTAGCAGATTTAATAGGATGTGTTGTGTATTGAGTCAAAGGATTTTATATCTGTATTATTATTGTCTGTATTTGCATTAGGGTAAAGTAACTGCCTTTTGGTTCCAGAGGGTACAGCTACTATTGGTTCATTTAAGCTGCTGTATTTGGATCCTCTGTCTTATTGGTTCCCTCCAAAAGGCAGGACTGCCTGATATTGTTCCCTCCAAAATGTATCCTTTCTTGCTAGTTCCCTGTCCCTATAAATGTATCTTTCCTCTCCCCAGTCTTTAGTCTTGTTGCTTTAATAAAGAAGTGTTACTAGAGAACTGTCTCCAGCATGTTATATCAAGAGAGCTGAAATTACAAACCCCACGTCACAACAGGATGTACATATGTTCTGTTTAGGAAATCCAACTTTAAATGACTCTTCTACCAATGGACAAGAGCATTTTAATTTCTACTTCATATGCACTTTCTAAACACCAAAAGTTATTGTTACAGCAATCTTTTGGTAGAGAGGAAGAAGAATTCTGTTTATCAAGTAATCAATGAAGGATCCTTCAGGCTAGTGCAGCTACTTAAAATTATGAATAATAATTCGGTTTTAAATGTTGAAATAAATTGTTCCAGTTTACTTTGAAACAAGCAACATTTGTAGTCTTGATTTTTTTTTTTACAGGAGTTCCGTTGTTAGTCCACTTGCACTAAGGTTCTGGACATATATCTGTCCTTCAGCCAACAGAGCCTCTGGTTTCAATGGGTATTTATTACCAAATATATGTGCATAGGATTTCAGCATTAGATGCAGTGAAGTACAGTGTTACCTCGGGTTACATACGCTGCAGGTTACATACGCTTCAGGTTATAGACTCTGCTAACCCAGAAATAGTGCTTCAGGTTAAGAACAGAAATCGTGCTCCGGCGGCGCGGCAGCAGCAGCAGGCCCTATTAGCTAAAGTGGTGCTTCAGGTTAAGAACAGTTTCAGGTTAAGTACGGACCTCCGGAACGAATTAAGTACTTAACCCGAGGTACCACTGTAAACTGCAAATTATGATTTTTATTTGAGGTGTGCGGTTGCAATTATGAGAATGGCTTTAGTCTTCCGCTTTTCATATGTATATCCCTGTTACTCATCCACAGCATTGAACAATGAGAAAATGCTACCATGCTGTGTGTTTTGGCCCTTCAAAAACTATTTCTCCATCTTCCACAACCTTTTTCCATGTGAGGATATGTGCAGCAGGTCTGTCTGTACCTATGCTCATGTGACTTACACAGGAAGATTGCAAGAGCAAACATTATCTGCCCTTAGTTATCATGTTTCAAAACGAGCACAATGGAGCCTTGCTTTTTGGGTGTGTGGGAGAAGACTTCTATCTTAATTTGGTGGGTTTCTATTTTTTTTTAATATTGTTATTATTGTTATCATCATCACAGAGTATTAAGGGACCCTGATTGTCTTCCAGTCCAACCCTGCAATGCAGGAATCTCAACCAATAAAAACCTCCAAGCAACTTACATTAAAAAAAACCCATACATAATTATTAATTAATTAATAAACTTTATTTGCGTAGCTGACAGGCCATAGCATCAAGGGACAAACACCGACAAAAATACATTACAAATATAAATAGCATAAAATCTTATGACCTATTAAAACCCTAGGTAGAAGCTGGATTAAACATGCATACATTATGCCTTTAAAAAAAAATCACAGCATTAACATTCTCATTCAAAGACCACAATTCATATAGACAGTGCTTTTTTCTAAAAAAAAACTAAAAAATGTTTAGGGGTACTCTCATTTTGACTCAAGAAAAATCACCATTTTATTGTTCAAATGGGGAAAAATAAATACAGTAAAGGGACAAAAGTACAAAGAACATGCATTACATGAGGAAAGGAAATGAAGCCGCCATCGGAGGTGGTAACAACGAAACTGACCAATCACAGTGCTAGATTCCAACTCCTACTTCACACATTAAACGCTCGCTTCCGTCTGAGACTCGGGAAACACTGTGACAGAAAATGAGCGCTAGAGATGAAACTAAAATCCCCCCCTTTAGTTTCTTCTCCCGTTAGATTCACAAAATGTTTAGGGGTATGCGTACCCCTATGTCCCCCCAGAAAAAAGCACTGCATATAGATATGCACGTGTACAAACACCTGCTCCTCAATAACAGCCACTCACCAAAAACATCCATACCACATATGAGAAATCACCCACCTAAAAATAAAAATCTGATAAGCTTCCAAAACAGCAGTGACTGGATGTATAATGATTTCCTTTTATGTATTAGATTTTCTGGGGTAAGAGGAAATCCAAATTAAATATTAAAGCACCATAGTTAAAGGCCCACTTCTTCAGATACACTTTTCAGAGTTTTAATGATGTGAACATTCATGTTATTAGTATTTTTAGTGCAAGCTGATAACAAACCACATCATGCTAGGAGAAAACCAGTGGTTGCGTCTTCATCCAAAGTTTGATCAGTCCGCGCTGGTCATGGGACCAAGACGGGTCTGGTTGCCCTAACAGATGATCTTCGTAGACAGCTGGATCGAGGCGGGTCGGGGCTGCTGATTCTTCTAGATCTGTCAGCAGCTTTGGACATGGTTGATCACGAACTCCTGGACCACCGCCTTGCCAACGTGGGGATCCAAGGCACAGTCCTTCAATGGCTGCGCTCGTTTCTCTCTGGCCAGGGACAGAGGGTGGTGCTTGGGGGGGAATTGTCATCGCGCCACTCCTTGGTGTGTGGAGTACCTCAGGGTGCGATACTCTCTCCGATGCTTTTCAACATCTTTATCCGCCCCCTCGCCCAGCTTGTCCGGAGTTTTGGGCTGGGTTGCCATCAGTATGCCGATGACACCCAACTCTATCTGTTGATGGATGGCCATCCTGACTCGGCCCCAGACACACTGACCAGATGTTTGAAAGCTGTGGCTGGATGGTTACGTAGGAGCCGGTTGAAGCTAAATCCTTCGAAGACAGAGGTCCTGTGGCTGGGACGGGACGATATGGGATGGGGGGGCAACTCCCATCTCTTGGGGCGCAAATAGTGCCAGCACCGTCCGTTAAGAGTTTGGGTGTAATCTTCGACACCTCTCTTTCCATGGAGGTGCAGATTGCAGCTATAACAAAGGTGGCATTTTTCCATCTCCGCCAAGCTAAGCAGTTGGCTCCTTACCTCTCTCGCCCTGACCTAGTCACTGTGATCCACGCGACGGTCACCTCCATACTGGATTATTGTAACTCGCTCTACATGGGGCTGCCCTTGAGACTGACCCAGAAACTCCAGCGGGTGCAGAATGCTGCAGCGAGACTCCTTACGGGGTCTTCGCTGCGAGATCACATTCACCCGGTGCTATACCAGCTGCACTGGCTCCCAGTGGCGTACAGGATCAGGTTTAAGGTGCTGGTTTTAACCTTTAAAGCCCTATATGGCCTAGGACCCTCGTACCTATGGGACCGCCTCTCCTGGTATGCCCCACAGAGAAACTTACGGTCTTCAAATAAAAACATATTGAAGGTCCCAGGCCACAGAGAAGTTAGGCTGGCCTCAACTAGAGCCAGGGCTTTTTCGGCTGTGGCTCCGATCTGGTGGAACACTCTGTCACAGGAGACTAGGGCCCTGCGGGACTTGACATCTTTCCGCAGGGCCTGCAAGACAGAGCTGTTCCACCAGGCCTTTGGCCAGGGCACAGCCTGACTCCCTCCCTCAGCAATCTTCGTGGAGCTCTGGCCCAATGGTTGCCAGTGGCTTGATTTGAATTAATTTTATAATGGTTTTAGAGTGTTGTTGTGCTGTACTTTTGTACTGTTTTATTGTTGTTAGCCGCCCTGAGCCCGGCTTCGGCTGGGCAGGGCGGGATATAAATAAATTTTATTATTATTATTATTATTATTATTATTATTATTATTATTATTATTATTTCTATACTGCTTTATATTTAAAGAAAAAAACGGTTTACATAAAATAAAACAATCCAGAATATAACAAAGTCAAGCTTCAAGAAAATTATTTCAGATCCTTCTCTGTGATATATGGCTTTCCCCATATTTTTTTACCTTCTTAATTTACATAGCTGCCCCATAGCAGAAGTACTCTAGGAAGCCAGTTACAGACAGGTAGCCGTGTTGGTCTGCCATAGTCAAAACAAAAAAATTCCTTCCAGTAGCACCTTAAAGACCAACTAAGTTAGTTCTTGGTATGAGCTTTCGTGTGCAAGCACACTTCTTCAGCTCATACCAAGAACTAACTTAGTTGGTCTTTAAGGTGCTACTGGAAGGAATTTTTTTGTTTTCTCTAGGAAGCCAGTATGGTGTAGTGGTTATAGAGTGTCAGACTAGGACCTGGGAGATCAGGGTTCAAATCCCCACTCAGTCATGAAGCTCCCTGGGTGACCTTGGGCCAGCCACAGCCTCTTAAGCTACCTCATAGGGTTGTTGTACCCGACCAGAAAAGCCATTTTAGGCCGCATCTGCGCTATACTGTCCATTTAAAACAGCATCTTGCCGCCTTTAACAGTTATAGTTCCCTCAAAGAATCCTGGGCACTATGGTTTGTAAAGGGTGCTGAAAGTTGTTAGGAGACCCTTATTCCCTCACAGAGCTACAGTTATCAAAGTTCCCTCAGAAGAGGGATTGATCATTAAACCACTCTGTAAATTATAGCTCCACACCATTAACCAACTGCAGCTCCCAGGTTTTGTTTTTTTTTTGGAGGGGGGCAGGAGAGCCAAAACTATTGAAAATGCTTGCTACTGCTCTGACTATATACTGAGGATATGGGCTTAGTCCATTGTCTGATGACATCACTGCTGAGTTAATAATTCTGCTGATGCAGGCCTCCTGTGATCTTCATCACAAATGTGACAATAACTTGGCTGTTTCAACAACTCTTAACAATGAGGATGGCTTACAGAGAAAAGAGACTTCAGGCAAAACCTGTTTTAATAATAAGGTAATCTCATCTATTTAGATACATTCTGCATGTGAATGTGGCTAAGACAATGCACAGGTAGATACCAATGTAAATAATTCTTACCATGTGCCATAATCATCCCATTGAAAACAGAATATACACTAAAACTGTTTAATCAGCTGAAAACCTCAAGGTAAAAAACAAGTAACATGATTCAGTCGTCATTTGAAAATAAACTCTGAGAATTTTTCTCATTGCAAAAGACCAGAGAAAGTTTCTCAGTTCTATTTCTGGGTTCATCAGGCTGCTTGACATACATAGGCTACTTCATGAATAAGTTTTGGATATTTTTCAGGAAACAACCTGTCTTCTGAATTATTATTGTGGCTTACAATTTAATAGAGTGGAGCTCAATTTATTTCCCATTGAAATATGGAGATTACAAAGTTGAACATAGTGTGGCAAAATGTTTCCTACACTGCTTGATACCCAGTAGGTTGTTAGGTCTAAAAATGTCCAGCAGTGTAAGTAATTCTTTGACATATATTATTAGTCACTCAAGAAATTCTTCAAAATTAGGTCTTGCCTTCTGGAAATGTACTAAAAACCAACCAACCATCTTTTGGTTATCTTAAAGGATATATAAAATATTTAGGGACCAGGCAAAATCTTTTCTCTTCTCCCAAGGATCACAAGGCAGTTAACAATATAAAAACACAAATATATATAATAGTAACAAATAGTAACAAATGAAACAATACACCCCTCCCCCAGTTTAAAAGGCCATAGATTGTTTAATTAGGCAAAGACCTGGGAGAAGAAATGTTAAAATGGAGCATATTCCTTGCTGTCATTTGCCAAGTAATGTTTAGTACACACAAGTTATGCTGCTTTGAGTTCTGATGTTTCATTAATGACTAATTATGAATTCATTAACATCATGTCATGACACCATGAGCCAGACAATTAAAATGATAAAGTGGTTGTTTTTCTCTTTGAACATGAATTTTGCAAACTTTTCTTTAAAAGAAATGGATAGACCGTACATTGGAGATTTCATGCTTTCCAAAGTAATTAGGGACATCATTGGCTTAGGTACAGATGAGATGAATACAGACTTTACTATGTGTTTGCCACACATCTACTATGCATTGGTCACACATATGCACCTGATGTGTGATAAAGTCTTCCTTACCACTCCCAACCAAACCACCTAGTGAGAAAGCTCATTCCAGGATAGTTTGCTCATAGACTTTGTGTGGACTTTGGATCCGAGTCAAAAAGTGGATCATAAATCCACTATTTATTTGATTTAATCCTTAGTATAGATGTAATGTTCATTGCTGCATTGACCAAATGCTTTTGAAAGATCATGTTGAAATAAATTAAGAACCATTGATAACACCTTCAAGTTAGACTCTCTTCCTTCAAAACTGGTCATACTCCATACATAAATGTGTCCTGGTAGAGCAGACAAAATCCCACTCTTTAATCACCTTGATTTTGTGAAGTAAAGGGTGGTATATACAAAAATCAATTATGTCACCAAAAGAGAGGTCCATTGTGATCTGGTTCCGAAGCAGCCCATTTGCCATTTCAGCACTTGGGAAACTCCATTAAAACATTCAGGTTTTAATGACTTTCTGAGTGACTCAAAAATCCCACAGCAATCGAAATAAATGTCACTGTGTGCTGGAGCCATATTCTGTAGGTCACAAGCAGAGACTGTCTATAGCAGAGGCCATGTTCTGTCACAGAAAGTTGCTTATCTGCGGTTATGTAAGAAATCTGCTGCAGAAGATCCAGACCTGCAGCTTTAAAGATGAGCTTTTGTACTGTTTTATTGTTGTTAGCTGCCCTGAGCCCGGCTGCCCTGAGCCCAGAGGGCGGGATATAAATAAGATTTATTATTATTATTATTATTATTATTATTATTATTATTATTATTATAATATTTGTGGCCAACTTATTGTGGAGCAGACCACTTTAACTGCCATAGCCTTTGAAATATACTTGGAGTCGTGTAGTGATTTCATGCTCTTTATTGCAGCTCGTGAAACAGTGAATGAATTTTCCCCAAACCTCTGGCTTTATATACATTATTTACACAATGAGTGCCATCTGACTGGCTGATTCTGCTTCCCTCCTGGAGCCTGATTGGGCTGCTCCCGCAGGCCAATCAGTTATTACATTCTGGGATCATACCTGCCTAATAGGCTGATTGACTTCCTCCTGGGGCCTGATTGGACTGCTCCTGCAGTTTGTTGTATTCTAAGATCCTACCTGCCTATTGTTCTAGGATCCAAGCTTAGTACATAACACCCTTCTTCAAAGAATCATGGGAATGGTGGTTCATTGAAATACTCCCATTCCTTCTGGGGAAAGTTTTCTAAAAGAACTGCAAGAAGATCAAGATACAAAATGCCATTGTCATATGAAGGCAAGCAAAAAATCCTCAAATGGTAATTCTTCCCAGGGGACAAGTGGACCAAACAGTAGATCAAACTCCATACAGGAATTTTCAGAATCCTTTGAGAAGCAACTGCATTTCAAAAACAAGCGCTCAGTTTCTTTGGTAAGTGCAACCATTTGTATATGCTAGTCTAATTGAACCATGTGTTTAATTTTACGTAATTTATACTTTTCAAGTGGTGAAGTGGAACGGATCTAAAAAGTGCTTAGCCCAACCACCACCACTTCCACTTTCATATCAATATGGAATAATTAGTTGGTCTGGGTCAGCCATGATGTCAGCTAGATTTGAATGGCTTCTCCAGCTATCTTGAGCTATTTTACTCGGCTGTCTGACAATGTAGTTGTGTTTCTTTAAAGGTCCCTATATTATATTTAAACTTATAGTAAATCAATATGAAAAATACCCGTATTTTTCGCTCTATAACACGCACCCGACCATAACACGCACGTAGTTTTTAGAGGAGGAAAATCCGTAGGCATGCCACCCGTAGGCATTCCCTCCATAACACGCACAGACATTTCCCCTTACTTTTTAGGAGGAAAAAAGTGAGTATGGTATTTAATAATTGGAACATTAACTCAGTTACCATATACATGCCATAGACAGATTATTAAATTAATTTTCAGTGCTCTTTTTCTTTCAGGAACCTGAAGGGATGAAAGAGAGGAGAGAAAGAGAAAAACTGCATATTCCCAAGAGCAGGTCTCGTAAGAAAGCAGGAGAAAAGAAGGAGCCAAAGAGAGAGCAAGGTGAAGGAGAACACAACACGGAATTTGCAGCAGGGAAACATAGTTAATAATTTCCTGATACCCAGGAATAAAGAGGAAATGTGTTTGCATCCATTAGGATAGACTGACTTTTTAAAGAAATGACAGTATAAAATAGATTCTGACACTTAGTTTTTATTCCCTAAAATTGCAAGTGTTATATAAGTAGAACAAAGCATAAATGTTAAAATTTAAATACTTTGTATTCCTTTGAAGCTGTTTGTATAGACTTGTTTAAAAAAACTACATTCAATCAGAAACATTTATCTAACAAAAGTGAGCAATAAATTGTCAGACAACCATTCAATGTGTTAATTTACAAACACAAATATAAATATGAAAGGCTTGATGGTTGTGCTAAGCCATATGAAGATGGCTTTTGTTAAAGTTGGAAGATGAGCAAAGATTCAGCAGTAGGCTCATGAAAGAGGAAGAATCATCCATACCTACTGACTACTGACTTGTGCTGCATGATTTTAAGTTTCATAGATAACAATACAGTGGTACCTCAGAAGTTGAATGGAATCTGTTCTGGAAGTCCCTTCGACTTCCAAAACGTTTGGAAACCAAGGCACAGCTTCCGATTGGCTGCAAGAAGCTCCTGCAGCCAATTGGAAGACACGTCGGGTTCCAAAGAACGTTCACAAACCGGAACGCTCACTTCTGGGTTTGCGGCATTCGGGAGCAAAAAGAAGGCGTTCAGAATCCAAGGTACGACTGTATTGTAAACACCTGTATATAGTTATGTACTGTATGAAAACAAATTGAGAGTTATTCTGGATATTCAATGTCAAACCTTGTTCTTTTCTGTTTGTATAAAAGTAACACACATGTTTTAAATATTCACCCAAAACAAATGTATAAATAAAATTTGGATTAAGGGGATGGAGCAGCTCCTTTATAAGGAAGGTTTGCAGCAGCTGAGACTTTTTAGTTTAGAGAAAAGGCAAGTGAGACGTGACATGATAGAAATTTATAAAACGATGCATGGCATGGAGAAAGTGAAGAAAGAATTTTTTTTTTTTGTTCCCTCTCTCAGAACATTAGAACCTCTAGACATCTACTGAAGCTCAATATCTCCCAGATGCATAGTTCTGTGTGGGGTCTGCTGTGCACCCAGGTGCCCTCATACTATGCAGAGAAGAGAGCTACTTTTCTGAAGATAAAATCATAGAATCATGGAATCTAAGAGTTGGAAGAGAGTGCCCAGGGTCATCTAGTCCAACTCCCTGCAATGCAGGAATCTCAGCTAAAGCATCCATGACAGATGACCATCCAACCTCTGCTTAAAAACCTCCAAGGAAGGAGAGTCCACAACCTCCCAAGGGAGACTGTTCCACTGCCAAACAGCTCTTACTGTCAGAAAGTTTCCCCGCATGTTTAGTCAGAATCTCCTTTCTTGTAACTCGAAGCCATTGGTACAAGTCCTCCTCTCCAGAACAGCAGAAAACAAGCATGTTCTTTCTTCCGTGTGACAGCCCTTAAGTCTGGGAACTGTGTACGCACATCTGAGCAGCTCTGCTCAATAACAAAGACTAGTTCTGAGCAACATAAATTACTGGAGGAGAGATAGTATGTCAACGTCCTCTTTGTAAAGTACTGTATACACTCTAAACAAAAGTTTTAAGAGGACCAATACAGCATCTGTGTCTGGCTATTTGTCATACAGCAACAATAAATCTCTTTCAAAGACAGCATATTTTTTATGTTGTTAGTACATCTCCAGAAATAATTTGTGCCATTTAACAGAAAACAATCCCCCCCCACACCTACCTGGGATTCAATTTTGTGTATCTGCTGCTTAGTAGGTTTCTCCATTGTTCCTAAGAAGGGAGTGCATTGGTGTTTTGACTTGCCAATCACACAGATGTTCAGTAGGAGTCAGATTTTCCTCCACCACCATTTGCAGAAAATCTTCATTGCTCTTTATTCATTGTTCATGATGTCCTTCCGTTTAAGGGCTAAGCAAAACAGGGAGGTTGGGGAGAAAACTGAAAAAGTAGTTATTTTCAGAATGGCTTCCTTCCAAAAATACAAACATAAACAACCACAGCCACTAAGAATATATTTCTGA
This sequence comes from Podarcis liolepis, assembly GCF_965112155.1. Taxonomy (NCBI): domain Eukaryota; kingdom Metazoa; phylum Chordata; class Lepidosauria; order Squamata; family Lacertidae; genus Podarcis; species Podarcis liolepis. Next base: position 72,913,557 of record NC_139558.1, on the reverse strand, counting down.
AAAAGATAGATATGTAATGTTTGGTAGATGATCAAGTGTTGCTTATGGTAAGCCATTTTACAAAAGCAGGAGACAAGATGCAAAATCTTTATATAATTGTCAGGGGCTGCCTCAGGTCTCAGCTCACAAAAGACCAACGCCAAGCTCTTCTTATATACAAGGATGTTTATTGCAGTTCATTATTGATTCCACAACCGAGGCGCGCAGCCCCGCGTCTCCAACGTCAGACATTTGAAGTCCCCTCTGACTCGCTCCCCCCTCTACACCAACTTAAGAGGCTTGTGCTAGACCACCTCTTCCTGTCTTTCCTTTTCCGCAGGGTCTTTCTGCCCCCCTGGGTTCCTCCCCTCCTGCTCTCTCCTGAAGCGGATTCCTCAGATGCCTGTTCCCCCCTCCTTCGTGCTTTGGGGCCAGGCTCCTCCTCCGGGCTCTCTCCACTTCCGCGCGCCTCCACATTTGAACTTGGCGCCCCTGACCTTCCTTTTGACACTTACACTACTCCCTGTACTACTCTCCGCCTCTTCCGGCAGGACGTTCTCCCCCGAACTCCTTCCCCTGTCTCTTTCCTGCTCCGCTCCGTGTGTCACACTGGGAACCCCCCTCTCTTCCCTTCGTTCCTGCTGGGAAGCCGGCCCCGATCTCCCACTCCCGCTCGGGGTTTCCCTGCCGCTTCTGACTAGGGGCGCCCCCTCCTGAGAATCCTCCGATTCACTTGAGAGACTCATGGAAGATCTCAAGTCATTGTCATCCTCTTCCTCACTGTCCTGGGATTCTTCCTCGTCGCTCTCCGTCTCCTAGAATAGAATCATAGAGTTGGAAGAGACCACAACGGCCATCAAGTCCAACCCCCTGCCAAGCAGGAAACACCATCAGAGCACTCCTGACATATGGTTGTCAAGCCTCTGCTTAAAGACCTCCAAAGTAGGAGACTCCACCACACTCCTTGGCAGCAAATTCCACTGTCGAACAGCTCTCACTGTCAGGAAGTTCTTCCTAATGTTTAGGTGGAATCTTCTTTCTTGTAGTTTGGATCCATTGCTCCGTGTCCGCTTCTCTGGAGCAGCAGAAAACAACCTTTCTCCCTCCTCTATGTGACATCCTTTTATATATTTGAACATGGCTATCATATCACCCCTTAACCTCCTCTTCTCCAGGCTAAACATGCCCAGCTCCCTTAGCCGTTCCTCATAAGGCATCGTTTCCAGGCCTTTGACCATTTTGGTTGCCCTCCTCTGGACACGTTCCAGTTTGTCGGTGTCCTTCTTGAATTGTGGTGCCCAGAACTGGACACAGTACTCCAGGTGAGGTCTGACCAGAGCAGAATACAGTGGCACTATTACTTCCCTTGATCTAGATGCTATACTCCTATTGATGCAGCCCAGAATTGCATTGGCTTTTTTAGCTGCTGCGTCACACTGTTGGCTCATGTCAAGTTTGTGGTCAACCAAGACTCCTAGATCCTTTTCACATGTACTGCTCTCAAGCCAGGTGTCACCCATCTTGTATTTGTGCCTCTCATTTTTTTTGCCCAAGTGCAATACTTTACATTTCTCCCTGTTAAAATTCATCTTGTTTGTTTTTGCCCAGTTCTCTAATTTGTCAAGGTCGTTTTGAAGTGTGATCCTGTCCTCTGGGGTGTTAGCCACCCCTCCCAGTTTGGTGTCATCTGCAAATTTGATCAGGATGCCCTTGAGTCCATCATCCAAGTCGTTGATAAAGATGTTGAATAAGACCGGGCCCAAGACAGAACCCTGTGGCACCCCACTAGTCACTCTTCTCCAGGATGAAGAGGAACCATTGATGAGAACCCTTTGGGTTCGGTCAGTCAGCCAGTTACAAATCCACTGAGTGGTAGCATAGTCAAGACCGCATTTTACCAGCTTCTTTACAAGAATATCATGGGGCACCTTGTCAAATGCCTTGCTGAAATCAAGGTAGGCTACATCCACTGCATTCCCTTCATCTACCAGGCTTGTAATTCTGTCAAAAAATGAGATCAGGTTAGTCTGACATGACTTATTTTTCAGAAATCCATGCTGACTATTGGTGATCACAGCATTCCTTTCTAGGTGCTCACAGACTGTTTGCTTAATGATCTGCTCCAGAATCTTCCCTGCTATTGATGTCAGACTGACTGGGCGGTAATTATTTGGGTCCTCTCTTTTCCCCTTTTTGAAAATAGGGACAACATTTGCCCTCCTCCAGTCTGCCGGGACTTCGCCTGTTCTCCAGGAATTCTCAAAGATGACTGCCAGTGGTTCTGAGATCACATCTGCCAGTTCTTTTAATACTCTTGGATGCAGTTCATCTGGCCCTGGAGACTTGAATACATCTAAACTAGCCAAATATTCTTGTACTATCTCCTTAGTTATTCTGGGCTGTGTTTCCTTTGCTGAATCATTTGCTCCAAATTCTTCAGGTCGGGCATTGTTTTCTTTATCGGAGAAGACTGAGGCAAAGAAGGCATTGAGGAGTTCAGCCCTTTCTGTGTCCCCTGTTTGCATTTCTCCATCTTCTCCTCTGAGTGACCCCACTGTTTCTTTGTTCTTCCTTTTGCTACGAACATACCCATAAAAGCCTTTTTTGTTGCTTTTAACCTCTCTAGCCAGCCTGAGTTCATTCTGTGCTTTAGCTTTTCTGACTTTGTGTCTACACGTGCTGGCTATTTGTTTGAATTCCCCCCTTTTCCATTTTTTGTACACATCCTTTTTTAATCTTAATTCAGTTAAAAGTTCTTTAGATAGCCACCCTGGCTTCTTTAGGCACCTTCCATGTTTCCGTCTCATTGGTATTGCCTGACGTTGTGCTTTTACTATCTCCCTCTTAACAAACTCCCAGCCATCATGAACTCCCTTTCCTTTTAGTATTGCTGTCCATGGGATCTCACCCAGCACTTCCCTAAGTTTTATGAAGTCGGCTTTCTTAAAGTCAAGAAATTGAGTCCTAGTATGCTTGGCTGCTCCTTTCCGCTGTATAGTAAACTTCAGAAGAGCATGATCACTCGCGCCTAATGATCCTTCCACTTCTACCCCACTAACCAGGTCATCAACATTGGTTAGGACCAGATCTAAAATGGCTGTTCCTCTTGTTGCTTCTCCCACTTTCTGGACAATGAAGTTGTCTGCAAGGCCAGTGAGGAATTTGTTTGATCTTATGCTCTTGGCTGAGTTTGACTTCCAACAAATATCCGGGTAATTGAAGTCCCCCATTACTACTATCTCCCTTCCTTTTGCATGCTTGGCCATCTGTTCCAGGAAGGCATCATCTATGTCCTCCGTTTGGCTTGGGGATCTATAGTAAACTCCCACAATGAGGTCTCTGTTATTCTTCTCTCCCTTAATTTTGACCCAAATGCTCTCACTTTGGCTTTGTGGTTCTAAATCTTGGATCTCTTCACAGGTATACACATCCCTGACATATAACGCCACTCCTCCTCCTTTCTTGTCTGGTCTGTTTCTCTGAAATAAATTGTATCCCTCCATTATTACATTCCAATCGTGGGACTTATCCCACCAGGTTTCAGTGATGCCTATTATGTCATATTTAGTTTGCTGTACCAAGAGCTCAAGCTCATCTTGTTTATTTCCCATGCTTTGCGCATTAGTGTACAGACATTGAAGTCCATTAATCATTCCCCCGTGTCTCTTATTTAAGGATTTTTTCCTCCCACCACTAGGTCTGCGTGCTGTTTGCTCCATTTGGTCTATGACATTTGGATGATCATCTTCATTAATTGATAGACTCCTACCTTCAGGAGCACTGTCTCCCTCCCCCACATTAGTCAGTTTAAAGCCCTCCTGATGAGGTTTCTGAGATTTTTGGCAAAAGCATTTCTCCCAACCGTTGTGAGGTGCAGCCCATCACTTGAATCTCTGTGACCTCGTTGACTGGTTCGTCCTTAGGTGACCTCCCCCTCTTGGGCGACTCCCTGCTTGGTTCTGGTGCCGTCCCTGCCTCCTGAAATCTGTGTGGGGCCTTGTAGGGGGTGAGCACCGACCTATGAAAGACCGGGTGCATTCTGGAACCCTCGGGGAGGGCCAATCGAAACGCTACGGGATTGATCCTCGCCTCAACTTGGTACGGCCCTAGTTGCCTGTGTCCTAGCTTCTTTTTAGCTAACGACTTGGCCGGCACCGCTTGGGCCGCTAACCATACCCAGTCTCCCACCTGGATGTCTTCCCCCTCCCTCCTGTGTTTGTCCGCCTGCACCTTATAGGCTTGTTTAGCTAGCTCTAAATGCCTCCGTAGCTCGTCGTGCACCTCTTGCAATTCTGCTGCGAAATGATCGGCTTCCTGTGGCGCCCCCTCCCCCGTCGTTACGAGCCCCGGGAAGGTTCTGGGATGCCTTCCATTGTTAGCGAAGAACGGCGTCACCCCCGTCGACGCGTGCTTCGTGTTGTTGTAGGCAAACTCAGCCATCGGCAGGTAATCCACCCAAGCCGCGGGTCGCTGATTGGCGTAACATCTCAGGTACTGCTGCATGATCGCGTTGACCCTCTCTGCTTGGCCGTTGGTCTGCGGATGTCTCGCCGACGACAGGTTGATTTTGACGTGCAGAATCCCTAGGAGCTTCTGCCAGAAGCTGGACACAAACTGGTGCCCCCTGTCGGACAGAATGGACCGTGGCAACCCATGCACCTTGAACACGTGGTCGATGAACAGTTTGGCTGTCTGCTCCGCTGTCGCCACCTTCGCGCAAGGAATGAAATGCGCCATCTTGGTGAACAGGTCTACAACCACAAGCACCGCCGTCTTGCCTCGCGAACTGGGCAGATCAGTGACAAAGTCCAGCGCCACCCTCTCCCACGGTTGCAGTGGCGTTTCCAGCGGTTCCAGCAGTCCCGCTGGCTTCTGGTGCACTGGCTTGGACCTTTGGCACGTGTCACACCTGGCGACGTACTCCGCGACCTCCCCTCGCATCTGGGGCCACCAAAAGTCTCTGGCCACTAATTCCGTCGTCTTTTCCTTGCCGAAGTGGCCAGCGCTGGGTGCGTCGTGCAACTGCTGCAGAACCTTCGCGCGGAGATCGTCTCCCGGAACGTAGAGAGCACCTTTACGGGTCAGCAGGCCGTCGCGTATCTGGAACTCGTCGTCCTTCGCTGTGCCCCTCCGCACCTCTTCCATCTTGGACTGTGCGAACGGATCCGCCTGCAACGCGCGACGCTCCGCCTCCAGGTCCACGGCGGCTGAAGCACACGCCCACGCCTGTGGTGCAAAAATGTGCTTGGCTGCCACCGGTGTCGCTGCCTCGAGATACTGCGGTTTCCTGGAGAGCGCATCTGCTATGACATTGTTGTCGCCTGGGATGTACTCTATCCTGAAATCGAAATCTGCAAAGAACTCCGCCCAGCGTATGTGCCTCTGGCTCTGTAGCTTCGCTGTGCGCCAGTACTCTAGGTTCTTGTGGTCCGTGCTTGGCTCCGATGAGAAAGTGCCTCCACGCCTTGAAAGCTGCGTGGATGGCCAGCAACTCCCTGTCCCAAATGGTGTAGTTCTGCTCCGACTTGCTGAGCTTCCGGGAGTAGAAAGCACAGGGCCTCCAGTTTCCCTGCGGGTCTTCCTGTAAGAGGACGGCCCCCACCGCTCTGTCAGATGCGTCAGTCTCAACCCTCATGGGCCTGCCAGGATTCACGTGTAGCAGCTGTTCTTCGGACGCGAAGAGACTCTTAAGTCTCCTGAAGGACTGCTCCGCTTGGTCCGTCCAGGTGAACTTCTTCTTCTTGGAGCTGAGAGTGTCCGTGATAGCTGCCGTCTCCTTGGCGAAACCCCTGATGAACTTGCGGTAAAAGTTGGCGAAGCCGACGAACCTCTGGACCTCTTTCCGATTTCGCGGGCTCTTCCAGTCCAACACAGCGCGGACCTTGGCGCTGTCCATGGCTAGTCCCCTGTCGGACAGCCTATAGCCCAGAAAATCCACCTCCGTCACGTCGAATTGGCACTTCTCCAGCTTGGCGTAGAGCCTGTGCTCCCGTAGCCTCTGCAGGACCTCCTTCACGTCGCTCTCGTGAGCCTCCGGCGATTCAGAGGAGATCAGAATGTCGTCGAGGAAACATACGCACTTCTTGTAGAGGAGTCCCGCTAGCACGTGATGCATAAAAGCTTGGGAAAAGTGGGAGCCATTTTGGAGACCAAACGGCATAACTCTGTATTCGTAGGTGCCCAACGGCGTGAACATGGCCGTCTTCCACTCATCACCCTCTCGCACGCGTATGAGATTGTAAGCTCCGCGGAGATCCAACTTGGTGAATATCTTCCCTTTCCGCACCGTCGCGAGCAGGTCGTCAATCTTGGGCATGGGAAAGGCCGCGGGCTTTGTCTTCGAGTTTATGAATCTGAAGTCTACGATCAGCCTCTTTTGGGGCGTGTCCTTCTTCTTCACAAAAAACACAGGACTGCCCCCTACAGCCTTCGATTCTCGGATGAATCCCCGCTGCAGGTTGTGATCTATGAACTCCCTGAGCTCCTGCAGCTCCTGCTCGGACATGGAATACAGCTTCACAGGCGGCAGCGTTGTCCCTGGCAAGAGGTCAATAGCGCAATCGTAGGGCCGGTGAGGTGGCAACTGGTCAGCCTCCTTTTCGCAGAAAACCTCCAAAAACCCCTTGTACTTGAGGGGTACTGCTTGCGCCATGCTGAGACGTAGCTGCTGCCCCTCCTCTGGGCCCTCCTCCTCCTGACCGGTTTGGATGCAATGCTGCGCGCAATAGGACGAGCCGAAGGTGAGCTGCCGCTGGTACCATGCCATGGTCGGGCTGTGCCTATCCAGCCAACTCATGCCTAACACTATAGGCGTGTCTGACAGGCGGGTGACGTTGAAACTGATGACTTCTCGGTGATTGCCAATCTGCATCACCATGGGCGGCGTCTGTTGTACCACTTGCCCCCCCAGCAGCTTCCTGCCATCCACTGTGACGATGTTCAATGGCAGCGTGGCTGGCAGAAGCTCTATGCGATGCTGCTTGACGAACTGCACCCCCACGAAGTCTGCGTTGCTCCCACTGTCAATTGTGATGGGGACCTCCAGGGTGCGTCCATTAGGTAGCTGGAGGGTTGCAGTGAGCTGCGCTACAGGTTTGGGTGGCAGGGGGTCTGTAGGCTGCAAAAGCGCTGGGGACTGCTCTACTGACTCGCCTGGCTGTGCCCCAACATTGCTGATTCCAGCCAGGCATTCTCGTTTCCCTGAAACTGCTCTTCATGCTGTGCTGCTGCAGTTACTGTTGCCAAGGCTGCAGTGTGCTGCTGGAGCCTCTGGGGACACTCTTTCGCCATGTGCGTTGCACAGTCACAGATGTAACACTTCCTGTTCCCTCTAGGAGGCTTCTTCTTGACTGTTCCGGACGGTGGGGCTCCGGCCACTGACTGAGCCTTAGCACTCCCCAGTTCCATAGGCTCCTCCCCTGGCTGCAGCTGAGGAGAGAGACGCTGACGTCCTGGATCTCTGGGAAACAAAGGAGGCACTCTAGACGGTGCGTGAAGCTGGCTACCCCCCTCATTGCGCCAAGGGCGTTCTTCCTGGCGCACTCCAATGGCAAGCGCTCGCTGCACCACGTCTGCCAGGGTTTTAGGTCTGTCCCCCCTAGCCAGCTCGTCCTTCACAGGGCCAGATAGCCCCTCCCAAAATAAGTCTCTGACAGCCAGAGAATCCTTCTCCCATCGCAGCACATTCAGCAAGGCGAAAAAGCGAGCATGGTACTGACGTACTGAAGCCTTGCCTTGCCTTAAACCATGGATCCGCTGGCGTGCTACATCCACATCCACGCTAGACTGGAAGCAAGCGTCCATGCATTTGATAAATTCATCAGAGTCCCTTCGAGCAGGGCAATCCTCGCGCCACAGATTGCGCAGCCAAGCCCTCGCTTCCCCATGCAAGTGGGACACAATGAAACCCACTTTCTCTTCCTCATCTTTAAAGTCGTCGTGAAGCAAATGCAACGCATATTCTACGTCTGCTTTAAAACTGGGGTATTGCTGCAGGTTCCCATCGAAGTGGGCTACCAAGTTGCCCCCTCTTCTGCCCAGTGCTACTCCAGCAGCTTTGGTCCCCGGGAACCCCACTTGGCATGCATGATCCCACCTGGCTTGCAGATCTTGGCACCGCTTTTCCGCCTCTTCCCCCTTCTTCTGGGAGACCACTACCTCAGTGGTAAGCCGGGAGACTGCGTTGCGTAGCTCAGCTATCTGCTGCTCCATACTCATGGCTGCCAAACTTCGTGAGCTTTGCAAAAAAAAATTTTGCGTAGTTTTGGAGGGGACTTACTGTCAGGGGCTGCCTCAGGTCTCAGCTCACAAAAGACCAATGCCAAGCTCTTCTTATATACAAGGATGTTTATTGCAGTTCATTATTGATTCCACAACCGAGGCGCGCAGCCCCGCGTCTCCAACGTCAGACATTTGAAGTCCCCTCTGACTCGCTCCCCCCTCTACACCAACTTAAGAGGCTTGTGCTAGACCACCTCTTCCTGTCTTTCCTTTTCCGCAGGGTCTTTCTGCCCCCCTGGGTTCCTCCCCTCCTGCTCTCTCCTGAAGCGGATTCCTCAGATGCCTGTTCCCCCCTCCTTCGTGCTTTGGGGCCAGGCTCCTCCTCCGGGCTCTCTCCACTTCCGCGCGCCTCCACATTTGAACTTGGCGCGTGCTCGCTACCCCTGACCTTCCTTTTGACACTTACACTACTCCCTGTACTACTCTCCGCCTCTTCCGGCAGGACGTTCTCCCCCGAACTCCTTCCCCTGTCTCTTTCCTGCTCCGCTCCGTGTGTCACACTGGGAACCCCCCTCTCTTCCCTTCGTTCCTGCTGGGAAGCCGGCCCCGATCTCCCACTCCTGCTCGGGGTTTCCCTGCCGCTTCCCTGCTCCTGGCAGGTCCCCCCTGTGACCCCCCTTGTCCTGACTAGGGGCGCCCCCTCCTGAGAATCCTCCGATTCACTTGAGAGACTCATGGAAGATCTCAAGTCATTGTCATCCTCTTCCTCACTGTCCTGGGATTCTTCCTCGTCGCTCTCCGTCTCCTCCCTCACCTGTGCCTCTGTCTCTGAACCCCTGACAATAATGAATGTAATTTAATTAATGGTCCTTAATTTATTTCAACATGATCTTTCAAAAGCATTTGGTCAATGCAGCAATGAACATTACATCTATACTAAGGATTAAATCAAATAAATAGTGGATTTATGATCCACTTTTTGACTCGGATCCAAAGTCCACACAAAGTCTATGAGCAAACTATCCTGGAATGAGCTTTCTCACTAGGTGGTTTGGTTGGGAGTGGTAAGGAAGACTTTATCACACATCAGGTGCATATGTGTGACAAATGCATAGTAGATGTGTGGCAAACACATAGTAAAGTCTGTATTCATCTCATCTGTACCTAAGCCAATGATGTCCCTAATTACTTTGGAAAGCATGAAATCTCCAATGTAATCTCCATTTCTTTTAAAGAAAAGTTTGCAAAATTCATGTTCAAAGAGAAAAACAACCACTTTATCATTTTAATTGTCTGGCTCATGGTGTCATGACATGATGTTAATGAATGACATGATGTTAATGAATTCATAATTAGTCATTAATGAAACATCAGAACTCAAAGCTGCATAACTTGTGTGTACTAAACATTACTTGGCAAATGACAGCAAGGGATATGTTCCATTTTAACATTTCTTCTCCCAGGTCCTTGCCTAATTAAACAATCTATGGCCTTTTAAACTGGGGGAGGGGTGTATTGTTTCATTTGTTACTATTTGTTACTATTATATATATTTGTGTTTTTATATTGTTAACTGCCTTGTGATCCTTGGGAGAAGAGAAAAGATTTTGCCTGGCCCCTAAATATTTTATATATATATCCTTTAAGATAACCAAAAGATGGTTGGTTGGTTTTTAGTACATTTCCAGAAGGCAAGACCTAATTTTGAAGAATTTCTTGAGTGACTAATAATATATGTCAAAGAATTACTTACACTGCTGGACATTTTTAGACCTAACAACCTACTGGGTATCAAGCAGTGTAGGAAACATTTTGCCACACTATGTTCAACTTTGTAATCTCCATATTTCAATGGGAAATAAATTGAGCTCCACTCTATTAAATTGTAAGCCACAATAATAACTCAGAAGACAGGTTGTTTCCTGAAAAATATCCAAAACTTATTCATGAAGTAGCCTATGTATGTCAAGCAGCCTGATGAACCCAGAAATAGAACTGAGAAACTTTCTCTGGTCTTTTGCAATGAGAAAAATTCTCAGAGTTTATTTTCAAATAACGACTGAATCATGTTACTTGTTTTTTACCTTGAGGTTTTCAGCTGATTAAACAGTTTTAGTGTGTATTCTGTTTTCAATGGGATGATTATGGCACATGGTAAGAATTATTTACATTGGTATCTACCTGTGCATTGTCTTAGCCACATTCACATGCAGAATGTATCTAAATAGATGAGATTACCTTATTATTAAAACAGGTTTTGTCTGAAGTCTCTTTTCTCTGTAAGCCATCCTCATTGTTAAGAGTTGTTGAAACAGCCAAGTTATTGTCACATTTGTGATGAAGATCACAGGAGGCCTGCATCAGCAGAATTATTAACTCAGCAGTGATGTCATCAGACAATGGACTAAGCCCATATCCTCAGTATATAGTCAGAGCAGTAGCAAGCATTTTCAATAGTTTTGGCTCTCCTGCCCCCCTCCAAAAAAAAAACCTGGGAGCTGCAGTTGGTTAAGGGTGTGGAGCTATAATTTACAGAGTGGTTTAATGATCAATCCCTCTTCTGAGGGAACTTTGATAACTGTAGCTCTGTGAGGGAATAAGGGTCTCCTAACAACTTTCAGCACCCTTTACAAACCGTAGTGCCCAGGATTCTTTGAGGGAACTATAACTGTTAAAGGCGGCAAGATGCTGTTTTAAATGGACAGTATAGTGCAGATGCGGCCTAAAATGGCTTTTCTGGTCGGGTACAACAACCCTATGAGGTAGCTTAAGAGGCTGTGGCTGGCCCAAGGTCACCCAGGGAGCTTCATGACTGAGTGGGGATTTGAACCCTGATCTCCCAGGTCCTAGTCTGACACTCTATAACCACTACACCATACTGGCTTCCTAGACAAAACAAAAAAATTCCTTCCAGTAGCACCTTAAAGACCAACTAAGTTAGTTCTTGGTATGAGCTGAAGAAGTGTGCTTGCACACGAAAGCTCATACGAAGAACTAACTTAGTTGGTCTTTAAGGTGCTACTGGAAGGAATTTTTTTGTTTTGACTATGGCAGACCAACACGGCTACCTATCTGTAACTGGCTTCCTAGAGTACTTCTGCTATGGGGCAGCTATGTAAATTAAGAAGGTAAAAAAATATGGGGAAAGCCATATATCACAGAGAAGGATCTGAAATAATTTTCTTGAAGCTTGACTTTGTTATATTCTGGATTGTTTTATTTTATGTAAACCGTTTTTTTCTTTAAATATAGAGCAGTATAGAAATAAATAAATTAATAATAATAATAATAATAATAATTCAATTTATATAGCTGCATGCACATACTAAAAGCCCAGTCAGTACAGCATGAAACTCTTAATCTCAGGGTCTTGGGGGGTTCAAGCCCCACGTTGGGCAAAAATATTTTAGCATTACAGGGGGTTGGACTAGATGACTCTCAAGGTCCCTTCCCGCTCTTCAATTCTATTTCTAAATTTTGTATGTATTGCACACACAGAGAGAGAACATACAAAAGCAGGGCCGGCCCTACCATTGGGTAGGGTAACGCAGCTGTCTCTGGCGGCAGAGGCTGTGAGACAGGGAGAGGTGGCAAGTCAGAGCTGCCTGTATGCCCTGCAGCTTACCTTGAGCTAGTCTGCTGCCTCAAGTGCAGTGGAGGGCAAGGTCATGTCGCCAGCACTTGAAATCAGATTCAGCTGCCAGACCAGTCAGCTTCTGGAATGGGAGAAGGGTGTCATCTTTTCCTTTACCAGGCAGCAAAATGTCTCGAGCTGGCATTGCCGACAAGGAATTATTTACTTCCAGGCACTCATCTTTAAAGCTGCAGGTCTGGATCTTCTGCAGCAGATTTCTTACATAACTGCAGATAAGCAACTTTCTGTGACAGAACATGGCCTCTGCTATAGACAGTCTCTGCTTGTGACCTACAAAATATGGCTCCAGCACACAGTGACATTTATTTCGATTGCTGTGGGATTTTTGAGTCACTCAGAAAGTCATTAAAACCTGAATGTTTTAATGGAGTTTCCCAAGTGGTGAAATGGCAAATGGGCTGCTTTGGAACCGGATCACAATGGACCTCTCTTTTGGTGACATAATTGATTTTTGTATATACCACCCTTTACTTCACAAAATCAAGGTGATTAAAGAGTGGGATTTTGTCTGCTTTACCAGGACACATTTATGTATGGAGTATGACCAGTTTTGAAGGAAGAGAGTCTAACTTGAAGGAGATATCACCACCACCACCTTTCTGCATGCTAATTCCTCCTGAATTCCCCACGTGTTGTTGCTTAAGTAGCCAAAACAGTATCAAGCAACCAGACATGAGAGCAGCACACCACCATCCTTAGGGCAGTGAGGTGTGCAGAAGTACAAAAAACAGTGTTTAGAAAAACTCTAAAGGAGGAGGAGGGAAACCCCACAAAGCAGTCCAATGAAGACTATGCTTGACTAGTCAACTGAGAATGCTGGCTGTGAAAAGAAAAAAATCTGGAAAAACTGGATGCACATCACCACTCTCTGAGCACTGAGAGACTCTAGGGGTTCCAACACTTACCCAGGGCTCTGTTTCTTTGGAATGAAAGTCAGCTGAGACTCTGCTGTCTTTTAAGATATTTTATTTGAACACAACCTGAGCATAGGATGGAAGGACTCACAGCATTAACACCCTCATAGATCGGCCTCATGGGTCCTCTCTGTATTTACTGATTCTGCCTCTCCTGCTGGCCCCTCCTGTTCTATGGGCCTCACTGCCCCGCTGTTCCCTTGGGACTCCTCTGACCTGTCCTCCTCCTGGGTTTCTCCCGGGAATCGTCGCCGTATCTGGTCGCAGTGGCGGCGCCAGCATTGCCCCCCATCCGTTAGCACCTCGTACGACACTGGGCCAGTGACCCTGGTGACTGTGGCGGGTACCCATGCTGGGCCTGCCCCAAAATTCTTTCCGTACACTGGGTCCTGGGCCTTGAAGGTCCGGGGGTTCCTGCCTTCCCCCACCACTACCTCATCCTAAGCTCTATCGGGGTGAAGGCAATCCAATCTGATTGCAAGGCGCCGACCCATTAGTAGTTCAGCGGGGCTCCGGCCAGTCGTTGAGCTGGGGGTGCTGTGCTGTGCTAGAAGGAATGTGGCAAGGCGGTACTCCCAGTCCCCATGCGTCATGCGGCGAAGGGTGTCCTTGGTGGTCCGCACCATGCGTTCTGCTTGGCCATTGGTGGCAGGGTGGAACGGCGCCGAACGGATGTGGCGGATGGCGTTCTGCGCTGTGAAGGTTTGGAATTCTCCTGATGTAAATGCAGTCCCGTTGTCTGAGACGAGTGTCAGGGAGCCCGTGGGTTGCAAACAGCCTGCGTAGAACCCGGATGGCTGCGGACGTGGAAGTGGATGGTACCAGTGCGACTTCCAGCCATTTGGTGTAGGAGTCCACCACTATGAAGAATGTTTTCCCCTGAAAGGGGCCAGCGAAATCCACATGCAGGCGTGACCATGGTGCTCGGGCGGACTCCCAGGACTGGACTGGGGCCCTTGGGGAATCTGGGCGGGATTCTTGGCAGGCCTGGCAGTGTTTGACCCAGGCCTCTATCTCTCCATCGATCCCCGGCCACCACACATAACTCCTGGCAAGGGCCTTCATTCTTACTACCCCTGGATGTGTCTTGTGTAGGGCTGTGAGGACCCTTTTGTGGAGGGGCTGGGGAACAACGACTCTGCTTCCCCATAACAGGCACCCCTTGTGGGCCGACAGTTCATGTTTGCGGGTTGTGTAGCCGGCGAATTCTGGCCCGGGGCTGCTGCTGGGCCATCCCCTCCACACCCAGTCCAGGACCCGGGAGATGACCCTATCTTTCTTGGAATGGTGTGCAACTTCTTGTGCCTGAATGGGGCGGTCGGGAAGCAGCTCCAGGCTCATAACCTCTTGTGCAGGTGCTGGGTCAGGGCCTGTTTCCGGTAGTGGTAGCCTGCTGAGGGCGTCCGCATGGCCCATCGCCTTCCCAGGTCGGTGAATCAGTGCATACTGGTAGCTGGCAAGGAAAATTGACCACCTGAGGACGTGAGGAGACAGCACTTGGGGGGTCTGCTTTTTGGGGGCAAACAAGCCAAGCAACGGCTTGTGGTCAGTCACCACGGTGAAGGGCCGCCCGTACAAGAAATAATGGAATTTTTTTACTCCCTTCACGATTGCCAGACCCTCCTTGTCGATTTGCGAGTAGTTCCGCTCGGTTGCGTTGAGTGACTGGGAAAAGTACGCCACCGGTACCTCTCTTCCATCTGGGAGTTGGTGCCCCAGGACAGCGCCAATGCCATAGGGTGAGGCGTCGCACGCTAGCACCACCAGCAGCCTCTCGTCAAAGTGTGCCAAGACCGAGTTTGAGACAAGCAAGTCCTTGACTGCCTGGAATGCGGCCTCCTGGCGCTGGCCCCACACCCAAGGGGCCCGCTTGTCCAGGAGTCTGTGTAGGGGCTCCGCTACCGCCGCCTTGTGGGGAAGGAAGGAATGGTAGAAGTTCAATAGTCCCAAGAAGGCCTGAAGTTCAGTCTTGCTCTTGGGCGCTGGGGCATCACAAATGGCCCGTACCTTGTCCCCAGTCGGGTGGACCCCTTCTGCGTCCACCATAAATCCCAGAAAGTCCACCTGAGGCACTCCTAGTAGACATTTTTCCCGCTTCACCTTGAGACCCGCCGTCTGGAAACGGTGCAGAACGGTGCGGAGGCGGTCCTCAAACTCCTCTGGTGTGGGCCCGGCAATCAACACATCATCGAAGAAGGGGGTGACGCCAGGAATCCCTTTAAGGAGAGAGTCCATTAGATTCTGGAATATGCCTGGTGCCACACTGACCCCGAATTGCAGCCGCTTTACCCTGAACGCTCCTCTGTGCGTCACAATCGTCTGTGCCTCTGCTGTGGCCTCATCTACTGGCAGCTGTTGATATGCTTGGGCCAAGTCCAGCTTGCCAAAAATTTTCGACCCAGCCAGGGTGGCAAGGACATGGCTGACCACTGGCACTGGGTATGCGTGGGCCGTGAGGGCCTTGTTTGTGGTACATTTGTAGTCTGCGCAGATGCGGACCGAACCATTAGGCTTGACGGGTGTGACGATTGGGGTTTCCCAGGGGGCATTAGGCACCGGCTCCAGCACTCCTTGCTCCACGAGTCGGTCCAATTCCTCGTCTATACGGGGTTTCAAGGCGAACGGGACCCGGCGGGCCTTGAGCCTGACCGGTCGTACTGCGGGGTCAAGCTGTAGCGCAATGGGGGGGCCCGTATACTGTCCCAATTTCCCGTCGAAAACCCCTGGAAATTCCTTGCATATGGCGTCCACATCCACTTGTAAGCTAGTGTGGTTCACCTCGGTGACAGCTAGCCCCAGTGGTCCAAACCATGCCAATCCCAGTAAGCTAATGTAGGGGCCCTTGACCACAAGCAAGTCCAGTTGCCGTGTCCGCCCTCGGTATTGCACCCTGAAGGTCCCCACCCCCATTGTGGGGACCTTACGTTTCTGGAAGTCCCGTAGGGTGAATGGGGCCGGCCTGAGTTTGGGACCCCCAGTAGGACACAGTTTCCTTAAGGTCCTTGCCGAGATTATGGATAGAGTTGAACCCGTGTCAAGCTCCATGAGGCATGGGGCCCCCTCTATCTGTACCTCTACATAAATTTTCTCTACGTTGGGGTGGGGCAACTGGTATACCTGGCAGTCCGTGAGCTCCATCGAGTTGCCTTGGTGCGTTGGGCCCCGGGACCTGGGGCTCTTGGATTGGTCATCTGATGCCTGGTGTCGGGTGGGCCGAGCCCGACACACCCGGGCGATGTGTCCTGATTTTCTGCACTGCCTGCACTCTGCATTGCGGAAACGGCAGGTCCTCCTCTCGTGACTCTCCCCGCAGCTTGCACAGTTTCCTCCTTCTCGTCGAGGCAGCTGTGGTCTGTGCGCTGCTTGAGTGCACTGCTGTACTCGGTGCACCTCCTCCCTGTCGGATCCTGAAGCGTCGGTGAGGTCTTCGTGGTGGACCCTCGGTTGGGATGGCAGGCTCGGCCGTGCCTCTTGCGTCGACCTCTCGGCAGCTTCCGTTGCCAGGGCCTCCTCCAGAGCGACCTGGAACGTTAGGTCCTACTTAGCGTAGAGGCGTCGTTGCAGCTTCTCATCTTTCAGGCCACCAACGAGGCGGTCACGAAGCATGTTCTCCAGCTCTGAGAAGTTGCAGAACCGGGCGGCTTGGAGGAGAGAGGTCACAAACCCAGTTATGGTTTCCCCAGGGGCTTGCCGCTTTGCGTAGAAGGCATTTCGACGAGCCACCACTGAGGGCTGCGGCAAAAAGTGCCCCTTCAGCTGTTCCATTATTGTTTTGTATGGAACAGTAGCGACGTCTTCAGGCTCAAGGAGAGCCCAGGCGACTTCAAACGTCTCCTCTCCGCAGACGCTGAAGAATATCGCCCTCTTCTTGGCGTCTTCTTCGTCGGTGACCCCTTGGGCTTCTAGGAGGAAGGTGAAACGGGAGGCGTACGCTTCCCAGTCTCCAGATGCTGGGTTGAATGGCGAGAAGCTGCTGTTGGCTGCCATTCTGAGTTCCTTGTGTCCCGGAGCTGAAGCCTGGATACACGGTGCGAGGCAGTGGTGCGGCAGGTGGCGGTGCTGCGGTGCTGTGTGTGGCAGTCAGCTCAGCGGGATCCCATCTTCGTCGCCAGTGAAATATACTCAGAGTCACAAAGTGATTTCATGCTCTTTATTCAGCTCATAGTGGTGAGGAGGAATGAGTGAAAGTCCCCTCACAGTTTCTGCTTTATATACATTATTTACACAATGGGCTGCACATGATTGGCTAATCCCGGAATTCTACTGTAAGCCAATCAGGTTGTGGATTCACTTCTATCTGGAGCAGGATTGGGTGGTTCCTGCCAACCAATCATATTGCTGCATTGTTCTAGGACCAATCAGACTGCTGCATTCTGAATCCTATTGTTCTAGGACCAATCAGACTGCTGCAATTTGGATCCTATTGTTCTAGGACCAATCAGACTGCTGCAGTTTGGATCCTATTCAACTCAGTACATAACACCCTTGCTTTCAGGGAAGCCCCAAAGTCCAGCAAAGAGCAAACACGTCTCTCTCTCTCTCTTCTGCTTTATCTTCTTTCCAGCTCACTGCTCACAGCTTGGCTATCCTTCTACATACCAGCCAGATGAGATGGGTGGGGAAAGCCCTCACCCATTTGGCACACAACCAAAGCTATTTCCTTGAAAAAGGAACTGGTTTGGCAAGCTTGGTTTTATATACCTCTATGCCCAGAGATGAAGGAACCCAAGAATCAAAAGGAACCAGAGTATCACCCAGACTGACCCCACAAGCTTGTGTGCGTGCGTGCACACACACACACACACACACACACACATATACATATATATGAAGGAACCCAACTGCTTTCTTGCTTTCTTGTCATCCAGCACCCACCCACCCACCCACTCACCCTAAGCAGTCCCCTGTTTGAAAAGGGCAAACTCTGAAGGCTCCTTCAAGAAACAAATAACACATTTTGTTCCAGGGACCCATTGGGAGGAGCCATAGCACAGTGACAGAGCATCTGCTGTGCATGTAGAACATCCCAAGTTCAACCTCCAGCATATGCAGGTAGGACTGGGAAAGACCCCCTTTCTGAAACTCTGGCGAGCTGCTGCCAGTCTGTGTAGACAATGCTAAGCTAGACAGACTGCTGGTAGTAGAAGGCAGCATCCTATGTTCCCTCTATTTCCAATTTCCAGGAATGAACGTCTCATGCAGCCAAAATTACACCACCTATGCTCAAGAGGGAGGTATTGGCACACTTGGTAAAACCATAAGGTCCGACTAGATGCCACTTGCTGTACCTTCCAACTCTAGAATTCTGTGATTCTATGCCAGCAATGATGACTTTTCCTGCTCCCTACCCCCACCATTGTGTGAAATCTTAACATTGTAAAATGCCAAACATTTGTTTGCCTATCGTTTGTAGCACACTGATGTTTATCAGATGGCCCGGAGATGTATGGCTTTCCTGGTTTTCTGTTCCCCATTTTGCTTTTCTATTGTTTCTCTTTAAAAACTACTCTTTTACAAAAAAGAAGAAGAGGAAGAAGAGGAGGGGGAAGAAGAAGTGCGCAAACAATAGGCTTACCAGCTGCAATAGGAGAGTCAAGCATACCAGTTTCACACAGAAGCACATCATTGCTTACTTCAACTCGCCTGTGGAAACAACTCAGAGGCCATGAAAGAAGGAAGGGTATTAACAGGAAGATTTAAAAGAACTATTGGAAACTCAAGGCAGTGGAGATATAAGATGATCAGAGCCCCACCGAACTTGAAGCATGGGAAGTCCCAACAAAAAATTATAATTTGGCAGAATATTTGGACTATATGATATGTATTTGTATAATTTGGAATATTTAATGTGATTTGATTGGATTGTTAAAATGGAAAATTTAATAAAAATTATTTTTTAAAAAAATTCTAATTACAACCAGGAAACAGAAGCCTCTGAGGATGATGGATTCAAGAAGAGAGAAGAGGTCACCCTTTCCCTGTGCTGGAGAATAAGGGCCAATTTTAATGGGGTCTTCTTCCTTTTGGGGCTGTGCAGCTCTGCAAAAACAAAAGCCTTTTAGTAATAACTGGAACCAAATACAGTAAAGGAATTGAATTTGCATCTATCAGGCCAGGGAAGTTTGCCAAACGATTGCTGCTTAAAGGGTCCTCCTGAAAAATCCAGAGGGCTGTGCTTTCTCTCTCTCAATTTCTTAAGACCAGCAGGAGTTCCTACAAAGGAAATAAATGGCTGTTCTTCTGGGACTCCCAAAAGTGCCCACAACGAGGGAGAGAACATCTTCGCTTGACTCTTGGTAGGAGAGCACCCCTCGTTTTCTCCTCCCAAGGCAGCAGTCCTCCGTGACTCCCAATCGGGCCAGTGGGCGCCAGTTGTGCCCATCTCGCCTGTGGGACAGTCTCTCCCCTTCCCTGCCTTTGGCCACCTCCCCTCAGTGCCACATCACTGCAGCCCCTGAGGCAGTGCCCCTCTTACCCCAGCAGAGGGCGGCTGCAGGGAGGAGGGGAACTCTCTCGCAGACGGACGTCTCCTCCAGCCCATCCGCAGGCGAGAGGGGGTAGAAGGGGCCAATGGGACGCGGCTGGGGAGGCGGGCGCGGAGGAGAGAGGGAGAAGGCGCCGGCTTGATTGTCCCAGCGGCGCCACTGGCCCGAAGAGGCGCAACTCTGGGCAGCGGGAGGAGGCGGGATGGGAGCGGGGAGGAGCCGCCGCGCGGATGCATCTTTCCCCCTCGACGATCACCTCCAGCCTTTCGTAGCTGCTGCTGAGGAGGGATGAGGTCACCCACACGTCCGCATCCTTGAAAGTCGCCGGAGCGCCGCGGGTTAAATGATTCTCAAAAGTTCCCAATTGGGACAATAAGGATCATTTTGCAAAAAAAAAGTTGCAAAGAAGCAGACCAAGTTCGGTAAGCTTTAGCCCCTGTATTTGCGTGGTTCTCTCTCTCTCTCTCTCCCCCCCCCCCGTTTCCACAGATTTGAGGGAGTGGATCTCTCCCATCTGCTCCGGAGTGGATCTCTCCTGTCTGCTCCGGAGTGGATCTCTCCCATCTGCTCCGGAGTGGATCTCTCCCGTCTGCTCCGGAGTGGATCTCTACCATCTGCTCCGGAGTGGATCTCCCGTCTGCTCCGGAGTGGATCTCTCTCCCGTCTGCTCGCTGCCCGATCCTGAGCACGTTCACGCCGCAAAAGTCTCATTTCCTGAGTTTAGCGTTACTCGGGCATAACTGCGCTTACCTGGGAATAACTGGATTCCCATGGAGTTCAGAGTAGGAAAAGCATTTATATGTGATTTGCAGACGTCGACACACGTCTTTGAGCATCTCTCGCTGGAAGCTTTCAGCTCAAGCCTTTCTCACATTCTAGCGGGACGTTCTCCTGCGCAAGTCCTTTCGGAATGAATGTTAAACGCCTTTCTCGCACCTTGGGCGCCGTTTGTTGGGGACTGTGCAGGAGAACTTCCCGCCGGCTGCTGTCTTTTTTTCTGTGGCTCCTGGAAAGTCGACTCCCCCGCTACACCGGAGTTTGCGGAATCGAGGGAGAGTGGTGTATAGAATAGTTTTTTCATATTTGCTGTTATTTGGCCTGCCTTCTATTCTTTATATATTGTGGGGCTTGGTGGGAAACACTCAGTGTGCCTAAATAAATAGGGAAACTTGTTGAAGATTAACTAACGTGTTTTAGTTGCTCCTTTGCCTTCAAGACCCGTATGGGGTTTTCCCCCCCAACAACAACAACAAGGATGTGATCTAACCATTTTTTTAAAAACCCCCAACACATTTCATTATTCTGGTAGCACTGCAGATATTTTCAGCATGAGTCAAGTGTTGATGGCAACTGATCTATGTGTAAATACAATACAGCATGTCACAAAATATTAGATACAGGTCTATAGCTTGCTTGTTCCTTTATATGCTAGCCTGGGTTGTTATGACACACAGGAATGCTCCCAAGAGTAATTGGAAACACCTTTTTTCCAATTGAAAATATGACCCCAAAATATTATCGCACCACAATAGGATATTTCAACGTAGTTTTTTTGTTACTGTTATTAAATCTTAACCTATAAAGCATGCTTTCTATATCAAAGGTGATGCTGCAAACCAATGTTTCCCCTTATGAAGTTCATAAAAGTAAGTCATGGAAGTCAAGAAAAGCTGCTACAACTTAGTTCCCTAAGACAGAATCGTCGCTGCCACAGCTATGCTGCCCAATATGATTCAGATATTTCAGGGGGTAGAGAAAATGGTGAACAAAGTCTGTAAGATGAAAGATGGCTGTCTAATTCAAGGGATAAATTAATGGAAGTACTAAGTAATGTAGGCCTTCTGGGTCATGTCCTTGTTATGTACACCAGCCCCTAAGGAATGCTGTTGCATATTTTACTGTGGAGAATTATTGAATTGTGGAAGGGATCTTTCAGTTCATCTGCTCCAGGTGTGGGCAGCTGCAAAATGGTGGCTTAGGGGCCTGGGCATAGCCAGGATTTATGCTGGGGGCGCAGGATTTATGTTGGGGGTGTGTGCAGAACCAAGCTAACTGCAATGTGATTGTTCAGTTACTTAAGTATTTTTATTTACTTGATTGGGGTGGGCAGCTGCCTAGGGGTGACATGCAAAATCGACCCAGAGTTTCTGCAGATCAGGGATTCTTAAAGCTTTTCAGCATGTGTGTAGGGGGCCATTTTGTTGTTGCCATTGTTAAACTAATGGGAATCCGAAACCCCTTGCCAATCTACAGAAAATTCCTGAGATATCACCAATTGTTGTAGATTTGTCTTCCGCCTGGCCCGTGTCTAGCTGAACCAATCCTCTGCTTAAGGCAGGTTCAACAAGACAGGATATGCTACGGCGTCTCCGCTTAAATATGCAACTGGACAATGCAAGGGGCTTCTTATTCTCTCTTCAAGTTCTGGAACAGATTAAAGAAGTTCTTATTAACTAAGCCCATTTATCATCTCCAATACAAGGACACCCCGTGATGCATAAGCAGCTCTCCAGCCATAATGCGCCACATGCTACAATTCTCCCTACTGGGGGCACCGAGTCTCTTACTCCATTCTAGATTTCTCTAGACAGCGCTGATGGGAATGGGGATAGTTTGCTTCAGTTGCAGGCTAGTACTTCATACCCAACAGAGTTCCATGTGGTAGAAGAGGAAGAATGAAGTGATGGCTCTGTGCAAGAAGTCAAATTTCCCCAAGAAGTCAAACCTCCCCATTGCCTTTTTCAAGAGAGTCATTACATGCCTCTCATGTGTTGATATTTGGTTACCTTAGGTCTTACTCCTCTGTCATCAGAGGCACATGTGGCTTCCTGTCAAGCAACCCAGCCTCTTGCAAATTTCAACATTTGTTTAAAAAGCTTGCAGTGTGCCTCCTTCCTGTGTATCTGGTAAGTGTGCACATGCAGACTATCGTTTTCCGCCTTTGCAACAGCAATGAAACAACAGAAATTGCCAACAGTGGAATCTTGAGCAAGGTAACCCTGCAAAGAAAAAGAAAGAGCCGGGGTGGATTTGATTGAAATCAAATTGATTTAAATCACGATTTAAATCATGATTTAAATCACTAGTCAGTAAGACTTGATTTAAATCATTTTTTTAACAGAAAGACTCATACTTGCTAGTATAATCTTAATATTTACAACCAGATGAAGGTTTCATTTTTGGAATAATAAATTTTCAGACTAGCTTTTACAATTATATCAAAAATTACTGATTTGGTTATACTATTAGAAATACGTAGACAGATCATTATGAAATGATTGCTTATATTTAGACAACTTTTCTGCTGCTGGAAGGAGAAAAATAACCATTTCCTTAATAACAATTTAAACCATTTATTTAACTAAAACAATAACATTATAGCATATGTATCCATGTTTGTTAACTGATGTGGTTAAACGATTTTTTTAAAAACCCCACACACCTTAGACTGAGTTTTAGCACACATGAAAAAGTTAAAACAAATTTTTATTCCCTGATGAATAGCCTTTGGACTATAATGTAACTTAAATAGAAAACTGTCTTTAGAAAGATTTTTCCTCCAAAAGTGTTTTATTTTAAAAATCCAATTTAAATCCAAAAAAATCCGATTTAAATAATAATTAAAAAATCATTTATTTTTTTTAAAATTAATCATTTATTTTTGTCCACCCTGGAAAGAGCATTGAAACAGCTGCACAAGCAGTATGCACACAAGTGGAAGTTAATGAAATAAAACAAATAGTTCTCTTTAACTGCTGACCAACAACAACAACAATTTATTATTTACCGGTATATCCTGCCCATCTGGCTAGGTTTCCCCAGCCACTCTGGGCGGCTTCCAAAAAAGTATTAAAATACAGTAGTCAATTAAACATTAAAAGCTTCCCTAAAGAGGGCTGCCTTCAGATGTCTTCTAAAAGTCTGGTAGTTCTCTTTGACATCTGGTGGGAGGGCGTTCCGCAGGGCAGGTTGTTGGGATTCGCAGGATACTGGATAAGTCTGCAGGCTTCAACAGGATGATGCAATACTCTGCTGGGTCAGAGTGACTCAGAAGGAGTGTGATTAGTGTAATTGGCTATCACCTGTTTTAAAAAGGAAAGCCTGTTTAACAGGGGGTGTGGTGGTTGTGCTGTAGTGTGGTGGTGCTGTGGTGGAGAGTATTCGTTTGTAAGTACTCTGTATGGACTGTTTCTTTTGTAAATGCCTGTATATAGCTCACATTAAAAAGGACTGCACTGAAAAACCTGGAACTCTTAGTGTTTCGCTGAAAACGCCGCATGGAATACGCGACAGGGTTATGGGCCCAGCACGCTTCCGCTGCGCAAGAGTACAGGTGGCAGTTATCTAGTCGTGGGTGCTGGAGGTGAGCTGCAGGGATGGAGCAGTCCAGAACTGGCGTGTTGCTGATGGCCACGAACTACAGCATCTGGTCAGTCCGCATGCAACACTTCCTCAAGCGTGAGGGCCTGTGGAAAGTGGTGGAAGAGCCACCACAGCCCCCTGAGGAGGATGAAAAGGATGAGAAAGCTTTGGCTACGATCATCCTTGGAGTGGACGACAGCCAGCTAGTCTACGTAGCTGATAAGGTGACGGCAAGTGAGGCGTGGAATGCGCTCAAGGCTGTCCATGTGCGGAAGACAGCTGGCTCACTGATAACACTGACCAGGAGACTGTACCGGTGTCGGAAGAAACCGGGGGACTCCCTGGTAAACCACCTAAAATTCCTAACAGGCTGTTTCCAGGAGCTAGCCTTAAGAGGGAGGCCTGTGGGGGAAGAGGACAAAGTCTTTATAGTCCTGAGTTCCCTTGATGACAGCTATGATATGCTGGTCAACTCCCTCGAGTCTGTAGAGACTGATAAGCTGACTCTGGAATACGTGACCGGACGGTTGTATGCAGAGGAGGACAGGCGTGCAGAGCGAAAGATGACCTCAGCCTAGCTGTTGGAGCATCCCAGAGGGAACAACAGCCAGGAAGAGCAGAGGTGTCGGGAGCCGGAGAAACAGCCAGGAGGAGCTGCTGCAGGCCAGCCGGTGGTCAACAAAGTAAAAAGGTGTTTTTGCTGCAAGTCCAGTGGACATCTGCTGCGGGACTGCCCGAGAAAACAAAAAAAACAGCGGAAGCCCAAGTGGCAGCAGAGGGAGTCTACCGCTTGGGTGTCTGCAGATGGTCAAGAAAATGAGGAGCTGTGGGTTCTGGACAGTGGAGCTTCTCAAACCTTTTGTAAAAGAAAAGGATTGCTAACTGATGCTAGGGCTTCAAACAAAAAACATGTAAGTCTTGCTACGGGCCAGAAAGCTAATGTGGTTTGTGAGGGGGAGGTTGTGTTCCCACAGCTGGGACACACATTCAGGAATGTGTTGTGTGTGCCTAATTTGCAAAACAATCTCCTGAGCATTCCTGATTTGGCAAAAGCAGGCTTTGAAGTAAATTTTGTGGGAGATCAGTGCCAGATAAAGCAAAATGGGGCAGTGTTGGCAAATGCTAGCCTTAGAACTAATATGTATGTACTGCAGTGTGAATCTAAGGTTGCAAATGTGCAAAATGTCCCGACCCATGATATGTGTATTCATCTCCTGCACAGGCGTCTGGCTCATGCTAGCTATAAGGTGCTAAACAAAACATTGGAGTTGTGTGGGGGGATGAAAAACATAAAAAGTTGTGATAATTACTTAGACTGCAAAATCTGCAAGGAGGTTAAAAGCAGGGCTTGCCCAGTAGCAAGAGCAAGCCAGAGAGAAACCAAAAAACCACTGGAGTTGATTCATGCTGATGTAACTGGCCCTTTTCCACCAAGTGTCTCCCACAACAAGTACTGTTTGATCCTAGTGGATGATTTTTCTAGATTTGGCTGGGTCTATCCATTAAAGCAAAATTCTGACGTTGCCCAAACTTTGAAGTTCTGGGTAAGAAAGGTAGAAAGGCAACTTGGTGAAAAGGTGTCCTCTATTCAATCAGACAGGGGAGGGAAGTTTATGGCAAGCTCCCTAAGAAACTGGTTGCGTTCCCAAGGGATTAAACATAGGCTTACCAATGTGGCCACGCCTCAGGAGAACGGAGTAGCAGAGCGTAGGGGAGGTCTCTTGCAGACACAAATGAAAGCATTGTTAGCAGATGCAAATCTTCCAATTAAGTACTGGGCTGAAAGTATTAAGACTGCGAATTATATTGGGAATCGCTTGTGGTCAAGGGTACTAGATGACATACCCTATAAAATTCTCTATAACAAATGTCCCAGTTTGCAACATTTAAGAATCTTTGGGACAAAGGCATGGGTTGACATACCTGTGAAAAACCGAAGAAAAGGTGGGAAAAGGGCACAGCAGTTGCTATTTCTTGGGTATGAAAGTGGTACGAAAGCCTACAGGTTTGAAGATGATAAAAACCTTTTGAGTTATAGTAGATCAGCCAGCTTTAATGAGCAAAGAAATTGGCCCAAGATACATGCAAACCTGCTGCCAGAAAAAGTTTTACTGCCGAGCATACCTGATAAGGCAGTTAAAACAAAGCTAAGAATTGGCAGCTCTTCCAGAGAAACTGAAAGGGAGGAAGTAAAGGTTGAGCATTTTTCTCCAGCTGCTAGCATGGAGCAGGGGAGAGAAGAAAGTGCAAAAGGGACAGGAGGAGGTAGATCTCCAGAGTCAATCCACCCCAAAAGCAGTCCTGAAGGTAGCCCAGGGGGTGAGATTAATGAACCAAGGAGGTCTGCAAGAAGTAATAAAGGTCAACCTCCAAACCGTTGTGGGTTCCCAGCCACCATAAACCAGGTTTGTGTAACTGAGCCAGAAAACTTTGAAGAAGTGCAAGAGTTACCTACTCTAGAGAAAGAGGCGTGGTTAAAGGCAATGCAGGCAGAGTATAACTCTCTGCTAAACAACAATGTGTTTGTACCTACAGAATTGCCTAAAGGTAAAAAGCCCATAAGCTGTAAGTGGGTTTTTAAAGTGAAAAAGCTGGCTGATGGAAGTTGTCAGAGGAAAGCCAGGTTGGTTGCACGGGGCTTTACACAGAGGAAAATGATACATTATGATGAAGTGTTTGCCCCAACAGCAAAGGCTGAAACAGTAAAATCAGTTTTAGCAATGGCAAGTCTGAGAGGGTTAAAAGTTAATCATTTTGATGTTGTCTCAGCATATTTAAATGCTCCTATTGACGCCGAGGTATATTTACAGCAAATACCAGGTTATGAGCTAGAAAAAGACAGCATGGTGTTAAAGCTGCAAAGGGCACTATACGGTTTACACCAAAGTGCACGTCTATGGCATGAATGCATAGACACAACTTTGAAAAAGATGGGATTCAAACAAAGCCTGGCTGATTCCTGTTTATATTCAGCAATGGTGCAAGGAAGTGTTTGTTATTTACTTTCGTATGTTGATGATATCTGTCTAATAACAACTGCACAAAAGCAAGTGTCTTGGTTTATAAACAGCCTAGGTAACAAATACAAACTGAAGTATTTGGGAGAGATTCAGAATTACTTAGGAGTAGAGGTTCAGAGAAATGAAGAGGGCGTTTACTCTCTGAGTCAGAAGGAAAAAATTGAAAAGTTACAGAAGACCTATGGAATGGAGAGGGCAAATGAGGTTGACACTCCCATAACTACCCAGTACAAAAATGAACCAGAAGGGCAAAAATGTGAGAATGCAACAGTGTTTCATTCTCTGTTGGGTTCTCTGTTATATTTAAGTTGTTGGACAAGACCCGACATAACATTGGCAGTGCACATGTTAAGCCAAAGAAGTGCAGACCCGGCTCAGAGAGATTGGGTAGCACTTAAAAGAATCCTAAGGTATCTGAAAGGCACAAAAGATTACAAACTGGTGCTGGATACAGGACATGATCAGCAAGTGTAGGCATACGCTGATGTCAGCTGGGGAGACAGAGAAAATGGAAAGTCTACCACTGGCTATGCCATATATATTGGAAATGCCCTGGTTCAGTGGAAATCCCAGAAACAAACATTTGTTGCCACAAGTACTTGTGAAGCAGAGTACTCAGCCATAAGCGAATGTGTATCACAAATAGAGTGGTTTACTTGCCTAACAAAAGAGCTTGGAATACCTTCTGAAATGCCAATCACTGTGCTAAGTGACAACATGGCTGCACAACAGCTTGCCAACCAACAGAACTTTGAAAGCAAGAGTAAACATATTGCGATAAGATACGGAAATGTGAAAAATGCTTTGGAAAGAAATGTGTTAAAGGTACAGCACTGTAACACAAAATGTAATGTGGCAGATTTGTATACAAAATGTTTGGATGCTCCTAAATTTCGAGACTTAAGAGAATTATTGGGTCTCAAGCCTTTGACTTAAGGAGGAGTGTTGGGATTCGCAGGATACTGGATAAGTCTGCAGGCTTCAACAGGGTGATGCAATACTCTGCTGGGTCAGAGTGACTCAGCAGGAGTGTGATTAGTGTAATTGGCTATCACCTGTTTTAAAAAGGAAAGCCTGTTTAACAGGGGGTGTGGTGGTTGTGCTGTAGTGTGGTGGTGCTGTGGTGGAGAGTATTCGTTTGTAAGTACTCTGTATGGACTGTTTCTTTTGTAAATGCCTGTATATAGCTCACATTAAAAAGGACTGCACTGAAAAACCTGGAACTCTTAGTGTTTCGCTGAAAACGCCGTGTGGAATACGCGACACAGGTGCCACTACTGAAAAGGCCCTCTGCCTGGTTCCTTGTAACTTGGCTTCTTGCAATGAGGGAACCGCCAGAAGGCCCTTAGTGTCCGAGCAGAATGATGGGGGTAGAGATGCTCCTTCAGGTATACTGGACCAAGGCCATTTAGGGCTTTAAAGGTCAGCACCAACACTTCTGCTCGGAGACATACTGGGAGCCAATGTAGGTCTTTCAAGACCGGTGTTATGTGGTCTCGGCGGCTGCTCCCAGTCACCAGTCTAGCTGCCGCATTCTGGATTAATTGCAGTTTCCGGGTCACCTTCAAAGGTAGCCCCATGTAGAGCGCACTGCAGTAGTCCAAGCGGGAGATAACTAGAGCATGCACCACTCTGGTGAGACAGTCCGTGGGCAGGTAGGGTCTTAGTCTGCGTACCAGATGGAGCTGGTAGAAAGCTGCCCTGGACACAGAATTAACCTGCGCCTCCATGGACAGCTGTGAGCCCAAAATGACTCCCAGGCTGTGCTCCTGGTCCTTCACTGGTTCTGATTTGAAAGAGAGTACATAGGGTGCCTCTGCTATAGGCGTCTAGTTAATAGAGATAATTGCTCAAATTAAAGCTGCATCATTCTCTGCTGTAGGAATGTAGGAAGTCAGTTCCACTGGCTAATAACATTTTGTACCTTAGACCCATTAAAGATGATCCATTGACTTCTTCTTAAGAAGGTCCACAGCGTGACTGCCCTCTCCATGTGTGCGTCTTGCACATCTTTAGATTCCATAAGAACATCCATTACCTGCCTGGAGGATCTTACAAAAAATGCACCGCAAGTTCAAAACAGGGTGAGACAAAACACCCCATAAGTTAATAAAGTCAGCAACGTTTATTGCAGAGACAACCTTGGATATGATTCAGTTCGCCGCTCATGCGATAGATACAAAAATGGTGGCATGCCAGGCTCTGTAGCTGAAACACTGAGAAGCACACACCCCATTCAAAGTGTATTCAGAGATGATGCATTGAAGGATATCCTAATAGAGTCTGAGACAAGAGGAAGGTGCTCATCACACAGACAGACGGGGAAAAGTATTCAAAGTGACACACCTTATTCTCTATACCAGTCCTTTCGGAATTTCCAATACCAAGGGGAAATCCAGAAATTATAGACAAAACATCAATGGCACAAACCTAAATACCCTGAGAAGCAGCATCCAGATAGGTTCCAGAATACCATGGAGAATACCAAGTCCCACACCAAGGAAACTGAATACAGTAAGGTTGGGGTCATCTTCAAGATTTGTTCACGTGTTACAGCACGCAACCATGGATTGCTGGTCCTGAACGTGATAAAACATTGATACGGAATTTCTATCGACACCCCAATGCTTCCCTGCATTTCCTCCAGTGGTCCTAGTCCCCATACAGAACGAGTTTTGTCCAACCACAGGGATGTAGTCAGGGCAGAGGTGAGGGACCTTTTCCAGCTGACAACCACATTCCCTTCCGGGGGCCATGTGCAAATGGGGGGGGGGGCTAGAGGCAAAAGTGGGTGGAGCAATAAATGCTAATTTTACATTTGCACAGCAGGGTAGTTTCTGCACACACACACACACACACACACACACACACACACACACTCCTTTGTATTCTCTATACAGGCAAGCAGGAGACATTATCGGAATTCAGCTTGTCAAAAGCATTGAGAAAGGTGGAAAGTCTGGCCTGGGAGAGAAGGTGTGGTTTGGGGAGAATCCCGAGGGCCAAGCGGAGAGACATGGAGGGCCGCATTTGGCTGGTGGGCTCAGGGTTCCCCACTCCTGTCCTAGGTAATATAAAGATCAGTTCATGCAACAACTCTGAAGGACAAGCCAGTATGATCATAAAATAATTGGGAATTCTGCTGAGAAATACTACCTAACATAAAATCACTTGGTGAATTTCTTGCTGATCTGAGTTCCAGCTCATTCTTTTAACCACTGCCCTACCCCGATTCCTGATTTCAATGAATAGGGATTGTGAAACATTTATGAACAGTCACAAAAGATTGTTCCAGTGTTTGATGTGCCCCTGAGCTTGGAGACTAGTCAAACATTGATAAATATATTTTCCCCAAAATAGTGATTCTTTTTCTCCTAAGGAAAGGTTACTGTAAAATATATGTTTCACAGTAACCTTTTATCAATGGTGTTAGAAGAAACACACACACACTATTTTTAGATAGATAACATTTATTTGTCAGAAGACAATATTATTCCATACAATATTTTTCCCCAATTCAGTTTTGGCTCCATATCTAAGAGGAAAGTTATTTCAAAACAAAACCCCTCATTATTTCTGTTCTACAGTGATTTAACACAGCACATTCTGTTTTTAAAGATGCCTGTACTGTAAGGTTCTGCCAATATTTACAAACCTGCTTGGATAGCCAGAAAATGAGAAGGAAAGTCTGAGAGACTTACTGGAGTCATCAGTTCCTTAAAAAGCACTTTTGTTGTCTGCCATCTTGAGTCTGACATCTTCTAAGGTTTACACAGCAAATGGCAAGGTCATTTAATACCATAAACGAAGCTGGCACAGAAAAGGAACAAAGGGCACATATTACACCTTATAACTTGTGCTATCAGTTTGATTCTTCCAGAGACTGGCGACCACAACATTTCCTTCAGATTGCTTGCATACACTTTCTCTCCTTCTGGCCCACAAATTTTGGCTGTTTCTGTGCCAGCACCCATTGCAGCCTTTGACACTTTACTTTCTACCTCATTGTTTCTTCTTGCACTGTACAGTACAAGCTGAGGCTTGTGACTTGTATCAGTGGCATGGTGCATAGTAAGAGGGCAATTGTGGGATTCCTTTTTAGGCTGTCCAGTCTGCTGGATATGGGAAGAGGAGGGTACTGGTGATAATGTGAGGCTACCTATTTGATCATCAGTTGTTCAACATTGCATAGATGAGTGTTGAGATGCCCTAATCCAGGTACTCTACCTAACCAGGTGAGAACTGGGGAAAGGGCTCTAGTAGTAGTGGTCCCCTGCTTAATAACAATTTATTTAACTAAAACAATAACATTATAGCATGTGTATCCATGTTTGTTAACTGATGTGGTTAAACAATTTTTTTTATATTAAAAAAAACCTTAGACTGAGTTTTAGCACACATGAAACAGTTAAAACAAATCCTTATTTCCTGATGAATAGCCTTTGGAGTATAATGTAACTTAAATAGAAAACTATCTTTAGAAAGATTTTTCCTCCAAAAGCATTTTATTTTAAAAATCTGATTTAAATTTTTAAAAAATCCATTTATTATTATTATTTTAAATCATTTATTTTTATCCACCCTGCTCCCTTCTGAGTAGACACATATAGGACTGCGCTGCATGCCTGCAATGTTCTGCACATGTATCTGGAAGTTAGCCACACACTTAGACTTACTTTCGAGTAAACATGCCTAGGATTACACCAACAGTCTTTTGGGGAGCAGGAAAAGCATGAACGCTGATCTTGTGATTTGTGCATGTTTATAAGCAAAATGGAATTTGTCTCAACATTTTTACCAGATTCTTAATCCTTCTTGAGCCCCATGTTTTTGTTTACTAAACATTGCAATAATGTGCTGTTGTTCGTTTGAATTCATTGTAACTGCAATCATTATTATTTATTATGGTGGCTAATTGCCTTGGTGATATCTCAAAGCGACTTGCAAGATGCTTAAAGCACAGAATGACTTATCAAATATTTAACATCCAAATGCCATTGAACAGGCACAAAAAGAAAATGTCAAAATGACTAAAGGTGTTCATCATTCATAACTGCTTCCTGAATGCAAGCTGTTTGTAGGCTCAGTGTACATCAACTGGCTGCCTTTGTTGTGTTGGCACAGGGAGCAGCTTTCCTGCCTAGTCTGTGCACCTGCAGTGCCTATTGTGACAAAGAATAAATTCAATGGCATCCAGAGAGATCAAACACCAAGGGAAGGAGAGCTAGCTAGCAGAAAGAAAAGAAAAACATTGCTACATATAAAGACAACAGTAGTACAGTCAAACCTCGGATCCTGAACATCTCCATTTTGGAACATTTCAGCTCCCAAATGCTGAAACCCCAGAAGTAAGTGTTCCAGTATTTGAACATTTTTCGGAAGCTGAACGTCCGACTCGGCTTCTGCTTGAGTGCAGGAAGCTCCTGCGACCAATTAGAAGCTGTGCCTCGGTTGTCGAACATTTCGGAAGCCGAACTGGCTTCTGGAACAAATTATGTTCAACAACCGAGGTTTGACGGTATATCAATCATGCAGACAGGCTTTGAAGTGTTCCCATTTCAACTTTCCAAATAAATGCCATTTGTGACTCAGGAATGGGGAACCTCAGACTCGGGAGTCAAATGCAACCTATCTGTGTGACCCTCGAAATTCCCCAAGCCTCACAAACTTTCATGAGTCACACCCCTCAACTGTTCTGCTTTGCACCCTCGTTGAGTGTTTTTTGCCTAGCTGGAATGTGTCCTTAAATGCTAATAATGCTTCTTGCTTGGCTGGAGAGAGAATAGAGAAAGGTATGTGAAAGTGAAGAAACCAACCTGTTGCCTACTTTTGCGGCCTACTTTTGCCTCTGACCATGTCCACCTCTGGCATGTGATGGGAGGGCATCCAAACTGGAATGTGGGAACATGCACATCTTTTGGACCTGAACATTCACACACATATATTTTAGATTTTTAGCTTACCGCTTCCCCAATGGGAAGGGGAAAACTCAAGTAAACAAATCAGTGAGTTTCTTCTAGTTTAACTAGTTTCCTCCCAGCCTTCTTCAACTAACACCTGGACCCAAAGACCAGCTCAAACAGAGAGGCCTCACGCACCTTCTGAAAAGTGTGCTAGGTTGGACTTCCACAAATGTAAAGTAGAGAGGAATTGGTAAATGGGGTTTGCAGCAAATGCAGCAGAGGGTTTCAAGTTTTTGGAAGTAGGAATTTCCTTTCCTCAAGTAAAATGGTGCCTGTTAGTTTTATGTTGTTGACGTTTCTGTGGTTATCACAAGGTGAACATATATAAAATGGCTGTGGCGTCACCACAGCAAATATTCCCTTTCAATTTAATCTTGGTTATAGTGAGGAGTGCCTTTGAACTTTGCTACTAATCTCCCCACTCTCCCTGCTTCAGATAAATCTGCAAATGTGTTCCTGGGCTAAAATAGTAAACTAACAGGGATGTATTTATGTTTTTTGCTATTCTGGGTATTTACTGACAGGAAGAAGAAGAAAAGCCTGACCATTCAAAGCAAACCTAGATGTGAACCTTACAGAGTGTATGTTGGGTATGACTACTCAAGCCTGACCAAAGAAAATATTTGTTAAAGAGAAGGAATATATATCCTACATCAGCTGCCCCCCTAAATTAATCAAAATCAATGCAAATCTGAGGTTCTGCCCCCCCTATTAAAAGCCTGCCCCCCAGCAATAATCCTAGCTACACCCATGCTCAGGAGGGAGGCTTATAGAAGGTTGGGGAACTGACAGAAAGTCCTACCTTGTTTCAGAACCAAAGCTTTAAGACCTAAGCTGTAACACCTCAGTGTTTATTTTAAGGAACAGAAGAAAATATAAGTTGCACATTTATCATCTTGTTCAGAAGCCTGTAACTACCACTGAATTTTACATATATATGCTTCTTGAAATAATTCCATCTCCTGGTGCACCTCTTGTTTTATTAACATTGTTGTAAAATAAAATCTTTTTCTTGTTTAACTTCCCCATGTCTCCAAGTGCAAACGTTTTCTTTTAAAAAAGCAAAAATTAGCCAGTCGTGAGAGAGGGCATATCTCACCAATACAGTCACAATTGTTTTTCAGGAGAGAAATTTGAATCTGGGTGGTGAATCAGCTGCTGTTGTGTTCCGCCATAAAATAAATATTCATTTGCTTAGCTTTTCTTTTTTGCATGTTTCCTCTAAATATTGCCTCTTTGGTCTACCTGCAACTTTGCTGTGGGCGCTGCCTTTTCATAGGGACAATGGGTCCAACTATCAGGGTCAAGGGTAAATAGCTAGCGGCCATAAAGCAATAAAAGCGAAAAAAATGCTGATTTTGAGCCTGACAATCTTCGTTAAAGATTAACACTCAACCTGCATGTTCACAAACACTTTAATTGCGTTTACTTTCCATTTAACAAGCCATTTCCATGTTGTAACAATTTTCAAGGAGCTGCTCAGCTCATTAGAAGCTTTAGGCTGCAGTCCAAAACACAGTTAGAGAACATGGGTTGTGGTGGAGGAGCTTAATGGAGCTGGAGGGGGGGGGCACCACAGCACCCACAGCCCTGCTGCTTATAGCAGCTGAAGGTGGTGGGGCAGGCAAATAGCTGCACCAGCCTAGGGCTTTCTGTAGGCCAGGCGAGACTGACAGGGGCTCTGGCTATGAAAATAAAATACAAAACCGAGCCTGGTACAAAGGGAATTTGGATCGCAGCGTTGAGGAGGGGTGGAGAGGAATCTGGAAATAGACTGTTTCAATGAGAAGTGCATATGCACATATCTTTTAATACAAGCTGAGATTCCTGCATTGCAAGGGGTTGGAGTAGATCACCCTTGGGTTCCCTTCCAGCTCTACAATTCTGTTATTCTAAGGGTGGAGAACCTGTGGCTCTCCAGGTGTTCTAGGACTTGCAGCCTAGCACTGGCTAGGCTGACTTGGGCTGGTGAGAGTAGGAGACCCAGCCACATCTGGTTCCCCAACCCTGCTCTAAAGGAGAGCTCAGATCGTCCAAGCATTATAACACTAGGCTCCCCACCATCCCCAAGGCTGCATCTGTCCAACATAATGAGGATCCACGTGACAAGCAAATGTTGTAAAGCCACCTCCTGCAGGTATATATTTATATGCAGACTGAAACTTAAGATTAGAGCCACAAGTAATGGGTTTCTTCCAGGAACGCTTTACTAAAGAACACTCTTTGACCGTATCTTTTTGTGCAGTAGGAAAAGATGGCAAATTTTAAAGGTCATGCACTTCCCGGGAGTTTCTTCCTTATCTTTGGCCTGTGGTGGTCTGTGAAATATCCACTGAAGTACCTCTGTCGAAGGAAAAAGAGCGCTTCCGTTGGTTCCAAGGCAGGATTTCATCGCTTAGAAATAGCAGAAGGCATAGGCAAAGCCACCTTTGCCCTAATTGGTAAGTTGAAAATGGTTAGGATTGAGGATGTTTGGGTCTTCATGAATAACAATACAAACCATGATTATTTTTAAAACAATATGCATTAATGGTAAAACAAATTGTAGTGTGGATTCTGTCTGTCATTGAATGGGAGAAGGGTCATAGCTTAGTGGCAGGGCATCTTTTTTCTGTGTAGAAGGTCCCATGTTTAAAGTGAGCCTCCCTGGGGAGAGCATTCCACAAGTGGAGGGCTTCCACAGAAATGGCCCACTCTCATATTTCTGCCCACCAGACCTCACATGGAGGAGCCACACAAAGAAAGGCCTCGTCTGATGATGACACTGTGTCAGGGTGCTTACAGTTTCTTACAGTCTTTCTTTATTGCAAACTCTACAGAGAGAGGCTATAGAACCCAGCCGCTTGGATAATGGCATTGTCCCAAGTGAATCTCCACTCCCGGTCTCTCCCACTTTCTCATTCATCATTCTCATTGCCTCCTCTATGGGTGCCCTCTGCCTTTGAGCTCTTTGTTCTCCTACTTTTAAGGTTTGCCAGGTTCTGGGAGATGGACTGTCTGGAATGCTTTCTAGGGACAATGTGTCAGCCAACTTCTGCTTTGGCTCTCCCATGATTTCCCAACTTCCCCCCTCATCTGCCTCTGAGTTATGACCTCCCGCAAACCCCTGTTGTAAATCTATATTGTCTTCCTCTTCCTCCTCCCTGGATGAGGACTCCACCATTCCTCCTCTGCCCAGTCTCTGGGTCGGTTTAT
Organism: Podarcis liolepis; assembly: GCF_965112155.1. Taxonomy (NCBI): domain Eukaryota; kingdom Metazoa; phylum Chordata; class Lepidosauria; order Squamata; family Lacertidae; genus Podarcis; species Podarcis liolepis. Next base: position 72,877,764 of record NC_139558.1, on the reverse strand, counting down.
ATGATGGTCTTTGAGGTATTATGGTCCTGAGCTATTTAAGGTTTTATAGGTCATAACCAGCACTTTAAATTGAACCTGGATACTAATTGGCAGCCAATGCAGTTGGGCCAAGACTGGCGTAATGTGCTCCAACTGTCTTGCCCTGGTGATCAACCTGGTCGCTGAATTCTGCACCAGCTGAAGTTTCTGAACCGCCTTCATCATGATGCAGTAATCTAACCTGGAAGTTACCACACCATAGACAACTGATGTTAGGCTATCCCTGTCCAGATAGGGGTGTAGCTGGGCCACCAGCCGAAGCTGATGGAAGGCACTTTTTGCTACCGAGGCCACCTGACCCTCAAACAACAGCAGTGGATCCATTCTGTGTACCCATTCCTTCAGAGGGACTGGAACCCCATCAAGAGCAGGCAGCCTCCCATCCATCCAGTCTAGGGAACCACCCACTAACAGTGCCCAAATCTTGTGTGGATTGAGCTTCAAGTTCATTGGCTCTCAACCAGTCCATTACCGGGATGGTGTCAAGTTTCCTTTTGGGGTTCATAGCTGTGGTTCCAGATGCTTAATAGTGCTAAAGAAAGAAGATATGAAATGGAGTTGTGGGCAGTAGCATTGACTAGACCAAGAGGTATGCATAAAGGACTGACCTGAATTTTCAGCTGATGCAAAATAAGCAAGGAGAAAGGCTGCCATTACCACAGTGATGCTAAAAGGCTTTAACTAGTCTTTAATCAGGCAACTGAATAAGAAGGTTCTTGACACAGTGTGCCATTGTTTCACACACAGGTATGATCGCCGAACAGTTTGTTCCTGATGGGCCACACCTGAAGTTGTATAATTATGAAGAGAAACAATGGGATCACCTAATGAACTGGCAGCATGCAACCATGTATCTTTTCTATGGCATCTCAGGGCTGGTAGACATTGTGGTGCACAGCACTAATGTGTTTCCAGTAGCCTTGGACAGGTTGATGCTTTCGATTGCTGTTTTTGTGGAAGGTGAGTTGACTGTATCATACTGTTAATGGAGGAAAATCTTCTCTGAACTCTTAACACAAAAATGAGAAGATAAAAGGTTATCCATTAGAGCAGTGCTCGCCAACCTGGTGCCCTCCAGATGTTTTGGACTGCAACACCCAATAAACCCTGCTTTGCCCTAGGTTGGTAAAAGCTGCATTAGAAAAATTACATCATATAGTCATGTATGAAAGGGTGCGACAAAGAGAGGCTGAAGGAAAGGTCAAGAATGAGAATTAATGGAGCTGAAGAATGAACTTTCTATCTTTACTGTATTAGGCAGACTAAAGGCAGGATAGAAGAGTTAAAGATTTGGGGTTTGAAGTAGGGTTAAAGGCTCCTTATATTTAAGTTAATTAAGCAGACACCACAGTGTATACTGCGATCCCAAACATAACACACTTATTGATGAGTGTGGCTCTCTGCTTTGCGTTAACAATATGTTTAGGATCACAGAAGCATGTACTTTAGGGTTACCATATTTCCAAAATATTTAAAAAATAGGAAAGCACATATATGTACATGCATTTTTGTTTGTGAAATGAAAATACCTCAGCATTTAATGTAAATTATGTATACAAATATAATAAGAACAATACCTTTGGGGGGACACAGCCAATATTTTTGTCCACATTTTATCGATCTGTTTGCTGCTGGTGTTCTGTAATCTGCCTTGTGATGAGTCTTGCCCTTTAAAGCAGAGTATAAATCTTTCAGCAAATAAATAGAGGGAAAACGTGTACATCAAAACTTTCATAGTGGGATTCACGTTCATACTTCCCCCTACTCCTGTCATAACTGGGGGTTTGGGGGGGTGTCGAGCATATGTAGGGAAGATTTAATTTTTTCATCTCTTGCCCAAGTCCTGATAAAAATCGTTTCCCCACTGGACTGCTTTGCTCTGTGTTGCCAGTTAAAATAGTCCCCAACACCTATTGTTAGTTACAGAGAGGGAGCATGAACCTGACATGGTTGCTAATTAATATCCCATCTAGTTTCTATTTTGGCCCTGAGCACCGCAGACTTGTGGAGTCCTGAGCTATCTCTCCTCTAGTATCCAAGGGAGGTGGGATATTGGATTCTCCCTACTGAAATTCTAGGTTCCTGAGCACTTCTTGACTTTTCTAAAATAATGCATGCGTATAGACATAGGTTACTTGAAACAAAACCAAAATATTATGGTTTGTAACAGAAAATTTGTTCAGTAAATTAATACGTGAAGCAAAAGTAGACCCTCTCATTTCTTCGTCCCCAGGATTTCTCTTTTATTTCCACATCCATGGGCGACCTATGTTAGATTTCCATGTTCATCAGTTACTTGTAGTGGCCGTCTTTGGAGGAGCTGCTTGCATCTTCTTGGAGGTCTTCTTCCGTGGCGTCATTGTCCTTGAGATGTTCCGAACCAGTCTTTGTATACTGCAGGGGAGCTGGTTCTGGCAGGTGAGCGAGTCTGTGTTTCCTGCCTTCGTAATCAGTTAATTCCCAGGAAAACTTTGATTTCAGGCCCAGCAGCAGCCAGCAATATCCTTAGGGAGCTGATACCATTGCCCTACCAACCATCTTCTGGTGTTCCTCTAATTACCAGGCAGTCACCCTTGAAATTGGAGCTGATTATGTCACACTGGGGCATTGTGCTTTATTACATTGATGGCTGCCTGGTACTCAACAGAGGAAGGCTGCCACCACCTTCCTCTTCATTCATCATCTTCTGCCTTCACAGGAAAGCCTTCTTTCTCATGCCTGCATTCAACAGAAACATACCGTATTTTTAGCTCTATAAGACGCACCAGACCATAAGACGCACCTAGTTTTTGGAGGAGGAAAACAAGAAAAAAATATATTCTGACTCTCAGAAGCCAGAACAGCAAGAGGGGTTGCTGCGCAGTGAAAGCAGCAATCCCTCTTGCTGTTCTGGCTTCCGTGATAGCTGCGCAGCCTGCATTCGTTCCATAAGCCGCACACACATTTCACCTTACTTTTTAGGAGGGAAAAAGTGAGTCTTATATAGCAAAAAATACGGTACTTAACTATTGCATTTATATCCCACCTTTTCTCCAAGGAGCTCAAGGTGGTCCCCATGGTTTCCCCCCTCCTCATTTAATCCCCGCAGCAACCCCTGTTGGGTTAGTTGGGCTGAGAGACAGTGAGTGGCCCAAGGTTACCCAGTGAGCTTCACAGCTGTGGAGATTTGAACTGGGGTCTCTCAGGTCCTGGTCCAAGACTCTTAACCACTACACCATGCCTCTGAGTCAGAGGAGGAGTCAGACCACCCAACCCAATAGGGATCCTATAAATCAGGCCCCATGCCTGGTCCACTCCGCAACAGGGATCTGGCCTGTCTGAGATACTTGTGGGGAGAAAATGAAAGGCTGTAAAACGACACTCTTGGGGGAGCAGCCCGGAAGATGAGATTGAAAAATGGGAGGGCTGGTCCTTAGATGGATAAGTTTGGAGCTGTTCATTTGTCTTTCAAATCCTGCACTTGAGATCAGACAGCTGCATTGTTTGTAACCAACCATTTCTCCTATTGAATAGAGGTGGCACAACAATGTACTCATTCTGGCAAACTTTCATATTTCTGGGATGGATTATATCTTGCCTCATTATTGAAGCCACTATTGCTTCAAAGCTCAGGGCAAGGGAGTTAAATGAAACTCTGAACTGTGATGTTTTGTAAATCTTCTGTGTTTAGCTTTGTACATGCCACTTTGTTATGAGTTCCGTAGGCGCAGTACTGTTGTTTGAGAGTATATGTTATGACAAGGAAAACATCTAGGTAAAAAATAGAAAAGGTGCAGAGTTTGTTTGACGAATGGGAGAGTTCACAACAGCAGAACAAGTTTCAGAAGGGAAGGCAGCTCTCCCATTTGCAGTGCTTTCCATAAATAAGCTTAAATACAGTGGTACCTCAGGTTACATACGCTTCAGGTTACATACGCTTCAGGTTACAGACTCCGCTAACCCAGAAATAGCACCTCAGGTTAAGAACTTTGCTTCAGGATGAGAACAGAAATCATGCTCCAGCGGTGCGGTCGTAGCAGGAGGCCCCTTTAGTAAAGTGGTGCTTCAGCTTAGGAACAGTTTCAGGTTAAGAACGGACCTCCAGAATGAATTAAGTACTTAACCCGAGGCACCACTGTAAATATGTTCAGTACCATAGAAGAATTCACCAATGCATTCTCTTCTCCAGGGTGTTCCTCTGTAGATTTGGGATTGAGACTTATCTTCTTTTACTTCTGCTTGTAAATTTCTATTTAAGAAGCATTTCAAAAATGTAACTGTGAAGTTACTTTCTTTGGGCTGGTGTTATTATAAAAATATAAGTGTGTGTCTTACATCTTTCAAAATATAGACCAATGATGCATCATTTTATAAAATTTCTCTTTAAAATCATAACACAATGTGAATTTTAACCCTTTAGTCCACATATACTCTCACTGTTCCATCTGTATATTATAACCAATTTTCTTTACCCATTTGACCATGCATTCTTTAATTAGTTCTTCTTATGTTTCAAATTTCAAGAAAACTTTATACATTTTTGCAATAACATAGCCATCATCTGCCAAATGTTCTTTTTTTGACACCACAGATTGGATTTGTACTTTATCCTCCAAGTGGGGGTCCAGAATGGAACCAAACGGACCACAATAATATCATGTTCATCACCATGTGCTATTGCTGGCATTATGCATTTGCACTTCTAATAATGGCTTTGAATTACACTGTAATCAGCTGGTAAGTAAATCCCGAAGAGCTTCATTTAACTTGCCACTAAATGCTAGAGCGTTGTTCAACATAAGAAAACTCTCAGCTATGCAAAATTGGCTACTCCAGTTCTGGAGGAATGCGAAACTGCCATGGCCTCCATATGTCAGCCTGCAACCATTGGCACAACCCAAGTGAGCTTTGCTGTTTTCTCACAACCTTGCTAGGAAATAAGCAAAGTTCCTCCGTGTCATTTATGTAGCAATGTGCCTTTCTTTTTCTTCTGAAAGAGGTAGCAGTCCGTTGAACTCTGTGAGGCTCTTTCCTGTAGTCTGTCTCTTCTCAAAGCTTAAGATCAGGGAAGACGTATGAACGTTTTGCTCATGGGTCTATTTGAAATGCCAGCACCCAGCCATAGAATATTATATGGTTGGGTCCAGAGAAATGCCATTGAAAAGGATAGGAATGGCAGAGTGGTGCCCCTCACTGGCCCTCAGGTCAGTTGCGTCACTACTGCCTACCAGGAGGTAGAGGGTGAGGGATGAGGTCAGAATGGTGGAAATGGGCCAGCAGGAGCACATGCATCCTAGCCTCACTAATAATAATAATAATAATAATAATAATAATAATAATAATAATAATAATAATTTATTATTTATACCCCGCCCATGTGGCTGGGTTTCCCCAGCCACTCTGGGCGGCTTCCAAAAGAATATTAAAATACTGTGATACATCAAACATTAAAAGCTTCCCTAAACAGGGCTGCCTTCAGATGTCTTCTAAAAGTCTGGTAGTTGTTGTTCTCTTTGACATCTGGTGGGAGGGCGTTCCACAGGGAGGGCGCCACTATCGAGAAGGCCCTCTGCCTGGTTCCCTGTAACTTGGCTTCTCGCAGTGAGGGAACCGCCAGAAGGCCCTCGGTGCTGGACCTCAGTGTCCGGGTAGAACGATGGAGGTGGAGACGCTCCTTCAGGTATACTGGACCGAGGCCGTTTAGGGCTTTAAAGGTCAGCACCAACACTTTGAATTGTGCTCGGAAACGTACTGGGAGCCAATGTAGGTCTTTCAAGACCGGTGTTATATGGTCTCGGCGGTCCCCTCCCTCTCCCACTCTGCACCCTGTAAGCAGCAGTGACACAACTGACTAGAGATCAGGTGACTTCCAGCACCCATCACATTGCTGGAGGGTTATTTTCCTACCTCTGCCAAGGGTTGAGGGACTCTGCTGAATGGCGCAGGTTGTGGTACAGGGGGATTGAGGTGGGATAGCTAACGATTGTGTAGTGCCACCATCCATGAGCACTTTAAAGTGTGACAAAACATTGGTGAGTTGACTTGGGGTATACATTGTTACTACGGTAATCCCGTATAAAATAGGCAGCTCCCCACATGATTCCTACCCAGCTTAAAATATATGACAGTGACTTTGCAATTCATGTGCAAAGCAGAAATATATATAAACAACTAAGGTAAGATTGCCAACTTCAATTAAAAATTATACGAAATGAAACATTTATTTTATTTTAATGAAATATTTTCAGTCTCTGATGTCACCAGATTATATTGGCCCATACCACAGGGAGAAAAGTCATTTAGTAATCAGCTGAGTGCCCTGGATCAGCTGATAACGGGGTTATTAACTATTTTACACAAATATCTTAAAAAGAGCAAAGCTACAGTGGTACCTCGGGTTACATACGCTTCAGGTTACATATGCTTCAGGTTACAGACTCCACTAACCCAGAAATAATACCTCAGGTTAAGAACTTTGCTTCAGGATGAGAACAGAAATTGTGCAGTGGTGGCACAGCAGCAGTGGGAGGCCCAATTAGCTAAAGTGGTGTTTCAGGTTAAGAAGTTTCAGGTTAAGAATGGACCTCTGGAACGAATTAAGTACGTAACCAAAGGTACCACTGTATATGTGAGTGTTTCAGAAGGCGTGCCCTCTCTGCATGGACATATATGATTTTGGGATGAATTTTGCTTTAAATGACCCTCAAATATTGTTGAAGGCAGCTCATTCATTTGTGCACTTGAGAAAACTCTTCTACCTTTTAGAATAGTTGGATCCTGTAGATATATATGCCAGTGTATCAGGATATATAATTGGAAAACAGTTAAACCAGGAATATAAGTTTCTCATTCAGAAAGGCTCTTCTGTTGTTTGATATCAAATAGGTGTTGATTTCCTGACACCTAACCGGGTGAACATGTAGCTCAAATGGTTCTGCTTTGTTTTCCCCCTCTCCAGGATAGTTCGCACAAAACTAAAACAAACTCCATCCATGGAAATTGGATTATTGAAAACATCTGAGCGAGACCAGGAATCGGAAGATGAGATCTAATTCAGCACAAATGTTTACTTAAGGTTTAGCACCTATTCTTTCCACTTCTGAATTGTAATGGCGTTGTTTATCACATCATTAAGACTCTGCATTAATTTATGAAACTTCCATTAGTGCATCGTTTATCCTTTGCTTGAAGTAGAAAGAGAATGTTTTGCTAATGAATAGGCTGGGGTGACATTGTCATGTGCAAATCAATCCAGACCATTATTATGGGTGGGGCTATTCTTTCATTGCTCTTGGGTAAACTGGGAGATTTCCACACATAGCAATCAAATGCAACCCTGCTGTTGCATAAAACTGATTGTATACACCTTAAAACCAAGCCAGTCATAAAATGCGCATATCTATTTTTAACTATAAAGAATAATTTGTTGTCTGTCCAAAGTGTGTCTTGCAAATTTATATTTTTCAAAGTTATTGCTTTGTTTATTATTATTTATTATCGAGTACGATCTAATTGCATTAAAGGAAATACAAATCTAGTGCAAAAAAAAAAAAAGTTAGTGCTGTGACTTAGGACACAATGGCATTCTTAAAATGCTGGATGATTGTAAGCACTATGTTAGACTTGTTACTTACCTTGTACCAGAGTCCATTTATCTAAATAAGGCATATATGCCTGCTGTATATCTTAGAGCCTTTGCTCTGAATTTATTCAGTGTGTAGTAGAGTTGGGTGAGAGGGTTCAAATCCCCACTTGACCATGAAACCTGACACACCTTGGAAAAGTTATTGTGTCTCTGTGAGGCATGGGGAATATGAGGCCCTCCAGATGTTGTTGCACTCCATCTCCCATCAGCCACAGACAGCAAGGCCAATGATCATGTAGGATGGGAGTTGTAGTGCAACAACCTCTACAGAGCCACAGGTTCACTATCCCTATACTTAAAGCAAACAGTGATTACTGTTTGGGAGAGGGCTATGGCTGTGCTACCTCCCTCACTTGCAGATACCTCTTCCTGGAAGTAGTACTCATTCCTTTTGAGTTTGCTTACTGGGAAAGCACCATTTAGAAGTATCCTTATTTGTGCCACGTTACTCAGTATGAAGCTATACTCAGGAAATACCGTATGACATAGCGTGCCTTTTAGCTTTCTTGTCAGTAAGTATATTATCGGCTGGGAATAGAGTATGTGGGACATAAAATGGCAAGTGTGTCTAGCAGATTTAATAGGATGTACATATGTTCTGTTTAGGAAATCCAACTTTAAATGACTCTTCTACCAATGGACAAGAGCATTTTAATTTCTACTTCATATGCACTTTCTAAACACCAAAAGTTATTGTTACAGCAATCTTTTGGTAGAGAGGAAGAAGAATTCTGTTTATCAAGTAATCAATGAAGGATCCTTCAGGCTAGTGCAGCTACTTAAAATTATGAATAATAACTTGGTTTTAAATGTTGAAATAAATTGTTCCAGTTTACTTTGAAACAAGCAACATTTGTAGTCTTGATTTTTCTTTTTACTCTTTCATTGAGTTCCGTTGTTAGTCCACTTGCACTAAGGTTCTGGACATATATCTGTCCTTCAGCCAACAGAGCCTCTGGTTTCAATGGGTATTTATTACCAAATATATGTGCATAGGATTTCAGCATTAGATGCAGTGAAGTACAGTGGTACATCTGATAAGCTTCCAAAACAGCAGTGACTGGATGTATAACGATTTCCTTTTATGTACTGGATTTTCTGTGGTAAGAGGAAATCCAAATTAAATATTAAAGCACCATAGTTAAAGGCCCACTTCTTCAGATACACTTTTCAGAATTTTAATGATGTAAACATTCATGTTATTAGTATTTTTAGTGCAAGCTGATAACAAGCCACATCATGCTAGGAGAAAACCAGTGGTTGCGTCTTCATCCAAAGTTTGATCAGTCCGCGCTGGTCTTGGGACCGAGACGGCTCTGGTTGCCCTAACAGATGATCTTTGTAGACAGCTGGATCGAGGCTGGTCAGGGCTGCTGATTCTTCTAGATCTGTCAGCAGCTTTCGACATGGCTGATCACGAACTCCTGGACCACCGCCTTGCCAACGTGGGGATCCAGGGCACAGTCCTTCAATCGCTGCGCTCGTTTCTCTCTGGCCAGGGACAGAGGGTGGTGCTTGGGGGGGAATTGTCATCGCGCCACTCCTTGGTGTGTGGAGTACCTCAGGGTGCGATACTCTCTCCGATGCTTTTCAACATCTTTATGCGCCCCCTCGCCCAGCTTGTCCGGAGTTTTGGTCTGGGTTGCCATCAGTATGCCGATGACACCCAACTCTATCTGTTGATGGGTGGCCATCCTGACTCGGCCCCAGACACACTGACCAGATGTTTGGAAGCTGTGGCTGGATGGTTACGTGGGAGCCGGTTGAAGCTAAATCCTTCGAAGACAGAGGTCCTGTGGCTGGGACAGGACAATATGGGATTGGGGGGGCAACTCCCATCTCTTGCAGGGGCGCAATTAGTGCCAGCATCGTCCGTTAAGAGTTTGGGTGTAATCTTCGACACCTCTCTTTCCATGGAGGCGCAGATTGCAGCTATAACAAAGGCGGCATTTTTCCATCTCCGCCAAGCTAAGCAGTTGGCTCCTTACCTCTCTCGCCCTTACCTCTCTAGCCACTGTGATCCACGCGACGGTCACCTCCAGACTGGATGCTTGTAACTTGCTCTACATGGGGCTGCCCTTGAGACTGACCCAGAAACTCCAGCGGGTGCAGAATGCTGCAGCAAGACTCCTTATGGGGTCTTCGCTGCGAGATCACATTCACCCGGTGATATACCAGCTGCACTGGCTCCCGGTGGAGTACAGGATCAGGTTTAAGGTGCTGGTTTTAACCTTTAAAGCCCTATATGGCCTAGGACCCTCGTACCTACGGGACCGCCTATCCTGGTATGCCCCACAGAGAAACTTATGGTATTCAAATAAAAACATCTTGAAGGTCCCAGGCCACAGAGAAGTTAGGCTGGCCTCAACTAGAGCCAGGGCTTTTTTGGCTGTGGCTCCGATCTGGTGGAACACTCTGTCACAAGAGACTAGTCTCCTGCGGGACTTGACATCTTTCCGCAGGGCCTGCAAGACAGAGCTGTTCCACCAGGCCTTTGGCCAGGGCACAGCCTGACTCCCTCCCTCGGCAATCTTCGCGGAGCTCTGGCCCAATGGTTGCCAGTGGCTTGATTTGAAATAATTTTATAATGAATGGTTTTAGAGTGTTGTTGTGCTGTACTTTTGTACTGTTTTATTGTTGTTAGCTGCCCTGAGCCCGGCTTCGGCTGGGGAGGGCGGGATATAAATACAATTTATTATTATTATTATTAATATATTTGTGGCCAACTTATTGTGGGGCAGACCACTTTAACTGCCATAGCCTTTGAAATATACTCAGAGTCACGTAGTGATTTCATGCTCTTTATTGCAGCTCGTGAAACAGTGAATGAATTCTCCCCAAACCTCTGGCTTTATATACATTATTTACACAATGGGTCCCATCTGACTGGCTGATTCTGCTTCCCTCCTGGAGCCTGATTGGGCTGCTCCCGCAGGCCAATCAGTTATTACATTCTGGGATCCTACCTGCCTAATAGGCTGATTGACTTCCTCCTGGTGCCTGATTGGACTGCTCCTGCAGTTTGTTGTATTCTAAGATCCTATCTGCCTATTGTTCTAGGATCCAAGCTAAGTACATAACACCCTTCTTCAAAGAATCATGGAAATGGTGGTTCATTGAAATACTGAGAATTCTCAGAGGTTCTCCCATTCCCTCTGAACTACAACCAAAGTTTTCTGGGAAGACGGGATGGCTGCTAAAAATAATGCTTTAGAGAAGCTACGCCCTTGCATCCCTCCAGATATTACAACCATAGGCGCCGACTCCATGGGGCCTGAGGGGGCCCGAGCCCCCTCAAAAATTCGTTTGGGGGGGGCTCCGCCCCCCCAATAATCTCAGGTGCCCCTCCAGCAGAGCGCCACTGCCGCCCCTCCCCCAGCCCAAAATGCACAGGGTCGGGCTGCATGCCTCCTGCCCTCCCTCCCGAGCAAAAGCTCCACCCAATTTCCTTCGGAGCTGATTAATAGGCGCAGCACGCTCTCCCCTATTCGCTCACGAGGAGGCGGTGCCACTTTATCTGCATATTCATGAGCTTATTTATTATTCATGAGCTTTCCCAGCCCCCCCCAATATTTTTTATAAGTCTGCGCCCCTGATTACAACTCCCATTGGCCACAAGCTAACATGGCCGATGAACGAAGTTGTAGTCCAACAGCACCTTGAGTGTTATAGGTTCTCCATCCCTGCCTTGGTGGATCTAAGTGGTTTCCAGTGTGGGAACATCTTGCAGGCAGGGAGCTCCATATTCATAGCCAAATTCAAGGAGGAGAGGGCTATTGATGGCTCCTAGCCATGATGGCTGTGTTCTGTCTCCATGGTGGGAGGGAGACAGTAATGTTTCTGAATGCCAGTTGCTGGAATTCAGCTTTTCTGCTCAAATACCCACATGCAGGTTTCTTATGGGCTTCTGTGAGAACAGGGTGTTAGACTAGATGGGTTGTTGACCTGATCCAGTGGGTTTTTCCTATGTTCTTACATGTTCCCAAGCCATTTTAACTGGGGTTCCATTGTGTATGGAAGCCCCAGGAAGGAAAAGAGCTGCATTTGAGTGTGGCTGATCTGTCCTTCCAATTCAGTGCTTTCAAATCTCTTGGAACAGGCTCACTGGCTAAAGCAATGCTTTTAAGACCATTGGCCCCACCTCCCCAGCACAACTGGCTAACAAAAATGAGCATTAAATGCGTTTAGTATGAAGCTTGCTGTTAAGGAATGAAAAGGTAAGTGTTATTGCATGGATTCTATTACCTTAGTGCTTTTCCATAGCACTAAATGTCCTGCTTCTGAAAGCACTTTCTTGCAGTTTCCAAGTTTTCAAGGGTGGAGCGGGCAGTCTTCTGCTAGCTGTGAAATCAAACCTAGTCTTAATACAGGCATCAATATTTGATGTGGAACTTGAACCTCCGGATTTAGGAAAATAAATGTACTGGTGAAAGTAATTATGGCATGCCTGCCCTAAACACATTTACTTAGAGCATAAGTGAGATACAGATCGAGTTGGGGGCAAGAATGGATCCCTCCATAAGCATGGAAGCACACCAATGGTTTTGTTATAGCATGATATGACTTGATATCAGTTTACAGTAAAATGCAGACAACATTCATGTTTCTGTTATTAACTGACTGATAAGAACAGCTGAAAAAGTGGGCTTTTAATTATGACTCACCTAATGGCCCTTGGATGTTGTTGCTCTCCATCTCCTATCATCTCCATGCAGCATGGCCAGTGGTCAAAGATGATGGGATTTGTAGTCCAACAACAAGCGGGGTCACTGTGCATCAACACATGCCTATGCAATGGTCTTCAGGGTGCCCCACTCTCCCAAATGATGGGTGCTGTCACACTACGCACACTGAATAAATGTGGAGCTTGTGTCCCAGGAACAGAAATGTAGGATCCAGCCAAACCTCTAAGTCGATTATGCGCACCCATGAAAAACATTAATATTGTGAATATTTTGTCAGTTTTAAACTATGTTGCATTATACACTCAGTCCAAAGTTCTCAGTCTGAGATGAGATAAGAAATACTAGATATCAACAGGGTTCAAATAACTGGCACTAAATAACTGGAAAATAAAAGCAAGTCACTTCCTCCTTTTGTCACTGTGCTTAGTGTTGAACAACGTGATTTTGTTGCTGTTTGTTCTTGAGAAACCACTCCCCACTCACTCACACCCATGGGTGTAGTCAGAGGGGAGTAAAGGGCAAGGAAATAAATAAAAATACTTAACTAAATGTAGAAGGATTTTGACAGATTTTTCTGAGCACCTGGGGTCAAAAGAAAGTAATTTTATACAACCCAATCCTGGGCAGAGCCAGATGGAGGACAATGACAGGTGGGTGTCTTGCCCCAACAACATATATTCTGGCTACACCGGTCCTCACGCCATCTGTTCGTTCTCTCACATGCACAACAATTACCTATCCGTGCTTTCGTTTTCTCTTTCTCACACACCTCATCTTTCTATTCATATTTATACACAAGGTGGGGAGGAGAATGCTGAAGAAGGGAGGCTGCAGGCTGTATGGACCAATGGTCTGTTGTGATTTGGGCTGCTTTCTATATTCCTGTTCGGTTAGTGGAGATTGGTGTACTAAAAAATGGGCCACAGCCATGAAGAACACTCATTTGCCATTTGCTACATGCACAAGTCTGTTCCCCACATATTGGCTCTTGCCTGCATCAGACACGCAATGCATGCAGGGAAGAACTGGCTGAGCATGCCTGGTAGGGATTGCTTTCCTTTTAATCCTTCACTGATAAGGCTGTGTACATACTTCTGTTTACTCTGCACCCAGTGCGCTCACAGCACTGGTGTGGACAGACAGCAGGTGACTTGGAGGCACATCCAACCGTACTGCAGTTTCCGTACGGCGTTTCTGTGCGCTCTGGCTTCAGTCACGGTATCCCGTTGCGCCAGAAGCAGTTTAGTCAGGCTGGCCACATGACCCGGAAATCTGTCTGTGGAAAAATGCCGGCTCCCTTGGCCTGAAAACAAGATGAGCGCTGCAACCCCATAGTCACCTTTGACTGGACTTAACCCTGCAGGGGTCCTTTACCTTTTTACCTTACTGAAGTGTACAATAATATGAAAATGTGATTGGAAATGCAGTGGGTGAGGGGGAACACAGCCTTGCTGCTTTTTGAGCTGGTAATCCAAACATCGCCAAAGAGCCTCTCCTTGCAAAGAGAGGAGGAGGGTGTAATAAACAAAAACCTGCCCTTATTCCCTTATGGGGAACACAAGAGCCCTTATAGAGTCCTTTGTAGGTTCTCCATCAGTCAGAGAAAATAACAGAGGCACAACCAGAGAATACTGAGAAGCAAAGCAGCTTGTAAGCTTGATCTTTATTGAAATGTTGCAACAGGATGCTCCCCTCACAAGCAGGAAAGGAGGAGGACCCTGAACAAAGGTGTGCCTGCCCTTATATAGACATTTTAAATTGCCTGCCCTGGAGTCCAAAACCACCCCCTGAAACATCGTACATACATCACAGAAGGGGTGTAGCTCAAGACCACCCCCCAGATACATCATACCTACATCACAGAAAGGGCGGCCTACAACAGAAATCTGAGTGTGTTGTTTATCTCCTGTCTGGCAGACCTGTTAATGGTCATTTGATTGGATACCCTGGGGAGCCTGACCAGTCTTTTGTAATAACAAATACTTAGTTCCTGAGCCAGGTTGAAGCCTTAATTACTTGGGATCCATTTGCCCGCTTACCCAGGACATAGAGGTTGCAAGAAGCACCAGGGATTCAGTTCCTTCGGAGAAAAGAGTTTATTGTGATCTGCGCAGAGGCAACCAGCGGAATTGTTTCCAAAGGCTGGCGGCCCCTAATACACGTAAGCCAGCAATATTTATACCCCTGCAGCACCTCCCGACCACCCCACCACCAGTAACTCATCATATCATATTCCTCGATTTGCCTTATTGTCTCTTTGGGTGTTGCTAAAGCATTTTGCCAGTGCACTCCTTTCGCTTATTAGCCAAGCCTGCATATCTTGTTTGCTCCAGATGCATTTCTCCTCCTTCCCTCCAGGCGTTGCCTTCCAACTGTCAGTGCACTCCCTGCCTACTCCCCTCAAGGTCACAGGCTCACCCTATTCATACACAGCCATACCCGTAAGACAGGATTTGTGAACGAATGGGGAGGCCTTGCCATTTTCCTTCGACCTTGCAGAGAAATATTTGAGGTCAACTTGGGAGGGACAAAATGGTTTCAGGACTTTTTCTGTGGGGGTTTCAGACATGTGGTTTATATATGCAGTTAACACACACACACACACACGTAGTATTGTAGCACCCTGCTTGTGGTTAACGCTTAGCTGGAATGAAATATTCAACGCAGCAATAGAGAATTTAAAATAATTATTTATTTGTCAGACAAATAAATGAGAGGCACAGTGGTATATGGTTACCAAGCTCTGGCCTGCCTCCTGCCATTATGGCCAGCACTTATATTCCCTTAATCCAGCCCCCTTTGCTCCTCCTTGGGCTGCCTCTGTCCAATCAGCCTGGTTGGATTTCCTATTGGCTGATTGCTATAACCAATCACAAAAAGATACACCCATATCCTTCTGTCCTTATAAGGAACACAAACAGCTATATATTGTTACATCTATAAATGACAAATAAGTAGTAATATATCTTACATGTGTCTCAACAAGGAATCTTAATTACCAGCTCACCTCTTGCCCTCCCTGCCCTATTGCCTTCTAAAACAAATGGTTAATCTTAAATTTTTATCTTAAACATATGTCAAGGATCTTGAGTTTCACATCAACATTGAAAGATATCCTTCATTTGAAGGTTTCTAAACAAATGTCTGACAGCT
This sequence comes from Podarcis liolepis, assembly GCF_965112155.1. Classification (NCBI taxonomy): domain Eukaryota; kingdom Metazoa; phylum Chordata; class Lepidosauria; order Squamata; family Lacertidae; genus Podarcis; species Podarcis liolepis. The sequence goes on along the minus strand of NC_139558.1, from coordinate 72,862,263 downwards.
AATATATCAGGACAGCATTTGATGGCGTCTTCTTGTCTGGCTGGGGGGCTAAACTGCTGGCTGACTTAATTCCAGGATAAATACAACTCTTCTAGCATTTGTTAAATCCTTTGCATAATTACATTTAAGCCAATATATTTAAGCTAATATATTTCATACATTATCATAGGTAACCTTTTAAAAGGAATAAGACCTTTTTAAAGTAGAGAGAGAAAGAAAAAAAAGAACTCAGTTTAAAACAGTTTCAGAAGAAGGCTCTTCAGTTCACATCCCCCCCCTTCAGCAAGCTGCTTTTCCCATTATCTGTTTAAGGAAGAAACAGCTTTAAAAAGACTTCCCAGCTAGATGCTTTAAAAAGACTTCCCAGCTAGATGCTTTTTTTTCTCCCATTTGCCTCTGGCCTTAGAAAATACAGCTCAAGGTTTAAGAGAGGCCCATGGTATCATTTTACTATTTGCCCATTCCTAATTATATTTATCTCTGCCTTTGTTATCTTCTGTAACATGTAGGGTCAATGTCCTGCTTTTAGTCTGTAATTTCAGCTTTTACGACTTTGAGAATTGCTTTCTGCTATCAATCAAAAGGGGCCCCTTGTCTTAGGAGAATGGCCAAGGTTTTCTCTGCCTGGCATTGAAACATTTGAAAATCTACTTTTGAAAATCTAAGCCCTCTTTAATATACAAGTCCTGATCAAACATTAATAAAATGCAGGCTTATGCCTGATGCCTCATTCCCCCCTTTCAAGCTCAAGGACCTTCGTCCCAAGTGTCCTTGATAGCTTGACCTTCATCATATTCCTGAGGTAAAGCTCTGTATAGGGCCATGATATGAGGTAGAGTTTCATTTGAAACCATCTTGCTAATTGTACTTCTAAAACATGAAATGATACATGGCATCATACATAAAACCATTACCACTACTGTCAAGAAAAACAAGCAAGACAATAGTATCCCTTTGAGTCCTGTGACATTAGGTAACCAATTGGTGAGCCATCCCATATCCCATCCTTCCCATGTTTGTACTGGGACATGTGCTATATTCTCCATCTTTGTGGCCAACACACGGATTGCCTCACCATTATCTGAAATGTTAAAGCAACAGGCATTCCCTGTCAAGTTCAAGACTCCACATAGGCCTCCCTGCTTGGCAAGTACATAATCCATTCCCATTTTCAGCTGCAAAATGGCGGCTCTACTTTCATCCAATTGTTGTGCAATAAGTCTCAAACTCCGGGCCGTTGCATTGGTTACAAGTTCCACTACTGCTTGCAATCGAATTATTCTGTTTAGATTATAAATAGGATCCCGTGCCCCTTGTATGAGCTCACCAGGATTCCAGGAGGCAGGATCATAATAGGCTATAATGCGCTCTGGTGGCCAATCATCAGTACCGCTCCAACTTTGGGTACTTCCTCCTGCTATATGAGAAATATCAGCGTTTCTTCGTGTTCGCTTGGGCAAATTAGTGGGCATAATCCACATTGGTGGCAATACCCATCCCAGGAAACAAGTCCCACTCCATTTGGAGGGGAGTTTCTTGTATGCCCATTCTCCACATATCCACCACAACCATCGTGTCTGAGGTCTTTGGTACGTGGAGTACAGAAGGCGAAATAGCAAAAGAGGTAGAGAGTTCACAGTGCAGTATGTTAGATCAGTGTTTCCCAACCTTTTTTGGGCAAAGGCACACTTGTTTGATGAAAAAAATCTCGAGGCACACCACCATTACAGCCCCGTGACGTCAGCGTGCAGCGTCGCGCCGGGAGGGACGCACGAAAGTGTAAGTTTCAATTTTTTTCCCTCCCCTCCTGTGTAAAGGGGAATGCACTCTGCTAAGTAAAGGCACTTGCCACAGGGCCACGCAGCCAAGGGGTCTAACTCTGCAGGGAAAAGCTTCCTGTCTTTCCTCTGCCCCCTCCCCACCGGAAAGGGATGGTGGCTGCAGGCTCTGCCCCCCCCCTTAACATCTGCAAAATGATTAAGGCTGATACATTGTGTTACAGGATTTTATCTAGGTAACTTCCCTGAGCTGTCAAGTTGAAAGGGTACATTCAGGCATATTTGCAACATTTAACAACTTTAAAGATGTGCCCCCCCTGTAATTTCCATAACAGTTGGAAGGTCAAAAATATAACCTCCTATGACAACTCCTGCAACCCATGAGCTTTCAGACAAAGATCATGCATGGACAAATGTAAAGATCTTTGGAAAGTATTGATCGAAACCACAGTAACAAACGAATCAATGTATCTTCAAGGGAAAGAATAAGTAGATCCATTTGCATATATAGCTCTGTAGGCTTAATTATATTCCATTGCTATTTTGTTATTGCTCTTTTCCTCTGCTTCTATTTATTTTTAATGCATGTAACCTTTTTATTCCCCCTCCCCCCCCCGCCAATTTAACTCCTTGTAATACTCTCAATAAAATATAAAGAAACAAGAAAGGAGATTCCCACAAAACATTAGGAAGGCCTTTCTGGTGGTGAGAGCAGTCAGACAGGGGAAGGGGCTTTTAGGGAGAGGTGGGGGGGGGCATCTGCCAGGGATGCTTTAGCTGTGAGTCCTGAATTGCTGGGGGTTGGACTGGATGACCTTTGGGTTCTTTCCGGCTGCAAATTCTACCTGCCTTCCCCCCTCCAATTGATCAACACACAGAGATGCAGGTGGCCAGGGAACCACCTGTGCACACCTGAGCCTGCAAGGGGCAGTCAAGCCCCCTTCACCGCCTGCCCCCCCGCCAGCCCCCTCTCCCCTCCTCCCTAGGCGGCAGCTCCGCCATGACCACAAACGGCGGCGGCAGCAGCAGCCGCGCGCGGCCCGGGCTCCCCTCGCCGGCCGCGGGAGCCAAGGCGCGTGACGAGGGAGCCAAGGCGCGCGATAATTTTCTTAAATTATATCAGCGGCGCCCGGCAGAGCAGCCCTCTCGGCCACGGCAGCCCGGCTCTCCCAGCCCCCGGGGGCCGCCCTCCTCCCTCGCGCACCCGCAGCGTTCCCGCCCGGAGAGGCGGCGGCGGCAGCAGCAGCAGCAGCCGCGCGCGGCCCGGGTTCCCCTCGCCGGCTGCGGGAGCCAAGGCGCGCGACGAGGGAGCCAAGGCGCGCGGCTCTCCCAGCCCCCGGGGGCCGCCCTCCTCCCTCGCGCACCCGCAGCGTTCCCGCCCGGAGAGGCGGCGGCGGCGGCAGCAGCCGCGCGCGGCCCGGGTTCCCCTCGCCGGCCGCGGGAGCCAAGGCGCGCGACGAGGGAGCCAAGGCGCGCGATAATTTTTTTAATTATTGGGGGGGCGCCTATGAATGAGAGGCGGGCGCTGTGGACGGAAGCGCTGCCCGCCGAGCTCGCAGGCAGCCAGGCAGGCAGACGGCGGGAGCCCCGCGCTGGGCGGCCTCTCCTCGCTGCCGCCGCCCCGCCTCTCGCCGCCCGACTCGCCCGCCTCCCTCCCACGGAACACAAGGCAACGTTCCACGGCACACTAGTGTGCCGCGGAACACCGGTTGGGAAACACTGTGTTAGATTGCCTTTTTCTGTCACAGTTATGTTCCATACCACTTTCCATGCATGAATAAAAGGAGGTGCACAGGGCAAGGCATCCCGAGTTCGATAGGTAGTATCGTGTGCCCAGGTATTCTTAATATTATCCCAAGTATAGTGACAATGAGAAGAGCCTATCATGGTAGAATCAGCTGCATCTGATGATTTATGTACACAGAATTCCCCTTGTACAGGTATAACTCGTAATGGTTTAGTTGAGTTCCATCCGGGAAAATTCTGTACTTCTGTCTGGTGTGGTATTTCGCTTACCATACCAATGGCATCTAATGGTATCGGTAATAAGGGCATACCTCCCTCTGAATCATCTGGCCCGAGAGAGCAAACAAGGCAATTGGTCCTATTTGCAACATTGGCTACCATTTCAGCTAAACCTACCCACATATTGTGGTCATGGTGGAATCCATATTTAGTCAATTTGGCCAGATTCAAGGACCCTTCCCCTTCCCAAGGGATCAGGATTAATAATAGAATCATGTTGATGTCTAGCATATGCATTCCTTCCACAAAAGATTACCTTATAGTGATAGCAAATAAATATTAGTCCCAATATAATTCCCCCAGTGACAGAAATGGGGAACCACCAAGACCAAAACATATATCCCGAGGATCCCCAATGAGTAATATCTCTGATAATTGTTCCACAAGGGGGTGGGCAGTCAATTAATTGTATAAGAGAATCTTTCCTTTCACAATCGCTGGTTCAGATGCTCCTCAAGCTTCAGGCGTGCGCAGGTCAGCCAGCTTCCAGGTTGTGGCTGCAGCAGGCCGGTCGTCTAATGTTGCCCGTGACCTAGCCCGTTCCCGGTAGGGCTAGATACAGGGGTTTTTGGAGAGAGTCAGTTTAAGAGGATTAGAGGGGTCACCTTTGCACGTCCAACTGCCTTCGGACTTCTTCAAACGAGAGTGATGAATCCAGGGGGTCACCTCAGCTACCTTCACCGCTGTTGGAGTAGAGAGCAAGACGGTGTAAGGTCCACGCCACTTAGGTGCAAGTGGATCACGTTTCCACTCTTTCACCCATACGCTATCGCCAGCCTGGAACTGATGAATCGGCTCGGCAATGCTGCACGGCGTGCGCTCGAGGACCCACCTGTTAAGAGAAACAAAAACACGGGAGAGAGATTGCACTTGTCCCTGTGTCACATGGTCTCCTATTTGTTTAAGATCAGCTGGAATATCCTGAACAAAGGAGGGCGGTCTCCCATACAGGAGCTCAAAAGGTGACAACTTAAGTCTTTTTGTGGGTGCACACCGAACACGAAACAGTGTTATGGGTAACACATCTACCCATCCCAATCCCGTTTCCTGGGTTAATTTTGCCAATTGGGTTTTCAGAGTCCGATTCATTCTTTCAGTTTTCCCTGAACTCTGAGGCCTATAGGCTGCATGCAGTCTCCATTTCACTTGTAAGACTCGACATACTTCTTGTACTACTTGATCAATGAACGCTGGCCCATTGTCACTTCCAATGCATCTAGGTAATCCAAACCTCGGGATCAATTCAGTGAGGAGTCTCTTAGTTACCTCTCGTGCCTTTTCAGTTCGGGTGGGAAAAGCTTCAACCCATCCGGTAAGAGTATCTACAAACACAAGGAGATACTTGAATCCCTTAGAAGGGACCAGCTCTGTGAAGTCCACAATTAGGCTTTCCATGGGGACATATCCCACATGTTGGATTCCAGGAGGTTGTACCGGTCCCTGCCTGGGATTGTTTTTAGCACAAAGAACACATTTCTGTGAAATGCAAGTTGCTAATTGTGATAGGTTAATAATATACAACTTCCGACTGAGACTCTCTCTGGTTGCAGTACCGCCAAGGTGAGTAGATTCATGATAATTTCTTACAATTGTGCCTGCTAGATGATGAGTTACATAAATCCTATTGTCTGGCAGGATCATCCAACCGTCCTTCACAACTGCTCCTTCCTGTTCAGCCCACTTCCTCTCTTCTGGGGTATAGTGAGGTTTAACTTCTTCTGGAGCTACCTCTGGTATGAGGGCTGCTATAAATCCTCCCACAGGCTTTTGGGCTGCCTCTCGGGCTGCTTTGTCAGCAGCATGATTTCCTCTGGTTATTGGATCCCTTCCTCGTCCATGACCTTTGCAGTGCATTACAGCAATCTGTTCTGGAGCCCATACTGCTTCTAACAGGATTTCTACTTCAGGTCCATATTTCAAGGCCTTCCCGTGGGCTCCTATTAGACCTCTTTCTTTCCATAGAGCACCATGTGCATGCAGGGTTAAGAAGGCATATTTAGAATCAGTATAGATGTTTGCCTTACATCCGGCTGCCAATTGCAGAGCTCTAGTTAAACCTATAAGTTCAGCTTTTTGTGCTGAGGTGCCAGCAGGCAAAGCTTCAGCTTCCACAACTTCCTCATTGGTGACCACAGCATATCCTGCTCGTCTGGCACCTTCATGCAGGTAACTGCTACCATCAGTATAATATACAACATCTGGATTTTTCAATGGTTCATCTTTCAGATCGGGTCTACTGGAATAAACTTCATCCATTATTTGGAGACAATCATGTGATTCTTCATCATCTACCTCTGGTAGGGGCAGCAAAGTCGCTGGATTGAGCATATTCACTACTCGTAGATGAATCCTGGGATTTTCACACAATAGGCCTTGGTACCTAGCCATCCTTGGGTTCGTTAGCCAATAACTACCCTTATATTCCATGAGTGTCAGAACAGCATGAGGTACATTCACATACATTGTCTGGCCGAAGGTAAATTTATCAGCTTCTTTGACAAGGCTTGCAGTGGCCGCTACTGCCCTTAGGCATGGAGGCCATCCTTTTGCTACTGAGTCCAATTGTTTTGACAAATAAGCTACTGGACGATTCCAACTTCCTAATCTCTGGGTCAGGACTGCCGCTGCAATCCCATTCTGTTCATGTACATACAGCTGAAAGGGTTTTTCCGAATTAGGCAGTCCAAGGGCTGGGGCCTCCATAAGTCGTTGTTTGATAACTAAAAAGGCTTGTTGCTGCTCAGGTCCCCATACGAATGGGTCCTTTTCTGCACCTCGAGTGCTTTCATGTAAGGGCTTGGCCAGACTGCTGAAATCAGGTATCCATAGTCTACAAAACCCTGCTGTTCCCAGGAATCCTCTGAGTTGTTTCCTTGTGGTAGGTTCCTTGATAAGGCAAATAGCTTCTTTCCTCTCTGGCCTCAATGCTCGTTGTTGGTGTGAGATGTCAAAGCCCAAATATTTGACCTTTTCTAAACATAACTGTGCCTTTTTCTGGGAAACTCGGTAGCCAGCTTGCCAGAGCAAGTGGAGCAGTTCCTCTGTACCTTCTTTACAGGTATCAAAATCCTTTGCTGCTAGTATAAGGTCATCTACATATTGCAGAACCACCTTCTCTCCAGGTATTGAGGGGTAACTTGTTAGATCCTTCGCCAAGGCAGTGCCAAATAAAGTTGGGGAATTTTTGAATCCCTGGGGCAATCTCGTCCAGGTTAGCTGGCCTTTTGTTCCTGTCAAAGGGTCTTCCCACTGGAAGGCAAATATAGGTTGGCTCTGTGGTGCCAGCCGGCAACAGAAGAATGCATCTTTCAAGTCCAATACAGTAAAAAATGTTGCTTCTGGTGGGATCAAACTCAGCAGGGTGTATGGGTTTGGTACATTTGGGTGCAAGGTCTCGATAGCCTGGTTTACGAGCCTCAAGTCCTGCACTGGCCTGTATTCATCTGTCCCAGGTTTTCGAACAGGCAAAAGGGGTGTGTTCCATTCTGATTGGCAGGGCTTAAGCAGACCATATTTTAATAGGCGGTCCAAATGTTTCTGGATGCCCTCTGCTGCTCGCCGGGGTAAAGGATATTGCTTTACAGATACAGGGGTAGCCATAGGTTTTAAGGTTACTACAATTGGAGCTATATTCTTGGCCATTCCTGGTGGGCTATTTTCGGCCCATACTCCTGGTGGCACCTGTAGAGTTCGGAGGAGCTTGTTTAACTCTGTATCCAATGTGGGTTGGACTTGCAGGGCTGACATTAGGCGCCATGATTGTTCCTTAGGTACTGAGAGGGAAATTATTCCTGCTGCCTTTGATGGCAATTTCATTTCTGGACCTCGAGGAGTGAAGGTGATTTGGGCCTGCAATTTGGACAGCATATCTCTACCTAAGAGAGGTATTGGACACTCAGGTATATACAAAAACTGATGGGTTAAACGATGTCCCCCAATCTGGCATTCCAAAGGTTGGAGGAAAGACCTCTTAGCTGACTGACCAGTGGCACTTTTAATGACTACACTTTTGGATGCCTTTTTCTGCAATAGTTCTGGGAGTACTGAGTATTCAGCCCCAGTATCAATCATAAAGTCTATTAAATGGCTTCCTAATTGAATCGTGACCGTGGGCTCCTGGAAGCCTAACTTTATGGAGTCCGGTCGTTCCTAGTCTTGGGTAAAATCCTCCTCTGTCAGTCCAATGACATTGTCCCTACTCCGTCCTTGTCCAGGTCTCTGATATCTTCCATCTCGGATCATTCCCCGTCCCCGTCCCTGGTTTCTTGGGCCGGAGCCTGGGCCTGGGCGTACTTCTTCCAACCTCAGGGGTTCAGGACACTCCCGCTTCCAATGACCCTCCTTCTTGCAATTTGCACATTGATTCCTTCCCAGTGGTGGATTCCTTCCCCGCCCTCTTCCTCCATTTAAGGGGCGGTAGTCTTGCTTCACTGCTGTGGCTAGCATTACCATCTTTTCCTTCTGCCACTTCTTCTTCTCTTGTTTCTCAGCCTCATCCCTATTCCGATAAACTCGGCGTGCAATGGCCATAATTTGGCTCATCAGCATCCCTTCCCATCCTTCTGATTTCTGAATTTTCTTACGAATGTCAGAAGCGCACTGGGCCACAAATGTAGCAGTAATCATTCTGCTGTTTTCAGGGGCTTCAGGGTCAAAAGGAGTCCATATACGATAGGCTTCTTGCAGCCTCTCTAAAAAGTCTCCTGGACTCTCATTTGGTTTCTGTTCTACTTCTGAGACTTTAGACATATTAGTGGGCTTCTGGCATGCCCTGCGGATACCTTGCACAAGCGTCTGGCGGTAGGTGGTAAGCCTGGCCAGGTGAATTACATTGTTTGGATCCCAATTAGGATCTTCCAAGGGAAAGTTGTCTTGGAGATGACGGTCAATATTAAAAATATTTCCCACTCTGGCCTGCTCACGCAAATATATCTGTGCCTTTTCAATTATGTCTCTCCTTTCCTCAGTGGTGAACAGAGTATTCAGGAGCTGGCAGCAATCTGTCCAAGTAGGACTATGAGTATTTATTATTGAAGTCACCAAGTCCATCATAGCCTGAGGTTTTTCTGCGAAAGATGGGGTGTGTGTTTTCCAATTCATCAGATCCGTAGTTGTGAATGGAATGTACTGGAGGGTCGACGTTCGAGGTGGCCTTGGTCCAGGTAGCCCGTTAACCAGCACAGGCTCCTCAAGTGCATCAAATACTCTTCTGAGAGGGGCTACTACGTGATCTTTCTCTTCGCTTTGCTCTAGGGGCCTTAAATCATAGGGGATGGTATTTGTCCCAAGGCGTTCTTTTAGCAGCTTTATACGCCTGGCTGTATTGCTTGCTGACCGATTAAGGTCTCCCTGTAACTTCTGTAATAATTCTCTAGGACTTGGATGTACAGGAGTTTGGGGTAGGCAATCAGTTGTTTCACTAAAAGAGACTGTAGATGGAGTTCTACTGGGACTCACAGATGGAATAACCACTTCTGCTTGGGCTTTATTATAGGCCTCCAATGCCTCCTGAAGATATTTATCATAATCTATCAAGGAATCAAGTTCTGTGACTCCAGCCCCATTATTCATTCCACTTTCTTGCCTTGGGGTTACAACTGGTGGAGGGTTTGGATTAGGCTCCCTTCGATGTGGAGCATAAGGTGGAGGTGGAAGCAGCTCTTCCTCTGGTCCCTCAAAAATGGGTTTGAGTTTATTTGGCAAGATTCCTTTCCTAGCTTCGGCTTTTACAGCCAATAATTTGCATCGTTGGACTTTGCATTCCCTTATCCATGGAGGATTTTTATTTAATGTGCTCAGCCAGGAATCTATATATGAAAATTGTTCTGGGCACCCTCCAATTTCTTTGGCGATGTTAGACCAAAGTTTGCTTACTAAATTTATATCAAAAGTTCCCTGAGATGGCCATCCAGTATTTTGCTTCGGCCACTCTAATTCACATAACGTTCTCAGGCGCTCTGGCGTCATTTTGACTCCATATGCCCCTGAGAAGGCTTTCTTAAAATTATTTAACATACATTCAAGAGGTGTATTTTCCCCTTTTGAACCCCCAACTCCCATTGTATGGCCCTGTGAAGTATCCACTCAGTCACTCACACACACGCTTCGTGGGGTTTCTTGCCCAGATGGAGTCGCCTCACTGGGAACCGAAGTACTACCCACTCCACACTCAGGTCAGCTACAGATTGCTCTGTACTTTCTCACACATACAATGCGCTGGATACTTCACCACACACTCTACCTCCCAACTTTCCCTTTTCCCCCACCAGACCACCATCTGATATACCCAACCACCTAGCGTACTCAGTTCCCACTTACTGAGACGCAGAAGTTTGATCAAGACTTCTCTTCCTCCCAATTAATTGGAGGGCCAAAAATCCCTTTGTGCACTTACCCCTGGTTGGTTCCGTTTCCCCCCGGTCCGTCGCCGCCAGTGAGCAGGGTATCAGACAGACGAGACTTCTGCGTTCCCCCTGGAAAAAATTACCAGTGCGCGCTTGGGTAAGCAGTTTAGAGATCCTCTCTCTTGTACCCTGCTCAGTAGAGCGAAGGGGCTGCGTTCCAGCAGACCACTTATCCGAGTCACAGGGCACCATAAAATGTAGCACCCTGCTTGTGGTTAACGCTTAGCTGGAATGAAATATTCAACGCAGCAATAGAGAATTTAAAATAATTATTTATTTGTCAGACAAATAAATGAGAGGCACAGTGGTATATGGTTACCAAGCTCTGGCCTGCCTCCTGCCATTATGGCCAGCACTTATATTCCCTTAATCCAGCCCCCTTTGCTCCTCCTTGGGCTGCCTCTGTCCAATCAGCCTGGTTGGATTTCCTATTGGCTGATTGCTATAACCAATCACAAAAAGATACACCCATATCCTTCTGTCCTTATAAGGAACACAAACAGCTATATATTGTTACATCTATAAATGACAAATAAGTAGTAATATATCTTACATGTGTCTCAACAAGGAATCTTAATTACCAGCTCACCTCTTGCCCTCCCTGCCCTATTGCCTTCTAAAACAAATGGTTAATCTTAAATTTTTATCTTAAACATATGTCAAGGATCTTGAGTTTCACATCAACATTGAAAGATATCCTTCATTTGAAGGTTTCTAAACAAATGTCTGACAGCTAATATATCAGGACAGCATTTGATGGCGTCTTCTTGTCTGGCTGGGGGGCTAAACTGCTGGCTGACTTAATTCCAGGATAAATACAACTCTTCTAGCATTTGTTAAATCCTTTGCATAATTACATTTAAGCCAATATATTTAAGCTAATATATTTCATACATTATCATAGGTAACCTTTTAAAAGGAATAAGGCCTTTTTAAAGTAGAGAGAGAAAGAAAAAAAAGAACTCAGTTTAAAACAGTTTCAGAAGAAGGCTCTTCAGTTCACATCCCCCCCCTTCAGCAAGCTGCTTTTCCCATTATCTGTTTAAGGAAGAAACAGCTTTAAAAAGACTTCCCAGCTAGATGCTTTAAAAAGACTTCCCAGCTAGATGCTTTTTTTTCTCCCATTTGCCTCTGGCCTTAGAAAATACAGCTCAAGGTTTAAGAGAGGCCCATGGTATCATTTTACTATTTGCCCATTCCTAATTATATTTATCTCTGCCTTTGTTATCTTCTGTAACATGTAGGGTCAATGTCCTGCTTTTAGTCTGTAATTTCAGCTTTTACGACTTTGAGAATTGCTTTCTGCTATCAATCAAAAGGGGCCCCTTGTCTTAGGAGAATGGCCAAGGTTTTCTCTGCCTGGCATTGAAACATTTGAAAATCTACTTTTGAAAATCTAAGCCCTCTTTAATATACAAGTCCTGATCAAACATTAATAAAATGCAGGCTTATGCCTGATGCCTCAGTATGTAGCCTCTTTAAGATGAAACAAGGGCTAAGCAGCTGTCATTAAAGGTCGGAAAAGTAGTTAATAGCTGATTGATAACAAGGAAATGTGTGGAGCATAAGCTCCCCAGTAAAGCAGGAGAGGGGGCCTGCTACAACACTGTATGCCTTCATAGCGGCCCGACCTGAAAACCGTCATTGGCATTTTCTGTGCCACAGTGATCATTGTCCTTTGGGCACTATGCATTTGGCAGCTCCTTATCAGGTTTGCATCAGGTAAATAAAGTACTCTCTGTAAGTTTCAGTCTACCTACCTGATTTAAGATAAGAATTGTGAGCTCATAGCTAGTAGTAAAAGGTAAAGGTAAAGGTACCCCTGCCCATACGGGCCAGTCATGACCGACTCTAGGGTTGTGCACTCATCTCACTCAAGAGGCCGGGAGCCGGCGCCGTCCGAAGACACTTCCGGGTCACGTGGCCAGCGTGACGAAGCTGCACTGGTGAGCCAGCACCAGTGCCGCACACGGAAACGCCATTTACCTTCCCACTATAAAGCGGTACCTATTTATCTACTTGCATTTAGGGGTGCTTTTGAACTGCTAGGTGGGCAGGAGCTGGGACCAAACGGCGGGAGCTCACCCCGCCGTGGGGATTCGAACCGCTGACCTTACGATCAGCAAGTCCTAGGCACTGAGGTTTTACCCACAGTGCCACCCACGTCCCCATAACTAGTAGTACTGGCTGTTAAATCAGAAGTGTGTTGCGGAAGTGTTTTTTATTATTATTTGAATTAACTTATGTATGTAACAGGATGTTCTACACAGTGTGCTGGCTAGCTTGGATGGATTTAATTTATCTGATCAACAGATGGCTCCTAACTATGTTTCTTTGGAAGTGTGCCCTGCAGTGTTCCACAGAGCCTATGAATTATTGTTGTGAGTTGGCAGGTTGTGGGTGTGTGGGTTAGGCTGCATGAGGCTCGAGTCCCTTCTAATTCCTGGATCCAGCAAGGCTTAACATCTAATGGACGATTCCATTGTTGAATTAGCCAGGCAAGGGCCATAGTTACCGCCTAAGTACAGTCTAAGTACAGTCTAACAGAGGAAGCTGCTCTGTCCCAGAGGGCAGATGGGTGTTCCCCTCTCTCACCTGGCTGGCGCTGAGAAAGGTAAATCCAGAGTTGTGTGAGAGAGCTGGGCTAGAAGCAGGCAGAAATCAGAGAAACAGAGCCATGCTTGACTTCTGCTTGAAGGCAAGGCTGTAACTATGGGAGAAGCAAGACCTTCTTGACAGAACTTCGTTGGATACAACCCTAGGGTTCAAATGGACACTCGTCCACAAAGCTCTCTGGGTGACCCAGAATCTCAGTCTAACCCACCTCAGAGGAGTTTTTGTGAAGATAAAATGGGGGAGAGGGACCACCATGTTTGTACGCCACCTTGAGCAACTTGGAGAAAAGGTGGGCTATAAATGTAAAAATATAAATAACTACATACATATATAAATGCAACACAACAGGAATTCTGTACACACAGTGGGACTTCACATTCCTCTCTTCCTCCCAACCTCCTCTAAAAGTTGCCGCAAAGGTCTGGCAGCCCCCTAGAGCAGATTATGAGGATGAGGAGAGGAGGAGAAAGATCCACTGTGCAAGTGGAAGCCTGCTATATGAGCAGAACAGCAGCTTTGGACACATATATTTATGCACCTTTGTGTCCCAGCTCAGGCCTGGGCCCCTAGTTCTTTAAGTACCCAGCAACACCCCTGGCTCAGTTTATATTCAGTCTGTCTCATGGACTCATTCAGTGATTCTGTGGACATGTCGGTCTTTCAGCCTCTGTTCCCTGTTGGAAAAACAACCACATATGTCACATGACTGTTGCGCTGTCAGAGAAAGATGATAAAGTATTGACTACAATAGTTGCTATGGTGTATGAGAGGCATATTGCCCTTTGATCTTTTACAAGCGTTGAATCAACAGAGCTCTTGATCTGCTGATTATTATTTTTTAACCATACCTAGGTGCATTTTAGAATAAGATCAGGCAACTTTCACCACATTACATTAGCAATGTTATGGTGTGGTGATGCAATGGTGGGACATTTTAGACAGGGGGGCTTATGTGGCATCCTTTTCTCATCACTGTGAGAGCAATAGCCTTGAGATATGGAATGCTCTTATTTCCTGCCATGCCGACAAGTACAATAAAGGATATATATCTTCGTACAATCCTTGCAAGAACTATTTTCTTTGTTTCATGTTTACATTTTCTTTGAACAGATACCACACCTCCAGCAGAACCTCCATGCTTTTGCCAAAACAATGGAATCTGTCCAGATCGCTTATGCCTTTGTCCAGAGGAATGGATAGGCTACCACTTTGAGATAGATCAGTAAAGTCAGTCTACTCTTTCATCAGTTAATGCAGTTTTTGCATGTTGGGAGCAAATGAGCAGAAGTTACTTGGTGCTGTTTAGCAAAAGGTCTTCTCTTACCACTGAACACTTGTGTTTGATGATACCAGGTATGTTAAAAAGGGTGCATTTATATTCCCATTTACCTGGGAATAAGCACAACCGAACTCAGTGGGACTTATTTCTGAGTAGACATGTATAGGAATGTGTTGTTCCATTGGATTCTGTATGCTTGGTGCCATATTTAACTCTGGTTATGGTTCCTTCAACTGAAGTATTAGTAGGTACTTACAATCTGTGATGTGGGTGCACGCCATAGTGGTAGCTTCCACTGCATGTGTAGACACCAGTGGCCCAGTTTAAACATGATGCCTACCGTGTGCAACTCCACAAGACTGGAGGGCTGTAGCTCAATGGCAGAAGAAATGGTTTGCACACACGAGGTCACAGATGCAATCACTGACGTCTCCAGCTAAGACTGGAAAAGACTCCTGTCCGAAAGTCTGATGGGACACCTGCCAATCAGTGTAGGCAACACTGAGCTAGATGAACCAATTGCCTGACTCAATATAAAGCAACTTCCTATGTGTGTTTATTTTGTTCCATACACCTCACATTACACGTGTCTGTTTTGGTTCTTTTCTTTTCTTTTTACAAAGTAATAATCATAAATATATAAGAATTAAAATGTGCACCCCACTACTGAGACCATTCCATTGTAAGTATCCAACCTCCCAAAATTTCAACACCTCTTACGATGGTTTGACCCCTTGGGAGAGCCAGTGTGGTGTAGTGGTTAAGAGCGGTAGTCACGTAATCTGGGGAACCGGGTTCGCGTCTCCGCTCCTCCACATGCAGCTGCTGGGTGACCTTGGGCCAGTCACACTTCTGTGAAGTCTCTCAGCCCCACTCACCTCACAGAGTGTTTGTTGTGGGGGAGGAAGGGAAAGGAGATTGTTAGCCGCTTTGAGACTCCTGAAGGGGAGTGAAAGGCGGGATATCAAATCCAAACTCTTCTTCTTCTTCTTCTTCTTCTTTCCATTTATTGACAGTTGCACAAATTATTATAGCTAGGAAGTGGAAGGGGCAAGCAGAATATAAAATCGAAGAATGGTATAAAAAGGTGTGGGATATAGCTATTAAGGATAAATTAACATGTGCCATTAAAGTAAGACGGGGAATTTGCAGGAGAATGATTTTGAGGAGATATGGAGGGTGTTTGTAGAATTTGTACTGTTAAAATTTGTGAACCATTTGCTTCTTGCCATTGCTCATGACAGTATAATGCTTGGGAAAATTCATTTCCCAATGAGAGGGATGGTTAAACGGTGCACAGTTTAGCCTAGAATAGGAATAAATGGCCACAGCAGAAAAGCATTTCAAAATTGCATTAGAGAGCTTTTGTGCGTGTGCTACATTAGATGACCAAATTCCCATTTCCTTTTGTGTGCCTTTCTGGAAGTGATTTACTGTGAACTATCGTTAAGTGAAATCATTGCAAATGAAATTGCTAATACATATCCCAGAAAATGTTATCCCTAGCAAGTGGTTTCTTTTTCCTGTAAATGAGGCAGGTGTTTGATGTAGTTTGTGGCTTTACAAATAGCTATAATTACTGGTGGGGTCTTGAACTTGCATCATCTACAAATGTGGATGAAGGGACTCCTGTTTCTCACGCAGGCTGTAGTCTTCAAAGCACTTGCTCCAAAATAGTTCTGGAGTAGCCCCACTTGTTACAGCTAAGATAGGTACACAGGAAACTGGCTTATTAATGGAAAAGTCCATATAGTCCAGAATTGTCTTACTAGCACCATGTCCCCAGCAAGGGCCTTCAAGTGCTTCCCCCGGGCTAGAATGTGCCTTAACTCTGACAAAGCCTCTTCCTTGCCTGGATAGACATAGCTGGAATGCCACCAACTGTACAAACCTAAGAGTCATCTATTGGTCTCTGCCCAATTTTTGTCCCTTGTTCTGCCCACTTTTGCTTTTGACCCCACCCACCACTGGCATGTGGCCCCCAGAAGGTCACCCATGAGGGAATATGGCCCTCAGACCAAAAAGCTTACCCACCCCTGATTTCCAGTATCTCAAGGAAGCTTGAGCTCTGTAGTGCTCTTTGAGAATGATGTTCCTGCAAATTTGCTCCATCCCTGAGAGTGGCATAGCTAGCTGCTTGGGCACGTGGGGCTGTGCGTGTGCCTGGTGGGTGGGGTGAACCGTCCATGGGGTGGGGTGAGCCGTCCACAGGGTGGGGCAATCTGGGGCAGGGTGTGCTGTGCAGAGCTGGGGCTTGCATGGAGTCTGCTCTGCCCGCTGCCTGTGGGAATGTTCAGAGAGGCAGGAGAGGATATATAGTTTATTAATATGCTTCCTAACTTGCGCTATCAAGTTCCTTTACTTAGCTGAGTTTCACATTCCCCTATTAAACGCACAGCGGGTTGTAGGCTTGTATAAGCCTCTCACTATTAGGTTCCTGGTAAGATCCCTTACAGTATATCCCTCTTAAAAGAATAAACATGCCACAATCTTGTGCAAAGTACAGTGGTACCTCAGGTTACATACACTTCAGGTTACAGACTCCGCTAACCCAGAAATAGTACCTCGGGTTAAGAACTTTGCTTCAGGATGAGAACAGAAATTGTGCTCTGGTGGCGCGGCAGCAGTAGCTAAGCACCCATTAGCTAAAGTTGTGCTTCAGATTAAGAACAGTTTCAGGTTAAGAATGGACCTTCGGAACGAATTAAGTACTTAACCCGAGGTACCACTGTGTATAAAAGTAGTTTACTCACATTCTGTTCTCAGTTGGATCCCAGAAGGCAGATTTCGTTACAAAGCATATGCATGTGGAGCTATCCCATACAGTGGTACCTCTAGTTACGGACTTGATCTGTTTCGGGGTGCCATTTGCACCCCGAAAAGTCCGTAACAAGAGAGCCAGCCTCTGTGCATGCACACGACGCAACAGTGCACTTCTGCGCATGTGTGAAGCACGCATAACGCTTCTGTGCACACACATGCAGCGAAACCTGGAAGTATATACTTCCAGGGTTTGCCACGTTCGCAAGCCGAAAAGACGCAACATGAACCTAATGCAACACGAGGTATGACTGTATGGGGATAATCCCAGTGTCCTCTGTTGGCAGAGCATCTCTAGCTAAATGCTGCTCCAACGACGGAGGAAGTCAAAGAGAGAGAGAGAGAGAGAGAAAGAGAGAGAGAGAGAGAGAGCTGCGTGCCTTGTCCTTTTTGTTACCTGGACAGGTAAGGTAATGTCCACCTCTAGTCACATGCAAAGGAAGAATGTCCCAGCCAGGAGGAAACAGGAAGCTTTCGACTGGCTGGACCAAACATTCCCCCGCATGTCCACTCTAGGAAAACAAGGAATGTTGTACTTGACTGCTGCTTATGTATCACATCCCACACTGCCTCCCCCTCAGTTGCAGGCACTGTGCCGCCTGAAAATGTGGTGTGGGGTTCACGTCTGCCCACTGTCTCCCCCTCAGCTGCAGGGCGCTGCAGGCACCATGGTAAATTGCCATCCAGTGTACCCCTCCCCCCAAGCTACACTAGTGATCCCTGGTCTGAAGGAGACTGCCTTGGAATTCCTTAATGGGTGTGGGCATGAAGGTCACATGGGTCATCCATTGTGAGGGAGCGGACCTGGCCAAATTAGGACTGCTCCAAGTCCTACTTGTTCCATTTCTTCTTCAGTGGTATGGTGGCCACAAGTATCGCAGGAGCAGAGCACTCCATGTTTTTAATTTTTATCTGACAAGTATAACTTTAACGTAAGACTGAAGTTCTGAAAGGAATCCAGGTCCAGATCTGTGTGTCTCCCCCCGCCATGTTCTTGAAAATTGTTCTATATGATGAAACACTTTTAACATGGAGATGTTTCCCCCCTGCCTTAACCTCTGTGACGCAAGTACTTACGTAGTCAACTCTTCTCAAGATACTCTAAGCTTTGAGATAATTATCGTTGGCAGGTATGGATATTCCAGGGAAAAGTGTGACAACAATACTGCCAATAGTATGTGTATGTTTTTCCTTCGTTCCCTTTCCTCCTCTGTTTCAGTAAAGTGAGTAATTAGACTTGTGGTCTCAAACCAGCAGATAAAAGTCCCCAAGTGAATGCAGGGGCATTACAGTCTATTTGCCAGATGCAAATTGAACATGGGGTGGTCGGGTAGGCTGATGATTAAGTTTGAACTGGATTTTTTTTTTTTATGCACCATCTTTCACTCATTTTGATTAGAGTTTCACAATAAGAAATGGGCACAATTGAAGCTTAGAGGTGGCTGGAAATTTTAAAATGCAATGCCCAGTTTTTTGCCATGCATGCAAAAATGATGCAATGTTGTAAAATCAATGCCAGGGATTGGGAAATCCAGGCATCCAGATGTTTCTGAATTCCTAACACCCATCTTCCCAGAAGAGAGTCACAGGTTCTGCAGTCTGCTATATGTTCTATCTAGCAATATTACCTTTATAAACTCTATCATATGGTAAATCTCCCCCCAAAACACAGCATGCTTATGTCATAATTACGTTACGATTATGTTATGATTCCTTTCAGCACTGGAAAATTAATGTATAGGATGAGAAGTACACTACAACCAACCTTAATGTTACAGGCTGTAAATATCTGTAGAATTACACAGATACATAGCAGATCTGAGCACAGTTTGCATGACCTCATAAATCGCAGAATAGTTTAAATAAAGAATGTCCTGAAACAATGAAGGGTTAGTTTGGGAAAAGAGAATGGAATGAGAAATCCTTCACAGAACACTACCAACCCTTTCAGTATATACATTTCTCAGACAGATAAGACGATTAATACCATAGGAATGTTGTGAGTACCTTACAGTTAAGTCAGCCCTGCATGGAATATGGTACTTTAAATATTTTCCACAATATTTACAGGTGGTGTTCCTAAAGCAACTCGGATGGACACTAGAACCTTGAACTCTTGAACCTCCTAACTTGAATTGCAATGTGACCCTACTTGGCTTCTCTGAAAAGGCCAATATGAAAATCTCATATTGATTGGAAGTACTACTTTACTACTTGGGTACTACTTAAAAAAGGACAGCCATCCTCTGTTTGAAGGGATATCCAGTCCAAGTCTGGGGTAAGAAAAAGACGCAAAAGTGCTCTCTGTTAATGGACTGTTCAAAGTTTGAAACAGGCTTTAGTATATACAGTATTGGATGAAATCAGTTTAACCTGCTATGGACCTAAAAATTCCCATTACTGAGGCTGCACTGCCATCTAGTGAATATTAAATAAACAAGCTGTTTAAAAGCTAGGCTTCTCATTTTTACTGATTTTTCTGCCAAATAAGAAGTATTGGGAGAAAAAACGAGGAATAAAATTGCACAGGGCTTTGTACATTCTTTTTTAAAATTTGAGGTGTGCCATTGCTCAAACTCAATCAATGTGTTTTTATATTTAAAAAAACACGTCTGGAAGTGTTCTTAGAACTATGATATGATACATGGGATAATGAATGTAGGAAATATTTGGAATGACTGATGTTGAAGAATAATTACAAATTTTTAAAAGGCACTTATTTCATGAAAAACATGCATTTATTTTACATAGGAAGTAATATTACTTAACTAAAATGTAATAAATGGTCTTCAGTCTTTGACCTCATATTTTTTCCTCACAAGAACCCTGTGAAGTACGTTAGGCTGAGAGAGAAACTGTCCCAAGCTCACTCTATAAATTTCATGGTGGAGAGAGGATTTGAACTGCGGTCTCCCAGTTGCCCATCTGACACTAAGCCTCTACATCATACTGGTTCTCTGAATGTCATTCAGTTGTGTGAATGGCCTAGGCTCTAGCTCAGGGTCACCAACATTTTTAGACTAGTGGACACATCTAAAATTTTGAGAGAGTGCTGGGGGAATGTTATGTACTGAGTTAAATAGGATCCAAAATGCAGCAGTCTGATTGGTCCTAGAACAATAGGATCCAAAATGCAGCAGTCTGATTGGTCCTAGAACAATAGGATTCAGAATGCAGCAGTCTGATTGGTCCTAGAACAATGCAGCAGTATGATTGGTTGGCAGGAACCACCCAATCCTGCTCCAGATAGAAGTGAATCCACAACCTGATTGGCTTACAGTAGAATTCCGGAATTAGCCAATCATGTGCAGCCCATTGTGTAAATAATGTATATAAAGCAGATACTGTGAGGGGACTTTCATTCATTCCTCCTCACCACTATGAGCTGAATAAAGAGCATGAAATCACTTTGCGACTCTGAGTATATTTCAGGGAACCAACCGCAGAACGGATGCCATGGAATCAGCATGATATAACACAAAATTAGAGAGACAAGCATCTTCTGACAACCTTCTGGAATATGATCATATATACACTTTTGAAACCATGTCATGTTCATTAGAATGGGAATTTGTGGTTATGAAGAAATATGCAATGTTGATCTTTTTAATTGAAGTGCATTCAAAACTTACATTCACAACTTAATTACTTTTATAGTGACAATCAGTGCAAATGAAGCCCATAAAATCTCTGCTTCTTCCCTGGCACCTTTATTTGCTGCTTTTGCAGAGCTTGCTAGTTTATTAGTACCGAATGTCTTATTTCTAGGACTTGCATACAGGTGTGACTATGAATAGCAGTGACCATGCTGAGTTGGTAGGTTGAAGGGTGTGTGGTCAATTTGAGCAAATATTGACACATTGGTGCAATCTCTTTCTTTTCACAATCTGTTTCTTTCGTGTTTCATTGTAGCAACTGAAGGATTATCAATTTTCTGTTACTAATAATGGATAACTAGTGAGTAACTAGTGTTCCTTGTTCAACAAAAGACCTAAGTTCAAGAAGCACAATTAATATTATCTGTGCAGTGTAAAGCCTCATGAACTTTGATATTCCATGCAATGCGAACTTTAGACTGTTTCTTCTTGATGGCCAGGAGCACATATACATCAAGAAAGGCACTCAGGCTATCAGGAATAACATGGAGAATGTAGGCCTTGATCTCCCAAGATCCCTTTCAGCTCTGATTCCATGAGTGTGTGTGTGGATATAGGTCCAGCTCTGAGGGTCTTCTGGTGGTTGCCTTACTGTGAGAAGTGAGGTTACAGGGAACCAGGCAGAGGGCCTTCTCAGTAGTGGCGCCTGCCCTGTGGAACGCCCTCCCATCAGATGTCAAGGAAATAAACAACTACAGTACCTGGCTTTTAGAAGACATCTGGAGGCAATCCTGTATTGGGAATTTTTTAATGTCGAATGCTTTACAAACACCAGCCGGATGGGTGGCATATAAATATAATAATAACAACACTTTGCTTAACTGGTTAGGTGAATAGGGCATGTGAAGGCCAGTCCTCTGAGGTATCTGTGAGTGATTAGACAAGCCATAGACTGCAGCAGACTGGCTTTCAGGATGGTAGATGAGGAAGTAGGTAGATATTTGGGGCTTGATAGGGTGGGGGGTGAGTGACCCTCTCTTTGCTTTCCATTGGTTCTATGTTCACAGCTTAGCACAGTAAAGCACATTTGCAATCCTCTACTGTATACTGCTCAGAAGCCCTATTGGGTCCAGTCCTTTACTCTCCTGAGAGCGCACCCCATTGAGATCAATGAACATCGGGGCAGGCACTGCGGAGCAGCCTCAGCCACTGAACACGGCTTGGCCTGGAAGAAGGAGGACCCGTGAATGACGTTTTTGCAAAGACGCTCCTCTGTCCAGAAGAGACGCCTACTGCACGCAACTGACTGCCAGAAACCAACAACAGGCTCAATGTTGGGAGACTAGAGTCAGGACCATTCATTCCCGCGCATGCGCGTTAACTGGACTCGCGTTGCCTTTTTATTTTTTTTAAGGTCAAGAAAAATCTGGGTCGCTCTACGTCGCTGTCCTGTACGTCAGCACGCGTGCGTGCCCCACACCTTCATTTTGCGCCTGCGCGGTACCGGTTTCCTCTGACGAAGCTCTTCGGTACAGCAGTCTCCGCCGTCAGGTTATGGGCGGAGTGCGCATGCGTGGCGGCCCGGCAGCAGCAGCGGCAGCAGCAACCGCCTTGGCCGAGTCTCTTTGCCACGTACGGCAGCGGCGGCAGCAGTGAGTGAGGAGGCGGGGAGCGGGTGGGGGGATACAGGGTCGTGGGGCTGGCTGGCGCCGCGGCCTCCACTTCATGGAAGAAACGGAGCGAGTGGGGTGGGGGAGCCGCTGCCCCTGTTTGAATGGGAGAGGCCGAGCCGCTGCCCACCGGGGAAGGAGCGGGTAGCCGACCGGGGGGGGGGGGCCTCAGGGCGCCTGGATGAGGCTAGGCCGCGCCCTTCCCCGTCCACTCGAGACAGGGGAAGGCCACGCACTGGCTCAGCTGTTGCCACATCAACCTTAATCAGCCCATCGGCCTTGAGTCCTGGTTCTTGCTCTCCCCTCCTTCCCCACATAATTCATTTTCTAGTTTGTGGGCGCTGCGTTAGCCTACTGCAGCAAACAGCAGTGCCAAAGCAGTGTAGATTTAATTGTGTTGTAACGAGGTTTTGCTCCCCCCCCCCCCAAAAAAAACACCCTTGGAAAAGATGCACTTCCCATTTCTGAGGGAAAAGTTCTTTCCCTGCCTCCCCCGCTTTCAGTTTCTTCTTCCCTCTCTGCCCCACCAGGGCTGGAGAGCCTAAAATGGGAAGAGGTCATTTGGGGTTTCTGATTCTTTGTCACTGAGGAAGGCTCTGCAGAATACACACAGCTCCCTTTATTTAAATTCTTCATCTTCTTTGTACATCTTCGAAGTTTGTTTGTTTCTTCCTCAAGCGGCCTCTTCGTACTTGGAGTCTTGTGAGGAGGAAAGTTGTTTATCCAAGGTCACCCCAAGAGGCCAACGGGACAGTTGTTATATCTGGCTTGCTGGACTCTTAATTCTTTTATGTCTTCTACTCTAATTTGTATAATTAGAAGTCGTGGAAATGTTCACGGTTCAGAATCTCAAAAGTTCGAGTACTGTTCATTTCGTTCATGCAAAGAAATTGTTATTAGCCCAGCGATGCAGCTTTTAAAAGTGCTCAGACCTGCTGTCAGTATTTAGTTACTTGACATTCTGAGTCAGCTGGGGCATGAGCCAGCAACTCTTCCTGTCATTGCTTTTTTGTCTTGTTTACTCCTTCAGAGAAGTTGGGGTGTGATCAGGGCAAGTCATTGGGATTGAAGAGATCTGTCATGGCTGATATGACAGTGGTGGAAGGAAATCCTGTTCTTGCAAAACAGTTGCATTCATAAGTACATATACTTGGAAAAATTTATGGCAAGAGACTTTTTTGTGTTTCTCTTACATAATTAAGCTTTAATACTGTCCCAAGTATTAGCTTTTGTTCTATACCAGAGACCCATTACAATATTAAGCATACAACTAGTCATTTAATATTTGTGCAGTGCAATTGGTACATGTCTATTAGAAGTAAGCCTTGTTGAGTTCAATAGGACATGCTTCTAGATAAGATGATATAGGATTGAAACCTTAAATAGATATAGAGACACAACTGAGTTGCCTGCTTCTAAATAAAATTTCTGCCATTGAAATTTCATAAACTGATACATAGCCAGCACTAGAAGCTCAGTTACTAAGATAGTTGGCAGTCTCTTGTGATTACAAAGTTAATGATCCTTAAAGGAATTACTTTTCTCAAATATCCTCTACGCTAATTTAATCTACTGCAACTAAAGTGCCAGTTTTTATTGTACCTTTAACAGCTAACAGGTTTACTTAATTTAAACTTTCATGAATTGGAGCCCACTTTTATCAGATGCATCTGAAATGGTATTTGTATTAGGGATCTAAATACCAAAGGGTATTTAGGAATTCATCTGCCAGGGGTTCTTTAGCTGTGATTCCTGCATTGAAGGGAGTTGGAGTAGATGACCCCTTGGATCCCTTCCAACTACAATTTTATGATGTTATGAAATCAGTCTCCAGGTGGGTTGCAAACAGAAATATAAATCACAGCAATATCAGTTAATAATACCTTTTTAACATGTATCACAAACTGAAAGTAAGACATACACTCAACAGGAACAGGAATATTGGAGTCTACATTCAACAGAGGCTTGTGAACAGCTTAGAAATTTTACTACAATAAAGAATACAGTGTTTAAGTTAATAAAGTAACTCATAACAGCATAGTAAAAGCATCTTCATAAGGGTTTGCTGTAAGGAAAATCTGGTGGTTGTAGTAATAAAAGATATTGCCAGCAACAGTTTAGCTAGTGAGCTACTAGTGATATGTAGGTGTATCATACTTTACAACTGAAATTATTGGTAAATAGATTTGAAGCTCAAATTAAGTCTGATTTCTATAAAACATAAACTGCCTTGAATCCCACACTTGTTTAAAGATTCTGTTCTTAAAATTGTTACAGGGCATTTACTTTTAACAAATTCGTGTTACTTAAGAAATGTAGTGGGGTTTTTTATTAAAAAAAAATAAGTGGCAATTTTAACATTTAATATTATAATCTTAATTCTCCAATTTGGCTGTATAGGAACAAATGATTGTCTCTTTCATGGTATAGTCTAGAAATTTCCAACTATTTTATGGAAAATAGAAGCTTTGGCTTTGAACCAAAGGAGAACATGCATAATGATATGAAAAAGAGAACCACATATTCAAAACAACTTTGTTTGTCTTTGATAATCGTAGCAGATCCCCGATAAACCTTACAAATAAGCTGATGACACATGCCACTTTAGATTTCACTTTTATCTGGCCTAGACTCTGTAGAATTAGTGCAGCGGAATGTAACACTCTGGCTCTGAAAGCACGTCATACAAATGTTTCAACAGTTTTAAGTGTACATATTGGGAATATCTATTATTATTCATAGATTCTTAAGCATCCTTCACCTCACGGTTCTAGGGTTTGTATAAAATGTTACTCATTTTTAAAAATGTAATTAGAAGCATAGGTACTAGGAGGTAGGTACTACTAAAACACATCTTAGGTGTCAAAAGCTGGGGTTAATAGGTATGAAGGATGCGGGTGGTGCTGTGGGTTAAACCACAGAGCCTAGGACTTGCCGATCAGAAGGTCGGCGATTTGAATCCCCGCGATGGGGTGAGCTCCTGTTGCTCGGCCCCTGCTTCTGCCAACCTAGCAGTTCGAAAGCACGTCAGAGTGCAAGTAGATAAATAGATACTGCTCCGGCGGGAAGGTAAACAGCGTTTCCATGTGCTGCTCTGGTTCACCAGAAGTGGCTTAGTCATTCTGGCCACATGACCCGGAAGCTGTACGCCGGCTCCCTCGGCCAATAAAGTGAGATGAGCGCCGCAACCCCAGAGTCGGTCATGACTGGACCTAATGGTCAGGGGTCCCTTAGAATGAATCACATTCTAAGAATTATTTTCTTTCAAGGGCATATTTGGATTATTGTATCTACTGTGCTTGCTTGTTTTGGAGTTTCTGCTGGACACTGCTGGCAGTATCCTGCCAGTGGAACTCTTGCCCACATGATCAGTAGGGTGGAAGGGGGAGTGCCACACAAATAAATGATGCTTTCTGTAGTGCACAGTGAGAGGCTGCCTAGCCCAGACAGCTGGGCAAACGCATAAGGAGGGTTTGGATTACTCTGTTACTTGCCTTCTGTATAATAATAATAATATAAGAATGAATGTCTATGCTAATTAATGAAAGACTTTGATGGTGACTAAGACTTAACTAAGTTGCCTTTGTGTTTTAATGCAGATTCCACATACTGCTGCCTATTGTTATATTTTACTAACCACTGCTGCATGGCGGGACATCTGACCTCCAGCTGAAAGTAAAAGGGATAATCTGCCCAGCTATTCAATACATTTTACAAGACAGGTACACTTAATATTTGATGAAATAAAGTTATTGATAAAGAAAGTGAATTGTACTGTAAAGTTCACAGTGATAGTGCCTTGTCTGGAAATTCTTAGTACTATGTTCACTTTTTCAAGCTGAAAATGTCATTTTGAAAAGTTATCGGTGATAGTTCAGAATAGCCATTTAGTTTTATCTGTTAAATTAAAATAATGCTTCAACTATTTTAATTATAGGGCCATTCCACATCAAATCAATGCAAAAAACAAGGGTTTTGTCACCCACCATCTCAGATTTTGATGAGACTTGGTCACACCCTTCCCTTTATTGATTTCCTGATAGCCAGTTTTAACTTCAAATTCAAATATCCCAAAATTAAAACAAGTATGCTCTTTAAAAAAACACACCAATATTATGCTAATTTTTAAGATGTACAACTTTGTTTCATAATTTTTCTTCTATTTCAGCTATGGATTGTAGGAAAGTTGTACAAAATGGCTGCCCCAAGATGTCCAAAAAATGTAAAATTTTCATTGCAAGGAATAAAAAACCCATAAATTTTATTCTTTGTCGAGATAGAGCATGTATTTGCAATAATTTTCAACATCAAAAACTTTGGGTTCCATCATGCCTACACGCTGAAAATTCAGGTTTTATAAACCTAGTTTTTCCGCAAAAAATCCTAGGCTACAAGTACATTTATAATTTTTTTTAGTCATTTATAAAATCTTTTGAGTGCTGGTGTATTTTTTCTGAAATTTTCGTTATTTTATTGAGCTCTGTGTAAAATTTCAAAGAGATCTGATCATTGGTTATGGAGAAAAAAATAAAATGTACACAAGGGTAACTTGTGCCGAGAGTCTCAAGAGGGACAGACAACGTAAATTTAATGAAACTTCGAACTCCTATAAAAGTAAAACTGTTTGAGATAGAGGGGGGGAAATTAAGGGGGTTTCTTTCAACGATAAGGGAAGGGTGTACACCAGATACCCCAAATTTCATCAACATCTGAGACAGAGGTTGACATAACCTCGTTGAAATGATGTGGAATGACCCTACAGTAAAAAAAAAACTAAAACATTACCTCCACATAATCTTTGTGAAGATCCTACTAGAATGTAAGCAGGGGGTCTGCTGAAGGATCATATTCAGCCTTGGCCAACCCTCTGGTGGGTGCATGCTAGTGGAGTATGTGACCAAAAGTCATGGGGCTGCCCTACACTCTTGTACTCACACCAGACAGACTGTACAGAACAAACAGTGCCCCCCCATCCGAGCAGTTTGCACCCCCCTCAGCTTGATGGCACCAGTGCCATGCCTCCTTTGATTATTTGCTCTTTTTCTGCCACTACCACAATTGTGAGGTTCAGGGGCCAGAAAAAAATGGAGGCTGACTCAGGTCTTCAGGCTGGGAGTTAGCCACACCTGGTGTAAAGTATCAAGGAGTGATCAGATTTATTGGGTTTTGATCCTCTGCTTATCTTAGGCTGCTTATAGATCATGTCTTTTCCCAGGAAGTTGGCATCACCATTACCCCTCATTTCATTCTCCTCTCTGAATGCCTAGAACATTTTTTGAATTGTTAACAGTTTTTAAATCTGTTTTAGGTAGTATACATTATTATATGTGCACTTCTTTCTAGCATCATGCCATTCAGTAATACATTATTTTCCTCCCTAATCTAGTAACGTAAAATTGTGCTTTGACTGGAATGAATCGTGTAATTGTTTCTCAGGATATACTAATGTAAATGTCTTTCATTTTGAATAGCTGTGTAAGAAGGCCAGAGTTAACCATGAATGGACAACTGGATTTGAGTGGAAAGCTTATAATTAAAGCTCAAATGGGTGATGATATTAGAAGAATTCCCATTCACAATGAGGACATCACCTATGACGAGTTAGTGCTGATGATGCAGAGAGTTTTCAGGGGAAAGCTTCTGAGCAATGATGAAGTTACAATAAAATACAAAGACGAAGGTAGGATTTCTTTGAACTTTTAGTGTTAACTAATAGTACAAAAATATTTTTGGTGTTCCAGTTGTTTTTGTTATGGCACATTTCTCTTCTTTTTCTGACCAGTGTAGAGCTCTGTTCTTGGTATGTCAGCACAGTGCTAGTATCCTGCAGGAAGTGTGGTAGGAAACAAAAGTTACGGCAGCATGTCATAGATATTGCTTATTTATATTGTGCATTGCACTGTATAACTGAGTTTCTTACCTCCGTGTAGGTGGTAATGCTGAGCTTAAAAGTCATGCATTCTGTGATGATGTATCCGTGAGTGATCTCCAACTAAGTTATACATAGAATAGAAATTGAAATCAATGAACTTAAGTGTTTCTACTCTCAATATTGCCTAACGTAATGGGGCAGTTCCATCAACCTAGAAAATTTCAGCCTTTTCTGGGACTTTAATAACTACCTTGGGTTTTCCAGCAAAAACTTAAAAGCAAAGGCACTCCCTCAAGATTTAGAACTAGTCTGGGACAGATGCTTGTCTTGAATGAGCCCAAGAATTAATATTTGTAGAGAGTCAAGAGGGAGACAACTGTGAGACTCGGGGAACCAGTGGTTCTGAGCCTTCATTAGCACAGGAAAGGGTTAGGGCTTTGTTCTACAACTGGATACTGACACCAACAGGAGAAAGTTGGAAATTGACATTGCTGAATCCTGTCAGCAGTCCCAGGGGTCTCATACGGTTCTATATTGGAGGCTTGCACCCCCGAACTAAGATGCAAGTAGAGCTGTGACTCTCCAGACACCTGACTTGTACCCCAAAGGACATTTGCTATATAATAAATACTGTATTAGGCCTGTATGCACACAGTTCCTATAATTACCTGAAGTAAGGGATTGGGCAAGTCTCGCCTATATCTGCAGTATAATCCAGAGAGCAGCACCAGTGTAAAGTGGAAGAGCATGTTGGCATGCATTTCACAAAGTAGCTCCTGTCTGAACATGCCCAGAGTGTTTCTCTGCTTCTTAGCTTTTCTTGAAATTACTAGTAATTTGGGGACTGAACAAGACTTTTGGCTCCTGGCTCAGTCTCATATGGAATAATCTATATTTAGGGGGAAAACTGTCAGTATATGAAAGCAACGCAGCTGCAAACTGGTAGCTTGTTGACATCACATGATGCGGCTATTTGTGGGAAAGAATATCCCCGGAAGGCTTCTCAGAGCTCTGTGAAGAGTGTAATTTGAAACCTTCCGTTTGCGTATGTACAGGAAGTTTGTCAGACTTGCTAGAAGAACTGAATTGATCGGACATGTTTTTCTGTAGTGCTGTAAAGTCAGAAATAAAAGGATGTAAATAGACGTTTCTGACTATCTCCTTTCCCTGCTAGGGAAGCAGGAGGAGAGGGTGTGCATTTACCCACACTGGGAAAATGTCACCTATCAAAATCTCCCTGGTCTGTCCAGGATGTCAGCCAGAGGAGGTTACCGGGAAGCAAGCTCCGAGAGCAGTGAGAGGAGCCAGCCTCTCTGGAGGGGGCTTGTAAACCGACAAAAACTGTGTTTTGTTGCTTTGGAATTTACTGGGAGAAATGACTCCCATTAAGACTGAGGTGGTATGTTTTCCACTGGTACTTCTCCATTATGATTTTGGGGCTCCCTAGGAACTCCAAAATTAGCAGATGTGCTTATCTACCACAGGGCATTGGGGCATCAGCCAGCAGCTTTCATAATGTAGCGCCAAGTACTGTGATATGGTCACTGGACATGTTTTAGAGAGCAGATTCTGTGGACATAGTCTTTGCATTACTTCCATTCAGTATTTATATAAGTAACTGCTATGTAAAGTTGATGTAATGCTGGTGAATATTTTAGAGGAAATTGGAATAGGAGAGGCTAAATAATATTCTGCCATAAATTGTTCTATGGGTATGTAGTGTATGTGTGTGTGTGTGGGGGGGGACCTGCTAACTTTATTATCAAGAGCCATTTTCTCATTACAGATACAATTTTTTAATTTGTGGCAAGGAGGATGTGTTTACCTCTAATTGATGCTCTTTAACCATGATCACAGTATTATTTGGAGTGCATAAAATAAGCTTTCATCATGGACACACTGCAAAGAAAAATATAATGTCCTGTGTGCACTCCTGTATGATGCAAATGACTATCTGTAAAGTGATTATTTTTATTAATGTGCATTAGATCTGATTCCTAATTCTCTTTAATTAACAGATGGAGATCTTATAACAATCTTTGATAGCTCAGATCTTTCTTTTGCAATTCAGTGCAGTAGGATACTGAAATTGACACTGTTTGGTAAGTACTGATGATTTTTGAGTCACATGAAATTCTTGTACTTGGGGGGATTCTTAGCAAACTAGTTCTTTTCCCTTAACTATTATGCATCTCGGTAATAAACTTCCCTTCATGCCCACCCAGCAATTCAGGCATTTACAGGTGGCATAAGCCACGTTGTCTTGGAAAAGGGCATTTATTTATTTGCTAGGTTGGAGTACCCAGAACTGCCCAGGAGCTTTTAGAAACCAAAAAACATTTTGTTTTTTATATGGATAGGGTAATTTGTCAGTTTGGATGCATCACACCAAAAATGGGTAAAGTTATGCCAAAGTCATGTATTAGTCTGCCATCTTGATTCAAATTGGTTATTGGAGTCCAAGAAAGACCCTTACCACAGGAAAACTTTATGCTGAGTTCAGTGACGATATACAGTGGTACCTCGGGTTACGTATGCTTCAGGTTACCGAGTCCACTAACCCAGAAATATTACCTCGGGTTAAGAACTTTCTTCAGGATGAGAACAGAAATCGTGCTCCGGTGGTGCGGCGGCAGCAGGAGGCCCCATTAGCTAAAGTGGTGCTTCAGATTAAGAAAAATTTCAGGTTAAGAACGGACCTCCGGAACGAATTAAGTACTTAACCCGAGGTACCACTGTATTGAGAGACTGCTAAACCTAAGCCAAAAAGTGGACAAAGTTACCTAAAGTTTTAGTCTGCCATCTTTATTCAAGATGGCCTCTAGCATTCAAATGTTGACAAAGAGCACTGCCCCCACCTCAGGAATCCCCATGCCAAGTTTGGGGATGATATCTTGACAGGTGTTCAGATATATAGCAAACGAACAAATGGATGGGCAGACGAACAAACCATTTCCCAAAATATAGTAAATTTGATTTCATAGGCACTCTTTACTGTAAGATCTTAAGGCAGGTTTCCACAAAGTGCATTCCATTTTCACAGTTAAGGTTGCATACAGGCTGTGCAATGCTTTTGCTTTAATTCTTACAGGCCATAAATTCTTGTGCCATAAAGACTCATTAGTATAATATTTTTTTACAGTGAATGGGCAGCCAAGGCCTCTAGAATCTAATCAAGTGAAATACCTCCGTCGAGAGCTGATAGAACTTCGTAACAAAGTGAATCGTCTGCTGGATTGCCTAGAGCCCCCAGCTGAACCAGGGCTTTCCACAAGCCTCCCTGAAAATGGTAGGTTGACGATTGGCACTGCCAAATAATTGCTTGAGCTTCCGTAATTGTGTGTGCATGTACACACAATCTAATGCACATACAATCTAATTTCCCATGTAGAACCCACTACCCCATCCTTTTCCCAACCAGAGTTCTACTTAATAAGACTCTGTAATCTTTGATGGCTATCTCTCTTAAAAATAAGTATCTAAATATTGGATATCTTTTCTACGATCTCTGTTGCAGCTTGGGGTAAAAATTCTGTGCTAGTATCTTGCTCAACATACACCAAATTTGTTGTGCTAAGGTGTAAAGAAAATGGGATATAATTTGTTGAATAAATAAAACTTATGAAAAGTCATCACCTTAATATGCAACATGACCAAGTGCCCTAAAGAATCCCCATTTTAAATAACTTGTGTAATATTGGTTATTATGGTGTGCTGAGATGGAATACATTCTTCAGTTTACTGCATTCATGCTGACCCTATCTCTGGGGATAAGTCGGGAGTGGTTCTTAGGCATGTCTGGCACATCCTCTGTGGGAAGAGGGAGATGACTGAATCAGAAAATCCTGAGAGTTTTGAATGTGTGTTTAACTACCACTAGTTGGTCAGCTGCCTTGCCAGATGTTATTTGAAATACTCAGACATGCGGCAATCAAGCCCCTGCATGTGTATATTGAACCTTCTTCATATATGAACTTCCAGTTACTGTCTTTGAGAGATAAACATTTATTGTGCACCATGGGGAAACCCCATGAACTCTCTCTCTCCAGCTTGCTGCTTTGCTTCTGGCCCACATCACTGCAAACCCTCAACTCTCGCCTTTGTATTTTTTTTAACTGCCAGCCTGTTTCCCTTAATGGCTCATCACCTAGAACTTAATAAAGAAGGCATGAGCAATTGTTCTGGGTACAATCATGATACCTGAATTTCTCTTGTGCAGTTGGCAGGAACCTGAGGAGGTTATTAATTCTTCCCAAATCTTAGTCTCATTTTGTATCATATTCTTACAGATGACAATGCTACTTTTCTTTTGATCTGGAAAGAATATCACCTCATTTGTTGTCTGCTTCTCTAGGTTATACAGTATCAGTTGGGTGTATCATCATTAGATTGTTACCTTATATTAGATCAAAATCTGTTTTGTGTGGATCTGAAATAGGGCATTTCACTTAATCTGCTTTGCTGTTTGCAAAATAGATCTCCATTTTGCTAGTCAATAAGTCAAATGAACTTTACACGCTCCATTGTGTTTGGTCAGAGTTGTTGAACACAAACGAAAGCATGAGGTGGTGATGTGTACTGGAATGTATTTGTACCATCTTCAGGGTGGGGGTATAATTTATATTTCTTGTGGAAAAACATTTGACAGTAAATGTTAAAATTCGAAGAAGCAACTTTTTGTTTTGTTTTGTTAAAGTAGCCTTTCTGCATGCAGAGTAATTTTAGTATAAGATAGTAACACTTCTGATGTGGGCTTTGAGTTTCCTAAGCAAGCTGTCATAGTCCTTGAAACAAACTTGGATACTCCAATCAACAAGGCCTCTTAAAAGTTATTTTTTTTTTGTCTTGCAGATGTTGCAGAGAGTAGGGAAGATAAGCCTGCTACTACTGACTCCACTGTCAAGCCTTCTACTCAAGTTATAGCAGCAAGTATGTCTGCTTTTGATCCATTAAAAAATCAAGATGAAATCAACAAAAATGTCATGTCAGCGTTTGGGCTGGCAGATGATCAGGTGTCGGGTAAGAATACATATTTTATTGAAACCCTTGTTGAAGTTTGAACCTTTCAAAATCATCCATGCATCATGAGGATCTTGTAGAATGAACTTGAGGAAGTTACAAAATTCTTATTTTATTGTAGTTAAAAATATTGGTAACAATTAAACGACAATACTTTTCCAATATCGAAATGTCTTGACAAGTCCCAAAATGTAATTAGATATGGTAGGTCAGCTAACATCTGTTTGGTGTCAGCTGATACTCAGTCTTAATGTCTCATGAACTTGCCCAAAATACACAAAAGTCTATAATTTTTTATGCCTTTTGTGTGGCATTTCCTGTAAAACGCACACTTCTCAGGGCCTTTCAATGCACTCCCCCCATAAATATCCATATTTTTTTTGGTGACAAGTAATCCTACTGATAGTGGTGTTCTGATCTGCAAGCAAGTTCATCAAGTTGAATCGGTTAGGACCACTGTGAAAAATGGACAACAAATTCCTCCCCTTTCCTTAGATAAAGCATTTCCCCCCAGACATGTGGCAGCAAATTAGACACATCGATTTCTGTAGCATCATTAATCCATTCCAAGGGCTTGTCTGTGATCTTAATTTGAAGGAAACAATGTATGCACAGCGTGGCATTCCTGCATAGTATACTACCTTTGCCTCTCTCAGTAGCATAATTCTTGTTTTAGACTATTTTTCTGTCATCTGCAAAAGTGGTTGGATGATTAGGATGCTCCAAATTTAGCTTGCACTTCCTGAAGGTCTTGATTTTAATTTTGCACTAGGATCATTAGATGTGGACGACACCAAAGCCCTAGAACCATCATGCCATATGTACACGAAAAGCGTTGTTTCTGGATTTTTATGTGCTTACAGCACGAATGCCACATGGATGGTCAACCTAAAGACATACAACTCATGGTTAAATTGTGCTCATTCTTAGTTTAAAGAATTGAGAATAGTATTTTATGTTGTAAAAGCAAAAGCACTGCCCTTGTGATCACACATAAAAAATTGAAAAGGAATGCAGTATGTCTGAAAGAGCCAGAAAACAGAAAATACATGTAAGAGGGTTTTTTGGTGATACATTAACAATAGTATCTTAACAGTAATGACTGGATAGCTTTTCTCTCTCTGTGTGTGAAAACAATCTATAATACAAAATGGAAACTCCTGAGACTGTGGTACGTGGCTCACTTTAAGGGATTAAACATACTCCAAAGTTGTGATCTGGTAATTGACAAGCACATGTAATTATCACATTAATTATAAATAGGGAGAACTTTAGTTTGCTACATTGCTATAATGTTTCATAGTGCAGAGTAAGTTGCTTGCCCCATTGCTTGGACTAATCACTGTTTATATTCACTGTAAAAAACAAACAAAAAAGTATTCTCAAGAGAAAATGGGGTGTTGAGTTTGTTTTCTTGATGCAAAATTAGCCTTGTGCAAGGCAAATTTAGCATGTTACAGCTGTCCATGTAGACTGTACTTTGAGTAGTGAAAATTGATCTGCCCCAAAGCAGTCAGATGATGAATTCATGCCATAGCTGTTGCATGGTTTGAATTTGCTACATGCTTAGGTTACCCTTGGGTTGCGTAAATTTGGTGCTCTGGCTCTATAAAATAGGGATATATTTGGAGGGTTCGTGTCTATATATAAATGATTTCTGAAGAGCAACGGCAATAATTACCTTTTAGTGCTACTATGGCCACATTCACATCATACATTTAAAGCACAATGATGCTACCTTAAACAGTCATGGCTTCCTTCAAAGTTAACATCTCTACTCAGCCTATAGTATAAAAATGACTAACCTGGAACCTAGATATCCTTTATGTACAAGCAACTCACCTTTAATGTGTGGGTTGCATTCTGGGTCATTGCACATGTCAGTGGTTGTGGATAAGCCTGTGCTGCCGCCACCCCGTTTCAACTCCCTCTCTGGGGCTGAAAGCAGTGCATATGTCGGCGATCACACACGCAGGTCACCACCTCCTGTACTTAGTGGTTTCCTTGCTGAACAGACTGTAATGGTTTTATTAGCAGGGAGGATGCCCTGACATCTAATGAAAGAATGTGGGGACAGGAAGGTGCTGTAGAAGTTTCAGGGCACTGGATTTGATAATTTGTCGTCAGTCTGAGCAAATTACCAGAAACAGTGTGTTGAGTGTTGAAATTGAAATACTTATTAAATAGTTATTGAACTAATATTTTTAAATCATCCCAGGCTTCACATCAGTCTTGTAGCTGCTTCCCTATAGATTGTCATTTATTTATTTTTGCAAAAATATGTATGTAGTAACAGGGATGTTTCCTTATTGTGCCTTTGAAATTGACATTTCTGAACATTCTTAATTTAAAAAAAAACTTCATTCAGATTTCATTAAGCTGAGTATAGCTAGCATTCAAACTGCAAAGCCTTTAAAGCAGGTACATCAGTATAAGCCAGCCATAACTTTGTGGAAAATGACAACAATAATATTAGCCCCGACACACCAAGAAATTGTACAGACCTGTTGAAAGATGTTTTATTAAGGAATAAGAGTTTCCCTTGGTAAAGAGGTTTTAAAACACATTGGGAACTTGTTCAGCTATGTTTGTGCTGCTGAAAGAAATTGCCAGATTTTGGAGTATAAAGGTAAAGGTACCCCTGACCATTAGGTCCAGTCGCGGGCGACTCTAGGGTTGTGGCGCTCATCTCGCTCTATAGGCCGAGGGAGCCGGTGTTTGTCCGCAGACAGCTTCCAGGTCATGTGGCCAGCATGACTAAGCCACTTCTGGCGAACCAGAGCAGCACACAGAAATGCCGTTTACCTTCCCGCCAGAGTGGTACCTGTCTACTTGCACTTTGTCGTGCTTTCGAACTGCCAGGTGGGCAGAAGCTGGGACCGAAACAATGGGCGCTCACACCATTGTGGGGCTTCGAACTGCCAACCTTCTGATTGGCAAGCCCTAGGCTCTGGTTTAGACCACAGCGCCACCCGTGTCCCTTTTGGAGTATAGTAGATTGTATATTACGCCTTTTAAATATGGAAACATGAAATGGTACACCAAATTTTATTAATGAAAGTCAGAGAGATCACTAGAATCCTGTGTCTGCATTGTTTTCCCCAGGACCCCCCAGTGCCCCTGTAGAAGAACGTTCCGGAACACCCGATAGCATTGCTTCTTCATCTTCTGCAGCTCATCCACCTGGAGTTCAACCACAGCAGCCACCATATGGAGGAACTCAGCCACAAACTGGTCAGATGGAAGGTGAGCAATACCTGTGCTCCATTATCCTGCAGATGGGGTGTTTACTTGCCCTACCCGTCTCTCCTAATACGATGCTGCCTATGCTCTTTTCTTCTTCAGCTCTACCATTCTCATCTGCATGTAGATGTCTTGCTCTTTTAAACTACTGTATCCATTGTCAGTTGCTGGCCCTCACTCCATGTGCTCCATCTCTCTACACCCCCAACAATCTCTCAAATGCAGCTGTTTTGCCAGACCTTCTTTTCCAACTCTAACCAAGCCTAATTACATTTAGCTGCACATCTCACATTCATCACCCACTATGCTTGTATCTTCCCTCCCTTTGTCTTCTGTCAAAATTTAGACTGTAAGCTCCTTTGAGGCAAGGACTTGTTATTATGCTACCCTGGCAAAGTGCTGTGTATACCAATAGCACTGCATAAATAACTGCTAAAAATAAATAATAACATTGCAGATGATTCCATTAGTTGTTTTAGCATAACGCTCACAAAACAAACAGGTATAAAACAAATTAAGAAGGCTCAGTTCTGATTATGCAGCATTTAAAACAGTAGATGGTGCTACAGTGTTTGCAAGCAAGGCAGTCCTATAAAATGAAAACAAAGTACATGAAAACTATTTTGCAGGATTATTGTAGTGGTTTAAAAGGGTTGAAGTGACAGTTCAATATTGTTTAGCAGTACTGTCAAACAGCTAATTTTTGTATTAGAAACATCTGCTCTGTCCAGTTAATACTCCAGAAAACTTAAAACCTTCCCTTCAACAGTGTAGAAACTGACTTTGCAGAGCAGTGTTTACATTTCTCATGCTAGGTTCTGTGTAACTATAAAATGAATGTTTGCCTCGAAATGCATGTATTCTATATTGTAGATTAAAATAATAATTTTTGGGCGCTATCCAATGAATAGTTCTGTTGGTGCAAGGATTTCCGGCTGAGCAGCACAACTTCCCCTCCCTCTGCTCTTGCCCCATTTGTGCACCCCTATACCTTTCCCAAATCTGCTCTAGAGAGTTGTGGGAACCAACTTCTTGAACGGT
Source organism: Podarcis liolepis (assembly GCF_965112155.1). Classification (NCBI taxonomy): domain Eukaryota; kingdom Metazoa; phylum Chordata; class Lepidosauria; order Squamata; family Lacertidae; genus Podarcis; species Podarcis liolepis. Next base: position 72,824,900 of record NC_139558.1, on the reverse strand, counting down.
TGATTTACTTGGTGTTTAATTTTTATTCTTAATTATGATTTTAATGGTGTTTAATGCCCTGGGATTCTTGAGTGAAGGACAGACTTCAAATATCTCAGATACATTTTTAATTCTTTTGCTTTTAACTTTTTTATTTTTACTGGTATGTTTTTATATTCTTCAAAACCACTGATATATTTTTATGATAGTGGTATATAAATATTTCTATAAATAAATAAAGTACATGCACACATACAAGATTGCCTTCAACGCTTAAGCCTTTCCAAAGACCTGACTGTTACTAGCCAATAACCTCTTTCAAATCATGTTTGGATAATATGAGTTTTTTTTAATATAAAAGAAAAGAAAGGGAGTTGGAGGGGGCCTCACTTTTTGTTACACCAGATAAACAGTTTTCTTGGGAAATCTCAATTTCTTCAAGAAAACATGTTTAGTTAGATTCAGTAGCTTCTCAGTTTTAAAAAATATATAGGTTAACCTTAAGAAAAAATATTTGAGGCAGGTAAGACTGAGCTGCTCATATTTCTTAAATTTCTTAAAGCTTTTAATTTAAATTGGTAGGCCAGATATATCCACAATATCCACAACAAGCTGGATACCCTGCTCAGCAGCCTCAGCCTCAGCCACAGTATGGTATGCAGTATCCAGGTAAGCAGGTGGAAGGTACCTCAAAATTTTTGTATATAGTACAAAATGTGTTCACTTAACTGTATCCTGAAATGCATGCTCTCTAATTCTGTTCTGAAATCAAACTGATTTTCTGTAAACTTCAGTATTTTTTTGCAAAATACCACTGTGCAAAGGACCTTAAGACTTTACTCAGCAACTATCTTCTTGGGTGCAATTCAGTTGCAGAAGCATGAAAACTTTGCGTGTGTGGGAGAGAAAGTAGGGGATCCTGGACAACATCTGAATAATGCAACCATGGGGACAGGGCAGATTAGTTTTTTCCAAGTGGTTACATCGTTCACATAACGATTACCGTTTTGATACAGGCCCCAGATAATGCGGGATAACCTTACTGAAAGGTAGCTCCGAAATAGTTGTTTCTAAGTATGAAGAGCATCTCAGAGGTTATTGGAGAAATAGCATTCAATCCTACTTGTTCTTGCTAAGAGGTTGTGCCCCCCAAAGTTTACTGAGGATGATCCAGTTAGAACACACTGTTTTGGAGCTGGTGGGCGGTGGGGTTTTTTTGCATTAACATGTGGAGCATCAAAAGAAAAGGCCTGCATGAGGTTTTTCTTGCTTCCCTATTCTCCCCTGATTGGCCTCCAGAAAGCATCTGGAACTCTTCAGTTGAAGTGAAATTAGTCAAATACTCCCTTAAAATGCTCAATAAATTGGGAGAGGTTGAGAAAACAATGCATTTTTTTCTTTTGAAGAAAACTCAGATCTGGTGTTTACATTTGCCTCGAACATTGACCCATTGAAGTCCTTACTATAAGCTGCTTTTATCCGTACCAGGGCAATTTTTGAGGCCCATTTCCCTGTGAATACCACAGAGATGCTACTAAGTCAAGCGATTATAGGCAAAGTTAACTATTTCCTGAGGTAGAAGTTTCTGAGTTTGGTGGTGTTGCAGTGAAGCCATTCCCTTTTTATTTGGCTGTCGTGTGTGCTTTTTCCAATACGAGGCAGTTTCTTATATATTGATACCAGGTAGTAGGATTTGTTTCTCCTGATCATCGCCACGTGTCAGTTTTGGTAGGACTAGACTGAGCTATCCAAAGCACACCTAAGCTTGGTAGTGCTCTTGTTTTAAAAAGTAAATTTGAGCCCAAGTTCCAGGTGAGTTCAAAATTTACTCCACTGTATTCTCTCATCCTTGCTTTCTCTGTTCAGGGTCTTGCCTTTTTAATAATTGTTATATATCTGGTGTTTAATGCTAACAGGATTCCAGTCAATGGAGATGTTTCATTGCAAGTAGTTTCAGGTGTGTTTCATGCCAGAAATAAATGGAGTATCAGTCTTTGTACCAGCTTTTTTTTTTACATTTGCAATCTGAAATTCTTTTCAGTCAGACTGATAGTGAAGCACAAGTATTAAAAGCACCTAAACTGTTGCCAGCATCTACTTTTGAGATTAGTGTCTGGAGAAATTTTTGTGTGTGCAGAACTAAATATGTTCAAGTAGTTGTGTGAGCTGACTTGTTTCAGACTAAGAAGAATACATAGCTTGATTATTTATGAAATTGCACTTTAGTAAATTATCACTGAATATATCTGCATTTTAAAGAAAGATTTTAAAACATATTGGAAATAATTGCTTAAATGGTTGTTGGATTAAAACGGGAGTTTTAATCCAACAACCATTTAGGCAATTATTTCCAATATGTTTTGGCCATGATAGTTGGGACTTGTGGGAAGTAGAGACTTACAACATCTCCACTCCTGCTTTAGAGCAACACTATTGGAGAATGTTACTCCACCTGCACTTTTATGCACTGGAGTTGGCTAGTATGTATCCAGGCTGGGTTTTTTTACATTAAAAAATGCAATTCATGTTTTACCCCCCACCCCCTGTTGTTTTTCATGTATGTTTTTAGCTTTTGTCTGGAATGTCTGTATTTTTTAAGAATGCATTACAAAGTGAACCGTTGTGTTACTTTCACTTATCTGCACTGCTGTTTGGCTCTTCCAGCAGGCTACAGCCAGCAGACTGCTCCTCAACAAGCACAGCAGTTCCAAGCCTACAGCCAGCAGCCCTCACAGGCTCCAGCTCCTGGGTTTCCTGGCCAGCCTCAACCTCAGCAGCTGCCAGCTCAGCCTCCCCAGCAGTATCAGGCAGGCACCTTTCCTGCACAGAACTACACAACACAAGCTTCACAGTCGGCCAGCTATAATGTGACCCCAGCTTCGCAACCTGGAATGGCTCCCAGCCAGCCAGGTGCTTATCAGCCAAGACCAGGCTTCACTCCACCGCCTGGAACTACTATGACACCCCCTCCAAGTGGCCCTAATCCATATGCACGCAATCGCCCTCCTTTTGGCCAGGGTTACACCCAGCCAGGTCCTGGCTATCGATAAGGAAGCTGTGCTGTTGATGGGCCCCAAGTAAGTCCAAGTTGTTGCTGTTGCTATTCCATCCATACAGACTCCAAGGTTCTTTAACTAAAATATGGAAACTAATGAAAGGCAGAATATTCTATGGTATCACTGTTGCTGTATAATTTGCTGGGATAAATGACCAAATGAATCTTGTTTCCTGCTTTAAATTGTATTGGCTTTCTAGTTTAATATTGGAAACACTACCTAAATGTTTGTAAAGTAATGACATTCTGACTTGCCATATTAAACTACTAGGTGAAAAAATCTAGCTGAAATCTGGCTTGTTTTTACTAATAAAATATGTACTAAATTAGACCCACTTGTTAAAACTAGGTATGATGTTTAAATTGTAACATGCACACTGAAATTGAATAAAATATTCAAATCATCCTTTTTTGTTCAATTGCCGGGCATTGTGTTTTTACTACATCCATTGCAACGTCTGCAGCTATAGTAAAGAACCCCCACCCCCCAATCAGGAATGCTTCAACCAATATAATTCTTCATGTAAGCCATCCCAGCTTTACTGGGGGGCTTCAGAAGACCTTGGATGCTGGCAAATTGTTACCAGCAAGTGTAGGTAATAGTTAACTAGGTGAAATGATAGTCACTGTGTAAGGCATTGTACCTGTGTCCTAGGTGTAGTGACTACTAATCCCTATAATGGCCTGAGGCACTGCCTGTGCACTATACTAGGAAGGATTGATGTCTACTTCATGGTATTCACAGCTATTGAATCACATGCACCATGTCCTTTTCACCATCCAAGGGAATCTTGGAAATAGCTGTTTACTGACTCAAGAGCAACAAATTAATGGTTGTATCAAAATGGATTCACAAACTTAATGTGACAGTGAATGTTCTGTGAAGTACTCATGCGACAGGGTTATTATAGTGCATGGGAATCATAACCTGTTAAGAGCATGTATTGAAACACATTGGGTTATAGCCAGCTAAATTCTACTCAGGTCTGTTGATTTCAATGAGTGTGCTCTAAGTCGTGCCCATTAATTTCATGATTAACGTTGGAGACAACCCATTCGCATTTAGTTCTGTGGAATGAAGCAATTGAACTATTAGAGGTTACATTTTCAAAAGCCCCCATATATGTTAAAGTTCATAAAGTAACGTGATTTAACTATTTCAACCAATAATAGACTTAAGGTACCCAGCTATTACAACTGTATGAACCAATAGCTCCTTGTGATACTGCAAAACCATTTCGATTTATATATGTGCAGCTGCCACAAAAGCACAACTTGCTAAGGTTGCATGTGCATGTCCTGTACGGGAGCACAATATGTCACACAATGCTTCCATGTAAGACAAACCCAGCACATTCATTTAGGCAACCACATGAGGCTATGGAGCCTCTCAGCTAAGCCATATTGAGGGAGATGCTCTATTTCACATTGTTTACAAAATCTTAGTTAAGGAAGGATGTGGCACACTCTTGAGTTTGCTGTCAATCTGTTGTACTGAAACAGGACACTCCCACCTCCCCCAAACTATCCGATAATTTCAGTTATAATTTCAAAATTGCAACTAAAGGTTACTGGAAAGTCTTTGAAGCAGCTCTCAAGAGAATTTAGAATTGTTTTCAGAATTTTTCAGTTTTGTGTCTGCTGAATATACCAATGGATCAAATACTACTTATGATTTAAAATACTTTATTAAGAGTACAGTGTACCGGCAATGTACTTAAAAGTTTTTTTTATTATAAACAACCAATCCAATATTCCTTGTGTTCTTTTTTAATACGCTGAATAAACACCTTTAAAAACCTACATCTCTTTATATATATAATGTTTAAATGTTTAAGCAATACAAATATATCACTTTGTGTAGAGGGGAAGCACAGAGCCATTTTAAAAATACTGCTTTCATTTTTCCATTCTACAAAACAGATCACATTACTGTTTCAACTGTATATAAAGATTTTTGTATGCTTCAGCCGTAATATATTCTACATGGTATTTGACTGAAGTCTGCATTCATCTTTACTCAACACAGTTAAAACCTAATAATCATACTAGCTTGTTAAGGGTACATTTAAACCTGCTTATTCTTGATTTTATGTCTTGATTTTTTGGGAGCACTTTATAAATTATGAATATTGCATACATGTTGGGAAGGCAGGTTTCACTGGAAGCAGTGAATGATTCTCTGCTTTGTACTGTAAAGGCAAACATAGTGCTTAAAATATATGACCTTGGTAAGTATTAGAGCACACAGTATTTTGAGATGCAACATCCTGTTTTGCTCCATTATAATGATAGTGATCACAAGGTTAAGGTTTGTACAGATCATCTCCCTGTTGTTTGCTGTAGCAACAGATTTTACCTTTAGGTGGCTGCATTCTACCTTTCGAGCAGAGCTGAAATCAATCCACTATAGAGCGGCAAAAATCTGCAGAGACATAGCTTCCAGTTACTCCAAAAGCACCATAGAAGCATGTGTATACAGTCCCTTCAATAGTTAGCTCCATCTATGCAAGACAAGCGTCTTGAGGAGCAGGCCTTACAAGCAAGCTGTAACCTGCTTTTGCCAAATAAAAGTCCTGTCGGACATACAAAATTAAAACGAATAGAGAATAAAACCTACCCTTAGGTGAGTTCTCCACAAAATGATGCAGGCATCCAATCTACCCCAGGCCAAGTGGTGAGCATTTTGCCACACTTTCAAATGGCAGAACGATTATTGACATGGGCTCAGTCAAATGGTTCTCTGGCATATGGCTGCCATGTTTAAAAACACAGGCTATCTGAGTACAGAGCTGTACAGAGAGCATCATTAGCTTTCCAGAGTGTTCAAATAGAGAACTGTATATTTGCAGCATGGGCATATAAAGTAGCAGAAAAGCTAACCTGACAGAATAACTTAAATGAGTTCGAAAAATAAATCAGAACACGTACTTCGGCAGTATGCATCAATAAAATTCAGAATACATACTTTTCCATAAAAAGTGCCTCAAACAATGATAAATAATAAACTACATCTTTCAAAATATGTAGAAGGCACCAGAAGAGACTTAAGAGGGAGCCAGCTTCCCAAGTATTTTATGACATGTTCTAAGTTCCTACAACAGATCCATAAATCTGGACAACTATAATTAAGCAGCCAATGCTATCAAACAGTTAACACAGTATTGTTAGATTTCAGAATGAACAATACTACACCCACAACACATTTCCATCTCTCAGCTTGCCTGGCTTAGCCATAGCTGGATTGCGGCCATTTGGTATCATCCTTTGCTCTGCCATTTGTCTTATCTCTTGCTCTACCATTTTCCAGGTATTGTTGCTCCACACTCATACCAGTGGACGTAGTTAGTATGCGTCTCGGCGCCTATTTTCCCAAACTTGACCGGCTCCTGTCGCACCGCTCTAAAAAAGCCTGGTAAAACAAAATGAGGGAAAGTAGAAGTTGAACACTGAAATGCTGGTTCTGGTATTAACATTTGCCTAGGTGTACACTAGGTGTAAAATCTCTCACGGCCTCCCTTTCTTCTCCTTCTATTTGCCAGGAGGTGATGGGACCAGTGGCCATTATCTTAGTTTTTTTGATGTGGAGCTTCAAATATGGTTTGAAGCTCAACATCAAAAAAACTAAGACCATGGCTGCTGGTCCCATCACCTCCTGGCAAATAGAAGGAGAAGAAAGGGAGGCCGTGAGAGATTTTACGTTTTTGGGCTCCATGATCACTGCAGATGGTGACAGCAGCCACGAAATTAAAAGACACCTGCTTGGGAGAAAAGCAATGACAAACCTAGACAGCATCTTAAGACATCACCTTGCCAACAAAGGTCCGTATAGTTAAAGCTATGGTTTTCCCAGTAGTAATGTATGGAAGTGAGAGCTGGACCATAAAGAAGGCTGAGTGCCAAAGAATTGATGCTTTTGAATTATGGTGCTGGACGAGACTCTTGAGAGTCCCATGGACTGCAAGAAGATCAAACCTATCCATTCTTTGGGAAATCAGCCCTGAGTGCTCACTGGAAGGACAGATCCTGTAGCTGAGGCTCCAATACTTTGGCCACCTCATGAGAAGAGAAGACTCTCTGGAGAAGACCCTGATGTTGGGAAAGATGGAGGGCACAAGGAGAAGGGGACGACAGAGGACGAGATGGTTGGACAGTGTTCTCGAAGCTACCAACATGAGTCTGATCAAACTGCAGGAGGCAGTGGAAGACAGGAGTGCCTGGCGTGCTCTGGTCGGACACGACTAAACAACAACAACAACACCACACCACACCTAAGATTTTTAAAGTGCACATTTAAAAGTGTAAAGCAAGGGTAGTGGACTTTTTCCACCTGTGGGGCACATTCCCTTATACCTTTGGGGGAAACCGCATGTCCATGGTGATTAGGGCCAGAGGCAAACATGGGTACAGCTACAGACAAAAGTGGGCAGAGTGACTCTTAGTGCAGTAGTTTGTGTTTTAGCCATGGAAAAGTCTGAGATTGATACATCCCTTTTCTCCATCTGGCAACCATTTTCACAGTTGAATGATTCATTCCAGCCAGCCAAAAGCATTCAAGTAGGGCATAGAGCAAGGCCACTTGGAAGTGTGGCCTGAGGAGAATCTGAAGAGCTGACCAGAGAGGCCTGGAGGCATTCAGCCTCTGGGCCTGAAGTTCTCTAGCCCATAGGGCAAGACAACGACAAGCATGAGCAAATTTTAGTTTGCAAATGTGTGTCCTAAATAAGCTTTTAGGAAGCCAGGCTTGGCTGTGGATCCATGTCAAGTGTCCAAAAAGTCAAGACACAAACCCTTTAGAACATACCATCTTTGGTAGGTAGTTGATCCGACTGAACATGTGGCCCTGTTTTTCCATCTAAATACGAGTCCACAAATTGACAGTGATCTTCTCCATGCCCCCTCTGATCTCCTATGTCGTAAAATTTACCTGAAAACATGAAGATCACTTTTAAAAAATGAGTGAAATTCAAATGCCATTAAATAATGATTAGAGGAGTGTTATGACCGTCCTAAAGAATTTGACAACAGGTGCATAAAACTGACCAGTCCCTGACCAGTAGACCATGCCTACAGCCCTATAAACATGTTTGGCCAAATCCAATTTGCTGCTCCCCACCCCCAAAAAGCTAACCGACCCAATTGCAACTTACTTTACATAGCTTTGCACATTCACATCTGTGTGTGCTGGTCCTCATTTAGCTGGTCGTACATCTGTGGAAGCCTGTTCCATGGGTATATGGCCCACTACCTGGATCATTTGCCATCTCAAGCATGTACCCTGTCAGTGACAATCTCTGCTAAGCCGGCAGCAGCCTTTTCAGGTGACTACAGATTCCATGCCCTTTAAAGTTGAAGGCAAGAATCTTTGTTCCACTTTACCATCAGTGAAGCACTGAATGAAGCAAGTGGGGATGAGCTAGCCTACAATGCTGTACATCCTGTTCAATCCTTAAAACAACATACTGATGCAGCTGGTGCTGGGATGGCTTCTGGATTTTTGATCGCACAGAGATGAGTCATTGCTAGCACTGAGAGCCATAGTCGGTCATTGCCCAGTGTTCTTCCACATGGCAGATGGAGCACAGCATTGCCACCCAAAGCAGTTAAGAGAAGCTTTTTCTCCAGACGGCAGCATTGACAAAGTGCTCTGATGGCATGATGCCCCTGGTCAGCTCACAGCACCAACCATCCCATACTGCTGCCCTCAATTTCATACCTGTAAGTGAATCGCTGAGGTAAATTTTGTATCGGAGGGAGTTGCACAACTGTACACCAACAAACTTCTTGTACCAAGTCCTCTTGACAAACTGTTTCCCCTTGCATTCGGAATAGGAATCAGAATTGAATTTGATTTGAGTCCAGATGGCATCTTTTCCCACTGTAAGGGAGCAACAAATAATCTATGTTCAAAAATATGTGCGTAGATATTGGAATGAAGTGAAAGAAAGAGACATATAGGAACATTTTTTAATTTTTACCCTGTCTTCCACTATGAAATGGCCTCAAGGCAGCTCACAATAACAAAACAAAACAAAACAAAACAAAACAAAACAAAACAGTATAATAAACAAGACTTGGAAGATAAACCAGAAGAACTAGCAGATAAAAAGGAAAGTAGGTATAAATAGGAAATAAAAGGTTATGAAAAGGTCTCATATTTACACCAATTTCTGATCAGAACTCAGGCACAAAAGCGTAGTAACCAGTTAGACAGGAATAACAGCTCTAATTTGCTCAGCTGAATTGATGGGACAACTGATTTGTACATTTCTTTGAAGTTTAGGTTTCAACCAATAAAAAGGTTTAATACATTGTAGCAAGAGAAATACGGGATGTGTGAAAGGGTCTTCTGCGATGCAGCACTGAGATTGCAGAACTTGGTACCTAAGTAAGCCAGGCAGGTTCCTTCCTTATACCAATGTCTGGTAACTTCCCTATTGCATTTAAATTACTGTTTGTTCTGAGCTTTTCTAGTTCGCGTTTCTGCTGTTGCTATAGCCGGCACTATTCACTTTATTGCTTTGATTATATTATTGTTTCAATTGATGATCTAAGCTGCATTGGAGGCCCCTTTGGGGGCTGAAAAGTGGGGTAAAAATGGATTTTGTAACTAAAATAAATGCTGAGAAACACATTCTGTTGGGGGGGACGAACCACAGAAAGGAAGACTACCTTTTACGCCATATTAAACATGAATCTCCTAAATGAATTAAGAAACTTACCCTACCTCAACCGTATCAGATCCTTTCCTTCTAGTTAAAGACCTTATACGGAGCTTACAGTCCCCCACTATAAAGCTGATGGCAGCCAACATTTTTCAGAGAGCTGCAGAAGCTGATGGCAGATTTTCTATAGCAGTGGCTGGACACTGCTGCATGCTCTGTTAAATCACTTATTAAGTGAGAAACAGCCTATTCATTTCAGAGAGCTGTCTTTTAATTTAATGACAGGCCCGAGAAAATATGAGCTGTGCCTGGCTCATTTCTGCCCCTTGGTTCTGAGCCAGTGGAGCGCCACCTCCAATTGATTGGGCAGGCCTCAGGTAAACATTTAGACTGGCAGGAACTCTTTGCAAACAGTGCAGGTCAAAAAAACACCCCCCCCCCCAAAAAAACCCTGTGAAATCATATGCAAAATGCCTTTCTCTTCCAAATCCACTCTGTCATACAGCAGTACATTATCTCACCTCAGAAAAATGCTCTCACCAGAGTATACTATAATGTATAAAGGACTTACTTGAAATTGGCTCAGTCACTCTTGGGTCCGCTAAGGAGAAAAAACAAGTGCTGGGTCAGACTGCAAAATAACTTCTAGCATTTCAGAAGTATGCTGGGGAAAAGGGTTTACTTCTTCAGTTGACATGAATTGTAATCTGTACAACTGCAACGTGGTTTGAAATCAAGACAGAACACTTGTGAGCTTACGTTAAACTAATAAGCTGCTCATGACTACTTTGAAATACCAAATACTGTGCTTTTAAAAGTGCTGTCTACCTGATGTTTTGATGTATTTTAGGACCTTTTAAATGTGTCAGGGGGGTATATTTTTTGTGTCTTTACATTGTATTTTGTGTCTTTACATTGTAAACAACAACAAGGCCTTAAATGAGGTCATAGCAATTTTGAGAGTAATTAATTAATTAATGGCATTTTAAACCAGGCAGGGAGTTGTATTTAAAAATAAAATAAAAATTAACAACATTTCCAGGTACCAGATTAAAACGTCATTCTTGAGGAAGTTTGTGTAAATGCATAATTCCCATATAGCTTTCACTTTATCTGCTGATTTTTCTTACAGCAGGTAGATATTAAAACGCGTAAAGAGCTAGAGAGGCTTGTAGCTAATTGGTACACTTATTAAAACTCTTACCTGATTCAGTTTTAAATGGCTTTGATTCGGTGCTTGGTCCTTCACCAAGGGGGTTGCTAGGTATCACAACAAATTCATAACTAGGAAGAAAATGGAAGGGGGGATACACCCAGTTCTTTATTACAAACATCAAGCATTGCATGGTAAAGTTTATCATTGGTTTATCTAAAAGGACTGTTGTAAGTATTCCTAAGAATACAGTGGTACCTTGGGTTAAGAACTTAATTCGTTCTTGAGGTCTGTTCTTAACCTGAAACTGTTCTTAACCTGAAGCACCACTTTAGCTAATGGGGCCTCCCACTGCTGCTGCGCCGCCAGAGCACGATTTCTGTTCTCATCCTGAAGCAAAGTTCTTAACCCAAGCTACTATTTCTGGGTTAGCGGAGTCTGTAACCTGAAGCGTATGTAACCTGAAGCATATGTAACCCAAGGTACCACTGTACTATGATTTTGCTACATAGCTATAATTTCTACAATGAAAATTGCACGAATGTTGCACATATATAATCACATGGACCAAATGCATACATGCATATTTTGCACCATATACATGCTACTGGGACCCACAATCAGTAAGGTAATCTAGAATCAGAGAATTGTAGAGTTGGAAGGGATCCCAAGAGTCATCTAGTCCAACCCCCTGCAATGCAATCCTGCTGTATATGCATACACAAACAACACAAAACACACACATGAATTTGTTACTTGCGATTATTTGGAAACAGGATGAAAGCACATTTCTGTATCCTAGTGACGTGTGTTAGAAACTCATTTTGTATGAAGCCTCTCTGAATGTGTAAGTTTTCATGAAAACATTTAAGATATATGGGTAAGTGTATATGGTCCTCTCTCTCCTCTTGAGGGGAATTCCTTGCACAATGAACTCACCCTCAAAGCTTGTTTAAGTGGCTCTGTGACAGGCCTCAGGGCCACTTTAGGTGTTATAGTAGTTACCATGCACCTACATCTATTTTGTAATGTAATTACATATTTTTTCACCACTAGAAAGCTGTGGAAACACAGGCATCAGGGACAATGACTGTGTAAAAAGTGGAAGTGTGTAGGTCCCAAATCAACATGTCAAAGATGCATAAAACAGTGCACTGTGTCCTCTACATGTTTACTATCTAGTGTTTTAATGCCAAGAAACAGCTTTTAGCTTCATTTCTTTTGTGTGGTCTATGCAGCTCTTTGGGAACGTGGGTGGTGCTGTGGTCTAAACCACAGAGCCTAGGGCTTGCCGATTAGAAGGTCGGCGGTTCAAATCCCCACGATGGGGTGAGCTCCCATTGCTCGGTCCCTGCTCCTGCCAACTTAGCAGTTCGAAAGCACCTCAAAGTGCAAGTAGATAAATAGGTACCATTCCAGAGGGAAGGTAAACAGCGTTTCCGTGCGCTGCTCTGGTTTACCAGAAGCAGCTTAGTCATGCTGGCCACATGACCCGGAAGCTGTATGCTGGCTCCCTCGGCCAGTAAAGCGAGATGAGCGCCGCAACCCCAGAGTCATCCGCAACTGGACCTAACAGTCAGGGGTCCCTTTACGTTTATGCAGCTCCTGAGACAAGCACTGTAGTTGTACATTGTCTGAAGTCCTAAGACAGATATGCAATCAGCACTCAAGTGCAAGCTAGATTACAAGGCCACGGAACCCCTAAACAGTGTATGCCAAAGAAGTCCACCACATCACATATAAGAAAAATGTTCTCGCACAGATTAAGTGAACATTATTTGTATTGCAGTAAAGACTTTTTCCATAGGAAATTGCTATCCCATATGGAATCTTGGCAAGCAGAAGGAATGGCACTATTTTCCAGATCTTGCAACAGTGCAGAAATGTATGTGCATAGAAAAGGGGAATAAAAAACCCTCTCAATATGCAGTTTTCAGTTGAGTTGCTGGCTTAAAATCTCAAGCAGAAAAGGTACATCTATCATGAAATCTCTTTATTTAGATTTATTGGCATATTCAGAAAGTTACTAGAAAATATTTCTAACCACTTTGCTGAGCTTGTACACCATTTTACCTACTAGTATTTAGATCTAGAGGAAGTTTGAACTTTAGACTTCTTTCCCTTCTTTCCATTGCTTCTGCTCACAGTACTGTGTTTTGAAAAAAATACCGTATTTTTCACCCCATAGGGCGCACCTTGCTTTTTTTGGGGGGAAATAATGAAAAAAAATTATTCCCCCCCCCCCCGCGAAGCCCGGGAATGCAGGCAGCTCTGTGCAACCCTAGGGAGCCCAGCGCGACTTCGAGCCAGGCTCCCTAGGGTTGCGCAGAGCTGAGCGAAGCCCGGGAATGCAGGCAGCTCTGCGCAACCCTCAGGAGACCGGTGTGAAGTCGCGCCGGTCTCCCAAGGGTTGCGCAGAGCTTCCTGAAGCCTGGAGAGCAAGAGGGGTCGGTGCGCACCGACCCCTCTCGCTCTCCAAGCTTCAGCGAAAGCCTGCACTCGCCCCATAGGACGCACACACATTCCCCCTTAATTTTTATTATTGTTCGTGCTCAAATTATATAGACAAATTGTGAATTGTTAAATCTTAAAGCTTTTAATCTATGGCCCAAAGCAAGAAACCTGTTTTCCGGTTCAGTGTCAAAGCTGTTCGGCTGAGTAGGCATTCAGTGAGACCAATTCCATTGATGTTCCCTTAATCTTTAGGCACACAGAACTGGCCATTTACCAGACATGGATAGCAGAGATGGATAATTTAATTGGAATGGAAGAGGGCAGGTTGTATTAAACAACCTTGAAATATTTTTCATATCTCAAGAAGGCACACATAAATTTCTTTAGAGACCCAATTCTAGCTAAGGTGTGAAATGGAGATGGCATATAGAGAGATTCAAAACTATATACATCAACATATGAGCAACCTGAGACTTTACTTTCAAAAACATAAGGAAAGCGATAATTGAAAGCTACATAATCCGGAGAACTTTGCAGGAACAAGAACAAAAGTTAAGCATGAGCCCCATAATCTGAGTAAACTCAAATGTGAAAAGGGCAAGAAATTGTGGATTTCAGAATATGAAAAGGCATCTTTCTGAAGAAAACATTGTGGGAGGAAGACAACCATGGAATAACCACCAGCAATGGCCAGTATGATGGGACAGAGAGCAATAAATGGCTCTTACAGTAATCATGAAGACCTCTTGAACATATTGGTGGTGGAGTCTGGGTAAGCACTATGCAAGCATATCGTTGGTAACTGGAAAGGCATCCCTAGTGCAGACATCACTTCTGACATCATCAGATCACACTGGGTGCTGCTGACTAGATACTAGCAGCTGTTTGCATGATGTTGATCCAGCCCCCTTGCCTCCACAGCTGCTTTGGGATGCTAGTAGGTAAGAGCATGGACCCCTCCTTTACCTGGCCTGTTTGCTCAGTGATGCTTGTGGCTGATTCAGTGACACCTGCCACACCTCTCAGTACATAATCACCTCACACAGGAAAGTGTATGTTTGACAACTCTACTAAAAATAATGGGGCAGTATAGGCAGTATGGATAAATCTCAGCCAATGGCTCCAGCTGGATAGCTGCTAAGCCTGTGAATCCACGGTAACATAATATGTCAACAATGACTTTTTTCTATTTCATCCGGAGGAGAGTCTGCATGCTAGTTAAGCCAACATTATCCAAGCTGGATTTAACAGCATAGGTTCCATTCCAACACAGACCCAAACATGCTAAAGTCTGTATTGGATTGTAGCCAAAGTATACAACTAGTCACGGCTTGCTATGGGTGCATAGTATTCAATGGTGGTCCAACTATTATTGTTAGTTGATCAACCATAACTTATTCTATGCGGAGTTTTTATTTATTGTGAGTGATTTGCTTTAAACTCCTCACATGAAAGCAACTGTTGAAAGATCAAGACATTTGAGTAGGAAGATTCATAATACACAAATGTTGTTTTGCTTGACGATCCAGCCAAATGTTATTCGCTCCAACAACATTTAATAATTTGAAGAATGCTGAGTGAACCAAATTATGGGGTAAGATGCTTTGTATTTTCCTAGCTGCTTGCATTTTGTCAAGTCTAAAGATGTTATTTTTCCCCACTCTGAAATGCTGCACACATTATTTTTGATAGCTCGCCAGGTTCAAAAGCCAAAACACTCCTCACCTATGGAAAACAAAATCAAAATAACCAATGAAAAGGACAGATTATCAGACATGAGTTACTATGAGAGAATGGAACACCTGCATCGGGTCTGCAAAAAGCACATGGAATTTTCCAGCAATCCAGCTGTCCAACAAAATCAAAAGGCAAGAAAGTGTCAGCAAGTTTTAAAACTGTGACTGTGTTAAACAGGTAATGGACAGTATGAATATCCCTTAAAGCAACACTGTGGGGCAGAAGAATAAGTTCATGATGTCATGTCTCTACCCTTCTAGTTCCTACAAAGTTATGTTTTTAGCAGGGCCATCCTGTGTTTAGTTACTTGGAAGGAAACCTCATTGTGGTAATTTTGTTCAGTGTGCATAAGACTGCAATAAAGAGATATGCAGCAAGCTTACAAGCAACCACTAGCCCTGTCACAACAGTCATCCAAGTTATTTCATTTAGTCTTTCTAGTGGGTTTAGCCTTCATTTGCAGCATTCACAATTCCGGCTACAGCGCAAATTCTCAGATATGTTTAGGACAATAATTTCTTGCCCATAATGAACAAACAAGGCCTGGGACGCTGTTCCTGATATCTTCCTGACACGAGAAGATGCATCTATGTAGATAACCTTCAGTTGCAGCTAGAGATGCCCTTAGATGGTGGGGGGGGGGGGGAGTAGGGATAAGCAAATCTGTGAATTTCAGTTTCCTTCAGATTCTCATTTTCCCAGTCTTGTTTCACATTTCCACATCAGTTTGCAAATCTTCTTTTTCAAAAGGTGTTGTGAAAATTCAGCAGCATTTTAGTGCAAATTTATTTCAATATACATAGTTTTATGTGCAATTTTGCTTAAGCAATTTCCCTATATTATAATGCCTTTTTAATGCTGTTTTCATTTATGTTTACTATTTTGTGCACACTTTATTCAAATATATGCATTTTGTACACATTCCTTGGCAAAATTTTGAGCATTGCAAATTTTGAAGGATGGCTGTGTTTCAGTTTGTGTATTGTTTCAGAAAGTGTGAATGAGGTAGGTTTGCCTTTAAGCATGAGCTGAATCAAATTTCTCCCCATCCTTAGGTGTGACTATAGTAGCACCTGTCTAATGCATAAATCATATATACAAACATGCACACTTGTCAGCTTGCTTGTACAACTGGCTGTTTGCATCTTATGAAATATAATGTTGAAATGCTAGACATCAACTATAAAACACATTCTCTCTCCCCTCCCCTCCCTCTGAGAGTAATTCAGGAAGGGGAGTTACTGCAGAAGTCAAGAGTGGGACTTGGGAAGAGCACACCTTCAAAGAAGCAACTCCTGGGTGCTTAGAACCCCATCATATATCACATGGTAGTATTTTCTAATTGTATTACCTCGTGTTAGGTTTCAGGTTTTCTACAGTAGAATGAGTTTGATTTGTCGTTATAATAGTCTTGTCCTTTCCTGCAGGGCTTCCATTTTCAGTCGATACAACTTTATATTCTGAAATGATGAAGAAGATTTGTGTGCTGTTATCCTGTCAGTTTCATTTGTTTCCTTTAATCTCCTGGAGTGAATCAGAAACAGTAATAGAACAAAGCAAACAACATTCGGAATGTCAAAGTGCCAGCCCAGAACAGGGAGATCAAATGAGAGCTTGTGTAGGAAACTCAGTGACTTGACCTTTGGGAGAAAGAGAGATGTGTCTGGTGTGACACATTCCCTCAAGCAAGAACTACAAATCCCAGAGTTCCTGCTGACACTTCCTATGCACAAGGAGGAGAACCTACGCAGGGTTGGAATTCAAGTGGTGTCAGAACCATAATCTGAGACTAAGATCTTAGGGACAGTACTGCAGATCTCCAGACTCCACCCCTCTTAACTCCTTTGTATGTTAATGGTGTCTTGATTAGTCTTTGTTGTTTCTGTTTATTTGAAAATTGAATACAAATTATCCCCCAAACCGAACAATCCTGACATAATATGCGAGGGATGGAAAGCACAATCTAAAGGACATTAGTTAGTGTACCAGCCAGATGAGTAGGATAATAATAAAGGGAGTGGATGGCGCTGTGGTCTAAACCACTGAGCCTCTTGGGCTCACCGACTGAAAGGTCAGGGTGAGCAATAATAAAAATAGTAATAATAATAATAATAATAATAATAATAATAATAATAATAATAATAATAAACATGTCATTCAGGAGCCTAAGTAACACCTCTAGTTTTTAGAACCAGGCAAGAATAGCTGTGGGGGAAAGTGCAGGCTAGTAAAGAAAGACTAGCAATATTGTTCAGGCTCTAAACTTTAAGAGAACCAAAGTCTAACCTGTAACAGTTTCATTTGGTGGTTTTTCCCAATCCAGTACGACAAAGGTTGGGCAGCCTTCGACAGTTACCACAGTGAGGTTGGTAGGAGGCTTTCGTGGAGGGCTAGTAGGTACCTCTGTGCTGTCCCCCTCTTCCGTTGGAAAGTATTGGAGCGTGTCTGTGATGGAGCATGGCACATCTTCTGGTTTCTTTATATACAACACACCTTCACCTAGAAAAATAGCATCTGTGTTAAGGTGCTTTAAAAAAAATATCCAAGTAGCAAATGTGGTGGTAAAATTGCCAGAACTGGACTTTTTCAGGTGGTAGGGCCCACAGCTGAATGCTTCTCCATAAAAAAAACTGAAAGTAAGTTAGCATGTCAGATATCTCTCCTGATATCGATTTTTAAGGTTCTTGGTTTTTTAAAAAAATATAGTTATGTAAGTGATGATCAGTTGCATGAAAAGTTTTGTAGAAGCCTGAGACCCTTGAAAGTGTTTTGGAGAGGACTGTTATTCTGATGACTATTTTATTATTAGGCTTTTCATTATGTTTTATCATTAATGTTCTGTAATGTGTTTTATGGTGCTGGAGGAGACTCTTGAGAGTCCCATGGACTGCAAGAAGATCAAACGTATCCATTCTTAAGGAAATCAGCCCTGAGTGCTCACTGGAAGGGTAGACCCTGAAGCTGAGGCTCCAATACTTTGGCCACCTCATGAGAAGAGAAGACTACCTGGAAAAGACCCTTATGTTGGGAAAGATGGAGGGCACAAGGAGAAGGGGACGACAGAGGACGAGATGGTTGGACAGTGTTCTCGAAGCTACCAGCATGAGTTTGACCAAACTGCGGGAGGCAGTGGAAGACAGGAGTGCCTGGCGTGCTCTTGTCCATGGGGCCACGAAGAGTCGGACATGACTAAACAACAACAACAAATGTGTTTTAATGTTGTACACTGCCCTGGGATCTTTTGATAAAGGGAGGTATACAAATTGAATAAGTCATCATCAAAAAGCTGCACACTGAACATCAGGAGCTGCAGGGATTAAGTTCATGAGAGGGAGAATGATTAAAAGAGCTTTTAATTTGGGAACTTGGATGATGAGCAAAAATAATATGGTTAAATATCATTTTCACAATCTGACATTACTGCAGCTATTTTAGACATACCTGTGAACCTTCGTTTGCCAGACGCATCAGTATCTGATGTAGGCTGTGAATTGAACAAAGTTCTATTACCTAAGGAGAGGAAAACCACAACACAATTTTAATAAAAGCACTCCTTTGTAAAGTTGAAATGGCACCTCATATTTCATCTCTCATTTTAACCTTCAATCCACTCCTTAGTGCCTGTTTGGAATCATGTTCACTTTCTATTAGGAGTGAGCTGAATTTGGCTGTGATGGAAAATAAAAGCCTCTTTGCACTGCCAAAACAAAGATAATCATGAAATAAATGGCTGAGCTCATTATTGCTGTTGGAGTCACTTCATGCATAATATACAAAACCCTCTCTGAATTTCTAAAAAAGATTCTTTTATGTTTTGCTGATGCTCCAGTCCTTAGGGAGGCACATGGGTCTTGTACTTAGCAACACTTTTAAAAAGGTGGAAGGGAAACCTGAGTCAATTCCCCTTTCCATAGCATGCCATGTTCTTTAATGCCCTGGAAGTTGAGTTGACCTCTAGGGCACCGCGGAGGAAAAGCATAGTTGCCACCAGGAACATATAATGTTTTAATGTTTCTTGTCATCCCACGAACCTTGGAGATCACAGCCCATCAGACAACACTTTTCTAAGTGCCCCTTCACTGCCCAGACTATAGTTTACAGCTGTAATATTTCCAAAGAACTAAGCATAAACTAGCATACACTGTTGTGTCTACAGTACTGAGGTTTCCTCCATCTCACCTGCTTATTCTGCACTATTTCAACCATGTAGTAACTCTTGCTATCTGCAGTATTACTATGTGGGATTTGATAGGTTGGTGCAAGATGTGTGAGCTATAACTCCAATACGTATATCACACTCTCTGACATTTCTCCGATGAAAATAGGGACGTACCCTTCCATAAAGATAATTTTATTATTTATACCCCACACATCTGACTGGGTTGCCCCAGCAACTCTGGGCAGCTTCCAACATATATATAAACATGATAAAACATTACACATTAAATAACCTTCCCTGTACAGGATTGCCTTCAGACAGCTTGGGAGTCAGATAAATCAAGGATGTCCCTGGAAAACAGGGACACTTGGAGGGTCTGATATATATTTGGAACGAAGTGACATTACTTGTACTGCTAAAACTGCTGTTGGTGCTGCTGGAATATTAACCTATGATTTACGCTGCTAATTTGACATAATAAAATAGCCAGAGAAAACTGCCTCTCACCATATGAACCTACCCAGATCCTGTGATCACCAGGTGGGGCCTTTCTATGTGCGCCTCCTCCACAAAAGATCTGGAGGGTGGTGACACAAGAACAGGTCTTTTCTGAAGTGGTTCTCTGTTTGTGAATGCTCTCCCCCCCAGGAGGATCAGCTGGCACTTTCATTATACACCTTTAGGCACCAAGCAAAGACATTCTTCTTCAACCATCAGCCTTTGCCTGATTAACACCCTATGCCTTTTTAAAAGAGTTTGTGGTTTGGGGAGGGGGTCATTGTTTTATTTTGTTCTTTTTATTATGTATTTTGTACACAAGATTTTATATATCTTGTATTTTTATGTTGTGATTACCCTGTGATCTACAGATGACGGGCTGTAAACAAATTTAATCCACAACAACAACAACAACAACAAGCTACAAATGTACACCTAAAATTCTTACTATAATCTGGAGATGATGATGCTGTAGGGGGTTTTTTATGTGAGCTTGTTTTCCCATGAGCTGCTGGCCCTGTAGGCTTTGCTGTGGAAAATGAAGAGGCTCGTGGCATCAAGACATTTCCTATTGGAAAATAGAAACAAATCTGAATGTCCACTTAGAATTAATGTAGCATTGATTTTAAATAAAACATTTCACAGCCCATTGAAGAAATTCAACTTTTAAAGTAATCTTCTTGCTTGATTCTAGAGATGTACAAGCAGATACAAATTCTTATGTCAGCTTCAAGTGATAAAATGATTTAGATATAAATTTACATTTTTATATTGCATATCTATGCAACTTTCTGTGGTTTTTTTCTTGGTTCATTTGTGCCATACTCTATGTGTTGAAAGGGATAAATGGATAAACAACGGTAGACTGGATCAGGCTCAGCTAAGAGAGAGAAAGTGAGAGATCCAGACATGTATTAAAGTATTTTCAAAGCACCTTTCACCTCCAAAGAATCCTGGGAACTGTAGTTTATTAAGGGTGCTAGAAATGGTAGCTTTGTGAAGGTAAAGGCTCCAGCTTCCAGAACTTTGGGAAGGAAGACATGTGCTTAAATTATGAATCAAATAGGCTTTAATTATATAGTGTGGGTCTGCCCATAGGCATAAATTGACATAAACACAGGCATAAATGCTGTCTATCCATGCTTAATAGCTTTCAGTGGAATTTTCATATTTATTGTGAATCTCCATCCCCATTCTGGGAGATTGAGGAAAACAATTAAAATATCTTTTGTAAATCCCTAACTAGCTTCCTTTCTTCTCTTCAATCCAGACAAACTCCTTCCCTGACCATTCCTGCTATGTCTGTTCTCTTCCATTCCAATGCCTCTCTGCCTATGGTCTTTTGCTTGGCTTCCTCTATGGACAAAAGCCTTTCTCAGCTGCTGTCCCTCCTGCCTTGAATTGCCTTCCAGAACACCTGTGTGATGCCACCTCTCCAACATTCTTTGAATTTCCCCTCAGGACCCATCTTTTCCATGAAGCTTTTGAAACCATGCTCTCATCTCCATAGCCTACTGCAACTAAAATTAAATTAAACTTAAGTACTGTAGAGGTTACTGAAATATATGCACTCTTCCCTCATTGAGGCTTGCCTTTAATTATTTTCCCACTTCTGTGCTGAATTATCAATGGAAAAAGATTAGTTACGATGAGAAATCTAATTTCTTCCTCCCATTAAAAATGGGAGACAATTACAAACTGTTATTCCTGTCCTGTAATTCGGTGAGCATTGAAGAAATGTTGGCAGAATTTATCCAAACTAGAGAGACTTAATTCTTTTAGCAAATTCAAAGAAGGTTGCTTGTTATTTGTTATTACAAGTACTTTTCTGTATACTCAAAAGAACTGAAGTTCTGCTTAAAAAGCTGTTTGGCACTTTTCATGGTTGAAGATGGATGCGGGGATATATTAACAGATATGCCCTGCCAGTAAACATTCAGAAGCTTGCAGCAGATTTATTAATATGTCTGATTACTCCTTCCATTTTAAGTGATTAATGATATCACGTCACACAGGGCACAAACAAAGCACTTTTTACATAATGCCAGAAAGAAAAATGAGATAGTTTGAAAGATAAAATTAAAGCAGTCTATTATTATTATTATTATTATTATTATTATTATTATTATTATTATTATTTAAAAACCCTCCTTACACAAAATTATGCTGAGTCTTGAAATACCCTATCTTAAAAATATATATAAAATCCCCATATTAATAGGTTTTCTTTTTCTCCTCTAGAATTTACTATACAAGTAGCTTCCAGTTCATGTGTAAACTGTCTTCCATTTTAGGAAAAACGGAAATATAAAAAGGTATCAGCAGTTTAGTATCTTACATTCAGATGAAATTTAATGAGAATGTAAAAAACCAACAACGGGGGACATGTTAAAACACCATTTTTTGTGGAATGCTATTATCCAAGACCCCCTTCACATATGCTATAGTTGTGAAGACTCCATACAGATTCTCTACTGCACACGTGGTTAGTTCTCTGCAATGTTCAAAGAAGAAACTAGGAAAGCCCCAGTGCATTTAGAACTCCGTGCATACATCAGAACCACTAAATGAAGTCAGTTCATCTTCATCTGAACACTGAACTATGTTCTATGGTAATATCCCAGGTGGTTTTGTGTGTGTGTGTGCAGGTGTGTGTATATCACAAACACGTGGACAAGGTTGATCATGTAAACCTTCTGACTTAATTGCTGCTGTACCAGGAAAGAACCCAGATGCTTGTACTATAGTATGCAATGGAACATCAACCTAGAAAGCCAGCTCCTTTCCTTTCTTGGGATAACTGGGGCTTGTAATCAAGACTGGGGCTTTTAATCATTCCCAGGATAGCTGTAAAAATATTATCATAGTTCAAAATGAATGCAAAATAATCCTTCTTGTCTGGATACCTCTGACACATTCTGTAATTGTAACTGATTCAACACTGAGAAAAACAGTGTTTGTTAGAAACAAATTACAAAAGCCTCAAGTGCTTGAGCATATGAAAAAAAGCAAGATTTCTGGATTATGCCCATGGTCAAAAACATTTATTTGCCCAGGTATTTGGCTTGACTGAATTGTTGCTGTTGGAGATGAGCCCAGCCCTTGCTGGACTTGCTAATTTGTTGTTTCTTTCAACAACATTTTTAGAAGGTTATATTAATTTATAATGTAGTTTTATGCATGGTTTTTAATATATTGCACCTTGCCTTGAAATTGAATTTAGTGAAGAGTGGTCTAGAAGTGCCTTAAATAAAATAATGAATGAATGAATGAATGAATGTAGAACAACTGCCTCATGAGACAACATACCTGAACCTCCAGGTTTACCGGTCACCGTGTTTGGTGGCAAAGGTTTTCTTCGCATTGGTGTAGGCTTGGCAGGAGCTAAGGGAGGTCGCGGAGAGTCAGGTGGTGTAGCTACTGTATAACGTTACAAGACACCACTGTTAACGGAGGAACCGCACACCACGTAATCAGAAAGAGAAAAATGGCTAATAGCTACACTTCTCAAGCAAAATTTTAAGGCATGAGCTTCAGCGATAAGAACTGCAAAAGAACACAAAACACAAGACAGGGAATAGCTGAAAGGAGTTATTTTGAGCTTTTACATTTCTTGCATGAAAATATGCATGCTTCCAGCATCAGACCAAAACAACAGCACAGCAAGGCAGCTAAGCTAGTTCATAAAAATGTATGCCTCCTGTTCAGTTGAGAACCCTTCTTTCATGACCTTACATTGATAGAAAACAGAATTAAGTGGCATTGACAAGCCAGTTAGGTCAAGGTGAGCACAAAAACCAATAATTTCTTGCAATAAGGCTATTGCCACCAATGCAAAAATATGAGATTGGGCACTAATATAACACTGGTATTGGTCAAAGGAATAGAATAAGACATCCCTGATCTCTCCTAGAGCAGAACCCACAGCTCTTCCCACATCAAGTTCAGATGATGGCCCTAGTGGGAGAGCGGTGATCTTCAGAAATCCACTGTGAATTAATGAGAACCATAGAATTGTAGAGTTGGAAGGGATCGTGCCAAAAGCATTTGACCCATCCATGTGTTGGCCGGTGAAGGGAGGAAGGCTCAACACACAGCTCTTAAAAAGTAAGTTGCCCATGCTAACGCAGGATATATTCCTAGGTTTGGAATGTAAGGGCTCTCTAGATACAATGCAGGTGGAGTGTATAATCTTAGCTGGATATACTCTGATTTCAGAACTATTATAATGGATACTACGAAAAGTCAGTTGATGGATAATTTAATTCCATTTGTGCTCCAGGTGCCTATCTGTTAAATGTTGCAATTGTTATGTTATTTAACTTGGTGTCAAGACTGCAGTAACCAGCCCTTTTATGTTCACGTAAATTAAAGCCCACTGTCCTTTACAGGGTTAAAAGCATTCTGTAGTTTATATTTTTAAAGCTTTTCTTTCCATGCATTCTTTCCAAGATTTAATTAATGCTAGATAGAATTTGAAGGGAGAAACTATAACAAGCTTCAGTATAACAAGCTCATGCATAGCTTCAGAGAGGTTGTAGTACGTGAATTGAAGACCAGCAAACAGAGATGCCAAAGCAGCACTGAGCAGTATGGACTACTGTGATGAATGCAAATTATTATCATGTATACATTCTTTTCAACAGGAGCACACAGATTCCCAAGATGATTATCAATCATTCCCTCTAAATAGAAAGTAATTTAAACGTCAGTTGTATGCACACTTACTGGAAAGCAAGTTCCATTGGGACTCGGTGGGGTTTGGTTTCAGGTTATCAAGTTTAAGACTGGGCCGTTAATTTATTAACTGATTTTTTCTACTCGTTAAAAGTGTCTTCAATGCTAAAAACAGTGAGCAGCATTCCATTTGTGGAATGGGGATTCCCTGCCTCCTCATTTTCTCTGCTGCTCCTGGCATCTCTTAGAACAGGCATAGGCAAATTTCAACCCTCCAAATGTTTTTGAGACTACAATTCCCATCATCCCTGACCACTGGTCCTGTTAGCCAGGGATGATGGGAGTTGTAGTTCCAAAACATCTGGAGGGCCGGAGTTTGCCTATGCCTGTCTTAGAAAACAGCTCCAACGCACTGGAAATTAACACATCTGTCAGTTCCAGTTGCTCTCATTCTCTTACTTCAGTTCTTCATCAGTTTGTGAATTTTTTAAAAAATAAAAAGGTATCACTTTTGCAAGCAATTTCCCCTCATTTAATGTATTTCATGGCATTTTTGTTTGTGGAATGCTCTCTCCAGGGAGGTTTGTCTGGCACCTTCATTATATATCTTTAGGTGCCAGGCAAAAACGTTCCCTTCAATCAGGCCTTTTAAATAAAATACAGCCTTTTAAATATGTTTGTGGGAGGGGTGGTTATTGTTTTGTTGTTTTCACCTTGTATTTCAATCTTGTGAACAGCCCTGAGATCCTATAATGGAGAGCTGTATGTAAGACTAATAAATAAATAAATTAAATTAATTAAATACTGTAATTTTCCCTGTTTTTTAAGTTTAAAATTGGAGGTCATCTTATACACGGAATGTTGCAATTAATTATTTCTTAATTTGGGGCTCAAAAAATAGGGGTCATCTTATAAATGGGGGTGTCTTATACACGAAAAAATATGGTACTCACTAGCGTATCCATTTTTATGCACTTTCCCCCAATATACCAATTTTTGTACAACTATGCTGGCTGTTTAGCCATAACAATAAACATTCATTCATTTTTGTACATATTACCGTATTTTTCGCTCTATAACACGCACCCGACCATAACACGCACGTAGTTTTTAGAGGAGGAAAATCCGTAGGCATGCCACCCGTAGGCATTCCCTCCATAACACGCACAGACATTTCCCCTTACTTTCTAGGAGGAAAAAAGTGAGTGTTATGGTGCAAAAAATACGGTATTTGGTTGCAGAACCGCATCAGAAATTTCAGAAAAGTGAAAAATTCAAAGGAATTCAGTATTTTGATTTGCTTATTATTTTGGAACCTGTGGAGGCAGGTTCACATTAAGATCCTAAACAAACCAAATTGTCTTCTCCACCCATACTGGGGATTGGAGGAACCTGATGAAACCTGGGTGGCAGGAGCAAGAAAAATGGCCAGGAACCCGAGATTGCCTTTTACACAAGCAAAAGTGCCCTCCATTTGCTTAAGTTCTCAAATAAATCCAAGCCAAAATGCATTTTTACATCGTTGGAAATCTATCATTTAAATATGCTTAATGCACAGTATAATGTGTAAGATAATAGTGACACTTCAGGCTTTGAAGACAGAGACTTTTTATTAATTAATCCATGGAATAGTTACAACATATTTCATTTCCTTGTCTTGTGCTCTCTTCATAGAGTGACTGGACAAAGTGTGTTTATATCCTTTTCTAGTATTGGGTCTCCGGTTAAAAATTTAGCAGGAATATCTGTATGCACTTTGATTTGTACCCATTCCCTCCTGAAGGCTTCAGTGGGATAACAAGGGTGATATTCCAATGCCCCCAACTTTAAGACCTAGATACTCTCCTCAGCTAATGAACGCCAGTGGGAAAGAGGACAAGTGGCATGTTTTTTTAAAAAATGCTTTTAATATATAATGGTTTAAATTTAAATGGGAAATTATTTCCAGTAAATGTTGCTGGACATAGTAATAGAAGATTCTTTACTTACCAGGGTCTGGTTTTTTTCTTGCGACTGAGGAATGCACTGATGTGTTTGAACCCGTACTAGAGCTTGTACTAAGAAGCCTAGCAGCATCCTGGTCTATTAGTTTGTTGCCTGTGAAATAACATTTAAAAATGCATATGTCATATTGCACATATTCAAAGAAACACAAGGGATTTCCTCCAGACATCTGGTGAAATGCCCAAGGTCAGTGGATCTGGTCAAAAATCCAGTGACCAGTAACACATTCATTACTGTAAATCCATAATTTTAATAATTCAAGAGGTGGGTGAAGGACTTTTAACAATTTCTACATTTGGCCTTCGCTGTTAAACCCTCACATGAAAATCTAGATTATAGGAAATATTTGATTCATTTATAGACATTGTCCAGATGAAATACTGGGGGTAGGAATTCAAATACATGGCTTATCACTATTTTAATACCCTTTATGAATATTAGAGATTTCTTACAAAAACTGCATGGTCCTTACAAAAGTTGACTAAGGCTGTCCCATGTTTGAATAGCTGACTTCCTCCAAAGTCCATGAAAATAAAATTGTCATGTCTATTACACTTACGAATTTGTCTTCTCTTGGCCTACCACTTAATAACCAATTGAATGATCCAATTCTTTGATGCCTCAACCAATATAAGCAGCCTCATGTGATTGCGTATTTGATTTGTTGTTTGGAAACTGTTTTATGGTGAAATACTCTTTGAATTGGCAAGGGTTATTACTGAATGGCAGCAGTACATAAAAAGTCTACATAAAGGTCACTACCCAAATTGTTAAGCAGAAACAGTTACTACATTTCAGAGATTGGAATAATTTACTGAACACAGTTTGAAAGAAACTGTAAAACTCAAACTTGACCTACATAACGCAGATTATCTTTATTAGTTCACCATATAATGTGCAGAATCCAATGTTGTGCATGGAGTTTTCCACTTGAACACCAGAACTTCTTCTTTCCTCTCCTCCCCACTTATCATCAGCCCTGCACAGCCTCAGAATCTGCTCCTGACAGTCCTCCACTCAAGTATATTTTGGGAGCCCACAGGGGAATGTACTGGGGATCAGGATCAATACATTCCATCATCCAGACAATTCACTTGGAGATTATTGCTCCACCTCCATAACCTAAACACATCATTTCAAAATAATTTAAATAAACTTTCTTTCAGGTATGTGTGTTTAGGATTCCAGCATTTGATTGTAAGCATTCTGTAAGCATTTGACCACTACCCTTTTAGCTGCATAAACATCATGCAAATATTAATTATATCACCTTTCTACCTTCCTTTTCAGCTGTTTTGTAGGCAGTTCAATATGAAAGCCCAAACAGAAATATGCAAAACACAATGGAATCCTAAGGATGTTTACTCTGAAGTAAATTCCATTGAATTAAGTGGAGTTTGGTCCCAGGTACGCGGGTGGCGCTGTGGGTTAAACAACAGAGCCTAGGGCTTGCCGAACAGAAGGTCGGCGGTTCGAATCCCTGCGACGGGGTGAGCTCCCGTTGCTCGGTTCTAGCTCCTGCCAACCTAGCAGTTCGAAAGCACGTCAAAGTGCAAGTAGATAAATAGGTACCGCTCTGGTGGGAAGGTAAACAGCATTTCTGTGCGCTGCTCTGGTTCGCCAGAAGCGGCTTAGTCATGCTGGCCACATGACCCGGAAGCTGTACGCCGGCTTCCTCGGCCAATAAAGCGAGATGAGCTGGACCTAATGGTCAGGGGTCCCTTTACCTTTAAGTGTACATATAATTGAAGTGCTAAATGGCTTTCAAAAGAAATTAAATATGCAACTGATAAATAATTTGTTGCTCATCCTGGGCACAAACAATATTTATATTTAAACCTTAACAATAATAACCATTATAATGAAAACCTCTGTTACCTTTTGGTACTTTATCCCACGTCAAGCCTCCAGATGTTCTTGTTCTGCCAGGGGCTGGTGTTGTTTTACCAACAACTGAAAAGAATTTGCAAAGAAAAGTAAAATCAATAGAAGGTAATGATACATTTATTTCCACTGCCGACTATTTCTAGGCAGGGAGCTGAGGTTATGGTTTTATGGCTGTTAGTTTCCCTGTTTTTGTAAAAATCTGAAAAATTAAAAATAACATTTATCAGGAAATATCAGAAAGGTAAATACTGATCATACATGTGTGTTCCTCCACTAACTTTGCTGCTCAAAAAATGACTAACAATGCAAATACAGATAACTGCAAAAACAAGTTCTTTTCAAGGCACATTTTACTTGAAGTATCTGGACAACAGATTATTATTATTTATACATTAAATGTATATTAAATCAGTAATGATGTATGGATAAAATTATGTATTTTAATATTGAATTAAATTACCATTGGAGACCCTCCAAAAATTGGACTAGAACTTTTTGTAAATGCGATCATCCCCAATATCTGGATTATCTCAGAATATGCAGGTTAGAATTGCAAAACAATGCTTCAGTCTTTTGTAGCGATTAGCATCTAAGCCAACTCAAAGTAATAAAAGAAGTAATACTATCCTAATACAACAATTAATAAACAAACAAACAAACAAACAAACAAACAGTCAGAACTGGAATCTTACTCTATGGAAAAAGGCTGCAAAAAGCTTTTTCGGAAATAAACTAACATGTGCTTCCCTCAAAACTTAGGAAACAAAATTGCTGGTATGTACTGCTTAGATATTGGGCTGTGAGTAACAATACGGATCTGTAAGCATTTGACCAACTTTTTTAAAAATCCCAAAAGCAATATATTACCAGGTCTGGTCTGTGACTTATCAGTCATCTTGGGTTTTGCAGTAGTGAAGTATACTTTATGTGGTGCTGCTAGAAGGAAAACAAAACTAGTTTAATTTCTAAGGATATGAAGTACAGTAAAGATAACATGCAGCGTAAGAGATGATCCAGGTACTGCAACTAAAGGCAAAATAGGAGTCTGTTATGTTAAAAAAAGTCTTGCATGATCTAAAATCTGTTTTAGAGGATTATGCAAGCTTACAAAGCATTTATATAACCAAATCCACTATTTCTGCTATTTCAGCAATTATCCCAACATTTGACATTTGATTTTTTAAAAAAAACAAAACAAAAAAACCCCTCAGGTGTTATCTCAAGACATCACTCACCCTACCAAGATAAATTCTGTGGTCCTTATCATAATTTTATATGATACATAAATGTTGATACTATAATGTAGCAGCTAAGATATAGGTAAAATAATTCAAACCCCACTTTGGGAGTTGAGCACAACAGATCCACAGCCAAAACTGAAACCCATAGAATGGTTGAAGGGTTTGTTTGTTTTCATTTTTATTGTCAGCAATGGCTTTGTCCACTTTTATTTTATTGTCAGCATGCAGCCCCTAACAGATTATCTTTGAGGTCCCAAATTTGGGGATCACAGCCTTCAGTAGAAAAATAGTTGCCGCCCCTCTCCTAACCTGTGAACTTGCACTTAGAAGGTTGAGCATGTTGATGGAGGAAGAAGAGGGAAGAGTTATCTCTGTTACAATCAAATGTTCAAAAAGTAGTTTTTGGAGGGTTAAAATGTGTGTACAGTCATACCTAGAGTTGAATGTGCTTTGGGTTGAGCGCATTTGAGTTGCGCTCCGTGGCAAACCGGAAGTAATGGAGCGCATTACTTCCGGGTTTCACTGCTCGCGCAGACGCTCAAAATGACATCACACGCATGCGCGGTAGCAGTGAAACGCGACCCGCGCACATGCAGACGTGCCGTCGCGTCTTGCGTTCCATTTGGGATGTGAACGGGGCTCCGGTTTGCATCCCAAGGTACCACTGTATTATTATAATACAACGAATGGGAAATATATGGTTAACATTCAGGAGCTACTTAGCAAACACTCAAAATACTGAATTATTTCAAATGAAACAGCATCAAATAAACAAGATTACCAGTTTTCAAATGTGGACTTTCAGTTGCTGTTACACCTCTGAAGGGCTTGGATGAGGCTAAAAAGAAAACATCTGAATTAGTGTACACAGTGTCTTCTTTAAATGGAATGCTATGGATTTCAAACAAAAAGTAGACCCTTTTCCAAAGCAGCGCAGAAATTAAAATGCTCGTTGCTGGAAATCTGGTAGGAAGGCATTATTTATTTTTATTCATTTAACAACATATTTATACTGCTTGATTGTAAGAAAACCTTTAAGCCATTTACAAAGTCATGCATTCATAGATGATGGGAATTTTGAGACCAGGAGAAAATTCAGCATTAACAGACTGAGACTGAGAAACAGAATGATGAGGTAGTGTTTTGATGACAATCAAGGCTAATGCATGAGGTGGTTGTTTCTAAATGGAACAGCAAAGAAGCTGGCCTAGAAGCAATTTAAGACATAAATCAAGCAAGTTAACATTGTTCCCCCTGCCCTAACCCCAGCATAAACCTGTAGGAAAGGTAAAGAAATAATTTCAGCCAAGGAAGAAAACATAAAATAAATATTACCCAAAGTATCTTTGGAGCCATCGAAAACATGAATGTGGAGGTTAATTGACCCCAGGTCCGTTGCAATTGGTGCTACAGAGAACAACATAGGATTGCCAACTGAGATTAGGGCATAGTTTGTCTGAGTCACACATGAGATGAAAACAAGCATGAGTCTTTCTTTATTTTGTTTGAGAATAATAAGACACAAGATGCTATTTTCTTGCAGGACAGACATATTACAAAGTAACATTTGATATTTTTATTAAGTCTGTAATTAGGTACGTTGTATGCTTCCTGGGAAATGTTGGGAAAGATTGAGGGCACAAGGAGAAGGGGACGACAGAGGACGAGATGGTTGGACAGTGTTCCCGAAGCTACCAGTAGGAGTTTGACCAAACTGCGGGAGGCAGTGGAAGACAGAAGTGCCTGGCGTGCTCTGGTCCACGGGGCCATGAAGAGTCAGATATGACTAAACGACTAAACAACAACATGCCTCCTGGGCAGATACTAAGACTAAAGGAATAGCTATTTATATTAAACCTACCTATGTCTCTCTGCCCACAGGTAGCGCTGTGGTCTAAACCACTGAGCCTAGGGCTTGCTGATTGGAAGGTCGGCGGTTTGAATCCCCATGATGGGCTGAGCTCCTGCTGCTCTGTCCCTGCTCCTGCCCACCTAGCAGTTCGAAAGCACGTCAAAGTGCAAGTAGATAAATAGGTACCACTCTGGCTGGAAGGTAAACGGTGTTTCCGTGTGCTGCTCTGGTTTCGCCAGAAGCGGCTTAGTCATGCTGGCCACATGACCTGGAAAAATTGTCTGCAGACAAATGCCAGCTCCCTTGGCCAGTAAACCTCCTACCTCTGCCCCAACCTCCTACCACATCTACTCCATAAAGTCCCACTATGATAGAGGGCGGTGGGATCACACCCTGAATATGTTTCTCTTAAAGAACCCAAAGCTAAATCAATATAAAAAGACGTAATTAATAACCCACTCCAACAAATAAAGAAGTTAAAACGTGTACTAATACTTGGGATCCTGCTAAAACTTTAAAAAGATGATGTTATGTAAGTTCATATGCGGATTTAGCCAGCTGCAAAGTTTTAAAAAGTCATGTTATGTTAAGTTGTCTCATGTGGGATTCTTCTGCCTGTCTCCTCTCATGGAAGGAGACAACACAGGGATCCAATTGCTCCTTTGCTACTCTGTCAGTATTTCCCAAGGAGCGAGGCAGAGAGAGGGAAGGCCAGCCCTCTCCCTACCACTGTTTTCTGACATTACTATTTACTGTACAGAGAACAAACACAGCAATGGATACTGAAGCAACATATACAATGATAAAACTGAAATCTCCATCTGTTTTGGATTCTAGGAGCAGACCAGTGGCAGACTTACATCTAGTTTTTGGGGGGGTTGTTGTTTTAATTCAGCTTTCAGTCTATTTCTATTACAATTCACAATATATTGAAAAAAGATGTGACTAATATACTCCAAGATACCACATGTGCTAAGTCTAAAAGCACAATGACACCATTTTCAAAGTCTGCTAAAATCCTACCTACCCTGAATGTTACAAAGAATGCAATTACCAGGTTTTGTCTGGGGTACTTCTGGTTTGCCAGATGTTTTGGGTTTAGGAGGAATAAACCGTGTTTCTTTTGGAGCTGGAAAAAAGGAGTAGGATTGTTATTATAGTCTTTAGAATTCAGATTCATGCCATGTTTAGCTCAAGTGAGAGTACATGCCTTAAAAGCATTAAGCAAAAAAACAATGATTCCATGTGTTTCTGACAGCTGATGAAAAAAGACTTTGAAAATTAGAAGAGTGCGATGATATAAAGTGCGATACAAAATAAATGATAAAGAAGAATGGTCAAGCTCTGTAGAAAACAATATTGCAGGTCTGAAAGACAGAAAACAGGATGTCCACAGCAGTGGCGTATTGGAGCTGGAACATGAGGGAGCACAGCTTTGAAATATTTTTTCACAACAGGAGTGATGATGCCATCTGTTGGGGTGGTATTTGGCATTGGTGTAAGCTCTGGGGTTGGACAACATAAGAAGAGCACTGTATAATCAACCCAAAGGCCCATCTAGTCCAGCATCCTGTTCTCACAGTGGCCAACCTATGGGATGTCTATGGGAAGCCCACAAGGAGGACGTGAGTGTAATGGGACTCTCCCTACTTGTGTCCCCCAGCAACTGATACTGGAGATAGTACATAGCCATCACCACTAGCAGCCATAATTTGACAGCTGCATCCTCCATGAATTGTCCAATCCCTTTTGAAAATCACCCAAGTTGGTGGCTATCATTACATCTTGTACTAGCAAAGTGAACAGTGTAACTATGTGATGTGTTTGTCTGTTCTGATAATTCCAATATGGATGACCCCAGGTTCTACTATTATGAGAGGAGGGAAAAAATATATTTACAGGTATGTATCTTCACTGTGGCTATTTTTGTACAACTCTAGCAGGGATTGCCTGGCATATGATCCCTTTGTTGGGATGGCTAGGCACAGACAGTGACTGGCCCAAAGGTCATCCAGTGAATTTCTTGGGTTGACCAAGTATGCAAACATACGTCTTTCCCTAGCCATGTCCAACATGCCATCTACTATATTCTCCTATGCTAGCTCATGCATTTCTTACTCTTCTTGGGGGGGGTGGCTATGGATTCTCTTTGGGGGTGTGGCTTTGAGAGCTGTCACAATAAGTTTGTGCATTTCAAATTTACCATTATACCACTGGTCAACATGGTGTTTTCAGCTCCTGGGAAACCAGTTCTAAGGTAGCTATGAGAGATTACAGCAACATATATGGAGAAGCAGAAAATAAAATAATGGGACGTCACAACACAAAATAATGACGCAAATTGTTCTTTTTGCTGAAGAGGGAAGAAACAGAGCATTAGTTTCAATGTGGAAGTTTTTACCCATAGTTGACTTTTGTCGTTCAGATGATATGGTAGGTTTGATTATAAGTGGTTGTGGGGTTGTACGGTGTACTGCTGTTGGAAGGAAAAAGTGAACATCTTTACAAAGCTGAAATAAAGGAAATATAAAAGATAGTATGTACAAATCAAAACAACACTGAGAATAGGAACAGCTTCCCATATAGCGCAAACAGTTACCACTACCTTGCAGTCCCAAGTGAGACCAGCTATTTGCACACACGACTGCAAAGATGCATTTAATATCATGTTCAGTCAGGGTAAGTTTCATACAAGAATAATGTTGAAAAATGAAAAACACACTGAAATGGAAACAATTGCTTGGAAAATATTATTCGATATAATTTCTTTTCTAACTTAAGTGATCTCCAGCATTACAGAGAGATGACAAAGGGTGATTATTGAAGTATCTGCAAACGTTTCAACGCATAAAGCTTTACACATATCAGTTTGAAACAGTTTACGAAGTAGATTGCTGTGGGATCTGGGGACTGAAAAGAAAAGGTAAAGCTCCTTTGCATCCACACAGTCCCTTACTGAGGGAGCTCTGTGGATTGTGTCCTTCAAAATGTCACAAATGGGGTATATTCAACTAATTCTAACTCAGAGTAGACTCACTGAAATTGATGATGGCTAATGACTACCCGTTAATTTCAATGGCTCTACCCTGAGTAAAACTGAGCTGAATGCAACCCATAGATTCCAAACACAAGCTGTGTGATTGTTCAGAATGCGTGAGCACAAATAAGTGTAGAAAGTCAACAATATAAGCAGCAATGGCTCACTAGCCGCGTATTGTGTTCCAAACAGTATCTTAGCTAACTGGGCATGGTGAAAAGGATGCTGATAACAGCAAAAGGCTTTAATTCACCACTGCAGCTCCTTCCAGTCCCTACAAGTGTTCTGCCGCTTATATTTATGTCTTTATTGTTAGTTTCAGTAACAAAATAAATACATAACAATTAGGATACCCTTTCAAGAAGAAGAAAGCTCTGACTATCCATGATAATACCCCTGACATTTCTGGCTTCTCAGGTTGGGATATTTTGCTAAATCTGGCAACCATATAATAGTTTCCACAGAAAACAAGGGCCATGGTATCGTATTTTCCCCTTATGAGTATAGCTGCTCAGGAATAACCAGGAGGAATTTGGCTATTTTTCCTCTAAAAATACAGAAAGCAAGGTTTGGC
Organism: Podarcis liolepis; assembly: GCF_965112155.1. Lineage (NCBI taxonomy): Eukaryota > Metazoa > Chordata > Lepidosauria > Squamata > Lacertidae > Podarcis > Podarcis liolepis. The sequence continues at coordinate 72,789,928 of NC_139558.1, read as the reverse complement.
TAACAATATAATTATATGAATGTATAGAATTACAAAAGTGACTCAATTACCAGGTTTGGTCTCTAGCATTCTTGGCCTGGTAGTTGGTTTTGATTTATTAGGAATGAACTGTTCTACTGTTGAAGCTGAAATAGAAGAGAGAGATAAAATGCAAACCTGGATTATAACCCACAAGAACATATTTGTCTCTCAGCCTGAAGGAAGCTAAGAATGTGAAAGCAAAAATGCAGAAGCCAACTAGGAAGGAGGACCAAAAGGGAAGACAACAGTGATGATGATGAGGAGGAGGAGGATGAACTTCTGAATAACAAATATTCTTTCAAGTAGTATTCCCTGTGCAGGGAGAAGAGAAGCAGACAACAACAACAACAACGAAAATACAAAAAACCAAAACCAAAATTAAGAAAACTTAACCACCCACAGGATGATGAACCTGATATTTTCATTTGTGCTGAGATCTCTGTGAGAACAGAGATATCAAACCTTCCCAATGCTTACCCTGCCTGCCTGAAATGTAAGACCCAACAAGGCCCTTAAAAACAAAATCCAGGGAAGAATAGCAATGCTTTGTCTCTGCAACAAAATTCATACACGTGCCCCATTAATTTAGTGCCAAATCATGTTTGTATGCACAAGCGAATGCAGATCAGTTTGATGGTGCTGTGTATTTATGTTTCATGCCCAAATTACCAGCATCATTTTAGTCATGGTTTCCTTCTTTGTACTCCAGACCATGTACACATACCCAACACCTTGTCTCTGCACTTCATGTACCTGATGAAGTAGGGTTTTACATTATGATAAACTACCCAGGCTGCATAGGAGAAAGTGTATGCAGTCAGCCAGACCTTTACTTGACATTTTCACAGCAACAGTAGTGGCAAGACTCACTACTTACGAAATTGAACAGAAGCAACGGTTCCTTGGCAGAGGAACTGCTGTAGTAAAATGTCAGTGGTTTGTTTGCATGTGAGATTTTCCTTCTCCCTGTCACCTATGTATATATATTGCTTTAGGCTGCAGCTTTACAGTGTAATCCTGTGTGTCAGAAGTATCATTTAGTTCAATGATACTTATTTCCAGGCCAAGGCTGCAATCCTATATATGATAAGCTCAATGGATCCTACTTCCAGGTAAGGGTGCACTATAATTGTAGTCTCAGTCTCGTATGGTGCCATAATTTGCTGTTTTGCAGTCTGTTCTAAATATCCCTATAAAGTACACCACATTCAAGTAAGGCAAATTGTACTCTTGTTCAAGGGAAATCATGATAATGTGTGTTTTTTTTTTTAAGCAATGGAGGAACTTTCATACAGAAATGGTGTTGAACAAAATTAATCTTGATGTCTCAAAGACTGAGAATAAGCAGAAATGCCATCGACTTAATAATTTCTTCATGTGAGGTTCAACAATTATTGTATGTTTTGTATCAAACGGCAGTTGAGTAAATGGAAAGAGAGGCTAGTTACTAGCTGCAGTACTAAGATGCAAGGTTCTTCAGAGAATGCCTTTGCCTGAAAGAATTATGAGAAAAAACATGACTGTGAGTAAATAATAGGATTACCCGGCACTGCCTTTGCCTTTTCAGGAACATGAGGTATGATGGTGGTGGCAGGACCTTGAGAGAATGGAATAATTTCTGCTAGGGAAAAAATTGAGACACATCGTGAGAGAACTGGAGAAGATTAATACAACTATTTATTTTACATTAGTGTGTGTGCCCAGATCGTTCTAAAGAGCTGAAAGCTGTAAGATAGCAGAATTTTCTCGACTGAGACTTTTATTATGTTTCTTAAACTATAGTTTGAAAGGAAAAAGCTACATATTTATATAAAAAAGATTTTGGTGTGCTGAAGAAATGCCCTTGATTTATATTCGGGTTGGAGTTTAGTCAGGATTCGGCAATAGGCTGGATTGCATGATATGGCTCCGTCACTTCCCTAGGCAACATTGCGGAGAGTACTGATGCAAATAACTTATTTAGGCTGCAATGCTATGCTCACTAACCCAGGTGTAAGCCCCACTGAACAGAACGGTACTTCTGAGCAGAAAACCATTTGTTTTCTTTGCAATTTGACTGTCTTCCTTGAGAATCCATTTAAAGCCGTTGCCATAAGCAGTGCCTAATGAAATGATTCTCTGATGGGAATCTTCTGCTGCCATGACTGGATAAGCTTTTGGCTAGGACCAGGGAGACCAGCATTCAAATCCACACTTAGCCTTGAAGCTCACTGGGTGACTTTTGGGCCAGTCACTGTCTCTCAGCCTATTGTACCTCACAGGGTTGTCGTTAGGACAGAATGGGGAAGAGAGACATTTATGCAACCTTGGGTTTCTTGGAGGAAAGGCAGGATAGAAATTTAACAACAGCGATTGTAGGGCAATGATAGTGAAGGCGGCAGATGATTCAGTCACCACTTTGCAAGCATGAAGTTACAGATTGGCTGGCAACAGCAGCCCATTCCAACACCAGAAGGCTGCTAGTTAGTCAACAACAACAGCAGGTTTGCACAGTGCTGTCTGAACTGCTGCCCACTTCCATATGGCTCAATGATTATTGGCAAAGATAGGCTCTCTCTTCCCCACACTGCCAACCAATGGCCTCTGTCAGGTCCCACAAGTGAACTACTTCACCAGTTACTGCTGTAATGGTCCTTACCTTCTTGCTCTCTGAAAGGTTTCTTACTTGTGATGTGTTTTTGTAATATATAGATTCCCCTCATCCTCTTATTTAGAAGAAGAGGAGTTTGGATTTGATATCCTGCTTTATCGCTACCCGAAGGAGTCTCAAAGCGGCTAACATTCTCCTTTCCCTCCCTCACAACAAACACTCTGTGAGGTGAGTGGGGCTGAGAGACTTCAGAGAAGTGTGACTAGCCCAAGGTCACCCAGCAGCTGCATGTGGAGGAGCGGAGACGTGAACCCGGTTCACCAGATTATGAGTCCACCGCTCTTAACCACTGCACCACACTGGCTCTGGCATGACATTATTTCACAGATGAAGTTTTCTTGCCTTTAATGGCTTTTATAAAACTATGTTCTTTAACCACATAGGAATCTTTGGGCACTTGTTTGTGCCCATTCTAATTGGAGGTAGAGATTTTATCTGACCCTATTGACTGAGCCATAATGGTGCTTTTGAAATAGCCACTAAGCCTCTGAAATGATTGACCTTCCAGACTTTCCCTTTCAGCTTCATTTGAACTATCCCAACTTTTTTTTCTAACTCCCTATCCTGAACAGCATTGGCTATTTGAGAAAATTTTGAATAAACATATATGTTGAGCTTGACAACTTTGCGGTCACTGTTTCCAAGGAGTTTGACATTTATTCTGCCTTAATGAATACCTGCTTCTTTACAACAATGAAATTAAAAGAAAGCTTTTCATATCATATTCCATCTCCTAAACTGGATCATTTAAAATGTTCAGATGTAAAAGTTATTTACCAGGTCCAGTCTGTGGTGTGTCTGTGGTTGAAGAGATTTTAGATTTGGAAGGAACAGGCTGCATTTCCTTTCGAACTGAAAAAATAACCAGGAGTGTTATATTTTTTAATGTTTTCCTGGAACAGAAATTTGTGTGTCTGTACAACAAAGCTTGTGTCTCTCCTTCCACAGGCAAATAAAATATATCTGGATAAAAAAAGAACACTGAATCTGATATATACACAAACTTTAAACAAAGAAAAGACAGCTTTGCTTTTAATAACATTAAGAAAGCAATAACAAAAAGAAAACAAACCTGATCCTGTTTGAAGAACATAAATTAGGACAAGAACTCAAGAATACATTAAAATTGGCGAGTTCCTCCTCTTAGGAAATCTCAGCCACTTGTTTGTATGCCAGTTGTTTCAGCCAATTGATCAGTAATTAAGTCTGCATGAATTTGCCCCTGAATAAAACTATATTTTGAAGGGGGGGGGAATCATATTTTGTTCTTAGAAGATATGTGACTCATGGCATCTCTGATAGATGGCTGCCCTGCGTCTGATTAAAGCCTCCAGCAAAATGGAAAGACCACCAGCACTGAGATAAATGTTCTCATTGTTAAAACAATTCTTACCATAAATAATGATTTTTAATGAGAGCAAAATTAGGATGGTTGCTTAATTATTTCTGCAAGTTGTTTTCTCCTAATGTGAGACAGTAAATTTGCTGTGGACTCTCTGGGCAGATCCATTTAAAGCATATCCAATGTGCATTTACTTATCCCAAAGAATCACATGAAGAGTTGTTTGTTAAGGATGCTGCCAGAGCCCACTCAGCCATTAGGAAGGATGAGCCCACTGCCTCAGGTGGCAGGAGCTGCTGAGGCAGCACCCCCTGTGCTTCCTGCCTGCCCAGCCCCCTCTGCTAGTAGTGCAGAAGCAGTGTTGCCACCATCACTGATTTTAGGAGGGATCATGTCCATTTAGGGTGAGATCTTGTGGAGCACACAAAATCTTACCCCAAAGCAGCGCAATCTTGCCTGGAATTGAAACTGATTGTGGCACCAAGTCTTCCCCAGAGGCAGATGCAGCAAGGTGTGTGGTGGCAGCAGAGTGGGCGGCGTAGGCAGTGTCAGGTATGGTGGTGGCGGGAGTGGTGGGAATGGCAGCAGTGGCAGGGCAAGCCCATAGGTGCTGCTAATTGTACTGTATTGGCCTGAATATAAGCCTCATTTTTCCCCCACGTGAAAAGTTAAAGTGCGGCTTACATTTGCCACCTTATGGCATGCTGTCAGGAGCGTGGGGCAAACAGAGTCAGGAGAGGGGCAAAGTGGTGCCCGCCCCGTGTGTAGTCCCCGCCCTCTCCCCCAAGGCCGGGAGAGAGTGAGGAAGGGGAAAGGCTGCTGGCAACGCAGCACAGATTCCGCCCCCCCCCCCGCAGTATGCAGCCAGGAATAGCGAGGAATGGAGCGGCTTATATTCAGGTCTTTTTTTTCTCTCCCCCCCCCCCAATTTTAAAGGTGTGGCTTATGTTTGGGTGCAGCTTATATTCAGGCCAATATGGTAACTCTGAGGAGGAAACTACAATTCCCAGGACTCTTTGGGTGAAATCATGTGCTCTAAATTTGTGTTTTCAATTCTACCTTATCCCAAAGAAACTGTAATTCCTGCCCTCTTTGCAAGCAGAATACTTAAACACACACCAGGAGCTCTTTAAAGCCCCTTTGAGGCATACAGCCACATGTGAGAAGGCGTTAACTCTGTAAAAGTAGGGTGTATGTGCCAGCTCCCATGTCCTCAACCACTCATCTTCCCCATCCCAACTTTCCCACATTGAGAATAAATTCTGAGAGGAGAGTTCTAAGGGTGTTCAAGCATCCCAAATAAATAAAACGCTTGAGTAGTTGCCCAAGATATCTCAGAAGATATATCCTTAACTTTGATACTGTAGGGAACAGAAGATAGCACTGTACAAGGGACTTGTGTCGACAGGAACCATTTGTTCTCAACAGACAGGAGAGTTTCATTCTTAAAGCCAGGGCTTGATTCCCACCATTGTATTTTGATAGCTCTTGGTGCCTTAGCCTTCTTTTTGGAAAGTCAATTGCCTCAGAAAATAAACACTCTCATATGTCTAATGTATTGAAACAAATGCTTCTTTTTAAGGAGGATGCTCAAGAGCTGCCTTCTTCAGACTATTATATAGTGGAAAAAGTGACACTATTTATAATTCCAGTCTCCACAGAATGTAAATCAGCTCCACTGCATTTCAACATTATTTCAAACCTCACCAGGAAATCTTTTTATATACACAAAGCTTCTTTAAAAGACAAATGTGCTAGAAAATGAAATGCTTTAATATAAGATGTAAATATTGTACGGTCACATTCCATTCAAACAATCCACAGAAAAGGAGAGCTGAATTATAGCAACAAAAGCCTTTAGCATTAAATACCCTCTACTTTCCATCTCTCAATTTTAACCACATAATCTCTGAAACATTCCAAGCCTCATTAGAAACCACATCCTGCCCTGCAAGCCCATCACAGAACTAATTCCAGATGAATCAGAACTGGTGGTTGTCACTCAGTGGTAAAGTAAAAAGCACTCTGCCCATGCACCTTATCCTTTGTTGTGAGCTATAAATCAAATTAAGCTCTAAATCTTAACTGACGAGAAATGATCTTGCATTAGTCCTGTGACAAAACCAATGAGGTTTATTGTATGGGTCTACGCATTAGAAAAGCAGTTATTAAAAAAAGGTGAAAGGGATCCAAAACACTACTGAATTTAACCCTCTGTCATGCCATGATGTGTTATAAATATCCATATAAAAAAGAAACTTACCACCTGGTTCAGAGACATATACATTGACTCAGCAGAATTTTGGATGGCTCATATCACATTTGCCATCACCCCTCACACCCCAACATAAACTGACATTTTGAAGTCAGCTTACCGTGGAAATCCATTTGGAAATAGATTGTGAGAAGAACCAGGCATGTCCAGAAACTGGCAACTAGCCACCAATAGCCTTATCTTCCATGAGTGCAACAGTAAAAAGGTAAAGGTAAAGGACCCCTGGACAGTTAAGTCCAGTCAAATTTGACTATGGGGTACGGCGCTCACTTTGCTTCAGGCCAAGGGAGCCAGCGTTTGTCCACAGACAGCTTTCCAGGTCATTTGGCCAGCATGACTAAACCGCTTCTGGCACAATGGGACACCATGATAGAAGCCAGAACGCACGGAAACTCCATTTACCTTCCCGGCGCAGCAGTACCTATTTATTTACTCGCATTGTTATGGTTTTGAACTGCTATGTTGGCAGAAGCTAGGACAGAGCAAGAGGAGCTCACTCTGTCATGAGGATTCAAGCCATAGGTGAGGACAGTGTTCTGGTGCTTGAGGGTTTCCCACAGGCATCTTGGTGGCCATGGTGAGAACAGATGCTGGACTAAATAGGCCATCTGTCCAGCAGCCTCCGCTTCTGTTCTTATGCATTCAGGTTTTGCTCCTCATAGGCATATGGTCAGCCACAGTGAGAGCAGGATGTTTTAGAGTATATGGGTCTGTGGTGTGATCCAGCAGGGATCCGCCTTTGATTTTAGGGCATGCATTTGCATATGGCTCTAGATGCGATCCCTGGCATCTCCAGTTAAAACAAAATCAGGTACTGGGGATGAGAAAGAGCCTCTGCTTTGGTTCCCAAAGAACTGCTGCCAGTCAGAGTACAGAATACTGGGCTAGGTGGACCAATGGCTTGATTCAGTATACGACAGTTTTATACATTCATAAACAGTGAACTACTGCAAAAGTAAGTTTCAATGACACAGGTTTGGCCAAAGACACACTTTGATGTAAAATAATTGTTGAAAGTGATGTGCTTACCTGGTTTTGTTTGAGGTGTTTTTGGGCTGGGTGACGTTTTAGGCTTGGGTGGAACACGGCGACTCCCTTTTTGATCTGAAAGGTACAAAAGTTGAATTAAAGCTGCATCTATACCATCCTATTTCTTCTTGATGCAACAAACTATCACCTTTGAGTTTTCGTCTGGATCCGATTACGTTTCTGTGCTACATTTTGCATGTTTTCAGGAAAGGGCTCTGGCCTACTGCACAAGACAGAATAATGCTTTCCCTCACAAATGGAATTGCTGGGAAATTGCTGAACCAGCCTTGCAGCAGATCCGCATATCATGCTGCAGCCCTTTTTTGCGAGTGCCATTAAGGCAGGAATGGTGAAACTGGGGTTCTCCACATGTTGTTGAACTCCCATCAGCCCCAGACCATAGCTGTCAACTTTTCCCTTTTCTTGCGAGGAATCCTATTCGGAATAAGGGAATTTCCCTTAAAAAAAGGGAAATGTTGGCAGCTATGCCCCAGACAGCATGGCCAATGGTCAGAGCCAGTGCTTTTCCCCTGGGGGTACGCAGGGGTATGCATACCCCTAAACATTTTGTGAATCTAACGGGAGAAGAAACTAAAAAATTAAAATATTTTAGTTCATTCTCTAGCACGGTAAATCATCAGTTCCATTGCTACCCCTGATGGCAGCCTCATTTCTTGTCATGGTGTTTCCCGAGTCTCAGATGGAAGCGAGCATTTAATGTGTGAAGTTACTGTGATCTGTCAGCTGTGTAATATGAGGTAATGCATGTTCTTTGTACTTTTGTCCATTTACTGTATTTATTTTTCCCAATTTGAACTCTAAAATGGTGATTTTCTTGAGTCAAAATGACAGTACCCCTAAGCCTTTTCTAAAAAAAGAAAAGAAAAAAACCCAGTGGTCAGTGCCACTGGTTCTCCCATCCTTGCATTAATGACTGCAACCACTGCCTCCTTCTCCCTGCATTTCCAACAGATCTATTGGCAGAGAAGGGCGCTTAACGAACTACCTTAGGACAAATGCTAACTATTAACTGCTGGTTAAAAAGAAGAAAAAATTATTCAACAAGCAGAGAATCTAAAATGCATGTAGTGGGTGTTTCTAAAGTAATCAAAAAATCCGAAGATTAAAAAAAACCCAACAGATTTCTACAAAAGGCCTTCCCACACAGAAAGAAAAGCTGGAAGTCAATCAAATGTGTATTGATACCAAGATACAGAATGATATGCTGATTATAAAATAAGTTGTGCATGGCCCCCTTATAACCCATAATATCTGTACTTGGCCAATATCCAAATTGTTAGTGCAAGTCGCTTTAGCCAGACAACAACTTGCATTGTTGGGTCGAATAACACTGACTCTTAGAAGTAGAAAATGGCTACATGGGCAGAATAAAAGACATAGCACATTATGTATGGAAATGTTGTTTACAGAAGGCAGTACAAGATAAATGACTTGTTCAGTTGGCTAAAAGTGTGTTTAGAAAGGGGAAACATTGTTCTGGTTGCTAAGCAGTGATTCATCCCGTGCTTTGATATTGTGTTATCTGTTGAGCATGCCAACTGCTAAGAGACTCAACATAGATATAGGTATATGGCTGTTATTTATGTACATATTTTATAATGTTTTTGTAATTGTTCTTTGTTTTATAAAGTTTTTATTTTTATTCTTAAAATCCATATCGCTCCCTTCATCATAGATGATCTCAGGGCCGTTAACAACGACATAGAATACAATAAAATATGATACAGTTGAAACCGTCAAACTAATCCATTACAAAAGAAAAATACAGCGATCACTGTGTATCAGTGAGGAATATCAATGTACGTATTCAGAAGGGCACCAAAGGTCTTCAGATTCAGAAGGTCTGCGTATTCAGAAGGTCTTCAGTTGGCACCAAAAGATGGACAGTGTTAGCCTCAACAGAACCAAAGCAAGGAGGGTGTTCCACAATCGGGATGCTGATACCAGGAAGGCCTTCTGGCAAACTAATACATCATCTGACCTCATGTACAGATGGTATCGCTAAAAGGGCCACTCTAGGAGATTTCAAGGTACAAGCAGGACTGTTATGGGGAAAGGTGTTCACCTGTGTATATATTTGGTGTATATATGGTATTTTTATGTATGGGGTAGGAGAAAGTCCCATTTGGCAAGAAAGTAAAAGGAATAAAAAACAAAATTTAAACAGATTTCCCCTGTATTTTAAGATGCTAGTAAATTTCAGTGATCGGGGACCACCTCTCCTGGTATACCCCACGGAGGACCTTAAGGTCTGCAAATAATAACACCCTGAAGATCCCAGGCCCCAGGGAGATTAGACTGGCCTAGACCAGAGCCAGGCCTTTTTGGCCATGGCCCCAGCCTGGTGAAATGCTCTCTCACAAGAGACCAGGGCCCTGCGGGATTTGACATCTTTCTGCAGGGTCTGCAAGACGGAGCTGTTCCACCAGACCTTTGGTTGGGGTTCAGTCTGATTCTTTTCTTTCTGTGTAAGAACAAGCATCAAAAAAGCCTCCTAGCCTGCTCACAAGTCCTTTATAAGACCAGTGGTAACAGTTGGTCCTGGAGAATATTAACCACTCTCAATTTTACCCGTGGACTGCCATCTGTCCAGATTTTAATTTGCTCTGAACTAATTTTAAGATGTATTTTAATTTATTGCCTGTTTTTATGTTCTTTGTATACTGTTTTAGTTTTATGATGTTAGCCGCCCTGAACCCAGCTCCAGCCGGGGAGGGTGGGGTACAAATAAATTATTATTATTATTATTATTATTATTATTATTATTATTATTATTATGGCATTTATTTTGAAGACTTTTCCCTGAGTAGATATTCATGAAGCACCTCTATATGTTAAATAGTTCTTAGTAGTAATCACATACTGAATATAATTGAGCAGAAACTCAAAATAATGAACCACTTACTAGGCTTGGTTGTTGTTAAACCAGGGCTGGGGGATGTTCTTGGTCTGGCAGGGACACGGCGAGTTTCTTTAGGAACTAAAAGGAATTGAACATGAGCCATTTTACTACAATACCACAGGGCTGCCAAATGCAGGTAGGAGCGGATGCCCACAAGCATCACTTTTACAAAACATATGCATAAGAAGTAACAACAAATAATAAGCCACCAGTGATAATTAGAGTGTGCATGCTGAATGAAGATGGGTGATATAAATGAAGGCATAAAGTCACTGATGGAATTAGTAGTTCAGAGAGATTTGAAGTCTAACTCTAAAATACAGAATGAAAAATAATACAAGGCAGTTGAAAACAAATCAACATGATCTCATATAACAGGCTTCCAGTACCTCAGTGGTATTTTTCATCACATCTTGTTTTGTCTCAGGCTGTAGCATATAGGCTCTAGTGGGCCATTAATAGGTCTTGAAAAGTATTTGTGCAAAGGACCTCTTTAGACATTCTATACTCAATCGTAAGTGAACACGCAAGGCTGGATGGGGCAGGGGATTAGATCACCTATCACCGTTTCAAGCCCTATCACCGTTTCAGCTGAGGGAGATCTTCTTAAGGGAGTAGCCTCCTATGCTCCTGCAATCTCTCTTCATATTTTGAAGCTGTGACTTCCCAGAGCAATAAAATGCCTGGGGAACCTCCACTTGTGAAGCTTGCCCTCCAACTCATGGAGAGCGACAGGAATGGCTTTATCCGGATGGGGAGTGGAGCTTGGGTATTCCTCTTGCATGTGTACTTAACACAAATATAGAACGTCTGAAGAGGGCAACTGTCTTCTGCAGCTGCAATGGCTTCATTATATTTCGGTCACTTTGCTCAAACAACACTCTTATGGTAGGGTCAGAAAGAGCAGAGGAAGATTTTTGCCAGCCAAAGAGCATCTCTGGGTTCGAGTTGCTGTGATTTCTTGTGAACATATACTCTGCAAGACCCCATCCCCTAAATCTTTTAGGAGTCCAGTTTTAAAAGATGTGGGGTTTCAGTGCAATGTCATCCTTTTCTAGGCCCAGTGCAGCATGGTGATTTTAGTAATGTTATGGAAGAGACACTAGCAGCTAAGAAAGCTGAATGTCAAGGTGAAATGATGAACAAGAAAGTACAGTATGGTACAGAAAGGATTTGAAATTCTATTGGAAATTATGAAGGCAAGCAAATATGATCATCCATGATTAAAATGTTTTACCCATTGTTGACTTTGGTTGTTCAGTTCTAAAAGTAACTGCTTCCATGTCTGCATCATCAATAACATTAGTAAATAAAAAGGCATGTATTCAATAATAAGCTTACAAGTCATTATAAGCATAACATGAAAAAACACAGCTTTGCTTCATTTGCAGCTAGCACTCATTTAATGCACTTTATTTTTATTAACTTCAAGTTACAACTTCAAGTGGGTACAAGTTTGTCCTCTGATAACTCTAAGTGGAAGTATTTCCAGTGTAGTGGCAATGAATGTACATTATTCTGTGTTTTCTTACTGTTTTCCCTGCATGGGATGCAGGTGGCACTGTGGGTTAAACTACAGAGCCTAGGACTTGCTGATCAGAAGGTCGGCGGTTCAAATCCCTGTGATGGGGTGAGCTCCCGTTGCTCGGTCCCTGCTCCTGCCAACCTAGCAGTTTGAAAGTATGCAGTGGGAAGGTTTCCGTGCACTGCTCTGGTTTGCCAGAAGCGGCTTAGTCATGCTGGCCACGTGACCCAGAAGCTGTACGGCGGCTCCCTCAGCCAATAAAGCGAGATGAGTGCCGCAGTCATCTGCGACTGGACCTAACGGTCAGGGGTCCCTTTACCTTTACTATTTTCCCAAGGATGAAGTTCCAAGTGCAGCTACTACAGAGGCTGTTTTCCTTAAGAAGAGAGAGAAGTGGATTTCCAGTAGACCACAGTACTCATGCTTCTTTCTATTTTGCTATTGCTAGCTGCACTGTAATTCTGTGCAGTTTCTCTAGACTGCACCATGTGGGGTGTGTCCTAGCATCTAGCAGTTGGGAGGAAGAGGGTTCTAAAAATGAAATAAGTACAGGCAGTGCCCCCCCGTTTATGCAAGGGTTACATTCTGAGGCACCGCGTGTGTCAGTGAAATCACGTATAAAAGCCTGCAAACACCCTGTTCTGCCCCCTTAGAATATTTGACTGCATTTTTAGGAAAAAGAATGAAGTATTCCAGGCTGTGCCAAAATAGATAAAAAGCTATACTGATGAATGAATTCATACAAAACAAAGATGAATTTACCAGGCTTGGTCTGGGGCACATCAGGGCTGAGCCAAGTTTTTGGTCTGGAAGGCACAGGGTCTCTTTCTTCTGGAAACAAAATAGAGCATGCAAGTTATAAATTGGTACATTGTTCAGAAATCTCAGTGTGAGGTCAGATGCAATGAATGTGGGTACAGCATGCCTCTGTCTTACTTCCTACTAAAGATAATGAAGAAGGATAAAGGAGAGACATGCAAAGGAATTTTTAAAAAGCATGTTTTGACTTTAGGCGCAGATTATAAGAATGGATACAACAGGCTGGCTGCCCTTGGAAACTTGACAGACATTTAAACACACAAATATTGATCCAGAGAGACCCAAACTGCTTTGATTTGGCAAAGCTCCATGACTAGGTATTGAATCAGGGGCAGGATTAGAGAAGTGTGCCATCTGCCCAGGTGTCATTGGATCAGTTTCAGGTTTTATGGCTGGAGAAGGCAGATAAGACCCTTGGAAATTTGTGACCAACGGCACAAAGCTTGACTGATACAACGCAGCCAGAAGGGGTTGAAAGGATGGTTCCAGGGAATGCTGAAAGCATCCTTAAATGAGTGGTGCACTGCAAGAGGTGATGGCTTGACCACTAATTAAGAAGCCCTCGTGGATCAAGAGGTTTGTGGCAAATCCCCCAATTGCAAATATTTCCTTCTTAGGGAAGGTGGTAGCTGCTTAACTTCAGGTGCTATTGGAAGAAGTGGTTTATCTGGACCCATTACAGTCTCACTTTAAGTCTAGCTTTGGGAATGAAACAGATTTGGGTCACTCAGTTATATGATCAGATGGATTTGGAGAGAGACAAGTAGGACACTGTTGTTTATTAATCTCTCAACCGTTGTACTGCTAGACTGACTGCAGTTCAAGAGTTGGAGGCATGGTGAGTCAGTGGTTCCACTTCTATCTATAGGATGAGTTCTGGATTTTTGTTGATGACTGCTATTGATGTGATTTTCTTATTTTCCTGGCTCTGCCTTGGTATTGCATTGTGATGAAGGAAAGATAACAAATACTCTTACATAAAAGTAAAACTGAGAGTAGTTATATATACTATTAGGATATGAACAAAAAATGAATGCAAAAGGAGCTGCTTAACAAACACTCAAAATACTGGATAAATTCAAGTGAATCAGCAACACATTAATAAAATTAAAGGTAAAGGTAAAGGGACCCCTGACCATTAGGTCCAGTCGTGTCCGACTCTGGGGTTGTGGCGCTCATCTTGCTTTACTGGCCAAGGGAGCTGGTGTACAGCTTCCGGGTCATGCGAACCAGAACAGCGCACAGAAACGCCATTTATGTTCCCGCCGGAGTGGTACCTATTTATCTACTTGCACTTTGATGTGCTTTCGAACTGCTAGGTTGGCAGGAGCAGGGACCAAGCAATGGGAGCTCACCCCGTCGTGGGGATTTGAACCGCCGACCTTCTGATAGGCAAGTCCTAGGCTCTGTGGTTTAACCCACAGCGCCACCCGTGTCCCATTAATAAAAAATTAATAAAAAATTACCAGCTTTCAAATTTGGACCTTCTGTTCTTGTTGTTACACCACTGAAGAGCTTGGATGAAATGAAAATCAAAACATTTGAACTTACTAAGTGTACACAGTGCCTTCTTCAAATCAAATAGAAGTTTGACCAAAAAGTATAGAGAAGTGTGGAAGCTGTGTTTGATGGCAATCTTCTTATGAAGAAGATTTTTTGGGGGGTGGTTGTTCTTTGATGGAACAGCAAAGAAATGGTTTGGAAGTCATGACAAGCAGAAGAATCAAAGTGCAATTAGTGTTTCATAAAGTTGTAAGAAGGATAAACAGATAAAATATACTTTTCAAGGAAGTAAATAATCCATTACCTGGAGTAGCTTTGGGACCATTGAAAACATGAATATGGAGGTTAATTGAGTCCAAGTCCGTAATAAATGGTACTGTTGGAAATAAAAAGGTGGGGTGGATCTGAGATTAGGCTTGTCTTGTCTGAGTCACATATGAGATAAGAACAAGACACATGTGCATTTCAGAAAATAAAATGTATTTCCTATAATACCACTTGGTTTTACTTAATGTTTACATATTTTTATCTTCTGTTGATAGTGTACTCAGAGCGGCATACATCAACAAAATAAAAAACAGAAGAATGTAAATTTCAGTGAAGCATCATTACCTAGTTCAGACTTGGGTGGCTCAGTTCTATGCGCAACAGGTTTCATATCTATACAAAAACAAAACAAAACTTTTATATATAATAAATGATGCTTCTTGCCAAAGTGATGAACAAAATCATCAGAACAATGACAAACAAAAATAGTAAAACATAACAAGGAGTAAACGTATAAAATAAAATATGAAAAAAATCTTAATTTACACTGAAAACAATATTACTAATGTCTGCTGGTAGATCAGAAGAATTATTAAATTTTACTAAAGATAAATCAATACTTATTAATCTATGTGCCTTTAAAATGTCCATGCATGTATTCTTAATAATTTTCTTTCCAAAATTGTATCAAATCAAAGGATAATCTAGATGTCATGCTAATGAGCAAAGTGAGGAAGGGAAGGAAAGTGGTCAGACATCAACAGTGATGATTATGCACGGAGATGTGAAATGGGAATTGTGGGGTGGGTAACAAGAGGCTATCTTGACAACATACTTGTAAGAGGCCTGGTTTTATAATAATGCTAAGGATGGAGGAATCATTCTATTTCTTCCTCAACCTTTGTATGCATTTTAACTTAAAACATGCTTATATATGTGCGTTTTGGTAAATTTTTGAGCAAAGAACTGTTATTGCAAAATTCGGAGAAGTGTGTGAGAATGAAACATTTAACTATATTCTGTGTAAAGATAATATTAGTCCTGGCAGTGCAGATCAAATCAGTTTGCTTAAAAATGTAGACCAAACAAAATGCTCAAGCACCCCAAAACGAGATAATTATATAATTACTATCAATGTCTTAGATCCAAAGAACTGTAAAAAGAGTTCCATTTGCAGAACGCATCATTCCCAACTTTCTCTTTCCACAAAAGCACCTGCAGCCCTCAGAGGACCCTCTGGACTGCTGTTTGATGCAATGTGAAGGAGAGGGTCTGAAACTGCCCCTTCTGCTCTTGCTAGGGCACCACTGAATGCAAGCCATTATGGGCTTAGAATGAAATCCTGCACTTCATTTTGGTTGCAAAATTTCCTTTAAACTGAATGGGGTGTATTCATGTATTACCAAAGGCAACTACACCCATGCAGTGTTACTGAGATGCATACACAGACCATTTTAAATGTGACAACTGAGGGAAATTACCAGGTTTAGTATGCAGCACATGAGGGCCAATGGTTGTCTTAGGACTCGAAACACGATGCTTGACTTCTGGAGCTGAAAGAGAAAACTTGGTTAGGAGCTGTTAAAGACCAATATGTTTGGCTCTGGCTTTTCAGATGCGAAGGTGAAGGTGATGAAACAAAATCATGCTGTGGGAAAGAAGTGTACCAAGGCAGACAACACAAGAGACATTGGAAAGTTGCCATAATACATGTATAAGGTTGGTTAAAGTGATTCATATGATTCGTGGCCATTTCTGGAGCCTAGCTTAAAAAAGGAATGTGAATCACACACGAAAGACTTGACTGCAGTGTAATGTGGCTACTTCCAGCTGTTTTCAAAAGGTGACAGAATCACTGTGCGAGGAAAGAAAAAGTAATTCTGTGGGGTGGAAATGAAAATGGTTACAAATGTGCTAAGTGATCAACATACCTAGAGAAAGGGTGAATTTTAATGGGGGGGGGGGAAGAGAAGGATGGTGTTAGATGACCTTTCAGAAGGAGAAAATGCAAATGGTTTCTGAGAAAAGAAAGTGAACAAGACCAGTCAGTGCACGAGGAAAACACCATTACCTACTATTGGAAGTTCATTGCTAAATGTAATAGGCTCCGAAACTGCGCCAGAAAAAAAGGTAATGATTAAAATGAGGAAAACCTTTCAGAATGAATGTAACTATTGCATTACCCTATAAGCATAAGGCTATACGACTATTTTAAAGTC
The DNA here is from genome assembly GCF_965112155.1 of Podarcis liolepis. Classification (NCBI taxonomy): domain Eukaryota; kingdom Metazoa; phylum Chordata; class Lepidosauria; order Squamata; family Lacertidae; genus Podarcis; species Podarcis liolepis. The sequence continues at coordinate 72,773,355 of NC_139558.1, read as the reverse complement.
AGAGTTTGATACAAAATCTTAGAATCAAGCAAGTTAACAGTGGAAAACATACACGCAAGAAAATATTACTGAAGATCCACAATCTGGAAGTACATTTCTGCCTCTTAATCTTTAGGTCAGGGGTGGCTAATCTGTGGCTCATGTATGGTCAACCAAGAGATTTCTGTTAGGGTCTAATAATTCTGTGGTGTTTTGTTTACAATTTTAAAAAAATATATGGGGGGAAAGTGGTTTCCCATCTTCGTCATTCCCACCTTGCTATGCAGGATGTGGAAGGTTGTCCATGGGTCAAAGTGCCCTTCATCCTGAAAACAGTTAACCACTCCTGCTTCACTTGCTTCTGTAAGGACTACCCTATTTGTGAAGGCTTGGGGATAGGTGGATGGATGGATGTTGCTATTATTTCGGTTATCGTTCTGTTTTTGCAGTCATAGAATTTTAATGGATTATTTATTGTATTAGTTTTCAAAATACTTTTCTGACACTGGGAAAGGCGGACTAGAGCGATATTTTACATACAATCAAATGCCTTATGCAACCTCGTTTTGAAATGTACCTCTCTGAGAGGCAGTTATTCTATTTTTATTTGTAATTGATTTGCTCTGTTATTCAATCAGACCTCCCATTCACATTCTTCAAGAACGTCTGGAAATGTTAAAACAGTTGAATAGTCAAACTGTTAACCAGAGGCCATGTTTGTGATTGTTTCAGACCGTCAGCTCAGCAGGCAGGATCAATTGCTCACAACCTAACAATCCAAAGCAGTGGCATAGCGTGGGGGGTAAAGGGGGGGCCCGGCCGCACCGGGCGCAACATCTGGGGGTTAGGGTTAGGGGGCGCAAATTACTTGCCTTGCCCCGGGTGCTGACAACCCACGCTACGCTACTGATCCAAAGTGCCAAAATGCTGAGATCTAGATTGCTGGGAGTCTAGACAGGAAACAGTCTAGTGACCAATCAAGATGGCGCCTGCAGTATATTTGCAGTCATACCACCAGAGCCCTATTCAGGGACTATGCTTGAACAAGGAATGCCTACACGAGTAGCACCAACAAAATCTCTACCAGCAATGACATCACACAAGGTTTCATTAAGCCCATTTGTAAAAACACATAATTACCAGATTTAGTAAATGAGGGTTCTGGTGCTGTGGATGGTTTAAAAGGAAACTGATCTGCTTCAGTTACAGCTGGGGAAAAAACATCGGTAAATAATTCAAGCGCATGCCAACTCAAAGGATGTGTTTGTATCATATGGTTCAGATGACATTTATCTTAAAGATTGATGGTGCATTCCTTTGCATGTTTACTCAGAAGTAAAAATAAAAAAAATTCCTTCCAGTAGCACCTTAAAGACCAACTAAGTTAGTTCTTGGTATGAGCTTTCGTGTGCATGCACACTTCTTCAGATACCATGCACACGAAAGCTCATACCAAGAACTAACTTAGTTGGTCTTTAAGGTGCTACTGGAAGGAATTTTTTTATTTTGACTATGGCAGACCAACACGGCTACCTATCTGTACTCAGAAGTAAGTTTGCTGCCTTCAATGGGGCTTAGTCTCTTACTCGACATGTTCTTGTGATGCACCGAGCCAACATTCAATATCTCCTACCTTTCATCTCTCCAGAACTCTCAAGTGTACTCCACAAGGATGGAAGCACTCCTACTGTTCATGCTCGAAAGGAGACGTTTTTCTATATGAAGTCTGTCCTGTTATATCCAACATACAAACACCTTTTTTTTTTAGATGCATTGTTTCAGCTTTAATTTTTTGCTGAGCCACAGAAAAATGGTGCCTTTTACAAACTCTTTTCCCTGAGCAGGACTCCACCATTCAGAGGAACTACTCCCCTTGATTATCTGGTATGATTTATTTTAAAACATCGGAACTCAATATATTACAGAGTCTGCTTGTACCTTCTCAGGCGCATCATCTATTTAACCACGATTCCACAGAAATTTCTGAGCCAGTCTGGTTTGAATAACCAGTTGATTCAAACCATCAACATTCAAACCTAATTATGAAAGTTTATTTGATTCTGGAGGGTTTTATATGACGGTTTTGTGTCAGTTAAACATTTTAAACAAAAATATTCCTAAAAGATTCCTTATGGATTTAATGGTAAAACAAAAGGGCAATCAGACCAAGTGTATTTGCGCTATTTATTTTGAGATTAAAATTAATTTAATGTATAGAGTTTACAAATTTTCGCAGCTGGGTTACCAAATACTTTTGCTGGCAATGACTGTGGAAGTATGATAAAAGCTGACAGGCTGGAGGATTTGGCAGTTGGGAGGAAGACTGGAGCTGAGGGGATTCAGATGCTAACTAGATGTGTCTACGGTAATTCCTAGCAGTGAAACCAAGTTAAACTGTCAAGCTTTGCTTAATAGGATATGACATTCCACTCCAGTGCATTGGTTTGAATTATTCTATACTCAGCAGGAGTTCCTATGACATGCTTTAGTGCAAAGTGGGCCAAAAAATAAATAAATGTGTTGTTGTTTTGTGGGAAGGCAAAGTGTTGCAATAGATTCTGTCTCAAGTCTGAGATACTGATAGCACTATGGTACATCATATAGGAGCACTGGGTTTTGGTGTGGTTTTTTTTTTTTTTTTGTCAGCAGTCTATTGACCTGAGGAGTTGGCAGCTTTGCAGAAGAGACAGGCAGACGTATAGACCTGACTCTGTCAAAGCTATGCTCATGATCCCTGTTGCTCCAGTCTTGGTATGCCACAAATGTCTGCAATATGTGGCAACTGTAGCATCCATGTCATAGACTTGGTTTCTCATGTGTTAGTGGTCAAGAGTTTCACCCATGCAAGAAAAGGATCTTGAAGATTTTTGCAGAAAATACGGGGCTAGTAGGATAGGGTATGTTTCACATACTGTACATGGGAACTACTCTCCTAAAACAGCAGCAGCAGCAATGTCTAATGTGGATGTTATGGTAGACTAACCCTAAAATTTGAAAGGCTAGCAAAATTCTAAAGATGAAATTGTGGTAGAAAATGCACTTGTAGTAAATGAAAGGTTCCTTGTAGTAATGAGAAGAAATTAAAAGAACCAGCTGGATAGTGACAATTAGCTGAAGTAAAATATATTACCCATTGTTGCCCCTGGATGTCCGACAGTGTGAGAAATCTTAGTTGTGGTGGGAACTGGAAGCAATTTGCTGGTGGGAACTGGAAGCAATTTGCTGGTAACTGTTGGAGTAAAGGATAGTCTCTTAAAAAAGGAAAATCCGAGAGTTCAGGATTTTAGAATGTGTATTCAAATAATGTGCGGCATACTCTGTTTTAATGGCATTTTTGGACTGTCTACCTAATCATAAATATAATCAAGTAGTGTAGTATCACTGTTGGATTTAATTTGGGAGACCTTGATTAGAAAATGCATGGAGAGCATGGCTTTCAGAGGTTCAGAGGTAGCAAGTCTCTGAGTATCAGTTGCTGGATACGCAGCAGCAATAGGCTATTTACTGGGTTCACATCCTGCCAATGGGCTTCCCTTGAGCATCTGGCTGACTATTGTGGGAAACAGGATGTTGAACTAGGTAGACTTCAGTCTAATCTAGTAGGGCTCTTCTTATGTTCTTGTGGGATTGAATCCTTGCTCAGCTCTAATGTTAACTTAGTGGTCTTTGACAAATCCGTATTTCAGCCTATTTCACTCAAGGTTATTGTGCAGATAAAATAGTTTAGTCTGATGTATTTTGCCCTGAGAAACATAAATAATTTAAAGGCAAATATGATATTATACAAAATATCAAGTCCTCCTCCAAAGCGAGTTATTAGAAGATGGAAGCAGATTCATATTTGCTGTCATTTTACTAATTCAAAACATCTGAAGTGGCACCTATAGTTCTCTAAAACAGAGCAGGAAATTTTTAGTCCTCCCTCCAAACATTGTTGGATTGACCATTGGACATGTTGGCTTGAGCTGATGATATTCCAATGACATATGGAGGCCACAGATATCTCACCCCTGCTTCAGAGCATTCAGAAGATCATGTGGCTGAGTTATTCAAGCACAATGAAAAGCAGAAGGTAGTACTCTTTTAAAGTTGGAATAATACAGCCTGATCCAGTACCAGTACCAGTACAAGTGGAGAAAATGAGGCTTCTTCCAGTGGAATATCTTAAGGATAAGAGCAAAAGTCTACAATCCATGAAACCAAAATGTTTCATTACTTCCATAAGTTTTTAAAAGGGAAAGACAATGCCCAACTCTGCAGGTTGCTGCTTAACAAGAGGGAAAGGAATGTTGAGGCTAATTTAATAGAAATATGAACGAGTTATATTTAGCATACAGCATATATTATCCTCCTAAGAAAGTGAAAAATAATACATCAGTCGTCAACATCCATTCCAACACACACACACTGTCAACCTGGCACATTTAAGCCTCTCTGGTGCTAAGGCAAACAGTACACAAGGGAATTGTGTCACCAACAGGAAGTCCAACTGCTTTTGACTCCCCTGAGCTAATATTTCAGATTTGTATGTTTAGCTGAGTACACCGGAGAGTAGCTGACCTGTAGGGCAAGCTTTAGGATATAGATCAAGTAACACAAACCCCGTTCTACTTCTGACTCATAACTAAAAATAGATGCATGGTACTTATCCAAATGGAAAGCATCTCATCATTTTAATGGCCAGTTTCCCCTTTCAATCTTGGTGAAATTCTATGACTTTCCTTCAACTCTACAAAAGCATGAAGAAAATAAACAATATGGAAATTTCAGTTTACATTGAGAAAGGCACATCTGTTGCCTCTCATTTAAATCTCTGGATTAATCTTTATACATGGATGGAGAAGACCACATGTTGCACAGAGCACAGCTGTACTTCTTATTGACTGAAAGCTGATAGTATATATGAATGGAAAATATATTTCCAACTATATGTGCCTGTGTGTGTTTATCCTCTGTATTTAATTCAAAGTCCTTGGGCTGCACATGGCACCTTCCTATACTATGTGTTTTACTTTAAGCCTAGTAGAGGTTTTTAAAGTCCCTGCTTCTGCTTTCACATTGGAGACATACCTAGATTTTTGGGGGGGTGGGAGAAATGTATGGGCTTTTCTGGTCAAAGTACTGTGAGGGGGTGATTAAGTCATAGCTAAATGGGAAATTTCACCCAAAGAGCTTGGCTAGAGTGGGTCTAGCCATCACAGGTTGAAGAAATTGGTTATTGCAAATTAAAGTGCCAGATTTTGAGGAACATATTAAGATTGAATGGTTTAGTTGTGCTTTCTCAAAGCTGTAATATGAAAAATATCAAAATGTTAGTATGTATCACATAAGTCTGTTTAGTTCTGCAGAAATTCTCATGAACAGAGGTAGCATGAAAAATAAAAATATTTGCTTGGGTCTGAAATATCTACATAAGTAGGGGGCAGCTGACTGCTGAGTCACTGCTGCTTATCAGGAAAGAGAGGGACGAGGAGGCAGGGAGATCAGTGCTGGGCAAATGAACTGGCACAGCCAATACAGCTCTCCTGGTGGTACATTTGCACCACACAAATCTCCCTGCTGCCTCACCTTCCAATAAATAGCTGTAACTCAGCTGCTGGGAGGTCAGGCGAGCCCCAGCACCCACAGTACCATACTGCTTTGTATGGAATAGAAGCAGCATAGCACTTATTTCCAGTCAAAATATTCTTTCATTGAGTTTTCGTTGGTATTTTTCTTGAAACCTCTTTCAGAATTTTATCCCTATCATTATTTATTACTAGTAGTGACTGAGCTAGCAAATCAACCAACGTTAACTTAATTGTCAAACCTGAGCCAGATTTCAAACAAATTAGGTAATGGCAACTTAATTCACCCCGTTACAATATTTTAACTTACAAAACAACAGAACTATAAGCTTTGACATGACAGCAAAATCTAATTTGGTGTTTAGAAGCTGTTTTTAATCTCAGACTGTTACTTGCGATTACAAATGGAATTATATTGCATTACATGTTCTAAGATTATATAAGAATGAATGCACACGAACAACACATGTTCTGTTTTTGTGAACTGCATGTCCAAGTCCGTTAGAAGAAAGCTTGATCCATGCTGTGGAATAAAATAGTTATAGGAAAGTACATAGCAATTACCCGGTACAATCTTTGGCTCTTCCAGATGGGGAGGGATTTGGGGCTTGGAAACTGGGATTTTTGTTTTACTGGGAGCTGAAAGGAATAAAAATGAAAAGGTCATTTGTATGTGCCCTAAGAAAGCAGCACAGATAGCACTGGGAGCTTAAAATGAGGGGGAGTCCTTCACAACCAGTGTTGTGTGCTCACCTAAGTCCAAAACTACATAGGAGTATCCCAAACAAACAGTTACTGAGATACCAAGAACTGCATGGCATATACAACAGGCTTATGCTATCCCTGTGTGATTATTTTATTTTCAATCCTTCTCCCTTAAAAATAAAGCCGTATTACAAACTAGTCTGGGAGACTCAAAAGTAGTTTGCCAAACGTCATGGAGGGGTTGCTACTTGAGTTAAAAAAATTATTCTGTGCATATTTCGAAGCAAATCTTAGCAAGTCAGACAGGTAAGTCTGCACAGGGTTATAGGCATGGCCCCTTGGGCTCACAGAACTAGTCTCACCGTTTTTTGGAACTTGATCAATATATGAAGAAAATAACCTATTTCCCTGGGATGCCTGCAAACCGCTATGCATTTTTCTTTCAGCAGTTTCCTGTCCAACAAACAGCACAGATCACCTGTTTTTCAAAGATAAGGTCTGAATGCTAACCTTGACTTCCCCAGTTCTCCTCTATGATTGGGGGGTTGGGGGGTATTGTTTTGTTTTTTCCAGACCCCAGAGATAGTAAGCATCATAAAAAACCTGAAGCACCAATATTGTGTTTTGTGCTGCGTTCAAAGGTCCCACTCCACCCTGGCAGACTCCCAAATACTGAATGCATGCAGAGAACCAACACTGGGAAGTACTGTACCTGTGTACATTTGCATTTGCCAGATCCTACAGGAGATGCGTATACAAAAGTCTGCTTCACCATATTTTTTGCACCCATGTAGAATTGTTAGGACTAAACTGAAACATCCCTGACTTTGTCGCCCTCCTCGTGAGCTATGAAAAGTCGGACTGCCAGCCCAGGGGGTGGGCTGAAAAAGTCCATAGTACATTTCCCCTCTAATGTTCTAACTAGGCAGGTGAGTGGCACAGGAGAGGAAGGGGAAAGGAAAGAACTGACTCTGTTCTGTAGCTTTTGACAGTGTCTATTCGCAGTCCATTCCATGTGGCCCATATTTAATAGACCAACCATTTATAGAATAAATGGAGGCATATACAGAGTTATTTAACTATTACAATTATTCATCTTTCACTTCATGTAAACCTAATTAATTATTACCCTGTGTTGTTCTTGGCAATTCAGGGGTTTTATAAATTTTAAGTGTAGTGGCTTCCCATTGAGGTTCTTTTTCTGCTGATGAAAAAGAAAAGAGAGAGAGCAATAAATCATGCGGGAATTAGACAGTTATTCATAAAAGATGTTTAAAGTTAGATCTATTTCCCATTGCCCAGAATCAGTATATGATTACTTGCAATTAATATAAAAATAGGGTTCTTTCTGATTCCTGCATGGTTTTCTTATTATAACTGTTTTCACCGAAAGATTTTATGAATATGACTATATGAGGTAGCGCGCAAAGACTGAAGCCTACACAAAGTTGACCCAAAGGGTTTTGTATTTCCTCAAACCAACAACATAGCTTCTTTTGGACAGGCTAACTTTGAATTCAAACAACAACAATAATTACAATCCATGGCATGAATTGTTATTACCATGTTTAGATTCTGGTATTTTGGGATGGGCAGAAGGTTTAGGTGTAGAAGGAACCAATTCTGTTTCCGGCAGAGCTGAAAGACACAGGTTGTATTATAGATTTTTGCTTCTTACTGTCTTTTAAAATTTTCTTCCTAGGAAATTAGAATCAAATAAACTAAAGTGAAGATGAAACAGGATGTTTAAAAATTGTAAATTTGTTGCAAAAAAATATACCCCTTAAAGCCTCAGACAACAGCAAAATCATATTTGTCTATTCTTTCCCAGTAACTCACCAGATGACTTTAAGAAAGCCATTCTCCCTCATGCCCAGGTGATCTATCTATAGGAATAACAATATTCCAATATTCCTACCATACCAAGTTGTTATAAGGATTACAAATATAACGTATGTGAAGTGCTTTGAACTCTTTCAAGTGGCATCAATTACATATACTGTTAAATAATATTTTCATTACTCATGTAATGGTTGATTATGCTGATTATGTAATGCTAGAATTGATGCATAATTGACAAGGCTTGTGGTAGCTCTCACAAGAAATACGTGTGGAGAAAATTAGTAAAGCTGGTATAAAAGTGTAGTTCAAAACCATAATTTGATCCTTGTATTAACTAACTATGGTTTAGATAAACCAAGTTCCCTGACACAAAGGGAAACTGTAGTTTGTTCCAAACCACGGACAGAAGCAGCTTCTGGGGGGAGGGATGTAGCTGCAGCAGTAGCTTCCTAACAACAGCATAGCTGCTGCTTACTTGGAGGGGCAAGGAAGTGGAACAATGGGGCATGTGCTGATACACCAGTGGGAGAATTGGTATTGTAATGGGTATGAGTTACTCGTGCGTAAACTGGTGCCTTTCTTGATTAATTTGCCTTGTTAAAACTTTCTGACTGCACAGCCTCTCCTCATGGTGGCTGCCTCAGTCACTGGCAGAATCCGTCAGTGGGCGTTTCTTGAACCTCTTCCAACATAAAAGTTGTTTGACACCCAGTCTCCTCCTCCTCTCACTGCGCGGGAGTCTTCTGCGCAGGGAAGGCGTGGGTAGCGGAGGACCTGGGCTCTCCTCACTGATGTCCAGTGAAGAGTCCTGGAGCCCTCTCTCCGCTTCCCCCGTCTGCCTCCCTTTATCCCCGGTGTTGCGCTGATTGGCTTCCCCCTCTACTGAGCTGTTTCTCCCCCTGCTGCTGGGTCCTTCGCCAGCATAATCTGGGAGCCTCCCCTTCGCCTCTCGCTCCGATGTCAGTTCCCTGACAGGTATGGCTCCCCCACTGTATCTCTGCAGCTTGTGACTTCACAAGTGCTTTGCCCACAAGGAAAGCTATCTAAAAATCATCCAAATTCAAGTACTATAAATATTTTTTTTTAAATAAATGTTTTCTTTTTATGTGGATAAGCATTACTTTCCTTCAGAAAAGCAATTTGCTCAATTTGCCGTTGGCCTTTTAAAATAGTTGTCACACTTTTGCTGAAAACAGGAAATGGCTGCGTCTATAATTTCTAGGGGCAAATCTTCAAATAACAACAGCAAGCACATTTGCCCATACTGTTTCACAAATGCTCATTGTTAAATTGATCAAAGGGCAGATATTTCATTGGGCATCAGTTCAACGAGCAATTTCAATTAAGAGCAATAACGTTTTCAAATTTCAGGAATTAATGCTGTAGCTGTAAGCCAAATACTACATTTGAAAGTACACTCTGTTTTTATTATTTGCAGTGGTGAAAAATGGCAATAAAAAATATTTTCAGGGCTCTTCAGGGACTGAATTTTAATGCAAGTTCTACAACTTTTCCAGGAAATGAATGTTACCTGGAGCAGCTTTTAATCGTTCAGTAATTCTAGAAGTTTTAGGTGTATTCTGCTTCAAAGGTGGTTGATTAGTGGCTAGAAAAAGAAGAGAATTCAAACTGAACAGAAAAAGACAAATATAACTAAAAGTTACCAATCTTGAAGTGAAATATTTCCTATTTATTGATAAAACAAAAATGTTTAATGTGAAAATAGAAAGATTGGGTTGGGGGTGGGAACCTATCAAATTCAAAACAGAAGGTCCGTTATCACCAAATACACTAAACACATTTTAATAACGACTCATGTACAAAACTGGCAGCAACAGCCCCTATTTCAACAGAAAGATGGCAAAAGGGAAGAGGGCACACCCACAAACTCTTCTGAGCTTGATTGTATAAGCCCCAGTAATACAACATGGACTATTCAATGGAAAATAAACTCTTAATGCATGAGATCTGGAAAGCAAAAAAAGCTAGAAATAAATTTCAAATTAATCATCAATAGTTGCATACATTGATTTCATGTTCATAATCAATGTATCTAAAGCAAAAGTGCAAATTTCTTTGATTGTAATATAGATTTGTGAACAATCTGCATTTCATTACCAAACCCAGGTTCAATAGCTCTTGAGAAAAAAATAAACAGAAGAAATGTTTTTTGGTGTGAATCAAAATTTAGCACAGTACTCAGATTTATCACAGAAAAGTAGTAACTGATAGTAATTTAGCATGCAATCCTAATCATATCTATGCAGAAGTTACTCCTACTGAATTCAATGAGGCTTACCGCCAGGTACTGTAAGTAGGGATAGGATTGATGCTCTAGTAGCTGTTGCACAGCTGAACAGAGAAGAGTTTTAAAAAGGCCATCTGTAGCGTATACATAAAGTGAGTATTTAATTACCGGGGCTCACATGCCATCCTTCTGGAGTGGCAGAAGTCTTCCATTTAAAAGGAATAAATGGTGTTTCAGATGAAGCTGAAAAGAGCATCATGGTAACATTTAAAATCTTTCAAAATTTAAACAAACCGTTCATGCAACACTCTTGCAATGATGAACAGAATGGAATGGACTCGCAAGGCTGATGAAAGTGATGGAGTTGCATAACTCAGTGCTCCAGTGACAAGTGTCAATTTCCCTCAAAGACAGTTGTGCAAAGAGATGGGTAATAAGAATAAATGATAGGGAGCCCATGCAGCTTTCATAACTGAAATTAAAAATAAAAGGATGAACCATGTTTCTACAAAGGTTTGAAGACTTTGTAGAAGCTAGAAGTGTGATAAAAGGTGAGTATGGAAAGGATGGTGATGATTTTATTCTGAAAGAAATGGATTCACGTGGAATGAAAATGTTTCTGATGAAACATGACACACAGTATGACCATTCACGTTGAAAAAGAGCATTACCCTGTGGTGTCTTTGGCCAGTCAAGAGGCTTGGATGTTTTTGGTGTGAAAGATTCCAGGGTGGGTTCATTTGTTACTGCTGGAAGAAATGTTGACAAGTATAAGAAGAAAAGCCAGCTTGGTGGGGGGGAAAGTTTCTGCAGGAAGAAAGCTATTTTTCTGTAGGAAAAACCTGAAGGGTTTCCTTGACTATTGGCCATTGTTTTTAGTTTACCAGTTTAGTAGGTGTTACAGATGAAGTCATCTGTTTAAATCACACTGTATGAAAGATTTCCTTCTTCGTAGTGTATGTGGATTTGAACAAATGCTGAGTGGTCATCTGTTTAGTTCCTGCCCACCTGCCCACCTGTACTGTAATTGTTTTGGATTACATCTTGGTATCTGGATCAGTGCCACACAGAAAAACATAAGGTTTTATTAACGACTCAACTGAAGTGGCATTATCCAAGCAAAGTGGAATACCACAAGCAGCAACACTGTAATAAGCAACATAGTCTACTAAAAGTTACTGTGCAATGTAAACACGTAAACTCAGAAAATCTCATAGTTTGAGTGACTTGCTTCCAGGTGACTTGCTTCCAGCCTTAACCTAGCAGTGAGAACATATGGGGCACTTTGAAGTCCCATTCCGGTCAACTAAGGTGGTCACCTATATCAGCAGAAATCCCCTCTTCTACATGACATTACAGGCACAGAAACCCTGCTCTCTTTTGCATTTGGCCACACTGGTTTCAGTAGAAGAGACTTAAGACATAAGATTTAACTCTAAGACTATTTTATTTTCTGTTTTCTTTCCTATGTTTTTAACTTGTTCTATTTTATCTCGATAAGCTGCCTTGAGTCTCACTGGGAAAAAGATGAGATATAAATATACCAATATTTTTAATACAGTCATACCACGGAAGTCAAACAGAATCTGTTCCGGAAGTCTGTTTGACTTCCAAAGTGCAGCTTCCAATTGGTGGCAGGAAGCTCCTGCAGCCAATCAGAAGCCCCGTCAGATGTTCGGCTTCCGAAAGAACGTTAGAAAACCGGAACACTCACTTCCGGGTTTTGATCCTTCAGGAGCTGGAACATTCGACTTGCAAGGCGTTCGGGAGCTGAGATACGACTGCACTATTATTATCCACATCACATAAAAAGGTAAAGGTACCCCTGCCCGTACGGGCCAGTCGTGTCCAACTCTAGGGTTGTGCGCCCATCTCACTTAAGAGGCCGGGGGCCAGCGCTATCCGGAGACACTTCCAGGTCACATGGCCAGCGTGACGAAGCTGCTCTGGCGAGCCAGCACCAACACAGCACACGGAAACGCCGTTTACCTTCCCGCTATAAAGCGGTACCTATTTATCTACTTGCACTTAAGAGTGCTTTCGAACTGCTAGGTGGGCAGGAGCTGGGACTGAACGATGGGAGCTCACCCCGCCGCAGGGATTCGAACCGCCGACCATACGATCGGCAAGTCCTAGGCGCTGAGGTTTTACCCACAGCGCCACCCGAGTCCCATCCACATCACATAGGGAGCCTTACATATAGCCCAAAATAGGCAGGCCTTGAACCTCTAGGAATTTACAGCATACAACACACACTGGGAAAAACAGAAGGTGTATAAGGGAGAACAACAGGAAACTGTCCCAAAGCCATCAGGAAACCATCTGGATCCATCAACCTACTGGGGTTGACCATCTTAATCAGTCCCCCACCCCTGCAGAGGCTCTGAGTTCTAAACCCCACAAGGCAGTGGTTTGACCATGGCAACAGAACTATAGAGTCCCTCCACTCTAAGATCACCATTATACAATCAAACACAGAAAACCAGTCCAGAGTGTTCTCTGCAGCATGGGTAGGGCCAGAAATTACTTAGGACAGACCCATGGTTGTCATGGAGGACATGAAATCCTGAGCCATTTCGAGGGGAACCTCAGTGTGAATATTAAAGTCCTCCAGCACAATCAGCCATAGGGACTCCAACACCAAGCCTGAAAGCACGCTAGCTAGCTCAGGAAGGGAGATCAGTGGGGTGGGTGGTACACAAACAGAATCCTTAATCTGTCCTGGTTACCCATTTCAGATACACTCTTGAACCCAGCAGACTGCGGGAGAGGACACCTGGTCAGGGGGATGCAATCCTCTATGTGCAGGTGTAATTTGCCAGACCGTGAGGATGGCGTTATCTGGAATTGTAGTCTGTAGATTTTGCTCTCTAAATTCAGTTTCAGATAGAGTCATTCCGCAGAAGATTCTGCAAACAGAAATTCTAATGACATGAAAGAAGTATTGAGAGCTGGCGCCTAAGGACACATCCCCCAGCTTCTCATTTAAGAACAGTTTTACTGATTTCAGTGAAACTATTCTGAAGTAAGTACAGCAGTCTGAAGACTGCAGTCTTATTTCCATGGGTGGTAAGCATAGGATGCAATGGTATACCTGGTTCGGAGTCTGATATGTCAATCTCATCAGATCTTCTGGGGCTTGAAAGACCAGGTTGTGTTTTGCTGAAAACTAAAAATAATAAATTGATAGCAGTTGTAATTATGATTTCTTTTAAATCTAATTTTTATTTTCTGAGGTGGCTTTGCTTGCATGTAACTAGTATCAATAATAAGAGTAATTTTTTGGAAAAAGCTTTTGATTTGGTTGGTTTTTAACTAATCAAGTTTAAACACATTCACAAATGACAACATCTTAATGAAGATGTCTTTGAGGATCTTAAACTAAGGGGAATACCTTTTCTTTTGAAAAACTACACTCATCTGTCACAAACAGAAAAGGGGAATCCAATATTTTTCTTCTTCTTCAAACTTGGACACATAGGATATTCTAAAGGTTTCACAAACATGTTGAGGTCAGTATCTTTTGCTGAATATTTATATTTAAAATACATATTAATTTCAGGAGAGCAACATCAGATCCACTTTGCTTTCTCTTGTGGAAATCAATTTACATGGTACCTGTGCTATGTTGCCCTGCAAATGGCAGGTAGGAGAAGTCACTAAGTAGGAGTTACAGAAGTCCCTAGACCCTATCTGTCAACTACAGTAAAACAGAAATAATCATCTGTACAAACCTACATAGTGCCCTATTGCCTACTAGCAAGTGATGCAAAGGGCCAGGTGAGTTTTACCTTTGGGTAGAATATTCTATACATGAGCTACATATTAGAATTACACTTTGCACTATTCAACTAGCAAGTAAACATACAGGGTGGGATCCAAAGAACTCTGTTAGGCATGCCAAAGGGGTTTGAGGTGCCCAGTGGAAATTTTAACCTTTTTTAAAAATATGAATAGCAGATCTCTGTAGGGAATAGCAGCTCCTTCACTTTCAAAAACCAGATTGCCATTTGGCAGGGGGAATCACTGTACTAAAAAACAAGTTTGAAACTTCCATGCGGACATGGAACTCATTGTGCAGGGCTTTGGATTCCAGCCACAATGTGCGTATGTGTTTGTGTGGCGTGTGCATGTCTGTTCCCATCCTCTCTTAGCCCCATCTAGCATTTAAATTATACACAATCTGGAATGGTAGGGAAGAGCTTGATGGGGTGCAGCAGGTTTGCACAGACTACCTGTTCTCCAGGCTATTCTGTGCTGAGAACAGGGGAACATAAATACCTGAACTGAGCCCTAAGGGGGACCTTTCATCTAGGTGCACTGCGCCTATATGGGGAAGGACTGGACACCCAATGTTGTGGCCCAATGCCTTTTACAGGATTAAAACAGCAACAACCAAAAAATCTAACGAAGTGCTTCCCCCCAAGATTACCCCCCCCCAATGGTTGTGTTTGCTTATGATACACATCTCCATAGTCTTATGGTGACTAAGTCAGTGATGTGGTTATTGATACACCTAACATTCAAGCAATGTTGTTGTTTAGTCGTTTAGTCGTGTCTGACTCTTCATGACCGCATGGACCAGAGCATGCCAGGCACTTCTGGCTTCCACTGCCTCCTGCAGTTTGGTCAAACTCATGTTAGTAGCTTCGAGAACACTATCCAACCATCTCATCCTCTGTCATCCCCTTCTCCTTGTGCCCTCCATCTTTCCCAACATCAGGGTCTTTTCCAGGGACTCTTCTCTTCTCATGAGGAGGCCAAAATATTGGAGTCTCAGCTTCAGGATCTGTCCTTCCAGTGAGCACTCAGGGCTGATTTCCTTAAGAATGGATAGGTTTGATCTTCTTGCAGTCCATGGGACTCTCAAGAGTCTCCTCCAGCACCCTAATTCAAAAACATCAATTCTTCGGCGATCAGCCTTCTTTATGGTCCAGCTCTCACTTCCATACATCACTACTGGGAAAACCATAGCTTTAACTATACGGACCTTTGTTGGCAAGGTGATGCCTCTGCTTTTTAAGATGCTGTCTAGGTTTGTCTTTGCTTTACTCCCAAGAAGCAGGCGTGTCTTAATTTCGTGGCTGCTGTCACCATCTGTAGTGATCATGGAGCCCAAGAAAGTAAAATCTCTCACTGCCTCCATTTCTTCCCCTTCTATTTGCCAGGAGGTGATGGGACCAGTGGCCATGATCTTCTTCTTTTTTATGTTGCACTTCAAACCATATTTTGCGCTCTCCTCTTTCACCCTCATTAAAACATTCAAGCAAGAAAAGGCACTAATTGCATCTCACTCACTATCTTACACTGCTGTGTCACATTTCAACTCTGAAGAAGCAATTCAGCATTTCTTGAACGAAAATGCATTGCGTTTTCCTTTTTCAAGTCCTTCACTATCCCATGGGGCAGGCCTCCTACCATGTATCAATACATTTTCCACCACAAATGCAGCCAACCATTTTTCTCCTATCATTTCCTAGTATTTAGTTGTTAAAAACATTTATGCTATATATGGTTTTGCATACTTTCCATGCGGAAAAGTTACTCCTCCTTTTCGTTTCATGCAGATGTTTTTGTAGCGGTTGGCTGGCCTCATTACAATCAACACCGCAAGCCGTAGGCTTTAAAACCACCCACAAAAATCAGAGACCAACAAAAAAGCCCTTTGTACCACAAAGCCAAGAAAAGGTTCACTCTGAGGACAGTGTAGGGAAGTACTTTATAAATGGAATAAATAATGTTCAGGACAGGAGAAGATATCCTATAAATAACTCCCATTTATGAAGTCAGAGGTAAAAAGGGAAAACAACCACCATTAATAACTGGTGATAATTTAAGGCCAATCTAGCACATGGAGGTAATAAAACTGTAGAGCTGGAAGGAATCCCTAAGGTCATCTAGTCCAGCCCGCTGCTATGCAGGAATCTCAACTAATTTATGCCCAGGACTTCATCAGCATACTAGCTGATGTGGAAAGGGAACCAATTTTCTTGTATCAAGCTACAAACATTGCCTACTGACAAAAAACAACTCTCCACCCAAACCATTGGGATGTTTTAACTTTTCATTCAGATGTAATTCACTATAAAAACAAATTTCAGCATATAAAATTGAATTAAAGGATAATGATCCATTAGAACTAGCAGGCTGCAATTATCAAATACAGTCTGTGGTCACTCTCAGGCTCTGCATCTGTATTTTACCACAAAGCCAAAAGAAAATTTAGACCATGCCTTCTGAGGTCCTTAGACACATTTTTGGCATCAAGGAAATCAAAATAACAATGTTGACTAAGGCAGCTCAGAAATGGTGTCTATTCTTTCTTCCAGAATCTCCGTCACACCTAACCCAGTTTCCAGTGCTTCCAGCTATTGCTCCTCCTTCCATGCAGAATCCTTGACCTACTATTCCTTTAATGCTGTGCCTGTACCTGTGAAATTTTACCTCTCTTCTTTGCCATGCACACAGTTAAAGGCTTTGATTTCACATTGTCCTCTGAATTTGAAGAATCCTCTACTAGTTTGCCTGTCCAAACACCTTCTGGTTTAATCTCAGTGTTCACATGGTTGATTAAGAAGAGAAGAAGAAGAGTTTGGAATTGATATCCCGCCTTTCACTCCCCTTCAGGAGTCTCAAAGCGGCTAACATTCTCCTTTCCCTTCCTCCCCCACAACAAACACTCTGTGAGGTGAGTGGGGCTGAGAGACTTCAAAGAAGTGTGACTGGCCCAAGGTCACCCAGCAGCTGCATGTGGAGGAGCGGAGACGCGAACCCAGTTCCCCAGATTACGAGACTACCGCTCTTAACCACTACACCACACTGGCTCCTTATTAACCATATTTCTCTCTCTCTCTCTTTTGGTATTACTGTTTTATTGAAATATTTTCATTGGTTTTGTCCCGAGATGTACAGCTGAATGTGCGCAAGTTAAATGCACATACATTACAGGCTTGTTGTATGTGCATTTTTGTAAATGTTATTTGGCTGGAGAACTGCACTGCAAAATTTGGAGGAGTGCAAATTTTGAAAGATGGCTGTGTTTCAGTTTGCGCGTTGTTTTGGAAAGTGTGAATTTTGTAGGTGCACTTTTACATGCAACCTGAATTGCTCAGGACAACATGTCTGTACAAAATTAATTAGTACCAGGAGGCTAGGTTCTGAGCAATCAGCAAATTGCAGTGGTCAGGGGTTTGTTTGTTTTTTGTTTTTTAGGAAAACAGAAAGCTGTTCACAAAGACCAGACAATGGAGATATTGAAAATCAGAAAACCATGTGCCATGTTAGAGTCACACAATACGTGTGTTCTTTATGTGTCCTGGAACAGATGAATTAATAGGAAATTTCATAATATGTTCCATAAAGAAAGCAAAGAAAGTTTAAGAACACATTTTGACAAGGGACTGCAAGATATTTAAAAATGCATCTCCAGTCTGAATTCTGTGGTATAAAAAGCTAAACAGTCCACCACATAAACTCACGATCTGCTTCACTAACTTTTGGAGTTCATATTTCCTACTACATATACTGTGCTGAGCATTTCCCTCCTCATCAGTGCTTTTCTTCTAGAAAAAATGTGCCGGTACTCACCATGTAGTTGTTATAGTTAAGCCCCACAACTTTAACCATTGCTTTTTTCTAGAAAAAAAGGTGCTGGTACTGCGTACTCTGCGTACCTCCAGAAAAAAATCACTGCTGCTCATAGAAGTGAATGGGAGCCCCTGTGCTGAGGGGTCACATCCAAGAAACATCAAGAATAGACTTTAGGTCACATCTAATATTACCAGTTTCACTCCTGGGAATAAGCTACAAGTTACTCCCATGATTAAATCTGTATTAGGACAGACACTCATGTCTAGACATAAGCCAGAGTTAGAGAAACATATATTTGCTGGGCTCATGAGCAGAAATGAGTGTGAGTCCTTCCAACAATATAATTTCATCAATAGGATGACCAACAAGGAAAAAATTATGGGGACAAGTCATGTACACTACATGAAATAGGAACCCTTTCCCATATAATTTTAGGGTGATGTGTACTTTGTTATTTTTAGAGGGAAAAGTGATTAAAAAAAAATTTTTTTTAGAAGAAATTCTAAAAACATATGGAAGGAAGAATTCTGTATAATGCTGTATGCATTATACAGAAAATGCCCACAAACCGCCAACCAAATTAATTTACGTCAATTGAATTAAAGGATTTGTTTGCAAATATGGCAGACTTGGATAAATGGTTCATTGCCAACAGAAAGTACACAAGCAACCTTGGAGATTTTACAAGGAAAAAGTTGCATGATTCATAGCTCTTGGCTAAAGGAACTAGGTTTTTCCTTTTTGCATAAATGAAGAGCTATCAGAGTTCTGTGCAAAATATAACAACCATCTTAACAAAGGCATCTTTTCAGAAACTTAAACCTCACCATAAATTGGCCACCCAGAGTGTTTCTAAATGAAAAGAAATGTCTCCCTCCGGTATACTTTAAATATTGCAGAGGAAATCCAGGGAAAATTTCAATGAAGCCTTCCAAGAAAGTGTGCTTGAAATAGTAACTAAAATGCCAGGTAAATAGTAAAACCTGATGGACTGACTTCTGAAATTATGAAGGAATTTGTGGATCTCAGACTCAAGTAAGTTAATTTAAGAAAAGAAAAATTAAATTATGAAGGTGATTGTTCCTGTTATCTGATCAATATCCACATTAAGAGTAAAGCGTGCCTTGGAAACTTGAACATACCAAAAATCTGCAATCAAAATAAGCCATAACTTCTATAAGCCAGAAGGACTAGGAGATCCCAATCAAGGATTTGCCAGATTGTCGGCATGTCCACATTTGACAATGGTGATCACCTCTTTGGGATGTAAAAAGGGCATGGAATCCAGCTTGCCTCCATGCAAGCGCCAGACTAGCAGTTCACAAACAGTTCAGGAGCATTGACGGAACACACCCACTCAGATGTGCTGGCTCCCACCATTGGCCACTGGCACCAATGGGAGTTTCCCTCCAAAGTACAGCTTTGTGGGGTAGGTGTAGGAGGAAAGGTTCTGATTCTGACTGGGCTCTCCAGTGGCTCTTATTTACCATAAAAACAATACATGCACTGTTAAAACATGTGATTGCATGATGTGTCGTTTGGCCCATGCTCAATCACATTATTTGAAACGGTGTCTTGGGCACTAAGATCCACTTCAGCATGTTATGCAAACATACCGTTTTCCCTTCTAAGATAAAAGGGAGTTCCTAATACCTCAACGGGACTTTTATGACAGCAACAATAGCATCCTGATGGCTTCTTTCTTGCCAGTTCAATATGTAAGGGGCAAGGTGTCTCAAAGACCTACAGCTCTTTCTACCGAAGCAGCTTGCAGGCAGATAAAAACTGTTGGTTTAATAGGGTAGCCATGTGTTCTACTTTACAGAGGACGGTCCTCTGTTGGAAGGGCTGCCAGAGGACAATCCTCTGTTTCTAGGAACCCTCTATGTGAGGGTTGTCCAGTCCAAATCTGGTTCAAAGCTAAGTAATTATAAAAAGGGAGAGCAAAAGCCTTGACATTGCCCATCAGCAGTTTGCTAGTCAGCAAACTGACAAACAACTCATCTAATGTCTTCTTTGTTAAGGTGAGACTTATTGTATTTCTATTTAAATTCTAGATTTCCCCCCCTTCTGAATTTGTGCCTATGTATATAATTTTTCCCCTATGCAAATTGATAGTGTGGGGCCACCAATCTGCATCAGAGTCATATCAGAGGGGGGGGGGAATCAAAGCTCACTTACCCCCTCCATGCTAAAATTCTAATCCAGATTGCTCCCCCTGCACTGGCAATTTTGTACTTAAGGGCAAAGATGTGGAGCTAATGTAGTATCTAGTCTGGACAGCTTGTTTGACGCTGCCAGCTGAGCTGCTACAAATTGCCCAGAAATCCTGTTTGAGCCTACTGAATCTTGTCCTCTCCCTCTGCATTACCCGCAATGTGGAGAGACTATGGAAGTGCTGCTCAGCTGAATGTTCTTATGATTATGGGCACCAAAATTTGTGTGGTCTCCCCATATTACTTTTCCGTATGTGCATATAAACTTGAGAGATTTAGGCTTATTGTTGCATTTTACTTACTTATTTATTTTTGTCCGGAGTACCAAACTATTCAAATAACATCTGTCCTGAAAAAGGCAACGTAAGAGAAAAGTAATAATAATAATTACCCAGCCTTGTTGGTGTAGCTTTTGGAGCAGGTGGCTGGGGTGCTGAAGGAACTGGCTGCATTTCACTTGAAGCTATAGTGAAAGAAATGGCCAAACCTTTATAAAGAGCATCGGTGCAAAATTCACCTTACAAGTCTGTAAGACCCCCCATTGTCATACAGGGCCTTCTGGGGACATAATTTTGCAAATTATAGAAAGATAACTGAGGGAAGTGGAAATTGGTTGCATCATAATCCATCATGTACTGAACTAAAGAAAACATTACCATTGCAATATAGCTTTTTAATGAATTATTAAAGAAGTGAAGTTAAAATGATTGTTAGTCGTATTTTAAAAACTTGCCATTACCCAATATTTCCGTGGGCATTTGAAGTGTGTGAGGTGTTTTAGTTTTAGGAATTTCTGGCAACTCGTGTGGAGCTAGAAGTTGGAAAAAGAAAAAGAAACCCAATGTATCAGTATTCAAAATACTGAAAATAAATACTTACTACTTTGTAATTTGGTGTAACAAACAGCCAGAAAATCTTATTAATCTCTATGTTTCGGTGATGGTGGACAACCTCACTTGATTAGGCTGTGGTAAGCAACTATTTTGTTTGCTAAGCTCCACTGAATCAATACCAAACAGCAAGACAAAACAGGCCTAAACTAGTTGCACATATAGACTGACCAAATTACAAGGAGCAAATTTACAAAGACTGAGCCAAATACAGGAGTGATCACACAGGTATGAATCATAACTGAGGTTTTAATTCAAAATAGCTGAAAGTGCCAATAGTAATAATAATAATTTATTATTTATACCCCGCCCATCTGGCTGGGTTTCCCCAGCCACCCTGGGCAACTCCCAACAGAATGTTGTTAATAATAATAATAATAATAATAATAATAATAATAATAATAATAATAAAGCGACAAAACATTAAACATTACAAACTTCCCTAAACCTGCCATAGGGTGAAGATGATGTGGCATATGACAAAGATTGTGATAATATATACCCAAACCATTATCTTTTATTATGAATATAAGAACAACACACACACATTTTGGAAATTAATTATCTGGTTATTTGTGATTATTTTCATATGTATCTAGAAACCTATAGATGTACTCTATGGCTTATGCCTGACATTTTCTAATGATTCCAGACACCTTTTCTTAAGAATTAACACATAACTCTCTTAAACCTTATTTTTGGTTCTTTATGATTTTTTTTCTTTTTCTTTATGAGTGAACCTTTGTGATCTGCATGGTATTTCTGTTCATACTCAGTATAATTCCTTACAATTTTAAACAAGTGCTAGCAATATATATTATATGAGCCTATTTTTATTGTCTTACATCAATGATGTAAGGAACCATAGATTCATTTTGACACCCAAAGCTTTCCTTTCCATTAATAATAATAGTTTTGAATTAATTTCTCAAAGGCCACTTGTTCATAAGATTCCAAACTCTCCATTGTGCTTCACATTTAATTCCATCAAAATATATTCTTCTTTATATACTCATCTTATTTAATTAGAACGATTATCTTTAAAATAATGAATGAGAAAGGTGCTTTGCAGGCTTTGTAAAGTTGTAATGATCAGCTTTAATTGAAACAGGTTTACTTATTGATGTCCATACACTCCCCACCACCACGTTGCAGTGATTACTTGCTTATTATACGACAGCCATGACTTCAGTAATACAATAGAATTGTTTCTCTTTAACATATATGCACCTACACATACCAGAGGTAGCCTTCAGCAGCCCTGTGTCTGCAGCAGAAATACTATGTACAGAGTATTTATCCTGTGTGTCAAGTGGCAATTCAACCAAAGGTTTTGAAGACTCCACTTCCCTTTCAGTGTGAGCTAAAAAAAGAGAGAGTTAATATCCTTTCTTTAGACATTCAGGACACTATGGCCACATTATGCAAAGCAGGACAGGGTGATGAAGACAACTTCACAGAGATAATATTTTGTCTTCAATGGAGCTTCCAGACTCCCACTATCTTTGGGTGGTATTCAGCCACATACCTGCAGATTCAGGTTGCACAATTAAAGCTGATTTTGTACTCTTGTGTAACAAACCTGCTCCCCTCCTCAATAAATAAATAAATAAATAAATAAACCAGACTGCTAGTGACAAGGGAAGTGAAGGATAATGATTGCTTGATGCAACTCTGCGAACAAATCACAACGAATACTCAATAAATAGCCAACATTGCCTGCAAACTTTGTGCAAACACTTCAGGATAAATGCTCAACAAAGAGGTCACCCAGAAGCATCTTTTGTCTCACTACTTGAATAGCTGTGATGGATTTTGCTGAATAAAAATGGATTTTTTTAGTTGACAATACAAAAGACATTAAATATCTCTCCCAGCTAGCAAGCATGTTTTCCAAAATCACTGAAAGAAACACTGAAAAAGATGCTAAAAAGCAACAGAGACCACAGTCTTATGCATGCTTCCTTAGCTTTAAGTCACACTAAATTCAATATTGAGCAAACAGGTATAGGATCACAACTATATTTCAAGAATGCTCCATAAATACAGGAAGCTGATGCAAGACTGATTGCATTCCCCTGTATGGCAGCAACTACTTGCTTATCTATTATGTAGCAGTTGATTCTGTTTCATATGTCTGCACCCACACATATCAGAGGTAGCCTTCAGTAGCCCTAGGTCTGCAATGGAAATGCCATAAACAAAGTATTTACCCAGTGTGTCAAGTGGCAATTTAGCCAAAGGAGTTTTATTTAGTTTTGAGGATTCTGGTTCACTTTCAGAATGAGCTTTAAAAAAGAAAGAGAAAAGGGTTAATATTATTTCTTTATTGGAATGAGGACACCACATTCTGCTAGCACAGCAGTTACAATTCTACCATAATGTTCCTAAAGTGCTGTTATCAAAAGTTGGTCACATTGAGAATGTGGCGTATATGTAGTCTCATATAACCAACATGCTTAACTGTAATTAATGCATGAAGGGGTTAAGACCAGAGAGTAAGTTGTCCTGCCAGGCTTAGCAAGGTCACATTCCCTCACCTTGGAGGAAATGTTACCAAATTATTCTTTTTTTTCTACTTCCACCATATGAACCTGACCAGTAAGGATGTTTAAGATGGATGCTCTAAGTTTAGACTTAGAAAGGCTTCCACAAGCCATCTTTGTGTTGCTATACAAAAAATATAGAAACTCTTACCACTTTTTGAAACTAAGTTGTACTGTCCTCTCTTTTTTTGCTGCTGTATGGAAAAGCACATGGATCTGACCTTTGAAGAGTTTGTAAGTAAACTATTTTTAACTTACCAAACATGTAGTCTCTTTCTCTGCAAAGGGGAAGTGGGGAGTTTTGAAAGAAACTTAGAAGGGAACATTTAAAAGATCTAACAGCTTATAGTTTCACACTTTACTTTGCTGCATGTTTTGTGATTTTAAATCTCTGCAAGGGCTCTCTCACTAAATAGTACTTGCAGCACAGGAAGGTTGTACTTTACCTGGAGAGCTCTTTGTTTCTTCTGAGGCACTGGCAGCTGTAGGTTTGCTGCTTCCCCAGTCTAGTTCAGTCATAGCTGCAAGATTAAAAAAGTTAGCATAATTCTTAGTGTAGGGTAGGATATCCAAGTATAATTGAATTAGGTCAAGCAGCATGTAACAAAAGAAACCTCATTTCAGAATATAAGGCCATTGTTAGACATTTAAAATCCTTTGATCATTCAGTCAAGGAAGGGCATGTACAACGATTTATAAAACACAGTATATTTGTGCTTTCTTTCAAAGTAATTTCTCCTTGTAAATAGGCAAGGGTGTAGCTAACAATAGCCAGTCCCACTGTCATGCAAGTCAAATAGAAACCATTCCAGTGATCATTTTGGATTTATGCAAGGGTACAATTCATTGGTGGTTTGAGTAATTTAAGAGACCAAGTTAGAGGAGTGAAGACATATCAGAAAGCGTGAATAAATACAAGCTGTATTATAAAGAGAAAAGTGGTAAATGGAGCATGGAAGGGATCAAATAATGGAAAAGTACATTTACTGGGTTTTGAAAAACAAACAAAAAAAGGATGAAAATGTTCTGCTAATGAAAGGACACCACCATCATTTTCACATAAGTTTAGAAACTTGATAGTGAACCAAATATTACACTGAGCATAAAAACACATATACAGTATTTCACCAGAAATGTACTGTCACTGAAACTCCATGAAATAGTTTTTTCAGCTTGTGATTGAAAACCATTCACTCAACTTTCCCTTAAAGATCATGCATGAAAAAATATCTGGATAATTTTAGTGGCTACCTAAGACTCTGTAGAAAAGATAGAACAGTGCATCCAGGCCACCTCTCCATCTCCAAGAAGGGATACAGCTGGTTCAGCAGCTGGTAGCAGCACTACCAAGTTATTGGATGTTATTTACATAACCAGTGGCAATGCTGGATCTAAAAACCAGCCGCAAGCTGTAGATGTCTGATTAATGTTTCCAACTTCCCTGTATACCCCTTTTTAAAACCAGTGTTCTAAAAGATATCCATCGTCTTCTGCTTCATAGTTTGCCTCTTCCATGTTACTGAAACAACTAGCAGTGCAATCCTATGCATATCTCTTTGGCTTCCGTTGTGGTTCCCCTTAAACAGGGCCATCTTTACCCGCGGGTGCAAGGGGTTTGGGGCACCTGGGTGCCAAATTCTGGGGGGTGCCAAATGTATACCTACTGTATACCAGTCCCTCTTGATCGCCGGCAGTGAAAAGCAATGGAGCGAAAGTCCCCGGCCCCCTCCACCATCGCTCTGTTACTCTGTAGCATCAAATATTCCCGACGAGTCGGGAAACAAAAGCAGTTTTTGTCCACTATGTTGTTGTTACAGGTGAGAGATTTCCCCCCTAAAAAAGGTCAACAACTTTGGCTTCCCCCCTCCCCAAAGAATCTCAACTTTGAGTTCACTCCCCCTAAAAAAAAGTCTACAACTCTGGGTTCCCGCCCTCCCCTCTTTGCACACCGGGGGCGCATATGCTAAAGACAGTCCTGCCCGTAAATATGTGCACATTGGATGGCAGCCAAAATATCTCAGGCCAAAAAGAAACCCCCCCAAAAAACAGCTTGCAATAATGCAACAGAAAGCATTAAACTGGACAAGTGCCAGAGCATGTCCCTGATTGCTGGGTATGACTCATTTAAACACTATCCTAACTAAAGACACCTCAGCTATCAAGCAGGTCCCTGATTGCTGGGTATGACTCATTTAAACACTATCCTAACTAAAGACACCTCAGCTATCAAGCAGGCTGTTCCATCTGTAACAGTTTGTTCAGTATACAGAAGTGTAAAAATATTAGATGGGAGTGCAGTTGACCTCTGTAAAGGTTTAATAAGCACAACACACCAACAGAATAATAAATGAGCTTCCAAATCAGAAAATTTCTGAAGTTTATAATTCATACAAAAACAATATGGGGGTACAGTGGTACCTCGGGTTAAGTACTTAATTCGTTCCAGAGGTCTGTTCTTAACCTGAAACTGTTCTTAACCTGAAGCACCAGTTCAGCTAATGGGGCCTCCTGCTGCCGCCGCGCCGCCAGAGCACGATTTCTGTTGTCATCCTGAAGTAAAGTTCTTAACCCGAGGTACTATTTCTGGGTTAGCGGAATCTGTAACCTGAAGCATATGTAACGCGAGGTACCACTGTATAGAGATGTTGAGGGAAATAGTTAACATGCAGGAAAATGAGAATCCCTCAATACATTTTGCCTAACTGATGTAAGCTCAGTTTTATGTAGTATTTTATGAATGTGGTCTACATAAATGAATGAATTGTTAATTGAGCACACAATCTAATTAAAATAAAATAAATAATAGAAATAAACAGAAAAAAATAATCACCGGGCTGGGATTGGGGAGAGATTTCTTGTACTTCTGGTGTCTTGGATTCCGCAGGCCATTCCTGGGTTTCATTCTTAGCTTTTTAAAGAAAATGTAGGATTTAGTAAACACATATATTATCCATTACAACTACAAAGAATGTGACAAGAAGCAAAGGATCTAAATTTTTGGAAAGTAAATTCCCTAACTTCTCATTGTTCTGCTTTTCTTAATAATAATTGACCCAGCATGACTACCATAAACACTAACATCCCTGATGTCGCCAGTGGTCTCAAAACGGGAGACGGTTGAACACCCCTTCCAAACCAGATCACATCATAATAGTGTTTCACATTAGCTAGTCTGATGGACCTTGGTACATGCACAAGTGAGTAAAGGAAAAATTCAAAACCACTAATTTTCAATTTTTCAGAAGGCAAGCATTAGCAAACGAAGTTAGGATACCACAACCACAAATTTCAGGATACTGAACTTCATCTGCAAATTATTATTTTGAATTTTCTCATTAAATGGCAATTCAGTGTCTCATCAACTTTGAAGCCTGAACAGAAGATGGTCTTCCAAAATAATGTCATTAAAAAAACCCAAAAAAACGTTACTGATTTTCAGAAAACCACAACAAACTCAAGAACCCTGTAGAGTCTATTCATCACCGGGATTCACCCTTATTTTTCTGTAAGTCCTTTCACACCAAAATATCTTTCCATATTGTTTCTCAGACATTTAGTTCCTTTCTGCTTCTTCTCCTAGTCAGTTGGTGTTTAACATCATAACTCCACATGTAAGCTTCTACTCAGACTGTAGGAGTAATAAACCTTGTTTATTTATTCGTCCAAACAGCATTCTTAGCAGACTGTTTATTTCTGTACTCTGCTGCAATATATACGTGGAGCCCCAACAATGTTGTCTTGTAATATATTCCATCTCCGTAAAATCTTTTAGACAAAACTGACCAAATAAAGGGTATGTTCACCTAAGCTTCCATAGTCTTTCCAACATTTTGAATCTATTGACTTAGCTATTTTAACTGGCAAATGTGGATACATGTGATGCGCCATCAAGGGATAATTTTAAGTGTGAGGCACCGTGATACCATTTATGTTCGGTATTCCTCATCTTTCATGAGCAAAATCTTTGAATGGTGCTTTTTTTGCTTAGTCTACGTTTTCCTCCTAGTTAAGACAGTCTGTCATCTACTAAGCTTTTGATCTTGCAGGTCAAGTGGGTTTACTTGAAAAAGAAGAGTTTTTTGTTGGGGGAAACACAGTTTTGACCATTGATATACTGTCCTAAACAGTAAAACATATTTAGACCATTCATGTATTTTAGACAATTTAATTTTGTAAAAAGAAGTTTATATTTTAAACTTTCCAATTTATTTACCTTTTTAAAGATTTCTACACCCCTTTGCAGCCACCTTTGATCAGCTCATTGGTGCCAGCTATGAAATTTGCTTTAGGCAGGGAACAGTTCCACTTGGTGATTCCGGATCAGCAACTCCTCAGTGTGGCCAATCCCTGTCTGGTTTGCCAGCCACCAGCAATCACCAAATCAGTGCCAGTGGCAAATTCCACTTTCAGCAGGGATCAGCTCCAGTTGCCCCCTAGGCACTCTCAAATACTTGGTAAAACAAGGCTAACAGGCTGTGTGATGGTCTCAGTGACCCACAATGGCGAAACATTCCCACTCAATTTCCAAACATGGATGTCTAGCCATCTTGGAATGTCAGAAGCTGGGCAGACCTGATTTACATGCTTCCCAAATCCAGCTACTTGTTTCTGCTTACCTGGTTTTTTCTCTGGTCTTTCAGAGATATCCAGTGATGGCAGTTTCTGTCGGGTTCCATTGAAATCTGGTACAATAAGGTGCACTACACAGGAAGGTAAAGGAGTTGTTCATTCAGGAGTAATTTTTTAAAATTGATGTTTGTAAATAAAAACTAATATAAAGTGTTAGCGGTGTGGAGAGAGAGCAGTAGGCAAAGAAGATATAATCACGACGAAGGTACTAGTTTCATATTGCAAGTCCTACAACCTCCTTAACAGCCCCAACCAAGTTCCCATGCAAGCATTTTACCTTTATGGAAAACATTTTTTACTTACTTGCTGGAGACAAGTAAAGGGTTGTCCCCACTTCACTCATAAAGAATGATAAAAACAATGTAGCTAACCAGCAGTTTTAAGAATATATCTTTCCTTATCTCTCTGTGCTCAGATACTGTAGTAAGTAAGAAAGATGCAAAGCAAATAATTATAAGAAAAGAGAAAACTCTAAAAGGTAAGGGTTGAAGGTGAACCCTAGTGCACCTATCCAGAATAATGGACATCTTAGTCACCTAGTATTGGTCCTGCTAACGGAGCCTTCTCTGGGATTTTAGATTGTGCCCGATGTGTGACATTTTGAAGTACTGTGAAAACAAGAATGGAATGGAACAATTCTCATTATCTACATTGCCTCTAAGTTGCTGCTAAATTACAAATCAAATTCTCTCACACACATGTTCAGTACTTGTGACAATATGCAGCCAAATTCAGTAAGGTCCATTAATACTATGCCATCAAGTTAAGTAAGTAAAGAGACAGATATAAATGTCAGCAATGAGAAGAATAGAGTCCATTTGATTAGGCAATAAGGAAACCACAGGGGATTTTAATGAAAGTAGTTTCAGTGGAGAGAAAAAAAGGCAGAGGCTAGGTTGCAGGAATCAAAATAAGAGTTGGAAGAGAGGAAGTCAAGGCGGCATAAATTTGTTTGTTTATTACATTTGCATGTCACCGATCCAACCATAGTTATCAGGGCAATTAACATAAATAAAATACAATTCACAAATAAAAAATATAGAAACCAAAACAAAATAAATCACCAAAGCAAAAAAAGTCCAGAGAAAGACTTCAGCTAAAATCAACATAAAACATAGCAGCTGAAAAAATGTAAACAATTAAAACCAGCACATAAACCAGCAATTGGAGACTTGGTGTACAAGTGAAGTACCAATGGCTCATAATGAAAAGGCAGCAAAGATGGCAGGTGAGCCTCTCTGGGGGGAGATATTTCATAAGACACCACCCTATGTCAGGTGTTTTGAGATAAATGCAGATAGAACCTCATTAACTCCATTCATTATTGCCCTCTAACTGATTGAGGGGGGGGGGTCATAAGAATGGGGGAAATGGTGGTGTATTCGAAGGAAGTGTGGAAAGACAGAAGAGACAGGTTGCTGATGTGGTAGTGGAATAACCACAGAGTAGATGGCTGACAGGAGTGGAAAGGGTCAAGGGGAATTGAAGACAGATGAAACTAAGGAAGAAGTGTGGACGTCTCACTGAAATATATTAAAGGTGAGGTGGGAGAAAGAATAAAACACTGGTCTTCAACAGGCAGGTTGTGCTCTGATCTAAGGTGGGTCACAACAGGAGCACTACCACCATGCAAATACATGAGAAAAGATTAAGAAATGGGGCCCAAAACACATGTTTGGGTTAAAAGCAGGTCTTGGGTCTGAAAAGGTTGAAGATACAAGGAATAAATGATTCTCAGAGATGGCGGGGTTTTCAGAAGGAATCCAAGAACGTAAGAACACCCCTCTGGATCAGGCCATCTACACTTTTTTCCATAGTGGCCAACCAGATGCCTGTGGGAACCTGCAAGCAGGATGAAAGCAGAAGAGTACTCTCCCCTCCCATGGAGCTGGACCATAGCCATCCTGGCTAGTAGGCAGGAGCAATACAGTAAGAAAGGTAGGTAAAGAGCTTAATACAAATAACTTCATTTTTTAACTGAAAGAGACAAGGATCCAAGCAGATTGTGGGGCCTTCTCAGGACATCAAAAGAAGAGAAGAAACATAGATTATTATTAGATGGTGCACAGATCAATGTGCTGCCTGGCCAAGAGAAGGAGAGTAGGAATTTAAAATGGCCTTTGTGTTTCCTCCTAAAGATGTTAGCATCACGAGATCATCAATAAAGTTGTTGGATAGAGGGGCAGTAGAGGCTAATCTATTAGGTGAAATGGGACACTCCTCCATGAGCCTCAGTCTGCGATCAGTTTTGGGCCACTGATTGCTGAAGCTGTCAATGCACTGACTACATGTTGGATAGCCACAAACACAGTGATTCAGCTGTTGTGCCAGAAACAAGCTTTTGATGTGCGCTTCATACCTCCCATTTTTGAGAAGGCAGAGGGATACATTGTTGTTTTCAGGTACCCCAGCTAAGACTGATGTGATCTAAGCCTGTGCATGAAAAGAAACAAAGAAGCAGCTTTTAGAGTGGGTCTCAAAAAGAGGTAACAGTCTTCGGTTCTGGAAAGTGCCTTTTGGATCTCCCTCTTTGGGGGACTGATGTAGGGCAATGTGACTGCTGTTGGAGTATCTAAGAGGTCTGCTTCCACTTATGTCCCATGTGTAAATAATCTGAAGTATATCATAATGCTTTTATTCTCCAGTAATCTGTCCTCTCAAAGGAATCAAATCCAGGTCACTCTGTTCCTATTCAATGTTTAACTTTAGGTGTCCCACAATATGTTTCCAGGTTCCAAAATTCCATTTGACCTATACAAAACTGGGCTCTTGGAATGGATATAGCCAGATGAAATGCTGTATTGCCCTGGGATTGTGTCCCTAGGACAGTTTGGTGTGCATCTTCAAAATCTTCCCCTTTTTTTGTAGCCAGAAGAGATAATGGGACTTGGTTGTTGCCAAAAAATATTAATTTAACCCAAGATTTTTTCTTTTCTGCAGGGATAAGAAGTCATGTTATAAGAACTGATCAGAATAAGTTAAGTTTTGCATTCAGTGCGACAATGGAATTTGGTTAAAGAGATTAGATTTGAGAATGTTTCCTCCAGTCTTAAGACAAGAATATTCCTTTCTGTTCATGGACACGCCCCCCCCAACACACCCCAATTATTTTCATGCATAAAGAAATGTCTTCCATTCTATGGAAATCAAGTATGAGAAGTCACACACATTACCTTGTTTGATTATTGTATAAGGAAGCTGAACTTTTGAATCTGCTGGTATAAACTGGAGAGGAAAAGAAAACATTCTATAAAAATGCGAATGTTACTTGCTTTTTTTTTTTTTTGAGGTGGCAAAATAAGTTTTTCCTAAAGCTCAGTTGTCCCAAGAATGGACATATCTTCCAAGTGCATAGAAAAATAATACTGCTGCTTCAGTTTTATCTAGCTATACAGCCAGTACATGTTTAACTTCATAAATGCAAATGACCCATGCTGTCCTGCCTGCTAACAGCCTTGCAGGACAACCTATGGCTTTTGATTGCTGAATCTGCAAATGCACTATCCATGCAGTGGATTGCCAAAAAAACAGGGGTTCAGTTTGGGCAACAGAAAACAAACCTTTGATGTGCATTTCATACCCAAGCACTACCATAAGGTAACCAGATTTTTTTCCAATGAATCTGGGGACACTTTTCAACTTCAATGGATTTTGTATGGGGACTGATTTGTAAATCCGGGGACTGTCCCTGGGAAACGGGGACGTCTGGTAACCTTATGCTACCACCCAATTTGGACAAGGCAGAGGAATATATTGTTGCTTTGAAGTTTCAACCACACAGAGACAACATCCCACCTGACATGATAGAAACTGGATTTTAGATCTGGCAATTGTATAGTGTGTTTTTATTTGATAATGATTGCTTTCCAACGGAATAAAAATCTCTTTGTCTTTACAAGGAAAATAAGATCCATCGTCTTAAAAAACTAGCTTTCTGTGTCACAGAAGTGGCAAACTTCAGCTCTCTCCTATTGGACCTTCTGGATAGCCACTGCCTTAGGCAGCTCCCACAGCCAACATTTTAACTGTAGAAAGTCTGGAAAGTACAAGAAATGCCAGAAATGTGGAAAACTCAAATCAGCAATAACTCTTAAATCTTCTCTGAGTATAAGGCTAATGTAAGAATGTAACGGAACACATGCATTCTGTCCATTTTTCAGTATGGGAGTGTGTATATATTAAAATGGCCAACTTATCACATGCATCAGAACTATAATTCTATATGGATTGCAGTCCAAACAGACCCTCTCCTGGCCTTGAGGAGCAGCTTTATATGGGGTACCAGAGGTAATGGGATCTGGAATAGCCCAAGTGCTCCTTTAGATCCTGTCCATAATTTGGAAACATGTGCACTGGGCATGATCCAGCAGGAGTATGACACTTGTTACACTTTTCATTAACTTTCCCGAGTGGCAGACTTGGGAATTATGGTGCCCTATGCATGGTCCAAAATTGGCGACCCCAACCTCACTCTGCCTCCCCAAAGGTGGGCAAGGAGGCATCTGGTTTTGGGAAGGAAGTGCAAAGGGTGCGGCAGGTTCAATTACAAAACAGCTTTAGCAGAAGAATCAAGATTTTGCGATTCGATCTTAAACAGGCCTGAAACGGTTAGACCCCAGGACAGAATGTGAGTAAAACTGCCGCATAACTTGGTGATAATTGTACAAGGATCTAATATAATTATTTGTGGTCAGCAGGCATATGGGCAGAAGGGAAATGGTTGTTTTTCTACATCTGGTTTTCAGAAGCTTGTCAAAAAGCCTTCCAAAACAGCTAGGTTATGAGACAGCAGGTTCAAAAAATGATAAAAGCATAGGAAACTAAACTATTTACACTAGAAATAATAATAATAATTACATATCAATAGTTGGAGCAGAAGTTAAGTATCTGTGTTAACCCAGTTTCTGCTCAAAAGACTCAACAATCTTGAAAATGTTTCCTTCATTCTTAGTCCCAGTTGATAGTTAAGTATATTATTTAAGGAACTTTGTAACAAAAAGGCTGGAAGCAGCTCCTATGTTTTATTTACTTATCTCATTTCCTCCTAAAGGGGAAGGAAATTCTGACATCATGTTAAAAGACCTTTGGCATTCCCAGGGATCAGGCACCAGCCTGGCTGTAGATACTGTAGTTGTAAGAATTACCTGTCTCAACCCCAGACTATAAATCAGGTTGTGTAACTAAGTCTACCTACAATATAAGGTGCAATGAAAGCATGATTTGATATTCAGAAGACATCTAAAAATTAAACAAACATGGTTATCACAAAGAGAGGATACATTATGCAATATCATAATTTACACTGACAGCTTTACTGATTGATGTGAGGTTCGTTAAGCTTTTATTTCACAGAGAACAAATGTGAGAAATGAAGGACTTAAAGACACTACTGCAAGTATATAAAAAAAGCAAAGAATCTTGTGGCATCTTAAAGAGTAACAAATAATTATGACTTAAGCTTTCATGACTACAATCTACTTCATCAGATGCATAAAATGTAATCCTCAGGCACATATTAAAAAGTGAAAGTTGGAATTAAATGGCAATGAAATTGAAAACGTACAGTCTGACAATTAAATTAGAACTTAAATTCATGCAAAAGGAACCCTCCTGAGTGACCCTTCACAGTAACAGTAATTAGTGATAACATAATTACAGTATGTTAGCATTGCTGAGTAAAAAAATATTCAGGACCAATTTAATAGAATCTTTGAAAAGTTTTAATTAGTGATGGAAGGATCTGCCATTTTTTGTTTTCTCAGTTGGTTATTTTTCTGATCTTAAATTAATTCTTCACATTTCTATGATGTGGATAAATCACTTCTGTGATTATTATTTTTTAAAAAGAATATCTCATGAAAATTCTTCAACATTTGAGTGTGAATTTCTCCTAACACACAGTTTTTGTATGTGGTTTTTCACAACATAGTCCATTTTTGTATATTTTCACGAATATCTTCCTTTGTTCCACAATTTTTTACGCAATAAATCCATTTTTGTAAATCTTGTTTGGTTGGAGAATTCCACTGCAAAATTCAAGTGTGATTTTCGGATGGCTGTGTTCTCATATTGTTTCAAAGTTTGAGTTGCAAGGAGTTAGGTGTGAATGCAAACTGAATCAAATTTCTCCTAGCTGTAATTTAGCAGTTTCATGTTGGTGTTTCCTTTTGAAGTTCCTTTGTTCAAGGATGGCCATAAATAGGGTTGCCATATTTCAAAAAGTAAAAACCAGGACACCCCAAAAGTTGTTGGTTGTTTTTTAAAAATATATAAGATAATAGTAATAAAACATTTATTAAACTGACTTGCCTAACATCAATTTCTCAGAAATTCCCCCCAGACATCAATTCCGCTCAGGAACCTTTTTCAGCCCAAGGGCCACATTCTCTTCTGGATAACCTTCTGGGGGCCACATGCCAGTGATGGGAAGGGAAGGGCTAAAGGCAAATGTGGCTGGAGCAATAAATATGATTTTTGGCTTTGAACACTATGAGTTTCTTCACTATCCTCTCTATCCTCCACTCAGACAAGCAAGGAGCATTGTCAAAGGACACATTCCAGCCAGGCAAAATCACATATGGAAGGTGCAAAGCAAACTGATGAGTGGCCCAGGAGAGTGTTTTGCCTGGGGAGAGTCCCAGGCCTGAGATTCTAGAGATGGCTAAACATTACTGTAAGATTTGTGTTCTTTTATTCGTTTGCATAGGGACTGCAGACCTATCCATCCTACACAGAATACAGACGGAGATTGATGTGCCATAAAATTATATGTGACAGAAAAATGGGAGATTAATAGAAGTGAGCACTGCATAACTAAGAGAAGATTAGTTATACAAGCAGTGCCAGAAACCAGACATATTGACTCCTGATTGTATGCCTAATGCACTTAACCATCTATGTTTCACGTTCATCTGGTCTGGCAAAAACATAAAAGAGTAGGAAGTAGCCATGTAGTTTTTGGCAGATAATACATCTTTTCTTTCTTTCTTTTTTGCTGACTTTTTGGGAAATGGCCAAAATAACATACATACATTTTAAAGATGCAAGACTTTAAGTCAGGCCTGCTCCATTTGACTGGACAAATCTTTGAGAAAATCTTGTTTTTCTTTGGAGATAAACAGAAGAAACTAAAGTTCCTGCCTTCTCAGTCAGAGAATCAAGTAAAGGACTCCACCTTGGAACTTGACATTATAAAACTGTTGCATCGGAATCAAGCAGAAGTGAAATACATCTTCTGACAGTGTTTTCTTCTGCCTCTTCCATACTCATGGCTTATAGAATATAATAGACAACAGACCAAAGGATGGCATGTACCGTAATTTTTACAGCTTTCCTATGACCCTGTATCTGGCTTGCAAGGAGGTTAAGAGAGCAGAACTGGATGAAGAGTGTTTTAATTCTTTCCCACACAACTTAGAAACTTGACATTTGGTATACATGCAGACAAACGTACCCCGATTCCAAAAATGCACAACCACAAACTGAAAAAAATAGGATATGTCTCTGGTTCATCTCTGGTTCAAACTTCTGAGTTAAACTACATCCCAAAATGATTTAACATTTTCCCACATGAGCCACGAAGCTGAAATTCAGTTCACATGCAATGGCACTCTCTTTAGTTCTTTATTAGTTACACTTAATTAATTGCTAGACTAGTATGAAAATGGAATATTTACAGTGAACATTGTAATAAGCAGTATTCTTAACAAGCCAATCCACATATGAGATAGAATGTTGGGAGATTTGCCTATCCATCACTGAATGATCTGATCTCACCAACCACTGGTGCTGGGCCTGCTGTGAATTCCAGTATTATGAGGGAGAAAATCTTTGCTCTATCCACTTTCTCTACATATGCATAGTCTTAAACACTTTTATGTGTCGCCTCTTACTTGCTTTTTACCTAAACAAAAAAGCTGCCAAATATTTAAACTTTCCTCTTAAGGGAGTTGCTTCAGCCTTTTGATCATTTTAGTTGATCTTTTGTGAATCTTTTCCAGCTCTACAATATATTTTTTGAGCTGAAGTGACTGGAAATGTGCATAGTATTCCAAGTGAAGTCACACAGTAGATTTGTAATGATGGCCAATTCATTTTGATTATGATATTAGCAGTTCTATCTAACCATGAATTCTGTTCTGGCATTGTTAGGCAGAAAAGCAAAGTAAAATCAGGTTGACACCTGATTTTCTAATTTACTCCCAAACATTGATTCTATCAACAACTCAAATGTTTTTGACAGAAACAGTGTTTGGGGAAAACTTTGAAATTGATATAATCTATATCTGTTATCCATGCTTGTTGCAGAAATAGAATCAAACAAAGTCCTTCTACACTGTAAAAGCCCCCCAGAGAACAGTATTTGTGTATCAAATTGCAACGATAAAGCAATTATATACCATGTTTTTCCATCTCCAAAAATAATTCTCATCTGCCAGAGCTGGATTTGGTATAAATTTGATATACTGCACCCAAAAAAAGCTACTAGGACAATTCAGTTTTCTGTGAAATTGCGAAGGACAGGGTACTCTTCTGATTTGAGGAAGTGAGAAGTACTTGTGTGTTCCTTGAGAGGATGTAATAATATTGTTTGCATAACTTTAGTTGAGAGAAAGTATAAAACCCCCAGAACTACCAGATTTGATATATTAGTCATTTATACAGTATTAGACCCTAAAATAAGCTTAGTTTCATACCTGAGTTGGGATTCTTGGTATTTTGTAATTATTCTGGAGTTGTCCATTTTCTTTGTTTTTACCTGGTTGAAAAACACAACAAAATAACTCTGTGTTTTTCAACACACAAAACCCCTTTTAATATTCAAACATAGGGAGATCTATTCCAGTTGGTCCCCAATGTTTATGGCTGTTAATGATCAAACTCTTATTTATTCTCCTTCTATTTACATTCTCAACAGTATAGAGCTCCCACTTTTTGTCCAGTTCAGACACACACAACAGTTCAAGGGTAGGGAATGGATCCTCTTGTTTCATCAAAATATTTATTCTTGCACACAAAATCCACATTGACAGCTTAGCTATAGTAATGGTTATGGCTGCACCATGCTTAACCATTATTAATGTGAGCTAGAGTTTCCATTGTAACTATGGTTTGAAGCAATACTTTGAAAAGGAAGGAACTGGCATATGAGTGACAAGAGAGCATGCAGGCCTGCAGAGATTGGGAGCTCTATACATGTGGCTGGTTTGCTGGTTGGGACAAAGCCCAAAGACCTGTTTTTGGTTTAGTATTTGTAAACTGTATTTGTAGTATTTGTAAATTGTCTATTTTAATCTGAATTTATGTAGATTATTGTAGTGTGGGCTCAGCAATTAATATAGAAAATAGAGGACATTACACAGCTTGAGAAACATTCCATACAGACACAAAGGGTTTTCTACTGCATGCATGAAAGATTTTAAATCAGAATAAAACAAAAATGTATGCCATAAATAAAATGAAACAACCATAACCCAAATTAAGGAAGCAAATATGCTGCTTCAGAACCTACTGTATTTTCCCTTGTATTGGGTGAGGTTTTTTGACACAAAAATCATGTCAAAAAACTGGGGTCGTCCCATACACAGACAGTGGCCATGGGGGGAGATGCTGTTGCAAGCAGAGAGCGATCTGGGGATGCTGGCTGGCTGAAGCACAACTTCCCTCGATGGTGCTGAGCATGGGAAACACTCCCTATCTGGGCAGGGGAAACGATCTAGGGAGTGTTTCCTGCCCACAGATGCGTGGGGGGAGAGGCTCTACAACTTTGGGGCATCTCCCCTCATTTTCTTAAAACTTAGTCCCCCAAAATGGACTATACACAGGGCGTCTAATAGATGGAAACATATGGTAGTTTTTCAGGTGAATGAGCAGAAAAGGGGAATCTTCAATTATGTGTGAGAGACAATGCCAAGCACTAACAGATGCTAGTACTGTAGGAATAGACGGATGTAACAAAATGGATATGATGCTATTTTGCCATGTAAAATGGGAGAGGAAAGCAATCCAAGGGAAACAGGAACTAGAGACATCCACTCTGATTTTGCAGGAGCAGAAATCAATAGTTGTCAAATTAAGAAAGGCTATTCAAAGGGCAATTAAAACATTAACCTCCTAGCTGTGATCAATAGAAAGAAAGAAATCCAGAAAGATCTGCAAACAGGAAACTTCTAATTAAAGGTACATGCACCCTGAACAGCCTCAACAGTTCACACTGTACAGGCTAGTGCTACATGTTATTGCGAACAACAACAATGAAGCAGGTTATTAAAATATGACATGTTGCACTGCACTGATTTGACTGCAAGAAACCCTAGAGAAAAAGGCAGATGTGAGTTCATGAAATGTCTCAAAGTGCAGATTAATACTGGAGAGCAAACTAAATCTGTTTGGGGGCATGCTGTGATGTCAGATTTGTAAAAAAAGAATTTAAAACCATCTCTAAATTTTTATTGATTATCAACATGCAGTACAGTCAAGTGCAAGTCTTGACATTAATAATTTTAACGACTGCATAACATGCCAATAATCTGACCTTTCCCTTCAATAACATAGAGCCAAGCTATGACATGATGGGACAGCTGTGCTTAAGTCTGCATCATGCATAGATGTAGGGAGTCTATTATTGCAATAAGAAAAGAGAGCACAGGGGATGTGAGTGAAACCCATGCACAGCCCAGCCATACCTCACTTTGCTCTGCTGCTTTAATGACCGCTCCCCGCTTAAAATGGGGGGGGGCGCCCTTTGCATGGACGCGTCCCCATCTGGAGCGGCCCCATCAGCATAGGCTTGGCTTTGCCTTCCCTCAGGTGGGATATCTGGAGGTCTCTGCCTACCTCAGTCAGTTGTCCAATCCCACCTGGGGGAAGCGTTGCCAAGGAGACCAGGCTAGGTAGGGGAGGGATTACCTGCCCACACAACAGAGGGAGGATCTTACCTGGGAATCCTCACTTGGCTTTAAATAGTTTCTCCCCAGGTCAATTTCAATAATGGAAGTGAGCCTGGCAGAGGGAAGTTTGCTGAAAGCAATAGCACACAGTACAGCGAGGCAGGAAATGGAAGGTTTCACTTCCTTCACCCATGTGCTCATTTTTGGGGGGTAAAGAATAGAAGCCACACCTACTTTACGTCTGAAAAGAGCTGACATGTGCCAAAATGCCTACCCTGTAGCATCTTGTTCTGCTCAGAAAGAGGCATTACTTACCAGGCACAGCCACTTTGTGATTGAAAATCTTGCTCCAGAC
Organism: Podarcis liolepis; assembly: GCF_965112155.1. Lineage (NCBI taxonomy): Eukaryota > Metazoa > Chordata > Lepidosauria > Squamata > Lacertidae > Podarcis > Podarcis liolepis. The sequence continues at coordinate 72,733,899 of NC_139558.1, read as the reverse complement.
CCCATTATCTGTATTGTCTTTCACTCCAAATTCATAAATTGTGTTGGGTTTCAGATTATCCACCACAGTTTCTGTTGTTGGACAAAGCTGGAGAACCCACTTCTTATTCTTGTCCTTTTCTCTGTAGCGGACTGTATAAAACCTAGTTGAGAAAAATAAAATTGATACTTCTAATTAAAGGGGGAAATACAATTTAAAATAAGGTACTGTGGTGTTTTTTTTCATCTAAGGAACAATAGGTGATATAGTCAGTATCATTTTGCTTCTGGGATTCAAGCAAGACTAGACTGAAATTTACTATAGCCTTCCTGAGGATTCTCTTTGCAAATATTGGATTCTCTGTTAGTTTAGACTCATTTCAGTCACTGGAAAGTGACTATTCTGAGCAGCCAAAATGACCATTTGCTTATTGCCAGTATAGTAAATCCAAGCTCCACAGTTCATTAGAATAAACAAATATGGGTTTAAAACATTACTGAGTTGTATTGTCTAATCAACAGACACCATTAAGCAACATATCACTGATTTAACATTTAAGAAACCCCAGAATTAGAATTTCTGATTTTGATAAATTTGACCTGAAAATCTAAGTAAAGCATAAGAAAGCAACAGCTTTCATAAACTACTTTTCTAACAGAATGATAGTTGTTTAAAGCTTACTTTAATGCTTGATGTAAATCTGTTTCAACTACATGTCTTCTCTAGAATTTCCCACCTTAAAAATATGCCCTAGTTTTCTAATCTGCTTATTTTATTTTTTCCATGGAACTCATCAATCAATCAAGGGGGGAAAAGAATCAGCATTGATTTTTGTTGTTACTGCATCATGTTCATAACTGATTGGCCTCCAGGAATAAAAACATGAAGGAATCTTAAATGTCCTCTCAACTTATTCCAACTATGCCACTTAATTCAGCAGTTCTTACAGATTTAGCTTGATCTAATTGAGATTAAAATCAAGCCTGGCAGCATTTTGAGAGCAATATGAGGTTCATGCAGGGAAAGCAATATGGAAAAAGGTGCCAACAGCTCTTAGGCAACAGCCACCTGATAAATTAAACTATAAATAACATAGAATTGTGACTTAGGGAAGGGAGACTTCAAGTCCAAAACTGTTACAGGAATTATTCCAACACTATATTTGTGTCAATGTTCTCTACTTTTGATAGTCATCTCAAAAAGTAGCATGTTTGCCACGGCTGATCAGACAGCTGAAAAATACTTACCCTGCCATACATTCACATTTTTTTTGCTGCTACTGCTCAGCTAATGCTCCCATTTTCCTTCATCTTCATCTCACAGCCCTCATTTAGTCTCACACCAATTCATCTGGCATGAGCAATGTGAATTTGTTTACTAGTACCTGTAACGTTATCATTCCACCGTGGCATTGTTGACAAAATAATGTGGACCACCACAGCCAACAGGCATTGTGGGCAAATGCGGCTGAGGAATGTGAGCCCAAAGAAGTTCAAAGAAATAGCACTGAAATAGCATATGTGTTTGCAATGTGCCAAAAGTGGAAGGTATTTTTGGCACATAAAAAGGAACATGAAAAAGGTAAGCTCTGACCAAAATTGTTAGGTTTCATTGCGTCATTCTGATGCCTCTTAATTATAAAGGCTTGGATCCTATGCTTCTGCTCTGTGACTAGGATCTTGCACCCATGGAAGAACCCCTTCAACAATTGTTTTGTTCTGAGTGACCATCAAAAATGGCACAGAGTGTGTGTGAAGCATGTGGCATAGGCACAAGCTCATCTATCCTTCTGTGAATGCAGCAACTTGGAATCCAAGCCAAATGGGCAAAACGCCATCCTGTAATCTTCATTAGCCGTATCTTTCAGTTGATTACCTGTCATTTGCACAGTTATTCATTGTGGTCCAATCATGCTTTGGGTTGACTAAGATCCCCCAGGACAAGAAGACCGAAGTTGGAGTTAAAGTGCCTATTACCAGCTGGAGGGGCTTTGGTGTATTCGTTTTACCTATGTAAGAAAAAATAGAAACTTTAAACAATTTTATATATCAGAAAATGTATCTGAAGGGCCTGCATAACTTTTGACTCAACCATGTACTGTGGTCTTCCAGCAGTTCACCGGTCCTTTTTAAATTTTTTGGCAGATCACCCAAAACTGCACAAACAGGTGTGTGTGTGTGTGTGTGTGTGTGTGTGTGTGTGTGTGTGTGTAGCATGTGGCATAGCTAGTAAACTGAATTCAGTTTAGTTTGTCACCTAATAGAGGACAGGAATAAATCTGAGCCTTACCTGAAGAATTACATTGGTTGTGTTTCAAGGCAAAGGAAACAAATTTGTATGCAATTTGATGTGTATGGTGCTTGCCAGAGAGACTACAAAAGCATATAAACATGTAACCTGGTTAGAAGGTTAATACTACCTTCTGTTACTTAAGTATTTATTTCCATAGCATCTAAAATTTCAGGACCACCATTCAACATTCCAATGCTTCACATTGCCGCCCCCCCCCCATGAATTTACATGCATGAGTAGAGGAAGCACAACATGGCCTTCCTCAGAGTGAAGGGGCCTGGGAAAGTACATATTCCATCACTGTTTATCTATGGCAGATAGACATTTCATCATCATCATTGAACATTAAAGGCCGTTGCAGAAATGTGTTGTACCGCAGGCATACTCCCTGACTCCCTCATGGCACTATCTCAACACTCTGGGGATATCTTGACATAAACACACAGAACTAGCAGAATTATTATCTGCCATCTCAAATAAATGTTTTCTCTTCTAACTGTTTATGGAAAAAAATGTTTAATACTGTTACAATACCTGAGCATGGTTTCTTGTAATTTGGAACAGGTGCTGGCCTCACTGCAATCAAGTATCTTGGCTCTGCGTCTGAAAAGCATTAGGATGATCATTTGTAAAATCCAACAAACTCAAGAGTGTACATTGCATCTTATTATTACCTATGGCAGGGATGGAGAACCGTATGTTGGACTTAAATTCCCACCAGTCCCAGTCAGTATGGTCAACGGTTAGTGATGATGAGAGCTGTAGAAGAACATCTCTGTCTATGAGATGACAAAATTTTGATACGTTTTGAAAACAAAAACATACCTACTTATTGATTTGGATCCAAATGCGCCTTTCTCCAGTGGGAGGGCATTACTACTTATGCAAGGCATTTCCCTGCCTTCAATTCTGATTAATCCACTGCAGCCCCTTGCACTCCATCCTATACCACTCCACAGGGTCCTCTAACCACTAGGAGTTGACTTTGAGGGACATCGGGGGCTGCGAGGAGGAGGGGGAAGACGCAAGGAAGCCCTATTGCACGAGCAGAGTTTCATTGTGTTCCCTAGATCAACCTCATTATAAGTAGTCATGTCATTTTCCTGCAAGTAATAAAAGTATGAGGAAAAAAGTTGAGGGTTAAGTAGGAATAGAAATACTTGAACTAACACGATAGTGATATACAGTGGTACCTCGGTTTTTGAACGTAATCCGTTACAGAAGACCTGTCTGAGTTCTGAAACGTTTGAAAACCAAAAACTCAGTAGCCAACAGCTAGGCCTGAGGATCTTGCACTCAGCGGAAGCCGTACGGCATGTTCGACTTCTGAGGCGTGTTTGAAAACTGAAGCATTTACTTCTGGGTTTACGGTGTCCGAAAACTGAAATGTTTGTCAATGGAGACATTCGAAAACCGAGGTACCACTGTATACATTTTTATTTAATTATTTTTTAAGAAAGAAGAAAAAGAAGGAAAGACCATCTCAAGGGACAAGCTCTGAAGCTATTAAAACAGGACAGTTGTGTTGGTTTAGAGATTTATGCCTTTGAATTAAGCAGCTACTGTGACATATAGCAATGAACCAATTAACAATTATTTCAATTTTTAAGTGGATAAGCCAAAGTCTTAATAGTTTGGGGCAACATGGGATGTGAATTTCTTGAGCTCATTCGAACTCACTCATCTGAAGCTCACGGGACAGTGATGAGGACAGGACCCTCCCATGACACCTTAACATGTGGGGCTTGAAGGTGCCAGGATCAGGACATATATCAATCAACTGAGCCAAGAAGAGCTTGCTGTAAAATTTGGGCTTTACTGGCAGTAAAATGATGCCTACAGCAAATAGTTACCCATACTGGAAGTTAGGATTTAACATTAATAGGCAGTAATTAACCCGCTGCAGTTATTTGCCAACAAAGGGGCTAGAAAAGGCCACAACTTTATTGATTACAGCAATGGAAAGGTATTGGCTTAGGCATTGGATCGAAACAAGTGGGTTATTCACCAGTAGGTGGAGCCTGTTGATGCTAATCCAACTATAGGCTCACCCCTGCTGTCACCGAGGGTCGTGCCAAGGCCTCCCGCCAAGCAGGCATCGGACGGAATACACGACCCCCAGATTCCTTTACCGGAATACCCCTATAAATTGAAGGCATAGGCAATGGCCACACCTAGCACTTCGACACACCACAACACATTATTCCAATGCCTAACCTACCCACCAATACCACCAGAAAGTTGTGACGATTGCTACGAGGTAGGCGAAAAAACCAAAAAGCCTAATGCCAAATGGAAAAACTCCTACCAGGCCCCCCGGGCAACCGGGGCGACCAACCTAAGGTCCATAGCAAGGCCAATGACCTAAGCCCTAACTCAAAGGGAGTGGAGGGTGGGTGACTCGCACAGGACGACGAAGAGAAATGAGGCCGGGGAGAGGCTGGCACTGCAGCATAGAGGCTGCTGGACACGCCCCCCCCCCCATGGCACCTGGTTGGGCGGCCACCGGGGGGGCGTGAGTGCCAGCCAGGTGAGCTGGAGGCAGGGGGCAACGCCCCCTGCTAGGAGCGGTGTTCGGGCTCCCGCCCACAAGCACTCCCCTCTCTTTCAGGGAGGAGAGTCTTTGCCAACAAAGTATCTCACCTCTTTATTACCAAGTCTGCTGCAAACACATTGGCCTAAAGAGTTAGACATGCTTAAGTCCATTTCAATGGGACCATGCCTAACTCTGTGTGGATTTGGTCTCTATAAAATGCTGCCCTTTCAGCTACTGACACATAAGGAAGCATAAAAAAGCTAAATTGTAGAGTATTTTATAGATGGTATATAATTTAGCTGTGGAAATGCTATTTCTATAAAGATAAAGCTGTAAATCAGATAGCTAATAATTCTTTAGAAACAGTTGCAGATAAATTAGGCCACATGAGAATGTCAAAATACACACATATCGATATTTTTACAACTCTGTTACAATAGTAATAATTTGCATAAGCAGAGGATTCTTTTATAAACCTAACCACATTTTTTCCAGTGTCAGAATAAATTGCTGTCTGGGTGTATTTTCTGAGAACCAGCTTGCAATTGTTTCAGAAACATTGTTCTTTGTCGGAAACAATGAAATGAAGTAAACCAAAGCCAAACTCACTGATATTTTTACTCTCTAGCTAAGAAATTCTTAGTACATTTGATATGCTCTGGAAGAACACATGCTTTTGTGGTTAGAGGCCATAAGTTCACGTAAATGTTTCTAGTGAAAACCAGCTAACTTCATCCAAGAGTTGATCATAATAAACTGATTAAAACAATGCTTATGAGAGAAAAGCTTTTTTGTTGCAAAAATATAAGGTTTTTTTGTTTGCTTTTTGAATATATCTATTTCCTCCATTGATAAAAGGATCTTTCTGACCTTTTAAAATATTTAGTTGTGCAAATTCAAAATTATTTGGACTAACCAAAGCCTTCAAGGTGTAAACATTTTAATCAGACTTTTAAAAATTGAATATAAAGAATACTATGATTCTATGACTACTGAATTTTAAAAGACTTGATTGTAACAAAACTTCAAAGAGATTAAAAAAACAAAACAAAACATTAATTTTCAATAAAAGAAAGTTTTAAACTGGTATCTATTCATTGATTAATATTTTAGAAAAATGCAATCTGTGAAAAATCACAGATGTGGGCAGAGACTTAGCATGCAGGTCCAATTTGCTCTCATGTAGGACTGGAGCTGAATACAAATTCTCTTTCTTCCTTTCTTGCAGAATTAGGAAGGGAGACGCTTCTCGCCCTACTGTTCTTGGGAAGCTCAGGGCTAACCCAGTTTCCCTCTTTTCCTTCTACTGGCAGGAAGGCGCCTTGCCCAGATGACCATTGCCCTCCAGTACAGATTATGGGCATCTGTTTAGGTGGCAGAAAGAAGATTGTTGGCACTGTGAGGTGCCACATTCTTCTCCCTTCTCCCTCTCCTAGGTTAATAAATGCTACCTGCTAAAACTAATTGATTCTTTCTCCTTTGATAACCTCAATTCATCCTTTTGTCTCCATCAGAACCAATAAATCATCATCATTACTATTTATTGAATTTATATACTGCCCTATTCCCACAGGTCTCAGTGCAGTTTACAGGACAAAACCAGAATGTAAAACCATTATTCAAGGCTTTCATTAGCAATATAAAATTATTTACACTGGCTTCATGTTTCACAACTCAAACCTTTAATTTCTGTTCTCAATTGCTGCTTTCTTCATTGTTTTCATGCTCCTTTTCATTTTCAATATACAGTGGTACCTCGGGTTACATACGCTTCAGGTTACATATGCTTCAGGTTACAGACTCCGCTAACCCAGAAATAGTACCTCAGGTTAAGAACTTTGCTTCAGGATGAGAACAGAAATCGTGATCCGGCACTGCGGCAGCAGCAGGAGGCCCCATTAGCTAAAGTGGTGCTTCAGGTTAAGAACAGTTTCAGGTTAAGAACGGACCTCCTGAATGAATTAAGTAGTTAACCTGAGGTACCACTGTATCTTCCCCTTTACCTTTTAATACTTATATGGTGGTTCTTCTCTGTCTATCCTAATTTCTCATCATTCTTCTACCTATTCCCTTCAGTCTGTCAGTGACTTTTGTCCCAGTCCTATAATTCACTTTGATTCATGTTCACTCTTTTCTTGTGCTTCTTGGAGTCTTTTAAACTCTTTCCATTGTTACATTCACAGTGCTGCAGCTCTTTGTCCTTTTGAAATGATTATTACAAGCTGCAATTCAACATTTTCCCTTGCAGTTCCTTCTTGAAGTATTCTAGAAGATTACAAGCTAATTTTTTAAACAACCCAGCTTCCATCCTTGTAACTAATCTTCACCATCTCTAAATTATATCACCTCATCTAGGTCTATTATTATTATTATTATTATTATTATTATTATTATTATTATTATTATTATTCTCCTTCTGAGTCTTGTTTTTATTATGCTGTAAACCTTTTTGCAGGAACTCTACTATTTGCACATTTTGTTCAGTATCTGTCCATAGTGCACTTTATGCAACAGCAGCAGAGAGATAAGTGAGCAATATTAGTATTATCTAAGGCAGGGGTCTGCAACCTTTAAGACAAAAAGAGCCACTTGGACCCGTTTCCGAAGAGAGAAAAAACTGGGAGCCGCAAAACTCGTCATTATAAAAATAACTTTTTTGTCACATTTTTTTATTATTTCTTTGTTTGACCCCTCAGAATTACTCCTCCTCATAGAAATAAACGTTAAATTAACAAGTTACCTTTTTTGTGTGTGTGTTCTTCACTCCCCTTTCAATGCAGTGACCAGCATACATGCCCCTTACAATGTAGCGGGCGGGCGGACGGGAAGGTGATGTCGGGACGGTGCATGACTAACGCACACACCGCCCCCATGCGACGTCACAGCCAGTACAGCGCCTGCCACAGTGGGGAGTGTTGGGGCGCACAATGCGCCTCCTCCCCTCGCTAGTATCTGCCCCGGAGCTGCGGCAAAGGTGTAAAAGAGCCACATGCGGCTCCGGAGCCGCAGGTTGCAGACCCCTGATCTAAGGGCAATGCTTGCATGTTGTTGAGGAGAAAGCATGTCAGTTAAGCTCAGGTGCTAATTCTCTGCTAGCAGAGGTGTAGGAAGGTCAGGTGGTACCAAGTGTGGAAAAATTCTTGTCACCCCCCCCCCACATGTTTGTTTGTTTGTTGTTTGTTTGCCTGCAAAAATGGTTTTATTTATATCATATTTTCTTACAAAAGAATGTGGCTTCTGAGCCTCTGATAACAAGTAGGCGACTATGGACAGATACTTAAATCTACAGGATGGATTGTGTTTTGGCTTGTGTTATTTTATTTATATTTATTGTTTATTTATTTAATAAAATTTATTTTTTAAAAACCTGCAAAGTGGTTTACCAAAACAAAAAACAAAAGAAACCACAGCAGTAAAATAAAGAAAAATTAACATTCCTACTTTAACACGTACAAAAGCTAACATATCAATATTAAAATTACTTCAACTTCCTAAGCATCTAGGTATGCTTGCCTAAAGAAGAATGCATTTAGCGGGTGCCTGAAAAGAGTCTAGCAAAGGCACGTGCTTTGTTGAAATTTCAGCCTTCATGACATAGGAAAATGGCCAAGTAAACAGCTATTTTTGTGGAGGAGGGTCAAGATATTAACTGATATGCATGAAATTTCATATGTAGCTATATAATCCCTAGTGCAGTAAAATAAGACCTTTGGAGCAGGCATTTGTTTTTTTGTTGTTGTTTTTATGAACCACCCTAGTAGGGCAGTAATGCTTCCTTGTTAATTTGTCACCGCCCACCATGATGGCACCTGGGGCAGACTGCCCCCCTGCCCTGCCTTCCTATGCGCCGTCTGCTAGCAGTGACTGTGGACAGCTATTAAGGAAAGAGGTTTCCCTAGAGAAGCCTCTCCATCCCCAACCCAGCATAAGAGAACCTGCCAGTTTAAGAGATTCTTATGCAGAAATTCTTGCATGCAACAGCACACACACTGTTCCTCATAAGAATGGGTGGGTGCAAACTATAAATTCATTCAGTGACCCAATTCTTCCTCTCTCTGTTTTTGTTTTTGTTTTTGAAGGGGTAAATGTTTTGATACACAAAAATCAATGATTATATATGCATATCAAACCATTAAGAGCTGGAAATCACACAGTTTCAACTGTGCACAGGTCATGTCAGTAAATGTTTGTGAGAACAATAACTATAAAAGTATGAAACACAGCATTCTGTAGACTTTGGTCAACTAAAGTTTCTGAGCAATTCACAATGGTTGACTTCCAACTTTGGAAGAAGCACACAATTTCTGCTTGAGTTTTGTCCAAAGCTGACATTAATCACTATCTATTCCATCTAGAAAATGTTGAGACTTGGCAGGGAACAGCGTATGAGTATTTCACGATGTCCTCAAACTTGTTACATTCTCTTCTCTAAGACTCCTCTGTACTTCCAGGATCTCTTTTGAGATGTGATGATCATTACTAAGAAACAGGTAAGTCATTCAGCCTGCAATACTATATGATGTCTTCCTGGAAACAAAACCTATTGAGTTTGATTGGAAAATAACTATGACTGCAGTCTTAACCCCTCAGTTTGGACAGTGGACCACTCTGTACAGTATACTGAACATATAAATAACCAAAATAAAGCAAGTCATTACTTGGTTTCTGAAATCATGTATACCCTAACGGAATTGGCTGAATTTGACTTCTCTGTGGATTCACACTGTACTTCTGTAAAGGGCAGAAAGATGGCACAACTACAGACTACATTGTTGTTACACTGAAGTAAAACATTGTTGTGCATGTGTGTGCACAAACACATAAACACAAACTTCGTCTAATGGCTTTTTTGAGTGCAATGTAAAAAATGCTACAGATGCTGTCATGAAGTCTGCACATTTTGCTTAATAAGGCTTAAAGACATATCTTAAAATTGGAGGTTATTACAATTTCTCAAGTTATTTCAGTTTTTAATAGTAGTTTTTAATCCGAGCTTGGGCATCCTCTTTCTGACTGAATCATATTTGAAAGATCACCACAGCTCTTTCCTTTTAGTGTCAGTTTCAATCATGCTGCTGTCCTAAATGTAAACACAGCAGGAGACTTTAGAAGCTTTTGTGCTCTTCTAACTTCCACCTGTCAATGATACTTTCTTATGATGTTTTTGCAATGACAATTAGCTCTCTTCATGGAAATAATTTGAACGTACCATGGTAGAGCTATTTCTACTAGAAAGGGCCTTGCAGCACTTTCAAATTGCAAGCTCGCAAAGCAATCTGCATTCTTTATGAAGATTGTGACCAATCTCATCATTTTGATACAAAACAGGATTAAGAAACATGGAAGGTGATGCTAAATGTGTTTACTCAGAACTAAATTCAGTGGGAGTCACTTCCCAGAAACTGTGTGTGTAGGAAGCCCACCCCAGGAGTACAAAGACATAAAGTTGCCCCAAATCACCAGAGGGTATTCAAAATCTCCAGACCAGCTGCTCTTCCATGTATGAAAAAATTGTCAGATACAGCCTTGCAGGCAACTATTCAAGCTATTAACATCCTTGTGGCTGTTCTAATGTGTGCCAGCAGCTGATTTTAGGATTAGTGCTCTTTTATGTGTTTTCCTTATCTCAAAGAGCATCAAGCATTGAATCCTGGCCTAGGGTAATCTGCTTTAAGCAGGCATGTTGCAATATGAGGGAAGACTTCAATAGGTCTATTTTTTTAATAAGAAACATAAAAGTGAATACACTGGTACCTCAGGTTAAGAACTTAATTTGTTCTGGAGGTCCATTCTTAACCTGAAACTGTTCTTAACCTGAAGACCACTTTAGCTAATGGGCCTCCCACTGCTGCGCGATTTCTGTTCTCATCCTGAAGCAAAGTTCTTAACACGAGGTACTATTTCTGGGTTAGTGGAATCTGTAACCTGAAGTGTTTGTAACCCAAGGTACCACTGTATTTATATTCAAATAAACAAGTACAGTGGTACCTCGGGTTAAGTACTTAATTCGTTCTGGAAACTGTTCTTAACCTGAAGCACCACTTTAGCTAATGGGGCTTCCTGCTGCCACCGTACCGCCGGAGCACGATTTCTGTTCTCAACCTGAAGCAAAGCTCTTAACCTGAGGTAATATTTCTAGGTTAGCGGAGTCTGTAACCTGAAGCATATGTAACCTGAGTTACCACTGTATATTAAGTGTATATTAATTTACCTCTTTAATTGGAAGTGACTCTTAGGGTCATCTAGTCCAAACTCCTGCCACCACTCAATGCAGGAATATGCAGGATCGAGCCTGCAACCTTGGTGTTATCAGCACCATGCCCTAACCAACTGAGCTATCCAGCTGATTTAAAACACAACTTCAAAACAAAATGCAGTGCACCACCAGATTATATCAGAGTGTATCACTTAATCTTAGTGAAGCATGGCCACACAAACTCTATAACTGAAGCAGAGCAAAGCACTTTGTGAAGGTCATCAATGTGCTTTGTTGTGTCTGGCTAGGTTAGGGAGTATACAGCTTTTCATTCCAAACTCTTTGTGTAATTTTATTTTTAATCTTTTGTTTTGAATTTTCACTGTTCCATGAATGTTTTAACAGCAATAGTTTTAAGCAAATGTGAGTCGGCTGCTGAACTGTATATGTAGTTTCTCTCCGTTTTTGTAATTCCTAGTAGAGAAAACAATTGACATGTTCTGTTAAAGCCAACTGGATAGGCTATAAGGATTATGGAAAATACAAACCAACACTGTCAGGTGTTCTTAAATCCACTGAACGAAATGGTGTTGAGTACACCTAACAATATGGATGCCTTTGCCTTTGGCTCCAGTACTATAGCTCTCCAATGGAGCACAATGACATTAACACTTTTATCTACAGAGAGATTATAGTTCCTGAAAAGTTATATTTTAATCAGTTTAGGCTACAATCCTATGCATTCTTAGCTGGAAATATAACTGCCACTGAATTCAATGGGACTTACTTCTGAGTAGGCAATAACAGCATTGGACTGCAATAGTATAGCTAAAAGTGATGAAGAGTCAAATGACATCTTTAAAAAGAGTGGCAAATCCACCCTTATTCCAGGAGGCATTCTAAGTATATATTTCTGACTTTTTGGTCAATTTTAACCATATTCCTGATAGGCAAGAATACAATTCTCTTCTTGAGACGAGGACTGATAAGAGCAACCAGAGTTTCCTTAGCTTATTTACTCTTTTTGCGTCTAATGTGCAGACTAAATAACAGCAATGACTTTTGTAATTGGCCATGCATAAGTGTGAGAGTATGGTCAAATAATCTTTTTCCCATTAAAGGCCTGTTTTCCTCACAGAGGGTGTGATCAGTTTTGTTCAGCTGTACCTGTTTCTATGGACACAAAGCAGCTTATCCAAATGAACTGAATCTTTAAGCCAGAAACAGATTTGCTTTTTGGAAGCCATGTGTTAAGTAAAATAAACTTTAGGAGCTTCCAAATTGTTTTGGCCCATCTTACAACCATTTTAATATCCTCATTAAGTCCGTACTTTATTTTACTATCCTGTTTTCTTGTTGTCTTGCATTTCTGAATTTATGTTCTGTTTTTTTCTCCTAGGAATGATCTTGACGCATGTCCTTGTTCTTCCTGGGGTTATCCTAGAATAACAATGTCACACTTTCCTGCCACATGGTTACTTTACATATGTATGAATGATTGAATTGCCTTCCCAAAATCTAAGTGCAACAAAATAAATACTTGTATGTTCTTCACTAGGGAAGGACAGATCAGCCTATTTCTGGACTGTATCAGTTTTGCATATGGTCATTCAAACATCTGTTCCACCCCCACCAAAATTTGCATTTGAATACCTATTTTATCTCAATACATGCATTTCTATGTTACCTTAAAAATCCACATTTTGATATATTTCTTCTGCTGAAAACTGTATTGCCAGATTCAAAGATGTGCAAAATCCAAATGATAATTATATTCAAACTAGTCTGGGACTATGCAAATTACTTCTGCTTGCTTAAAAAGGTGGGCCAAACAAAATTCTCCTCTCCCCCCTTCACACATTGCATAGATTATCTTCATGTAAGAGAAATGCCATGTGTGAACTAGTCCTAGCAGGCACCAGAACAAAATAACCAGAACAAGAGCTGCTTCAAGTAACTCCACTTTCATCTAGCAGCAGGGATCATGCCTTTGTTAAAGAGACCTCTGATGAATAAATTCACTATTTATAGCACTTTAGGTAAGAGCATCTAGAATTGAAAGCCAAATTGATGTTAGTAGACAAAATTCCAAATTAGTGGTAAACCTAGCAGTTCAAAAGCACATCAAAGTGCAAGTACTGCTCCAGAGGGAAGGTAAACGGTGCTTCCGTGCGCTGCTCTGGTTTTGCCAGAAGTGACTTAGTCATGCTAGCCACATGACCCAGAAAAACTGTCTGTGGACAAACATCAACTCCCTTGGCCAGTAAACCAAGATAAGCGCCGCAACCCCAGAGTCATTTGCGACTGGACTTAACTGTCAGGGGTCTTTTACCTTTACCTTGTACCAAGTAGGATTAACAACTCTATTTGGGTTATCAGCCCATACTATTAACATGTGAGACAGAAGTACAAGGCTATTCCCACCTGGTCCCCATGGTTACAGCCTGCCCACCCCCCTCCTCAATACTAATCACATTTTTGGAAGAATATTTGCAGTAGGGCAATGTGCCAACATGCACAGTTCCTGTGAGTTGCAACTACAAAGGGAGGGAGAATTTTATTTGCCCACAGGCTTAAATGAGCTGAGCTAATTCACATCTCCCAAGACTAATACAGTGGTACCTCGGGTTACATACGCTTCAGGTTACATATGTTTCAGGTTACATGCTCCACTAACCCAGAAATAGTGCTTCAGGTTAAGAACTTTGCTTCAGGATAAGAACAGAAATCGGGCTCCAGCAGCGCAGCAGGAGGACCCATTATTTAAAGTGGTGCTTCAGGTTAAGAACGGACCTCTGGAACAAATTAAGTACTTAACCTGAGGTACCACTGTACGTGGAGCAGACTAGAATTATTATTCATAATATTCAATTCACATAGTGTTAATTGTAGGTACTAAATTCCGCAAATAAGGTTATTCTTTGCCTTTCTCCCAACAACAAGCAACAACACTTTTGACTACATCAATCTCCTAGGCATGCTAGGTTAGGAGATGTGGACTACAACTCCCAGCAACCCCAGGCAGCAGGGCCAATGGTGATAGGAGTTGTAGTTCAACAAAATTTGGAGGGCGATATTTCATTCCACATTAGAATTAATATTGAAATAAGAGATCCGTGAAGAGTGAAACAAAGAATATGCAAGCTGACTTAATAGTAATGAATGATGATCTAAAAGCTTAGATTCACTTCTTAAGGATTATGGTGCTAAGACCCACAGCTTTAGCTACAAATCAACAAGTAACTGGCTAACATGCAGTGCTTATATTAAAGATCTGTTTGGATTGCCTGTTCAACATTTCAATTGCATTTGTGTCAAATTAGCCTCTTTCATTTACATATTCAGTGCCTCTGGAAAATGTCAGTAACTGAAAATTGCAAAGAAGGGAACAAAATAACAAACAATTCAGAAAATACAGATGTGTTTGCCACTGTTGAAATTCGATATTTCCTTTGGTTTTAAGCCTTGGGTATCCCTATCCAGACCACAAGTAAATGCAATTTCAGACGCCACAACCATCTCTCCAAGATTCAGATCTGGACATTGGCTTACCAACTTCGGTTATGTAAGATTTCCCGTCTGATGGCAGAGGAATATACTGGTTAGAGAAGAAGCTGCTGCCGTACCCCAAGATGAAGCCTTCCAGTTTGGTGCTTGGACTGGGTCGAATGTATCTCATGCACACTGCATCACCAGTTGCATTGATCTGAACTTTCAGGCTTTGTCTCTTAACTGAGGTTGGGGGAGAGAAAGCAGAAAAGTATGGGATGTTACCAACTCAAGCAGAACAAACTTTTCAGCATACATATAGGACATGTTTTCAACAGCATAAATGTGTGGTAGCCAATGCTGTCTCAACAGATGCTTCAGAGTGGCATCATGTAGCAACAGATGTGGCACAGCTGAGAGTACCACATGCCCCACAGGTGCACCTAGTTTGTGCTAGAAATCAGGCTTTTGGTATTGCAGCTACAGCTTTCTGGAATCAATGGCCAGATGAAATTAGAAAGGCACTCTGCATCATAATGTTTAGATGCCTACTGCTTTACTTAAGAAGGCTTTCTCTGAGGTGTGACCCCTGTCATTTATGAAATATTAATTGTCCATTTACAGGGATGGTGCCTTTAGAGTCTGTACAAATAGTCTTAATTGTTTCTAGAGTTTGTAACTTTTTGTATTTTATCTTATTTGTATTATGTCTTACACTGTGAAGTGGATAATACATTTGTAAAGCAAGAAAACATTTGCAAAGCGGCAGCTGCAATCACATGAAAGCCAGTCTACAGGAAGCCGTTTGCAGTAATTTCCCAAAAGTCTTCAGTGATTTCACCGTCGCATCACAACCGTTTACAATAATCTTGTTATGGTGCCGCAGTGATGTGCTCTGAGAAAGGATAGAGTGGGTCCCATTAAGAACATAAGAAGAGCCCGCTGGATCATGCCAATGGCCCATCTTGTCCAGCAACCTGTTCTCAAAGTGGCCAATCAGATGCCTGTGGGAAACCCATAAGCAGGGCCCAGGCACAACAGCACTCTCCTCTCCTGCAGTGTCCAGCAACTGGTATTCAGTAGCGTACCACAATAGTCATCATACACTAGCCAGTAGCATACCACTAGTAGCCATTCCTGTAATGTTCATATGACAGATACTGCAAATGATAGAATATTACTTCTCTTTAAAATTTATTTAAGAAAGGCCCAATTCTGTTTGTCCTTTATGTTAAGTCTACTCAGTGTGAACAGTCGAGAAATTAAAAAGAGCAGTAGGTCATTGCGTGGACAGGCAGAGTCCCCCCAACCCCAGGTGGCTCCCGAGTGGAACAATGACTCAAGACAACGTGCTGTGGGATTAAAATTGGCCACAACTTTATTAAGTTTCAGATATAGGGAGACCTTGGCTCAGGCATTGGGTGTTTATCCTTCCCAGTCTCCAGCTGGGGATCTCGGGGACATCAGCGTTATCCAGAATGTGTGGGGGATTGGGCTGGCTCTGGAGAACATATGTTCAAGCAGAGAGCCCGCCCCCCCCCATTTTGCTGCCTTCGCAGGGGAGAGCAATGACAACCTCTTGGTGTCTGGCCAATGCCTCCCTTCAAGACCTCTTTAATGGGGAACCCTGGGATCACCGCTGCAAGGGGGGCGTGGGTCACCGCTTCATGCCCCCCCCAATTTAGGGAAGATAGACTAAAGGATTCCGCCTAAGGCCTGAAACTGCCAAAGTTGTGACGTTTTGCTACGGGGAAGGGAAAACCTGCCAATGCAGGAAGATTCCTTTCTGGCCCTTCAACAGTGACCATGATGTAGCAGCGCCCGTGTACCTGTGGAGAAGAAGTTAACCTGTAAAAGAAGGCTTCACTGAGGGAGGGCAGGGTGGGAGAAGATCCAACTGACGATTCACAGGTAAGATCCACCCTCTGTTGTGTGGGCAGGGCAGTCCTTCCGCCTACCTGGGGAGCAATGCCTCCCCAGGCAGGATTGGGTGATTGGCTGAGGTAGGCTGAGACCTCCAGGTATCTAGCCTGGGGAGGGCGAAGCCAGCCCAAACTACCTGGAGCCACATGGGATCCAGGGGGCTGCGTGTGACCACCCAAAGGCCCCCCATTTGATGTGGGGAGCGATCATTCCGTTGTGTTTGCCAACTGTAGTTAAGTGTTAGCCATAGCCTGATCTTGATAGTTTTTAAGCTTTGCCAGTTTTTCTCTTTGAGTTCTTTGCTATATATCCACTTATTACTCATATTTCCCACCATTTGGGTGCTTGAAGTGATGTACGGTCAATAAAAATAAACCCAGGGAAATTGTATATTTAACAACATGCGAAGTACAGTAAAACAAAATACCAGTGGGTTTCAAACAGTGTTAGTATGCTATATTTTCACTACTGCAACAGAGGCTTCGTGGCATCAAAACTGGACTGATAAACAACCACAATAGCATTACAGTGACCAGATTCCTCATCCTGACACATTACCCTGTCCAGAGCCAATGCTGTAATTCTTAGTAACATTACCCCATCTTAGCTAGTGCTTACATAAACAGTCACGCTAATTAAAATATGCTATCACATACACGCTACAAATCATTGGAGTCTGCTTGCTATTAACAAAATGACAGGTAGTCACAGTTACTCGTCTAGAAAATGCTCTTGTCATAAAACAGGTATAATTCAATCTATGTCAAAATGTCACTGTGCTTGCCAACAGCGGTATAGTCATCACACTGAAATCCTTAAGTGCCAAGTCCAAGCCAGTGTGCTCTCATTGTTCAGCACAACTCTTCATTATGCGTTTTCTTTGACATGTGTAGCATACGCATTATAAATGTGCACCTTCATTTTAAGGCGCAAACAGACTTTTATCTGAAATCAAATTAAAGGGATACCAGACTTAAACATGTTATGTAGTCCTTTAGTTTTCTGAAAGCGGTTTTTACATCATGTGAAAGCTCACATATAATGCAGATATTAACTGTTAGGAAACGGGGAAATGGAATAAACTATGGGGTGAATACAGCCAGAATGAAGTGCTGCATTGAAGTGGCAGGATTCTGCAATGCAGCACTTCATATTACACAAAAGGAGTTAAATTTTGACTACTACCCCAAGTAAGAATTCCCTTCATGTAGTAAAGTAAATAATACATCTGAGAGGTTTGGTGTAACTCTCTTCCCAATATGCTAAATTTATTATAAAGCAGGGAGATTTTATTTTATTTTATTTTTTAGCATAGAACCATTCAAAAACATAACAGCTGCACACCTGCAATCTGAAGAGCTACAGCAGAAAATTCCTTAGGGAACCAGGACAAATCAGAGAACATCTGGGTCAGAGCCAGGAGTCTAATCCAGCATTCTGTTTCCACATCTGGCCAGTCAGAAGCTCCAAGGAAGTTCCCAAAAAGAGTGTAAAGGCAATCCAACCATCTGACATATGCAGTGAAATGTAAGAGTCAGGCATGTTTCACTCTTCCTTCTTTTACAGTTCTCTCTTTTTTGGGGACATCAGGGCACAGGTAAGTATAGGAAGGCTCCACTAAAGTACTTTCTCTGCCAGGTGAGTTTGCATCATTTGCTTCGTTCTCCTTCCATTCTAGAACTCCTTAGTCTTCATCTGAGTTGTACTTTAAATAAGAAGAGACACACTCTCTGCCCTTTCCTGCCTTTTAATAGTCCTCCAGCCAAGGACAGTGTTCACCAGTGGCTTTTTCCTCCTACTGCAAAACTTCCTGGCTTCCGACTGGAAAGTCGGACAGCTCCCAGTTTAGCTCTCCTTTTGCTCATTGGTCATTCTATTTCCTCCTTTCTTTATTCTCTCACAGCTTCACATAGTTTCCCTTTAAAGCTCCATCCACTGTACTTGTAGCATGATATGCCCTGCCCTGGTGTTAGTTTTGATGAAGGGAGAGTTATAAATATTTTGAATAAGTAAATTGATTAAAGTACCAATTGGAATAACCTGCTTTACCTTGCAGAAGGGCTAAAAACATTTCTAAGGTAGCAATCACTTTAGGTCTTATAGCCTGCTTTTAAAAGGTGATAATTTTGCTGTATTAGGATTTTATTGACACCTACTCCCCTTTCAGGCACACAGTCACACAGAGTCAATAGAAAGCTTTCTAAGGATACTGTATAAGGCATTTGGTTCCACTTCTGGCATGTCCCCAAATATTGTGTCTTAAATTATGTCAGATTCCTTGCTTTCCTCAGACTTCTGCTTTTGAACTTTACAGTTATGTCAAGATGACCCAGAGAGAAATAACTAATTCATACTAGCTGGTTAATGTTTATTTTTATTTTTATTTTTAAAAAAACTCCAGTGGACAAATCTGATACAGGTCTAAGTCATTACTTAACCACTTTAAATCAGTTGAACATGGTGTTAAAGCAGGATTTCTGCTAAAGAATAATTTTCGTTCTTTATAGGCTGGTCACTTATTTTTTTATTGCCGAAAAGAGGAAAATGCTTCACCAAAAAAAGGGCACTGATTGCATATTGTAGATGTATTGATGCAAACTAAGAAACAATGGCAATTTAAATATAAATACAAAAACATAGTGTGGGAGACTGTAATCAGGTGGTCTGCTCGTACAACTTCCAATTCAGTTCACATTTAAAAATGAACTCACCTAATTTGCACCAATAAAACAGCGGTCTAACAACCCATAAAAAGCATATAAAAACAAATAAAACAAATTGAGAGGATCCAAACATGCAAAACAGGGTCGAATCTTATGGGTCAGGGTAAGCCTAGGCCAAAAGATAAGTCTTCCCAAGCCATCTGAAGCAAATGATGGTTCATTAATGATAGAGAAGGGCATTCTACAGTAGAGGGGCAACAGCAGAAAATGTCTGTCTGGGGTCACTGCCCTACAATATTCTATGGGGTGTGGTTTCATAGGCAGAATTGTCCCAATGCATGAATGGCTAAGCTATCCTTGTCAAGGAAAGGGTATAGTTGGCATGTCATCCTAAGCTGATAATAGGTGTTCATTGTAACAGGTGTCACCAGAGCCCCTGGTGACAGAGATTGATCCAGGAGCACTCCCAAACTACACAACGTATGTTTCAAGATGTGTGCAACCCTATCCGGAACTAGTGAATTCCCTAACCCCTAGATCTGGGAAGTGCCTGCCTGCAGAATCTCAGTCTTAGCAGGACTCATTCTGTTTGCTGCCCCTTGTCCATCAGGAGGACCAAGGTAATTTATAGTAATAAAAATATTATTATTAATACCTTTATTAATTAATAATAATATACTATAAGCTGCTTTGCTCTTTGAGTTGAAGTTCCAATTAACTCAATCCAGACTATGTGCTCAGCTTTATATTATCCTAGGCCTGCCTGCATTTCCTTTGCACCTGAATGTGAAATCAAGTAGCTGATCACCCGCTGGAAAAAAATAGTATTACCAAGACACATTTCTTCAAAAACATGCAAAGTTCAATCCACATCTTATTGAGGTCAATGGCAAAACTCCCACTCATTTTAACGGGGCTGGCCTGCAATCACTGAAAAGAAATTATTGGGGAATTTTGTCCAGCTGTGACTACCTCGTCATCGAAGAGCCAGATGAACAAAAGGGACATCTGCACTTTGTATATCACTTCCAGTCCATCTGTACAATTCCCATGATCATAGCTGAAATTAGCATGTTAAAGTTCATGTTGTAGTTAAGATTTGGGGGCTTTCTGCATTTTTCCTCTTCTGCCTTTTCTCCGAAGATCCCTATTGTACAGCTGAGTATGAAAGAAATTAACACCACACACCAAATCAGTAAATGATGCTATCTGTTTAACAGGCTGAACAAAGTGAGGCAGTTTAACTCCACAGTTTGGCTTTCTCTTAGTTTGTAATCTCCTTTAAAAACAGAGCTGCTACAATGAAATCTCACAAGTGGACACAATCCTACATTTCAAGTTAAAACCAAAAACTAAAAACCCTGAACTTACCAAATAGGAGAGAAAGGGTCTAGATATGTCTACTGAACACTGAGATATCAGACTCAGTCTTGTGCACTTGCAAATAAGCAACAACAAATCTACTTCTTAGGATTCTTTATCTTTAAAACAGACTTGGGCCAAGCCACTCTTCACATAGCATAAACATAGCAAGTGCAATCTGTACCACTTGACGTTCCTAAACCATCTTTAAAGACAACCCTGTGTAGAACACATTACAATATTTCAGTCTGGATGTGATAGGAGCATGTGTAACTGAGGCCAGGGCTACAACTGGTGACACCCCACCTCCCCACTGCATGGCTATAATATCTGAAGAGCGCTACTAATTCTGTACTGTGTTACCAGGATTATGATTCAGTTTGTTTGCCTTCATCCATCCCAATACTGTCTCCAAACACCTGTTAGGAATTTCCACTGCCTCTCTGGGATGAGCTGATGGCAAAGAGAGAATGATAAAGAATCCTAAGAAGTAGATTTGTTGTTGCTTATCTGCAGGTAGCACATGGAGAGCAGATTGAGCAGGCATACAGGTCACCTAGTCACAGCCTTCCCTGGTATTGTTCTTCTGTCATAATTATTTCTAGATTTGCATCTGTGCATATGTATTAGAATATGTGCATTTTATGCAAATCTGTCCTTTTTCTGGTGATGTTTTCCTCTTTTTTTGGAAATGTTAAATTGGCCACCCTACCACCTGCAATAACTGCCTATTTATTTCCATTCCCATTTTAAGTGTTGGTCTTAAGCCCGGCAGTTTGACAGTAGGTTATCTGAATGTACTGTACATATGAGTTAGCCTAGGTCTCAAATCCAGCCTCCTGGGCTTTGTTCTCCAGCACAACAGTAAGGTCCATTATGTGGGTGGCTTCCAGAGCCTTTCTGATGGTGCTCCCACATGTAAGGATTTATTACCCTAGAAAGGAATGCATGGCCCATTCTGCATTGGCCTTTAAGTAAACTCTGAAAGAGGCTTTTATTTCTATCTTCTTTTTGAAAGAAAGACATGTGGCATGTTGGGTATTTAAATTGCTGTTGTTTTTAGAGTTTAGATTTTGATGGAGTTATTGAGCATTTCATTGTTTTATGCTGCTTTAATTTTGTGAGCCACCTTAGGACCATTATGCCTTGAAAGGCAGGCTCAAAATCCATTAGTAAATAAAATATTAATAGTCTGCATACAATTCCCCATTTGACATTTTTGGCCTTGTATTTAAATAGATATTAACAACTGCTGAAGACTTATTTGCTATAATTAGAACATACCTCATCACTGAAACATGGATGACAAATAGTTATCTAATTATGGATATTAACAGCCTGAATTGTGCCATTTTTTCTCGTTTTATATGTAACTGGAAACATAAGGCATTTTATAAATCTGGATTCAATTTAATGCACTACAGTAAATTTCAGTTACTTACTTGAAACCTCAGTATAGGATAGTCACAGTAATTAAGTTAGCACTGGCAGTTTTCTGAATATTAGGATGAGAACCCAGGACCCAACTGAAGAACTCCATTCTTGCAACCAATGAAATGCTGGGAAAAGACAGGTTGGTGGCTTCATTCAACTATACCCTGAAATTGGTTCATTACTTTCTGGACTGCAAGAACACAATTAAATGGATAAAGGAAGGCACAGTCTATAGCAGAAAGCAAGTCTTCAGGCTAACTCTTTCCATGTTTTCTACATGGCGGGTAACTTTATATTACTAGCACTGTTAGAATTTATTTAAGGATTGTTTACCTAGGTGATGGAAAATGATCCTGTTCCAAATTGGAATCTAGCAACCAAGCTGCAAACCTAATGTTATAAACTGATGCAAGAGCTCTCTTCTCTTAAAATCTTTCAAAACATATCTGCATTTTTGCAGATACACATCACCAAAGTGCATACTGGGAATGAGTGTGTGCCATTCTTTTCTACCTCACACACCATTCCTTCTCTTATCAGATATTATCCTATGAGCTTTGTTTACAATGATAAGTATATACCCATGGAGCCACAAGCAGAGACAACAGCTGTGGAACAAGTCCAGCAAACAGAAGCCACAATACCTGTGCCTCCTTGTTGCTGGAGGACTCCTCTTGTTGCCACAGTCAAAGAGGAAACTGCTCCTGCCGTTTGCCATTTCCAGCTTTTTACTTATAGTAGTATTATGGGCTAGTATATTTGTAATAATAGAGGGTGATGTCTTTGCAATGCTTTTCCACAATATGCTCTAAAGGACAAGAACCACGCAATAGTTTTTGGGCCCAAAGTACCACTCTCTTTTTGCTTGACTTCAGTACGAGCAATGGGGGTGTGATAGCTGATTTAGTTCATTGGCTGCTGCATGTAGTCCAAGTCTTCTGTTGTGGAAGGCTTAGGGCACACCAGTAGGAAGCTAGACAAGAACGTGTTTGGCTGTCTTAAACAAAAACGGCAGAGCAACAGCAGGAAATGCCCAACTCCATCCAAATACAGTAAGTTCAGTGCTACCTAGAGACACAATTATAGATAGACATGATCCACACATTTCCCACCTTTTGTTAAAACAGCCTTCTTCAACCTGGGGTCCTCCAGATGTTTGGGATTGCCATTTCCCCAACTTGTCCTGCTCCCTGTAACAGTCATCCATCAGGGCAACCAAAGCCAGCAGTTGAACCTCACTTTGGAACTAGCTGCCTCCAGGGCACCAGGCTAGTGAGTGCAGCATGGACCTCTTGACACACACAACTTTGACCTCCACCACCTCATCACGACTACCTGCCTCCCTCCTACCCTCTGCCACCTGAGGAAGCCTGAAGGCCAGCTCTGCTTATGAGTTTGAGTATACCACAATCTCAGGTACAAGATGTTGCCAGTTTTGCATGCATTAAAGAGCAGCCAGGGTTTAAAAAGTGGGCAAAGGAACCTGCCAGTTAGTGTCTCTGGTAGGACAATTCATGGCGCCATATTCACAGCAGTTTTGCTCTTTTACAAACAGTGATCAGATGTAAAAATAGTTCAAATTAAGCACAGCATTTATTTTGGAGGTCCTTGTTTAAATTCTACCATGAACAGCAGCAGCTTGCTCCTGCCTAGTGGCCTCATCCACTAACACCAGTCTTGGCACATTATTTTGGCACATGGCATCCATTTCACATACAGGATACAGAAGTTTAACAGCACAGTTTTACCCTCTGCATGTAATGTTGTTCTTTTTTGTTAAACAAAACGAACAGCATGTAAAGTTCCCAACATTAAAAACAAGTGCTACAGATACATTCTCTCTAAGGAGTTGGAACATGTGGTATTAGTTAACACAATGTGCCAGAAAATCTTTGTCCTTGACACAAGGGATTAATACAGAGGAGCACAAGAGAGGATTGGGCCTTGGGTGGTTTTAAACAGAAACACTTAGCATAAGTTTCATGAAGGTGGAAAAAACCTTGCATGGAAATCTCTTTGCTTGAATTCAAGATTAAACTCTTATTCACCAATCTCATTTCCATTAGTTTAAATTTAGCTCAGTTTTTAGAATCCATGGCATAGTACATTTGAAAGGCAATGTTCTCTCTCTTTGGTATAGGTTCAAAGTAAATTGGATGATTTCAAAGGAGAGATCCTGTATATACTGCTCAGTAAGTTAGAAAGCAGACTTTGGTCATATGACATTAGAAAGTACACACACTTTCAAAAAGTGTTTTCCAGGACATAATGGAGCCTTTCTTCCCATTTCTTTCCTTTAGCTTCTATAGGATCTCTATCCCCAAGCGCTGTCACAATAACACTTCCACAACCCTGAATTTCATAATAATAACAACGGACAATTAAGTAACAGCATATGTGGTTTGAAGCAGCTCCACCTAAAGCTTTGCATGAGAGCTCTTAGGTAAACAACTTTAGGTCCAGTTCCAACTTTGTGTTGTTGTTTTAGCTGAATCATCTTGTAGTATGGGTTGAGTAGTTGTGCTATGCATATCTATATTTGGACATAATTAAAAGTTGCTGCCCAATAAACTAAACTGATCTTTACCATGCCTTAAGTCATAGAAGACCTCCTGGATCAGACCTACAGTGATTAACCAGGTATCTCTAGAAAGCCTGCAAGCAGAATGAGAGGGCAATAGCCTTCTAATGCTGTTCTTTCCAGGAACTGGTATCCAGAGCATGGTCCATCTGATCTTGCAGGTTATATGTAGCCATCTTGACCAGTGGTCATTGATAGCTTTTAAAGGAGAAATTTGTGTAGGATTAGGCTATCTATGTTGGTGGACATCACCATATCCTTCTGGAAGCAAATCCCATAAATTAACTCTGTCTACTACGTACTTCCATTTGCCTGTCCTAATTCTCCAGGATTATATCCACAGATTTGATACCAGTTTCAGATTCTGATTCCACCCTGGAATTCTCTCTTTAAAAATGACATTTCTAAACCGATCAAACCAGCTCATCTGAGAGAACTAGGTTCACCTGGTGCCATTCTTAAATGTCTGATTAATCCAGGGGCAAGTCTACATGAGTAATTGTCAGGAGCCAGAGCCAGGAAAAGGTCAGCAATAAAAAAACAACCACTGGTGTTGGTGAATTTTACTCTTTATTCAAAGAACCGAAAAACAGTGCAGGTGATCACAGCAACTCTTCCTAGTAGGTCTTGCCCTCAATGAGGCAGTTGTGAGGACTGAAGGCCCCCACCTTCCCATTGCTTTCTAAGGCTCCTGCCCTGGTTCCTTCCTCAGCAGCCTAAGGCTTCATTGTCTTGCCTCTCATTACTCCACCCTCTTCATTCTCTGCATGTTCTGGGAGTCCAGGAGGGAGAGAAGCTGATCGCAGCACTAGGGAGAGGCCCCCAGGCTTCTTCAGCAGCCTGCCTGATCTCTGCCTCTGCCTCTGCCTCTGCCTCTGCCTCTGCCTCTGCCTCTGCCTCTGGACTGCCTTCTGCCACAGCCTCTTCCTGCTCACTAAACCCCATTACTTCTTCGGCTTCCGACACCTCCTCCTCCCAGTCTGCTACCTCTTCTCCCACTAACTACTCATCGTTGTTCCCCAGGTTCATCTGGCAATAAGCTGACATGAAGGTTTTAAAGAAAAGATGCCTGGCTGACAATGCTTGCCTCTGGGATGCTTCTTTGGAAAGCATTATGACTACTTATTTCTGACCACAAAGGAGATATTTCTTGGTAATTTATCTTTTCTGGGGGTTTTGACATTTTATTCTCATTCGTCCTTCATTGGGGCTCATTCTTGTTCAAGAATTCATTTGATACCTGGCAAGAGGCAAGCAATGCTTATCCATATCTGCCCGTCATTCACCCCCCCCACCCCCACTTTATCAAGATTCATGGTTTGGAAACTTGTACAGTAGCTGGAAAATGAGAGGAAAGCAAAGAGATTGTAGCTATTAAAATTTATTGCCTTCCAGAAATGTCTAGGAATTTTCTGCTGTTCTGACTACAAGCACAGGTTGCACGTTTACTGGAATAAGGTCAAATCCTAGTAGCAATTTGAGTTCTATTACTTCTTTTTGCTACATTGCAAAACACACACACAAAAACCCTAAGCATGATGACACTAATATGGGTGATGTGTCATATCCTCCATTGAGACATTGTGTCCTACTTTTAAATCAGTTCTTATCTGATAAATCAATTATAGTTCTTAGCTCTATGTAAAAGATCTTCATTTTGAATTTGTTCTTGGTGAAATCTCAAAATTGGCAAAATACAAGTTACTTCTGCTTGGTTGATTTATCAGTTCTATCATAATAACCCACAAATGAAATAATATTGAAATGAAAGTAGCAATCTGTTTTTTACTTAGATCTCTCAGGTTGTACTAAGTACACTAGCAGAATGTTTGTACATCTACGGTCCTATGAATATAAATTTTATTTTATTTTTACCCTGTAGTTCCAAGGGTAACTACAAAATAAATTAAACTTAATCTGTCTCTCCATTAAACTGAATCTACTCACACATGAATTACATGTGCTGCATCCATTTGTGTTCTATAAGTGTTGGCTTGAAATACTTATGATTCTAACAGCTGGAAGAATTTATTCCATCTTGCATAAGAGAAAATGAGTCCCAGAATACTGATGACCTGGCCTCTTAGATAAATTGCAGGTAAGACAATGAGAGTTGACCATTTTGTTCTTCTACGTATTCTAATCTATTCCTGTGAAATTTACACACATCAAAACCCTGCAATCCCAAGAAACTATTGTAGACAAGAATTAAGTAAACCTGAAGTACTATTACTCTGTAACTGAAGAAAGGAATTAACAGAGTGTTCTGGAGAAACAAAGTTAATTGTTTCAGTGACAATGTTTTCTTTCATACTTAGAGAGAAAAATATTTTTCCAATTCACATACAATATGCAGGTTGGATCCAGCAGCAGGAAATAATCAAGTATGAACAAATCTTGCTTTAAGTAGAGTTAAATGGGGCAGGGGGAGAAAGACAGGTTTTCAGCCATTAGCCATAGAAAAGACCAGATGGCAAGATAAAAGGTTATTATTATTACTTATGTAGCACTATTCAACATGCACACAGAGCTTTAAAGAAAAAGAAGATAAAGAAATATCTCTGCCCTGACAAGTTTACCATCTACATTGTGACAGCAGGGAAAACAATGGATGGATCAGCCTATTTCCGTCTCATAACAGCATCATAGGCACTGAATCATAGGCTTGTTTTTGCAAATTTTCTTTTTAAACTCACAAAAATATGTCTTTAAATTATACACATTGTATATGCATTGAAATATGCACTTTTGTATGCCTTTCTGTAAGTAGAGGTTCCTGTTGTTTGGACCACAGGTGGTTCATGAGCTTCACTCATGTGATCCACTGCATTGCACAAGCCGGTGGCGCTGTGGTCTAAACCACTGAGCCTCTTGGGGTTGTCGATTGGAAGGTTGGTGGTTCGAATACACGCGATGGGGTGAGCTCCTATTGCTATGTCCTAGCTCCTGCCAACCTAGCAGTTCGAAAGCACACCAGTGCAAGTAGATAAATAGGTGGGAAGGTAAACAGCGTTTCCATGTGCTCTGGCTTCCATCACTGTGTTCCATTGCACCAGAAGTGGTTTAGTCATGCTGGCCATATGACCTGGAAAGCCATCTGTGGACAAATGCCGGCTCTCTCGGCCTGAAAGTGAATTCGACTGGACTTAACTGTCCAGGGGTCCTTTACCTTACCTTTACCATTGCACGTTTGTGGATTTGTGGTTGAAGTAGTGAAATGGCACATCCATTGCACTAAATTTCTTATTGATTTTTAACCACACTTTTATTGCTTCCTTTATTTCTTGTAGTCTATTGTATTAAAAATTGGAATTCAAATTGTAACACTATGGAATACAATACACAAGCCATAAAATAATTGCAACTAAAAATCATACAGCATCGAGCGCAGAGCATTACAATTGCTACAACAGGCAGAAAAACCATTAAGTGGTCTGCCAAGGGCCTGAGCAATTTTCAAGTGGTCAGTGAAGGGGGGGAAAGGTTGGGAACCACTGCTCTAAAATACACGTTTTGTGCATATATATTTTTAACCAAAACTGCCTTGCAAAATTCAGTAACATGCCTAATCTGATTGACAGATACACTGAACAATCTGCACAGAAATCATGGACTGGTGAATAATTAATTAAGTTAGATGGGGACTGAGCAAATTTCTCCTCCATTCCCTCAATAGAGAGAATGAAAAGGAAGGAAAGACCAGCAGCTCTCCAGAGTTTTAGGCAGGTTTTCCCTAGCCTTACCTGGAAATGCCAAGTACTGAATTTGGGACTCTTAGCACTGAGTTACAGCCCATTCCTCAGCTCCAGGCCTGAGTAGAAGTCAAAAGTCTATTGTTTACATATATCTTATAGTGTTTCAATGTTCTAAACTCCTTAGGGAGAAGCACCAGGATATGAATAGTTGTAAATAATCTCTATAAACAAGAAACATAAGGCCAAGGAAGCAACTGCTCAGTTCTAGCACTATAGCAAGTGTGATAAAATATTGGAATTGGATCCAGACAGCAGTTGCTGAACAATCATGGACTCTGTCTTTGGCAGAGCCAACAGTCCTTCACTATCAATTCACTATTTACAAAATTTGCTATTTGCCTCTTATGTTTGCTGTAAGGAACTTACTGTTTTAAATAAATTGCACCAGTGGTGAAGATAAAATAAATCTCAGCAAACCTTCACACAATATGTAGAGCGCTACTTTTACTGAATACAATGAATTCCAAAGGGGTAGTTGTGCTAGTATGAGTCAGCAAAAACAACAGAGATTCTGGTTGACTCATTTTCTAACCATGTTTCCCCACCATCCTTCTTTTGACTGTACTCACATATGTGAGCATATAATCTGTCAGTTGGGAATAACACCTCATGCATCAGATAAAGGGGGCTCTACACAACAATACAGTGGTACCTCTAGTTGTGGGCACGATCAGTTCCGGGGTACCGTTCGCACCCCAAAAAGTCTGCAACTAGAGCGGTGCTTCTGCGCAAGCGCGGAGTGCGATAGAGTGCTTCTGTGCATGTGCGAAGCACACGGAACGCTTCTGTGCGTGCGCATGAAAAGACGCAATATGAACCTAACGCAACACGAGGTATGACTGTAGTTTATGTCACAATTTACTTTTAAGCATTGATGCATCATTTTTCAAGTACACAACCTCTCAAAACAGTTTACAAAATGTTGAAATTATACAGGAGCAATAAAACAGGAATATAACTTACAATTAATTTTAAATTGGGTTTTTACTATATTATTAATTATTATTATTATTATTATTAAAGTAGGAGTATTTAAAATGAGAGTCGTCATAGCGATCATAGTTAAAAGTAGAAGTCAGCATGTGTTCTCTTTTTAGCTCTTCAAAATGTGGTAACCCTAGCAAGTGGCCTATAAGGCAGGGTTGATAAAATGTACTCCTGACACAGTTGTCATCAGGGCACACAGAAGCAATCCAAATCTAGGCGCACATCCCACCTCCAACCTGCTCTTTAATGGAAAGTGTGACCCTATTTTGAGGAGGCAGTTTCTCCCAAACAGATGCACTCACCTGTCTTGCCTGGATTTATTTTGGTTTGCTCATCCTTGCCAGTGTTTTCCCCAAATACTTACTAGCTAGTATTTTACAAAGATGTGCTTATTAATTGCTAATTTCAGGCTTGAAATGAGGCATGGAATAAACAAAACTTTTCCAGCACATGTGTAAATGACTTCAAAAAGAGAAGACACATTTCTAGGAATTCTCAGTTTTGTGTGTGTGTTTTGGTACTAACCACAATTTCCTTTTATCCGAAAAAAGGAGCAGCCTTGTGTAATAACAAAAATGTGGACGACGGAATGTACTGAATATACATAATAAGAGAGATTTCCCTAAGCTAACACAGCAACAAATAGTTACATTTTTCCATATCCAAAGCCAGGCTCTATGTGCTAGGAAGGAACAGCTTCAGTGCTAACTTCTTATCTTGTTGCTATAGTAATAGTAGCGTTACCAAAACTGAATTACAGCCACATGCCAAGACATCGCTTAAACTGTACTGGAGCAAAAGAAGGCTGACACTGCTGCAGCTAAATTGGCAAGATTGTGCTAAGCCCATCAAGGGAAAGCTGGAGGAATTGCTCTCAGAAAGGGATTGTTGCAGAGGTGATGCCTTTGATCATCATAACACAGCTTCTTCCCTGCAGCAATGAAGAATCCAAGGCAGAGAGATGGAGGCAGAGTAGATGGAAAAGCTTGTCCTTCATGGTCTCTAACCACTTCCTGCTGCTGCCCTGATCCTACTATACAATTAACCATTTTGCTGCTGCTAATATGGTGGCCACACCAGTAGTGTTCTCTGTTGGTGAGGCAGCCAACAAGATTATGTGAGCTGCCTGTTGCTTTGTTGCTGTAGCTAGAATTTTTTTGTAAAAAGGTGTTTCAAGTTGCTGCAGCAAAGCAGCACAGACACGTCTCCTTCTGGGCAATCTGGACCCCCTTCTCAGGAGGAGAGAAGAGGGCTTACACTGGCAGGGTTGCCATGGTAGCAAAAGCAAAACAACTGTTAGAGGAGGCGGAGGAATGTGGGAGCAGCTGTAGGAGGAGCAGAACCCATCCCTCACTCCAAAGAATGGGGTCCTTCCTCAGAATTAGGAATGGGGATTGGTCAGGTGCACTGGAGTTTCCCATACTGGACAGGAGTTTCACAGGGTGGGTGTGTAGGTGGAAGGAGCATCAGCGGCTGGCCAGATAGTGAGGGAAGTGTACAAAGGCCTGATAGCACCAATTCTCCATTCCCAGCTTCTGCTACCTGTCTTATTTTGCCTCAGCCCTGCCTCTGCCTAGACCCTCATAATGATCCACTGCCTGAAAGACTGCTGCAGAGCAAGGGCTGCATGGACTTGCAAGCATCTGGACTTGTAGGGCAAGTAGAATGGGGTTTTATAAAAATAGAAAACTGATCCTGATTATTTTGAAGATGCTTTTATTGATCTGTAAGTTGCTGTAAGCTGCCCTGAGTCCTCTGACTGTAGGAAAGAGGAGGGTGGGAATCGCCTTAAATAAAGCAGAGCACGTGGTACAGAACTGCCTGCCTTTGTCTCACTTGCCACTCCAAAGCTATAAGAGCATTACACTAAAGGGCCTAATTCTGCTTGATAAGGGAAGGATTCAAGGGTTCCCTGCAAAGGATGCGAGAGCCAGTGTGGTGTAGTGGTTAAGAGCGGTAGACTCGTAATCTGGTGAACCAGGTTCGCGTCCCCGCTCCTCCACATGCAGCTGCTGGGTGACCTTGGGTCAGTGACACTTCTTTGAATTCTCTCAGCCTCACTCACCTCACAGAGTGTTTGTTGTGGGGGAGGAAGGGAAAGGAGAATGTTAGTCGCTTTAAGACTCCTTCGGGTATTGATAAAGTAGGATATCAAATCCAAACTGCCTTTGTCCTAAACTATCCTTGCCCTGCCCAAAGTAATGTCACTGCATGTCACAATTATGTGGCCTGCAAGTTTATAGAGATCTCTGGTAAGAGCAATTATGGACATGTGTTTATGGTGCTGCATTTGCTTTGCTGTAATTTTGTGTGGGCGATTTTAATTGGAGACACACAGCAAAGAGGGCACAAAAGCTGGTGGAGTGTAACACTAGAAATTCCCTGTCATTCAATGAAATTTATTGCTAGCAGATTCAGACTAGACAAAGAAACTCATAATTCATGGATTTTGCTGCCACAAAATACAGTGACAGCTAACAACATGGATCGCTTTAGAGGAGGGTTACACAAATATTTGGTTAATGGGTTCCTGAATGATAATCGGTCATAATGAGTTATGCCCACAAGTTGGTGGAAGCAACTGCAGAGTGGGTAGCTTATGCCCTGCTTGTGGGTTTCTTGGAGGCATCTGGCTGCCCCAGGTGGAGAGCAGGATGTTTGAGGTGATGGACATTTGGTCTGATCTAGCAAACTTCTTCCTATGCTAATCTTAGCAAGCTTCTTCAAATTCAACTTGGCAGCGTCTGGAATACCTTTAACAAGAGAAGTTTTAGCACTTTCTTACTGAAACCTTGCTGGAATAGGTTCTTACTTGTGCTCTTGGCCATTTTCTCAAGTTCAGCATTCAGTCACAGGACAAGTTTAAATAAATACTTCATGGAGCACATACAAGAGGGGATAAATCATTCCTTCATCATGTGACTGCTCTGAAACATCTAGTGCTATCCTTAGCCAGAAAGAAAATCCTCAGCTAGATTACCTCAGGCTCAGAATAACAGTCCTTGTGTTCCAATAAATGAACGTAACATGGACTTCGGCACTAACTCAACTGCAGTATTAATGACAGTATAGTGTCACATCGAAGAGCACTTGCAGTTCACCTTCAACAAATAATTTGCAAAACTAGGCATATATTAAAATTGCAAATGGAAATGGAAAGTAAACAGTTCAGAAATAAGCAATGATTTCATTTCAAAGATATAGATTAATGTTGTGTCTAAGGGTAAAATCCTATGCATGCTTAGCTGCAAGGAAGCCACACTTAATACAGTAGGACTTACTTCTATGTAAGCTTACATAGGATTGTGCTTTCAGTTGCCATGGAGCTAATAATCAAGGTAATTTTAACAGAAAGGGCTGCAGCTCAGCTTTGCATGTCAGCAGTTCCCAGCATTTTCAGGTTGACCGAGGACAGTGGCTCCCAAAATTGCCCCCGCACAAGGACCCTTGAAAATTGCTGATGGTCTTGGAGGACTACTTAATATTATTTTTCTGCCTGCTGTATGGTTGCATTGTGCTGTGCTGATTTGTAATTCCTGTACTTATCCAGCAAAGAACGCTTTGTAGCAATACATTCCTGATCAAACCAGGGTTTGGATTCATTGTGCTGTGCTAGATGCTGTATGATTTTTAATTGCATTTGTATTGCTTCCTTTATTTATTTTATTACATTTGATTGTATCAGCTTCCTATGTTCCCAACTTTAATGCCCATTTTCAGGAAGCTGACATTGCTTTAAAAGTCTCCCCTCAAATCAGTAAATGGCAAATCCATGGAACTCTATATGACTTTTGCACTGCTGGGGCTGGTGTTTAGAATACAGTTGTGCTGCAATTTTATAGGATCGTGTATGGCTTACAGCCACCAATTATTTATAAATATTACGTGGAAGCCAGAAAACCTTTAGCAAAAAAATAAATGTAAAAAGTCAAAGTTATCAGCTGCCACAGAATACACTGTAAGAAATTACATTGTTTGACAAAAATAAATGAAAGCACATGTTGAGGTTAAGGGCAAGTGTTACCTAATGCAACACAGATGATCAAATGTAGAAATGATTACAGCTAACTATACTCTTTGAAAGAGCCAAATAACAAGCGATTTGTAATGGAGAACAGTGGGTGGCACAGGACTGCCAGGCATTGGCACAGAAGTGCATCTTCTAGGGTTAGCGACTGGGGCAAAGGTTGAACTTTCCAAAGGGAAAAACAAAACACACCTCAGCCTGAGAGTATTTTCTAGTGCACCATCAATATCCCAGTTAGTAAACTGAAATACTGTTGGATAGCATTAGACTTGGTAATTTCACTGAGAAAGTCATAGGTAATCCATTCTGACCTTTTTCCTGTTTATCTTGATTATTTCACACCGTTCACCTTGCTCCTTCTGCTAAAATCAAAGTTAACCATTGCATCAGTTAGATTTATTTTCACCACAAGGTAATTTCTTATCATTTATCCATGGGTACAATGAAGGTGCTCTGGTCCATGGGGTCACGAAGAGTCAGACATGACTAAATGACTAAACAACAACAACAATGAAGATGCCTGTAATGAAGGCAATCTCATAACTGTATCTCCCTTATGTATATTCACAGGATTTTGTCCAGTGCTGTGCAAATGTTATTCAACTTGTGCCGCAGAACTTTCCCTTCTTTTCATCATGTTGCCGCCAAAGCTGCTCCGAAGGGTCTTCCCAACCCTCTGGGGCAGATTTTGAGGCTCCACAAGACAGGGGAAAGTTCCTTTGTAAAAAATAAGATTTTATTAAGACTTTTCATAGTATATTGCAATAAAAAACAAAGTCCTCTCTCTCTCAAGTAGATTTTTCCCACACAGAAAGAGGTGAACCCTCCCAGCTCTCTCCTGGGAGCTTCCCTTCCCTGCCTTTCACACAGGGTCCTTCACCAACCATCCATTACCTTCATTTGTGTGCAATGAGAGGGGGAAGTTCCATTGTGCAAGTGGAAATCTGTTGTGTGAGTGGAATGGCAACACTGGATACAACCCACTGATTGTACCATTTGACAAGACATCTCCATACACGCATAGTGGGCTCTGCCTTTGGGAACCTGCTTTTACAGGGTTCTTGAATAGGGATTGAATAGTCAATTCTTCAGACTGAAGGCGCATACGTTGGAGTCTGCTGCACCTTCACACACATTTTTGTTTACACTGCAAAATGGTGAAAAGGGTTAAGATGATACAAGTTTAAGAGCATTTGTTAACACCAATATAGATTTTCTTGCCATGCTAGAAAGGGGTATGTGGAATAGCAATGAAAATGGAAGGTTATGGCAAACAAAAGAGAAAAGGAATAGGCTAGTCATCTGGTGTTAATTCTAAAATGCTGGCTGGTTCTTGTCCTTGGGGAAAGTAAGAAAAAAGTTGACCTACATTTTGTTGCCTATGGGTTCCAGTTCTAACATGACTGCCTTCCATTGCACTTCCAGACAGCATCTTGGCTCATTCCACCACACACAACATCCACAATACACTAGAGAATGAATATCTGTAAACTCATCTTTTGCTACGCCGTCCATAAAAGCAAAAGCATTATGTTTTCTTTACCTGGTAAAGTTCACCAGCTTTACAAAATAAGCTCCAGGAAATGGGAAACAGAGCAATAGTCTGCTGCACAATAAAGCATCTAAAACAGACTCTAAGACCCAACTTGTTTGGTCTTGTTTCTATATCACAGATTCTTTTTTGGCTACATAGTATTTACTCTGCAATGTTTACCAAGTTCCATATCATGCCAAGTGTTTTCTGTTTCACTATATTTCTGTCAATAAGTGAATGTTTTTATTTTACAGAGTCGCATATAATCAGCATACTGTTTGAGACTTAATTCAAGAAGCCTGGAACTCTTTTGTCATTGTAGTCAGGTAAAGCTAAATCTGTCATCTGATCTACTTTGCTGACTTGTACCCTCAAACCCAGGAAGTATTTGGGGTTGGATGAGTTAGTCTTGCCTTATTGAATACAGTTCTGGGAGGTACCCTTGTAAGAACAGCCTGAAGGCTAATAAGAATATGAGGCACTATGGAAAAACTGGAGCATTTGTTTTTATTTCAAACTGCTCACAGTAATGTTTCAATACACTGGGGAACATGTAATAACAAAGTTTCCTTCTGGTGCACTTTGGCGTCAGAATTAGACTGCCCTTTTTGACTGTTCAGAGAGCAACACTGTTTTAGCATCAATGCAGAATAAGGATAATCAATTCAGAAGATCCACCTGAACTTGCTGACAAAATAATCCCAAGAGGTGATCAACCTTCTCAATGAAATAAAGAATCATCAATTCAAAATGTGAAAAATAAGGAGTGCTCTAGTATCAGTTCAGCTAAAAGTTTCATTGCCACCACACCCCTGGAATGAAGACACTAGACAACCATTGGAATTAAGGGATCATATTTATTTAATCAAGGATCTGTAATGGGCTGACTCAAAATCTAACTCTTCCCAGCAGGAATAAAT
This sequence comes from Podarcis liolepis, assembly GCF_965112155.1. NCBI lineage: Eukaryota > Metazoa > Chordata > Lepidosauria > Squamata > Lacertidae > Podarcis > Podarcis liolepis. The sequence continues at coordinate 72,698,221 of NC_139558.1, read as the reverse complement.
AGCAGGAAGAAACTCCGAGGAAGCCCAGATTTTCTGCCTTGGGCAACACTGCCCTGGCTTCGTAAGGCTGGATGATACATTGTGGGTCTGCTTTAAATGCAACCTGAGTTTGTGTTTATGCTGTTCCATCTCACCTCCACTGTTCAGTGTTCAGTGAGAAAAGGCCTCCCCTCCCTCAAGTCAGCCAGCAATAAGAGGTAGGTTGAGAAGACTTCTCTCCACCTTCCATGAGATGCCTCCTAGTGCTCACCAAAGCCTATTCTTACTTGCCCACACTACCTGTCAACAAGTGACAAAAGTGAATGGCAAGTGAAATATGCCATTACATCCCAGCTGAATCAAGCAGCATGGAGAAAGCAAAAAAATATGGTTGCCCCCAAACAGTGGAAAGACCAGCAATCATTTATTTATAAAATCATACGTCCTCCAGAAGGCAACCAGCTACACCCACAATTACAAATGGGATGAAGTGTCTGATGAAGATGTCACATTTGGGAGAAGATAGACCATAGAAATGCTAGCTCCCTTACCACTAATTTGGTGGCCCCTGTCCAAAAATATCCCATGGTGCCTCATTCCATGCCAAGAAGGTGTGGGGCAAAATTGCCTCCAGAATAAGAACCTAAAAAGAGACTGATGAATCAGGACTATGGGTAGTCTGACATCCAGTTCTCACAGTGGCCAGTCAGGTTCCTATGGGAAACCTGCAAGCTAGACCCAAGCACCAGAACACTCTACCTTCCTGCAGTTTTGAGCAGCTCATTTTCAGAAGCATGCTGCCTCTGATCATGCAGGCAGAGCATAGGTTCCATCATGGTGTGATGGCCTGGGACTCGGGCTCTGCACTGGATCCTTTGCCTCAGGCATCATCTGAACCAAGTCTGGGGCCTGATCCCGAAGAGTCCCAGTCTGCACAGGTTCTCCTGCAACACACACCAGCTGGGCCAAGTCAGGGGCCTGAGCCCGCCCTGGCTCCAGATTTGGGGATTACCTCGTTGCCTTCAGCTGGGCCATCACTTTACAGCTGCTCCACTACCGGTTTGGTCAGGGGAGGCTGAGGCGGCCCTGGGTCTAGTAACCCACCGACGTCTCCCGAGCTGCAGAGACTAAGGTCTGAGAGAAAGAGAGACCTGAGTACTTACAGGAGGAGTGCTCGCCTTTGGGCAAAACAGGGAGGTGACTCACTGGCGGATCAGGACTGGCCGCTACCCCGACAAAGATAAAAGGCTGTCGGACCCCGCCCCAGGTTGCGGAAGCAACATCGCTGTATGCTAGATCCTGCCTGAGATCCTGTACCTGTCTTTGCCTTGCCTGGTTTCCTGCCTCGTGTCCTGCCTTGGCCCTGTTGGACTGACTCCCAGCAGAACCTTCGGGTTCTGGACTGGTCCTGGACCGCGTTTCGCGGGTTACCCCCGGGCTCAGGACACATGGCTAGGAGCCATGGATAGACTTATCTTCTATGAATTCCTCTCATCCTCTTTTAAAGCCATTCAAGTTGGGGTTCACCATTGCCTCCTGTGGATGCCTGTTCCACAATTTAACTATGTGCTGCATGAAGACGTAGTTCACGGAGCATAAGGTTATCAGTAGCTACGAGCCCTGATGACCATCTTCCTCCATCACTGCCAGAGGAATTCTTCCCAGTTGCTGGAAATTGCAGGTAGGCAGAGTGCTGCTGTGCCCATGTCCTGCTTGCATGCTTCCCACAGGCATCTGTCTGGCCCTGTGACAAAAGGATGCTTGCCTAGATGGGTCACTGGCCTGATCCAGCAAGCTCATGGTATGTTCTTAATATTATTGCTAGCTTTGGCAGCTGGGAGAGTCTGGACAGCAGGGCTGAGGACGGACATTGTGCCAACTGAGGTGGGTGGCTCCACTGCCCCTGCAGCATTTCTCCCCACATCCCATACTTACCGTATTTAAAGTGGTTTGCTGCTGCTAAATGTGGCGGTGACACCGACTGCCTCTCTGCTTTCCCCTCCTCTTTGCCTTGCTTTCCCAAGGAGGGTCCTTCCTCACAGCAAAATATTTTGGGCAAGGTGGCCTTGGGGAATGTCTGCAACACTGCCATTTCTCTGCAAGCGTGAGAAATTATCTTCTATGTTTAGTTTAAAGCTGCAAAGTTCACTTTAAACCTTTACGTGGTTTTTAAATAGATTTTCTAGCTGCTGTGGAAATGCAACTGTTTCCCCCCAGGCCAGTTCAATCAAAATGTCTTGCTCTAAGAAGGACTATCCTTGCTCCTGCCACCCAAGGTGATGTAACAGTTTGCCTAATGGAAACCCTGTCCTTAAAATTAAGAGAAAAAGTAACCCTGTATGGTCCCCTTTTCTGCTGTCCATACAGCCAACATTTAATCCTACGACAGCAGCCAGCACTAGCCTTTCCAATTTTTTTATTTGCCACCACACCTTCATATTTACAAGCTGTTTCTGCTTCATGTGTCCAGCTGGCAGACATCAAGCCTTGAATGGCCACATCTAAAAGCAACGGTAGTACTGCTCCTCAAAATCTGTAGGATTTTGCAAAAATGGCCAGAGCTGGTGATTGTGTCACCCTGGTTTTCAGAATGGTAGCATTATGTCCCCTTCCGTCATAACCCAAAATAGCTTGGGAAGAAAACCACACCTCATTCCTTTTGGCGACACTCTCTTCCTGAATTATCTGAACAGCTGATAAAATCTACCTGCCAGTGTAAACCTGCGTGGCACCAAGCTACTAAATCAACTCTTTTCACCCAACTTAACTACCTGCATTCCACTGTGCACAGAGCACTTGCCATATCTGCTACCAAGTTTATGCAACAGCACCAGCATTGCCAATGGTGAGCTCAGCATGAATGCTGCCATGACTATAAGTAAGAGCAGCTGGCACTAATGCATGCCCAAAAGCTAAATAAATGGGATACCATAGTCAACATTTCATAGATTGCAATGCCACGTGGTTCACACAATTCAAGGTCTGCTGTAACCAGGCTTATTAGTTACGCTGATGCCTGCAAGTGTTCAGGCTCTTGATTAAAGATGCTCTGGTCATAGCTATGTAAAGTAGGACTAGGCAAGCTTTTTGCCCACAAAGGTGACATGCAGTGGCGAGAGGGTGTGGCTGGCAATGGACAGAGTGTGGCCAATGGTGGGTGGGGCCATTAACACACACACCAAACTAGCCCCTGACCACTGACTCTCATACAGCCTTCCCACTACTTCTCTCACACATATACATGTACTAGTTTGCTGACTAGTACAGTGGCAGAGATCTTTTCTGGACTGGGAACTGTTATCTGGTTGCTAAATTCCTCTGAGAAAGTCATATCTTGCTTCAAAATACCCATAAACAGCTGAACTATGTGCGACTTCAATTGAAAATCCTTGCCTGTGCATAAAAATAACATTTAAATTTCAACTGGTGCTGCTCAGTTGGCACTGAACTTGACAGGGCCTTCTTGGTGGTTGTTTCCAATTTATGGAATGCCCTCCTTGGTGAAGTGCCTCTGTCTCCCTCACTATTCACTTTGAGAGTAGTAATTTTAAGCTTTCCTGTTTATTCAGCCATTTGAGGGCTGAATAGTGTTCCTGGCAACCTTAAAATTATAAACTGTGAGTCTATGTGACTGTTTTACATGTTTTTTTTAAAATGTTTTTACTTGTTTTAAATGGATTTGTTTACTTGTAATTTTGCTGTTTTACCATTTTGGTGTTTGCTGCCCTGAGCTATTGTGGGAAGGAAGGAAGGGCAGGACTGAAATTAAGTAAGTAATAGTGTAAATTACAAAGCATTTGTTTAACAGAACCATCCTATTCATCGGTACACAGGAGAGTTTTAAAATAAAGTGTCAGAAGACACAAGTGATTTTGTTATGTTTAAAGTGAAGGCAGAGGGTGGAAGGAAAGAATTTTTTCTACCAGCATTAACCACTGTGACTTCTAGCTGCAAAAAGTCACAGACCAGTTATGTGGCATTAGGACAGTCTGTCAAAATCATGCACGTGCAAACATAATGAGCTAACCTTTGCACACCTGCTTTTGCAGTCACATAACTTGTTTTTTCATGCAGTGACGAGTGCCGTTATTAATTCTCTTTCCACTGCATTTCTCTAAGTAGCAAACCAACTTTCCAAGAACTCCTACAGAAAGTAGTATTTTCCCTGCTGACAATTCCAAAACTGACATTTTAAAACAGATGTTTCTCATCATGATATTCAGTCAGGTGCCTGTGGAAGTGGCAGCACCTCAGAAAGTAGAACCTTCACGTTGTAAGCTTCAGGAATAGCATATTTGTGCAAACAGCTTCTCCAATGGCCCTGCAAGCAATTGGCATACAAATGTCTCACTGGCTCTCTTTCCCACAGCTGCAGGAAGCAAATTTTCTTTCCTTGCTTGTACCAGGGAAAGGAAATCCAATTTCATGACATAAGGCCAGGAAGAAGTAGATTTCACATCCTGGCATGGAAAACAGAGTACTGGGATTCTAGAACCATAGAGTGGGAAAGTTCAGACACTGGAATGGTTAAGTCTACCCAGAAATAAATCTGGCAAGAGAATCTCATAGGGATTATGAAGTGACTTGAAAGCACTCTCTTCGGTGGGAGTCCTTATGCTGAATGTATATGTGTGCCTTGTGAATAGGATTAAACAATACTGAGAAAAGTGTGCATTGTTTGCACTTCAGTGTGCTTTGACTTTTTTATTTGACAAGACAGTGGAACAAGAGACAAATCTTGTTTCTAGAATGCAATTCCAGCCAAACTGAAGTGTTTCGACAAAGGACACAACCCTTCAGTATATTTCTGAATAGTTAACACAGCAAAATAATATTTTTTAAAAAATGTGCAGCGTGTTCAACAATAAAAAATAATCTCATACTACAGCTATAGATGTTGGTGTGGCTGCTCACACTTAATAATTTGCAAAAGGGAGAGCCATTTGAAACCAACTGAAGAATAATACACAAGTTTCTCAGCTGTTGACATAATTTGAGAGGTAGACTTGTGGCTTTGTTTTACTATGCTGAGGGAATATTCCTCCAGTGACTCAAGCATAAAATGTAAAGCATTTTTCCTTGCCAGAAATCTACACTCAAGGATAGTTATGGCTATCATCCCACAAAAATGGATAGGAAAGACAAATAAAACCATCTGCAAGGTTTGCGCCTTGGAAAAGATCCATATTCCAAATGCAGACAATACATACTATTTAACTCCAGAGTGTAATGACACTGCTAACTGTTAACCTATATTCATGTATTTTTTAATGTTTAGATGCTTCAGAATTTGAGGCATAGCCGCACACCAAAGGAATACTTATCTAGGAGCAGTGCAAAAATATAGTCTATGTAACAACTCAATATATTTCATCAGGAAGGATAATGAACACAACTTCCATTCAACGATAAATGGGATAGCATTCCAAAATTGCAAACTTTCAGAAGGAAAGTCAAGATGAAGGATTATTCAGTATTTTGCAGGTGAAAGAATATTGCTGTTATGACCTCAACTTGGTCATACAGACATCTTCATGGATGCTGTTCTCTGACTTAGCATTCCTCTAAGCAACTGAACATTTAAAAAGAGAAAAATAATAATGTTTCTCATATAAATTGTCTTCTTGAAGTATCTGCAAAGCACACTGTGTACTTAAAAAGCATTTAAGCAAAGTCAACAGAAAAATGTCAAGTCCACAAACTGTAGTGAAGCATGCTGCTTTCGTGCCAAGGTGTTGCAAAGTATTTCTTGATCTTGATTTAGAAATATGGTATCAATTTTACATTACAGCTGGATGTTTGTGTAGCAAGAGAACACTTGCCAACTGCCTGAACAACACAGATAAAATTAAATTAATAGGGATTGGGGTTATGCCTTAGATTTTACATATCTTCTTTCAGACTATAGAGAAGGAAATCAAGTACAGTTCTTGTAACACCCCCCCCCTTGCCTCTTCCAAACATGCATTTCAGTAGAAAACACAAGCACTTTGAAAAACAGAATCCTTACAAAGATGGGGTGCACCCCACCCACATTTCCTAGTGGTCACATCACCAGTGTGAATAAGAAGTAAATGTGCAAACAGCCAGCAAAATCAGTTTTCATTAGTTTGAATCATGAAACTACAAATCATTTGCTTTGTTTTGTGAAAGAATTTTAAGCTATTCTCTCATACATGATTTTTGCCCTTTTCCCCATTACATTTCTTTCTCACTCTCCTTTCACACATGCTGAAAACAAGATTGTCTCTTTAAGACCAATCACTCCCCCTCACCCTCAAATAAAGTATAAAAATATCACATCTACTTGCCTCTTGGCAATTTCTGAGCATTTCCAAGGTTTAGTGCAATATTTCCACAGAAAAGTAGAAAGACCAGCCTTGATATCATGCTTTCAAACCCAAACGTGTACAGTTAAAGATGCTGAGAGTGTCATGCAAGGTAGTGCAAGCTGCAAAACTGTTCTCTGTCACAGAGGCAGCAAAACTTTGACAGGAGTTTAGCTTACACTGTGGGAGGAGACAGTATGACATCACACCATCTCACTTGAAATGAGAAGAGAATTAAAATACAAATGATATTATCAATCTCTTGCCTGAAACAGAATTCCTGTTGCTGTCAACTGAGCACTCCGTCGCTGAGATTTACAAAATCTTAACGTGCAATCACTTGTGCTTCCCGTTTAGATTGGCAGGAATAATTATACAAGGAAGATATGTTACTGTATTTAAGGAGACCAAGTAGAAGTCTGTGGAAGCAGACTTTTGAAGCACATAGAAAACAAAGCTTGACCTAATTGGTTTAACAAGAAAGAGGGGGGATTAGTGGATACAAAGCAGATGTGTTCAAGAA